>NC_141373.1:2175575-2873508 GCF_963921425.1 Dryas octopetala | reverse complement strand
AGGGGAAGGGCTGAGTGGGCCGGGGATGGGAGGGGGATAGGGGTGGGCAGGGGGGAGGGAGGTGGGGTCGGGGCTGGGCGGGGGGAAGGGAATTTTTTTTTTTAAGAATTTTTTTTTATTAAAAAAAAATTATTATTTTTTAAATTTAAGGAAAAGACGAAAATACCCCTGCAACTTTGACAGAAAAACTAACGGAGGTATTATTTTGACACAAAATGAAAGTTGAGGTACTTTTTTGTAAGTTTTCAAAGTTGGGGTACTAAATTGACACAAAATGAAAGTTGAGGTACTTTTTTACAAGTTTCAAAGTTGGGGTATTAAGTTGAAACAACATGTAAAGTTGAGGTACTAAATTGTAATTTGCTCTTTAAATAAAGGTAGTTTTAATAACTAAGTATATCTTTCAAGTTTTAATAACCAAGTATATCTTTTCAAGGAAAGGTTTTTTCAACATTTTCACCTTGGTATAAAGTATGGATTAATAAATATGGTCTTTGATATCAATATCTAAAAAATTACCCAAAAACTAAACATTGGATTAAATAATAAAAAATCTAAAACTTGGAGATGGAGGAAACTGATCCTATAAAGACGAGGTTTGCTAGCTTAGCTAAAACAGAGGGAGTAAACAATGGTGATGACAAGAAGTGCTTATAACAACAACAGCATGATCGTTGTAATAAGTTTTGAGTAGGAAGGAACAAAGCAATTCAACGTTTCCCTGCTTTAAATCACTTGGCGTGTAATGAAGATAGTGTTCATATTGACTTCCCTATCTCAGCAACATTCACTTTTTTTTTTTTTTTTTTTTTTTTTTTTCTAGCATTCTATTAAAAGAAGAAACAAAATGGTTAGTATCATATGCATAGTATAAAGATGAAGGTATTGAGTTGAGCCCATTAACATTTTCTAATTGCAAAGGCCAACCAACCCCTTGAACAACATGCAAAATGAGGTGGTACTCAACATTCTGGATCAAATTTATTAATTTTCTAATTTGAGTTGATAAAAAACATGGGTTCAAAAGTAAAGCTCAATAGTCAATACTGTTCCAGAAAAATCAGAGGAAAGTTTAACCTCAACCCTTTCCGGGACATTAGGAGAAAAAGAAAACAAAAATTATTAACAAGACTCACTCTATATCTTATCCCATGGAATTTGGTACAGAAGGGACCTTGTTACAGCATGACTAACTCCCTGCATTATAATCTGGTAGATAGGACTCTAAAATCAATTGTGCTGGTGAAGGTGAGTTTATCTGAACAAGCAAATATGTGAACTTCCATTGCTTGTCTGCTTGGTCTTTGAACATCTCTGTGAATACTTTCCCAGATCCGTTGGGCCCACGAATAAAGAAATTAACCTACACTCAATTGGTCATGCAAGCACAAATTAGCATTTGTACTCTAAAGTAGTTGAATATCAGAGAGGAGAGAGAGAGAGAGAGAGAGAGAGAGAGAGAGAGAGAGAGCAGAATTCAAAACGTGGGAGTGGGGATAAATTTGCATTGCAATTAACATGGTCAATTGAATTATAAATAACAATACAAAATCCTAGTAGGAAATCACCTCTACATGCTCAACACCTTCTTCATCAGTCCATACTCTGTTGGGAATGCGTTGCCGAGCAGCACGATTTCTACTTTCTTGACCATATCCTGTAATAGGGTATCCAATCCTCATCCTAACCTGATAAAAAACAAATCAAAGTAACGTTTGAGGCTTCTGCCTACCCACGTGAGGTGCAAATAATGCCAGTAGTGTCTAAAAAGAAGTTGCCACCCCTATTACAACTAAACAATTCTTTCAAAGTCCACCACCATCACACAAAAAAATAAGTCCAAACCCCTTTGCGTAGAGATGTCTTCACCGCTTTTTTTGTGCATGCTTTTTGGAGGAAGGAAAAAAATTACTAACCTGCGCATCGTCTTGAACCCTTTTAAGACCCTTGTTAAAGACTTTGTACCTGCAAAAGACCATGTTGTCAAATTAGGGTGATACTTAAGAACACAAAACTTCATTACAACCATATCATATAATAACTAGAAAATTATAATAAGATGTGTTGTCTCATTTACTCTTTTGGTTCAAAAATAAGTTCCTTGAAAACGCCATATCCAGCGGCGGCGGCAATTCCAAGCCCTGCGAGAATGACAACACTATAGGAAGCCCCCTCTGCAAACGTCACAGGCTTCTCTGGGATATTGTACGTAGGAGCATCAAAAGGATCCTCTATAGTAGATATGTCTTTCTTAGTCTGCCAAAAGAAATAGTTAACAAATAAAGATACCAAGAAGTTTGAAAGTTGAGTTCACCAAAAGTATCAAGAGAAAAACAAATTTAGCAATTTCATGCACATATCAAGATGCTGTTATTTTGAGGAAGTTGATTCAGATAATCCTAATGCTTCAAAATATATTGTCAGCAAAAAAAATATATATATATATATATACACACACACATATACTGTCACATGGAGTTTTAGAACCCCAAGCAGGAAGATGGAAATATGTTCAAGAATAAAATCTGATTGGAAATCTCTCCAAACCGTATAACTAACTGGATCTGATGAAATAAGAAGAATTAGTTTGTTTTCAATGATAGATTAATACTGAGATGTCTAGAAAAATGCTCAAATTTTTTCAACCTGATATTTGTATGGTATTCTTTCAGAAAGTACATGGATGATGGATCAATAGAAAAAGATGCTCGATATGGTTTGAAAGACCCAGCCACAAATATATAGACAGACTGATGATGGTTTCAATTCAGACTCAAACCTTGGATGGATTTTTCCCTGGTTGCTCTGAAGCTTTTGATGAAACGGTTCGACTAAGGCGAGGAGTGTTGATGTTTGTTCCATAGTTTTTTGTGAGTTCTAACAGTGGCCAAGAAGTAAAAGTTAAGTCTCTAGTACACCTCCTTCCAGATAGAACCTGAATTCCTGCAATGCATGATTGCAAAGAAAAGCTGTTGTTAATAATCAACCAGTAAATAGTGCAAAACTATAGGATATTTCGAAACTACTATTATATACAGACCCTCAAAAAATTTACCTTATAACTTTTCCTATATAAGCTGTATATAAAGACACCTTTCATTTCGAAAGTCTTGCTAGCATCAATGTTGGTTTAAAAGATTCTGTTGCAAACAATATGAAGGAGAAGTGGATGTCTTAAATTACAGAGCTAGAAGCTAACAAGATGCTTTAATGTCTTAGAGGCACAACATGTGAACACTCCAAGTTATTTAACAGACGACTTGGTTTAAGACCAAAAAACTAATCTCCTTAAGCAATTCTATCCCATCCCATAGTTGAAGTTAAACTGATCTACTAGGAAAGAAATACGATCCTGCATATGTAGATTGTTACTAATCTCCTTAAGCAATTCTATCCCATCTCAAAACATTATGGGATCCCTACACTCCCTACCACCCAGTATGACCACAAACTGATTTAAATGGTGTTTATTTGCCTAATCCATATAAGCATAACAGTATCAACATTCAAAACTACATAAATCTTAAAAGAAGCCAGCAAATTTGTTCCTTTTTTTTTTTTGTTGCACTAACCAACAAAAGATAGTTGTAATACTTGGGCTAAACATAAAAATAATAAATCATTATATATATTCACATATCAGTCACTAACCATCAGCTCCAACTATGCCCTGCATAATTAAAAGCAGAAAAAAAAAGGGTCAGATTGCAAAGTGATATATAAATAAAATAATGGAAACCAATATCTTACAATTACCTCACCCTAGTCAAATGACTTGAATGAGCAGCAGTTTGCCTTGCAGAACCTGATTTCAGCACTGCCAGTAACTGCATCATTATCAAATAATAACTTGATTAATAAAATTAAAACCTTGAAACAAAATAATGCTACTCAAGCAACTTGTATACCTGATCTGCCCTGGCCTCCTCTGTGTGGAAAGCTCTGTAGCCCAACAATCTCAACCTTGGAAAAACCGTAATAAAATCTGCTTGCTTTTTCCTCCATAACTCCAAAGCACACTTGTATGACCCCAAACAACCAAAATGTATAGCTGCTGCTAAGTCAAATCAAGTAATAAACCCTTTGAAAATAGTTTTCAGAAAAAAAAACAAAAACAAAAACAAAAGAAAACCTTTTTTGTTGTTTGGATGCTGAGAAAATACATGAGAGTATTCGAAAATGCATACCCATGATTTTGTTCAGAGAAGGCTCGGAGGGTCTGGTGGTTCAGTCTGTGGTATGAAGGGTTGATGCCCTAGCTTTGTTCTCTGTTATTCAATCTTCTAAAACCCTCACCGGAGCTTCGGTGATTTGTTATGGACCATGATCACGGGTCGGTTTAATTCGACTTTGAAACCCAAATCAAGTTGAGTGGACTAGAATGTTATCTTCGGGCTTGAGTTGGTGGACTCATTTACATTTAATGGGCCTTAATGATTTTTTTTGGGTCAAACATGTTCATTAATGTCAGGTTTAGGGAAGATCATTAGAGCCGGAAGATTTTTAGGTGTGATTCTAACACCGCCATGAAGTATTACTAATCCACATAGTATAATATAGGTGGATGATAAGTTTATAAATTATGATTTAGAGTTTTAGATATTAATAATTGTATACGTACTATAATTTTCATGAATTGGTTACACCAGCACGTGATGTTATGGTCGCATTAGAAAAATAGTACTGTTATTTGCACAATTTTTTTTTCCTTTCATCAGTTCATCACACACCTTTCTCTTCCATTTAATTAATTATAATTTTAACTCAATCTACAATGACCATAAAGGACAACTACACAAACTTAGCCACCCAAGTCTCAACTCCTCGCCACCATTGTCACTGGCTTTTCGCCAGCATGATGGACTACCAACCTCTCTCTCTCTCTCTTTTTATCTCTCTCCTCTCTCCCCTCTCCCTTTATCTCTCTCTTATGTCCCTTTTTGTCCTCACTCCTCACCTCGACCCCACACTCAACCACCCAGCAGCCGGCAAGATCTCCGGCGGTTTAACTCAGCAGTTATATTTTTTTTTCTCTCTCTCCTTTCTCGATTTATCTCTCTTCCTTGTCCCTATCTTTTTGATCTATTGTAGAGGTCAGCGACCTTGCTGGCCTCTAGATCGGTGACGTCGATCTAGAGGCTGGCAAGGTCGACAGCCTCTGCAATAAATCGAAAAAAGAGGTATAGAGAAGAGAGAGAAATGAAGAAAGGGAAAGAGACATATATGAGGGAGGAAAGAAGAGAGGGGGAGAGAGAAAGGGAGGCTGGCAGACGAATTATTTGGTAGGGGTGGGCTGTGGTAGGGTCAAGACTTGGGTGGTTGGGTTTTTTTTTTTTTTTGGGGGTGTAATGAGGGTATTTGAATAAATTAAGGGGTGTGTAATTGAAAAGAAAAATGAGAGTGAAGTGACAAACGGGTGTGTAGTGAGAGAAAAAAAATGGTGTGTAAATAGTAACACTCTTAAAAAAATCAAAGGAAGAACTGTTTACACCTAAATGAAGGAAAAATGTATTTTGTGGTATGTTCGAGTGGCCATATTTGTAATTCTCTTGAAAGCAATAAAAGATGACAAATCAGCTTATTTTATCTTGAGCTCTGCAGCAGCAACTCACTCTAAAAACTCTGCTTTATACAGTAGATGGTTCAATAACTTTCCCTCTTACAACAGCCAACAATAATGGAGTCTTAGGCATTTCATGCCTAAGATTCATACACCAGAAAGATTAGTTGTGACTATGAACCCTTTTTTGATTGTTTGAGCAGAGGGGGCCAACACATGCCATCAAGGAGGCCCATGATCAATTTTTCTCTCTAGTGTCTGGGCCAGCCCAAGCCCAAAACAATATGGGCTTCACAAAAATTATAATTTCTCAAGGTCCATCTACAACTGTACACTCCCAGGATATGCTCCCCCATTGTCCTTTTCCCTCAACCAATGCTGCATTGCATGGACAATAGTGCCCCAAATTAATATTGTTGCTGGGGTTGGGGAATGGGCTTAAATAATTAAAATTTGGAAACTTGCACTACTATTTGAGTTTCTCTTTGCATGAAGAAATATAAAGGGATTTAAAAATTTGAAAAGCTAGCTTGGAGGCTTCGAGCAATGTCATATGACTCATCATATATCACTCACTGGCTTCAAAAAATTTTTTTTTTTGGCCAAGAACTTAAAACTTTTTCTGGCTTTATGCCATCAGTTTGAGAGAGATCAGAGATGGGCTTTAAATTGTATTTTTTTTTATCTGGTGCTTTTACCCTAAGTGTCCATACCATGCACCCTCATTTTTGCAGTTCTGTTTGTTTGTCTACTCATCTTGATGTTTCTTCCCAGTTGTTCTTTAATGGAACGTCCTTTTATCGACAGAAGAAATAAAATTATTGTGTGCAGATTTTATTACACTGGCAAAAAGTACTCTGTCTGGGACTTGTTCTGATTTATTGGATCAGACCTTGTAACTTACACATCCACATCAACATACATTCTTTTCAGACATTTACAATTCAAGCTAGCATATCACTTAAATTACCACAAAAAAAAAGGGTAGCATAGGCTTTAATTAACTATATTACAAACCCTACCAGCTACTACTGCTATGTAAAAATAATATCTATCCAACATCACCAGTTGACCATGCTAACCATAATGGAGTATATCAATCAAAAAAGGTTTTCTTTGGAGATAATTTGATAATATAAAGATATTTATTCTAAAAGAATCTGCATATAGAATCATAGATTATTAATTATGTTAACTCTTAATCGAATGTATAGATTTACAAATTACAATCTAACATCATAATTTATGTCAAAAAACTAAATATGAATCATTAAATATGTTGACTTGCATATTTATATTTACCTTTATATTTATAACTAACCCAAGTCAATTTGGGGTCAATAAATCTTCATTAGCAGTACAGATTTGCCTTGGTGATTTCTAGTTCATCTTCTTTGGTACATATGGTAAGTACATAGGAAGAGACAAACACAATCTGGCTTGGCTTATGTAACTGTACTACTGTAGCAAGTAACAAACTTACAATTTGTCATTCTCCAAAATCCAAATCAAGGCCTTTGGGCAACGCATGCGTGCCACGTGGCATGCCTTCTAAACCATGTGAACGATTAACCATTAACCATTAACCATTAACCATTAACGATGCTAAGCGAGTACAGTTAATAACATCAGATGGGTGCTTCCCAGCCGTCCGATCTAATTACTTTTCTTTTTGATCACCACGTTTAAAAAAAAGGTAAGTTACAATCCACGCGTGTGATATTATGTTTCCAAGATATGGAGTGGGACCCATGCCCATGCAAATTACCGAGTTACTTGGGGGACCCACATGACAGCCACGTTGCTAACAAAGTAACAGTATTACGGGGACCGTGTAACACGCGCTTCGAAACTGCGACGACCAAACCAAACATTCTCAAAAACAGAAAAGAAAATAAAATAAGGGAATAAAATTAAAATGTTTTTTGGAATAAATGAAAAGACAAAGCCCACTTCGAAAACCTCGGACTTCGAGACCGTGCTTCCCTACTTCTCTCTTCCTCTCCTGGACTCCTACCCGGCTACTAGCCTACTCCTTAAAAATAAGAGTATTATTGGATTCTCTGTGGATTCTGGCACGCTCTTCGTCCTGTTACCTCAGTTCTCTGAGTTCTCACATTTCTATCTGCTGACTGACTACAACAACGCGTGTGGCAATGGATGACCCGACCCATTTTCAGTTTTTTCTGTTTCAAACTGGATATGGGTCTCACATTTTGTTTGAAATTAAAACTGAGTACAGTCCGAGAAAAAAAGAAAATAAAAAATTGAGTTTCACAAATAATGTTTTGAGGAAATTGCACCAATAGTCTATTTATTTTTCACTTAATTTTACATTGATTTTCGTTCTATATTGATTCACTAATTTTGTGACGTGTTTCATTATGGTTCAAAATTCAAACCATCAAATTAGTACAACCAGATGTCTATCTTAGTCATGTATTGCGCATGTGAGGACGTTATTGTGGACTAATATGGAATTACGTGAAGAATTAATTAACCAATATAAAACTAAGAGAACAATTAATGGACCAATATGGAACTAAGTGAATAATTAGTGAATCACAACAATGCCTCATGTGCGTAGCACATTACTAAAATATACAGTCGTTTATGCTAAATTGACGATTTAAATCACAATGAAAAAAGTCACAAAATTAGTGGACTACTATGAAACGAAAAAAAAAATTGTAGACCAATATAAAACTGTCTAAAGAAAAAGTAAACAATGGTGTAATTTCCTCTGACGTTTTAGATCTTACACTAAACTTTATGTTTTACATTTCGTTTAATACGTTCTAGATTTAAGTAGAACATTCAAATATTATTTGTGTGTAAATATGTTATGTTTTAACACAATTTTGAATGTTGCTAATTGAAAATAAGACAAAATATGTAGGTGCTCAATTTAGATTAAAAAACTGAGTCCATAGTTATTTATTTATTTTTTTTTTCAATTAAACTACTTTATACAATGAGTCCTGCCATTTAAACATATTTATCAGTAACTCTTTCTCTAATTTATTTTAATTTTTACCATCCGCTACTGCTATTTAATTTTTTTTTGGAGCCAACAACTGTTTTTTAATTCTTGTTCTTAAGCATGGTGATTTCAATGTGTATACGGGCATCTCGCCCGACCCGAATGTCATAAAGCCGTTGACCACTCCGCTAATTCAAAGATGGAAATGGAAATATGGATTTACATGGTAGGTTAACGTTAAAGAATGTTGTGGGTCCCACCATATCCAATCTGTCACACTGTCTTCTCCGTGGGCATTGGTGCGTGACGAAGACGCGCCAAGCAAAAATAGTTGGTATTTGACAGTCGTTTCTTCTTTCTACCAACTCAATTACTCAGTTCATATATAGCTCTCTGTAGTCTGCAGCACTCTGAATCACTCTCTCTCTCTCTCTCTCTCTCTCTCTCTCTTTTTTTTTTTTTTTCTCTATCTCTCTCTAGCTGCACGCTCTTCTGATTTCACAGTGATTTTAAGCTTTTCTTGAGCCTCCGCATTTGTCCCATTGTTCCTTCTCTCTCTTGGCTACTTATTGTTCATCTGTTCTCTCCCCTCTGGGTTGTCTTCTTCATTCTCTCGATCTGTTTCTTCTTGTTCTTGTACAAAGAAGCAGAACCAGCCATGACTATGAGTACCAACAACAACAACTACAGCAAAGAAAAGCTGGTGGTGGAGGTGGTGGCAGCCCACAACCTCATGCCCAAAGATGGTGAAGGGTCATCATCTCCTTTTGTAGAGGTAGAGTTTGAGAACCAGAGGCTCCGAACCCAGGTCAAATACAAGGACTTGAACCCAATTTGGAACGAAAAGCTTGTGTTTCATGTCAAAGACGTTGCTGATCTTCCTTACAGAACCATAGAAGCCAACATTTTCAATGAAAGAAGGTCAAGCAATAGCAGAAATTTTCTGGGGAAAGTCAGAGTTTCAGGGTCTAACATTGCCAAGGAAGGTGAAGAGGTGCCTCAGCTTTATACTCTCGACAAAAGGAGCTTGTTTTCTCACATCAGAGGGGAGATAAGCTTAAAGCTTTACCTTTCAACCAGAGAAGAGGTAAAGGAAGTTGGGGCTAATGGAATAGTGGCCTCTGTTTCCTCTGCTTCTTCTTCGTCTTCTGGGTTTTCGAAGAAAAGCAAGAAACTTCAGGGGCCAAGCTCGGTTATGGCGGCACAGCAGCAGATGATTCAAGAAACTAAGCCAACACAGCAGGGTCAGAACCACTCCAAGGCTGTGGAGCCAAACCCAGGTGAGATCAAGCCCATCCTGGTCAATACAGGTCCTGGTCCGGCTATTTCCGGCGCCGGCGTTGTTGCCGGCGACGGAGGACCCGGTGGAGGAGGAGGAGGGTTGAATGTGTACTCAAATGGGTTGGCCGAGTTTTCTCTCAAAGAGACTCGGCCTCAGCTAGGCGGTGAGTCATTGCAAAAAGACAAAACTAGCTCTACCTATGACCTTGTTGAGCAAATGCAGTATCTCTATGTTAGAGTTGTGAAAGCCAGAGAGATCTCTCTGTTTGGTGGTGGAGAGCTGGTGGCTGAAGTGAAGCTTGGGAACTACAGAGGAATTACAAAGAGGGTGAGTTTGAACAACGTTGAGTGGGGTCAAGTTTTTGCTTTTTCAAAGGACTGCATACAGTCATCAATGGTGGAGATATTTGTGAAAGAAAGCAACAAAGATGATTTCTTGGGCCGGGTTTGGTTTGATTTGAATGAGGTTCCGAGGAGGGTTCAACCGGATAGTCAGTTGGCACCACAGTGGTATAGAATGGAGGACAAGAAAGGAGACAAGTCCAAAGCAGGGGAGGTAATGATTTCAATATGGTTTGGTACTCAGGCAGATGAAGCCTTTGCTGAAGCTTGGCATTCAAAGGCTGCCAATGTCAATTTCGATGGGCTTGGTTCGATCAAGTCCAAGGTTTACTTATCCCCAAGGCTATGGTATCTGAGAGTTTCAGTCATTGAAGCTCAAGACATTGTTCCGGGGGAGAAAGGTTCTGCAATGATGAGGTTTCCCGAGCTTTCAGCGAAAGTCCAGGTGGGAAACCAGGTTTTGAGGACTAGAATTGCTCAGCCTAGCACCTTGAGGAGCCTCTCCAATCCTTATTGGAATGAAGAGATGATGTTTGTGGTGGCTGAACCGGTCGAGGACTATCTGCTGCTTTCGGTTGAGGACCGGGTTGGGCCGGGTCGGGACGAGGTGGTGGGCAGAGTGCTTCTTCCAGTGAATGCTATCGAAAGGCGAACAGATGAAAAGCCGGTTGTTTCCAGATGGTTCAACCTTGACAACAGCCATTTCAGCAATGCAGCAGAGTCCAAAATGTTGACAAGGTTTGGGTCTAGAATCCATCTTCGGGTTTCGCTGGATGGTGGTTATCATGTGCTGGATGAGGCCACAATGTATAGCAGTGATCTCAAGCCAACTGACAAGCGACTTTGGAAGCCTCACATTGGTGTGCTTGAAATGGGAATTTTGGGGGCAACAGGGCTTATTCCAATGAAGATCAAGGAAGGGAAAGGAGGGTCTAGTGATGCGTATTGTGTTGCGAAGTATGGCCAGAAATGGGTCCGAACTCGCACTGTTGTTGATAGCTTGTCGCCGAAATGGAATGAGCAGTACACATGGGAAGTGTATGATCCCTGCACAGTTGTTACAGTTGGGGTGTTTGATAATTCCCGCATTGACAAGAACATGGTTACCAATGGTGGAGTTCGCGATTCACGGATTGGGAAAGTCAGGATTCGGTTGTCCACACTTGAATCTGATCGAGTTTATACTCACTCGTACCCTCTCCTGATGCTGCACCCTTCCGGGGTCAAGAAAATGGGTGAGCTTCATTTGGCAGTTCGGTTTTCGTGTGCCAATATGGCCAACATGCTGCATATGTACACAATGCCACTTCTGCCAAAGATGCATTTTGTGCAGCCTTTGAGTGTGAACCAATTGGAGACCTTGAGGTACCAGGCCATGAATGTGGTGGCATCCAGGCTTAGCAGGGCGGAGCCACCTTTGGGGCGAGAGGTGGTGGAGTATATGCTTGATCATGACTCCCATATGTTTAGCATGAGGAGGAGCAAGGCCAACTTCTTTCGACTAATGAATGTTCTTTCAGGACTTGTTGCTATGGGCAGATGGGTGGAGTTGATGCGCAGTTGGAACAAGCCAATCTACTCAGCCATATTTGTTGCTTGTTTCCTCTTGCTAGTTGCATATCCAGAGCTCTTAATCCCATTCATATTGCTCTACATGGCTTTCTTGGGACTTTGGCGATACAGGTCTAGGCCCCGTCACCCGCCCCACATGGACACCCGGCTCTCCCATGCCGAGAGTGTTTTTGCTGACGAATTGGATGAGGAATTTGATTCGTTCCCGACAAGTCGTAGTGCAGAGTTGGTTCGAGTGAGGTATGATCGCCTCAGGAGTGTGGCGGGAAGGATTCAAACTGTCGTTGGTGATATGGCTTCACAAGGTGAACGCTTCCAGGCATTACTTAGCTGGAGAGACCCGAGGGCCACATTCTTGTTTGTGATCTTTTGCTTGGTTGCTGCTGTTGGTTTCTATGCAGTGCCAATCAAAGCTGTTTTCGCTTTGTGGGGGTTGTATGTGCTGAGGCCACCGAGGTTGAGGAACAAGTTACCTTCGCAACCTTTGAGTTTCATTAGGAGGCTGCCCACCAGGGCTGATAGCTTGTTGTAGACTGTTGAATTAATCGCAGGACTCTCATGTTTAGGACTTTTGGACATAGTCGGGAGGGAAGAACTTTTGTGTTTGGTATGTAGGAATTAGGATATTGTCTTCCTGTTTAGTTGTTTAGCTGTTATGTCTAAGAAAACTATTATTATCTTTTGAAAAGCAATTAGAAAATCGTGGAAGTTCCATCTGACTTGTATTCTATTACCTTGTTTTTTTGGGAATATTTAATTCAGATGCAGACATTGGCCTTTAATCCCACATATCAACATAACAAGAAACCCATAAAGGAATTTATTTCTGTTAAGTAAAAATGAATTTGTACAACTGTATTATCATTTATCAAACAGTGTGTTGTTTACAAGGGACTTTCTCAAATGTTCTTCACAAAGAGAGTAGTTAACAAAACTTCTAACTCATGAGAGAAGGGATTAAGTTCTAGACTAAATTCCACATTTCCAAATTCCAATTAGCTTTTGCCGACCATGTATCACCATCTCAAGGGAAATCTTAACATAAAAATGATGCCAAGCATGGATCTGTGCGGTGTGGCAGACTCGTTCGAGCGCCCAATGCCCTACAGCAGACAGCTGCCTACAAATGACATCAAGTAAAAAAGGTCATGAACAAATATAGTTGCAAAATCGTAGCACATAAAAGCCCTGCCTTTGGGACAATACACCACCTGGCAGAAACATGTCTACTTACCACTTGAGCAGCAAAAGGCAGCATTTTCTCTGGCGGCATATTGGTGCAAATAGCTACAGTAAAACAAATAGCTCCTTAACGATAAAGATACAAGAGACAGATTTATCCAGTTAGTCAGTTATGCTTGGGGACTAGCCCAATCCCAACCACAACCCCACTCTCCCACAAGTTTAAGCTAAACTTGGGACAACGGCCTGTAGGGATTTTAAGAATGAACAATGTTGTAGTCATGAAAACTAAACAAATATATAATGTATTAAGAAACCACCTTTACTGCTTAATGGGGGAAAGGTGCCGCACTGGTCAGTTAAAATCAAAGCAAAATAAGACACCTTGAATGATCTGTGTGTGTGTGTGTGTGAGAGAGAGAGAGAGAGAGAGAGAGAGAGAGAGAGAGAGAGAGAGAGAGAGAGAGAGAGAGAGAGAGAGATGAATGGTCAAACATTACATACCATAGAGTACTGCTCCAATAAAAGTATCTCCAGCACCCGTTGTATCCAGGAGTTCTGAGGGAGGTATTTTCTCAGCTGTTCCTACAAACAACCTCCCACACACTGTCCCTACTCCCTCAGCTCTCAATTTTGTCACTGGCTGAGAAGAGTGGAATAGAAAAACTTAAAAAGTAATAGATCCTAATTGTATGCAAACAATATATATAATCACATAATGTTCAGTTTCTCATAAACATGCTTTGGGAGCTGGAAGATGCTAGAAATTATTCATTATTTTCTTTGTATCCAGTAAAGGCTCCAAAAAGGAAAAACTGCTGTTCCACAATTAACTTAGGTTTGCCATCAAAGAAAAAGGCACTCTAAAGAACGTATTTCTTGTGTATAACGTATATAAATAAAAAAGGAAGTCTATGGAATGTTGCATGAAAGGTGACATGTATCTTGTGCCAAGCTAGATTTCCCCTCTATCACCTTCCAAGAGATCTTGGTTCATGTTGGGTATTGCTGGGCACATCACATTCCCAGCTTAAGATGTGCCCAAACTTTGTTATCTCATTGGAACCAACTTTTCTTGGGTCCAACACTATCTTTTCAAAATGTAAACAGTGTTAATATATAGTTAAATGATGTAGAAAGATTCTCCCGTTGTAAATTAGGATCCTAAGGCCCCTGTAGATGAGGTCCCAAGTTCTGAGGTGAACCCAAGGTGGACCTCAAAACCGTCAAGAAGGATTGACAGTTACTGAGAATTTGGCCAAAAATCACAGGAGCAGGAGAGAGAGGTAAGAAAAGGACTCTTTAAATACTTCAATACTCAAGGAAAAAAGTATTCCCTTCTAACTAGTCTCATACAGTCATACTAAACTCTCTTGACCATAGGAGTGTCTTTTTCCAGTCTCACACTAGCGCCTCTAATGGTTTCAAGTCACGAGGGTTGCATGCAACTGAGTTGCACGAGATAGTTGATTAAAAAATTTCAGCATCACAGGTTCATTTCAAGATTAATAATTTAAAAGTTCAGAACAATTTATTCCTGCATTCATACTGCCCAGCTGGAGCTCATTCTTATAGTTACTGCAGAATGACCACAAAGTACTATACAGAAATCCCAGGCTTCTTTAATATAATTCCACAGAAAGGGAGAAGAGTGTTCATTAGAAAGTGCCTTACCGATGAAACATATGTTGGAATGGTTATGTTATCATCCTTTCTCTGCTTCAGCAATTCTAATAAGCTGTCCACATCCATTTCTTCTGCCTGAGGAGCCTCTGCCAGAAACAGAGTTCAATGAAAACCTGTAAATTTTTTAAATCAGATAAAACAGGCTGTTTACAAATATTCCAAACCACAGTTTCTTACCCTAAGTTTCATACCATTTTCCTCAATAAAACATGGACAATTGTATACTTACCGTCCGCACTTCTCTCAAGCATTATGCATCCATGTTCACCCAAGGTCACAATTGCAAATTTGATCTTTGGCAATCTCAAAAGCATCAAAACAAGAGCACTTGGTACAGATGCTGCTTCTGTCCATGCCTGTTAAGACAAGAAATACATTGTGCTCCATATCAATTACCCAGAGCTTTAAACTTCAGCAACAAGATGAAGGTATAGCATGTATATAGAGGAAATCTTGTAAGAAACAATCCAACAACAATAAGGCAATCAATGTCTTAATCTCCAATTTTAGAGGTTTAGAAATTAAAAGAAAGAAATTGACCATACATTTTAAGTTGGGAAAACAGGTCCTCATTTCCTTATCTAAATTACTGTTCACATAAGAACAATTGACTTGCCTGTGGAAATTTCTCTGAGCATATGGCATAATCAGCAAATGTTAGAAGATCATCCAACCCTTCTCTTTTCCGTTCAGCTTCAATTAACATAGGTATGTTCTTCCGAGCAGCCTGTATGAATCCAATTATGCTGATTTATTCTCTTTAGTTATTAAAAAATTTCCTTGAAAACATTAACAGAAAGAAGTTAAATACTAGAAACTAGAAGATAACAGTTACCTCCTGCGCAACAAGTAAAGCAGTTTCATGTATCCGTCCATCGAGATAAACAATTCTTGCTCCATCCAATGCAGATGATAAACTTGATTGAGAAAGGTCATCTGGTATCATGGGAGGATATCCTGGAGTATGAATACAAGTACGAGTTTTCCTGAAACGTCACTTAAAGTTGATCAAATAGGGATAAGAATTCCAAAACAGCCTTATGAGAAGTTAGATTGGTATTCATTTCTAATCAACCATAACATTGACCATTAAAGAGCAATTCCATTTAAAAGATCATGAATAAATTACCACAAGGTTTGTGTGTGTGTGAAAGAGAGAGAGAGAGAGGTCCTCACGTTTCATTGTCAACAATAATGTACGTAAACGGTGAATTGCCCTCCTCAGAAACCTGGAAATAAGATAGAGTGAGTCCATAAATGATACCAATATTCAAATTTGAAAGCAGTCTAGTGCTATTTGTTGGAGGCAAATAGGAAATGATAAATGGGCAAAATAACAGTACTCAACTTGTACGGAGAAATTCCAGTAGCCATCAGTTTTTAGTATTCAATCATTTCTAAACCTACTATTATATATTGCACTTTCCGAGCTCCTAATCTTAGCCCAACCAATCTCAAACATGTTGTATCATGTATAGGTGCATAGAACATGAAGCATTAGAGTAGTTCTAAATTTTAAATCCTTAAACAGTATGCTTTCTAACTGCACAACAAAACACTACACGCTTGGCCAAGATTACGAATAATTTTCCATTTGAAGCTTACCACAACAAAAGAAGTATCTACACCATCAGCTTGCAGCTCCTCCAGTATACCCCTGCCTTGTGTATCATTTGCAACCTACCATTTCACAATGCGTTAAACAGGTTTCAAGAACCAAAACAACACAAGTTTCTGGGGAAAGAAAAAAAATAAACAAATAAATGCAAGGTGAAAGATTAAAAGACCTTAGAAATCAGCCTCGGACTCAAGCCCAAACGAGCTGCACAAGTTAAAGCATTGCCTGCGTTTCCGCCTCCTTGAACCTAAAATTAACCATTCACGTATCACAACATAAATTTCAATCTCCATAACAACACTACTAAAATTGCACACGGTAGTCGGTATTGGGAAACATTACTAACCTGCGCACCAAGTGCGCAGTGTAGAAGGGGTGGTGTTGTAAATTTAATCGGAAAATGAGTTGGTTACCTTTAAGCTGGTGGTTCGGATCTTGTCGTCCGGGTTCGGATAAGCGGCCACCGCCGCCAAGAAATCGACGACCACCGTGCCGACGCCGAGCTGCCAAGGCATGCCTTCAGACTCAGTTAGTAACGAATACAATTACAATAGAAGAAGCACAAGCGAAGCACGTGACCATTGCTAATTTACGCACCAGGTTGCAGTTTTCGGAAAGAGGAGGAGGGAGCGAACTGGACGACATTTTGAGCCTGAAACTGATTGATTGTTAGAAATAGAAAGAAATTGGTGGAAGGTGAAGGTGAAGGTGTGGTTGAGTGGGAGAGCGGACCTGGTTGAGTAGCGAGTCGTGGTCGGTGAGGACGATACAGAGGAGAAGCTCTGCTGCCGAGTTGGTGAGTTGAGACGAGTGGCATTGGGGGTGGTTGTTGTGGGAAGAGAAAGCATCTTTCGATTGTTCCAAGGCGCGTGGAAGGGCAGGTGTCTGTTAGAGAGAGAGAGAGAGAGAGAGAGAGAGAGAGAGAGAGAGAGAGGATTGGGTGCAAGTGCTTGTGGTTTTTCAACTTTTTTGTTAGTTACTCGTTAGAGTCTTGGTGGTGGGCTTTACAACAGGCCCATTGTTTAGGAGTTTTTAAACGGTATGCAACCATTGATGGGCTTTACAACAAGCCCATTGGTGATGGGCTTTAAAAACAGTATGCATGCAAAATAATGAACTTTCAATTAAGTCAAGTCCACATGCAGTTGTGTTTTCTTAACAGATTTAGAAAATGCTTTCACAGTCTCCATTTTAATGCTATGTAGTTACTTCTACTGACTTTCAAAGCCAGATATTAAACCATTGGTAAATCAATATTTAAGATATGAATATTACACAAAGAGTGAGACAATTAGTGATGATGATTAGTGTAATAAATGTGCAAAATTTAATATTTCAACAATAACTTTTAACAAATAAACTTTAATTGTAGATATTAAGATGAATACACAAAATTTTTGTGAATATATTTTGTGGGTGTATAGTCATTCAATGAATGTGTCATACTATTCATACTACTTATATGAGCATTTAATATATGCATAATGTACACAATTTAAAAATTTCATACAACCTTTTTTTAATAATAAAAAAATTTGAACTTAGACACTATTGAGAATTTATAAAGTATTTTGAGATATTGGTGAAAACTAAATAGTTAACAATGACAGATTACGGAGACGGTGTCGGAGTTGATGTGTCCATTGAGATCTGATTTAGGATTCGAGCGCTACGCCATTAAAGGAAAACGTGTCGGCACCAGAAACGATGGCGGATGCCATATTTCTGTTTTTTGTCATCCAAAGAAGGATCATATGTCATTTCTGACACAGCGGAGTCCGGTTTTGAAACACACACACTCGGGGCTCGACTCAGGCCTCCTTATAGAACCGTCGCTGGTAGTAATCGTGCTTTGGCTCTTGGCTCTCTCTCTCTCTTTCCCGTATTTTTTTGAAATTGGCTGAGCTCCAAATCCGGCGACGTTGCAGAGGTCACATCCGCTTGAACGGACGACACGTGGCTGAGCTTCGAAGCCAGCGGCGTTGCAGAGATCACATCGGCTTGAATGGACGGCTTGTCGCTGAGCTCTGAAGCCGGCTACGTTGCAGAGGTCACATCAGCTTGAACGGACGGCACGTGGCTGAGCTTCGAAGCCTGTGGCTTTGCAAAGGTCACATCGACTTGAACGGACGGCACCTGGCTGAGCTCCGAAGCCAGCGGCGTTGCAGAGGTCATATCGGCTTGAACAGACAGTTCGTCGCTGAGCTCCGAAGCCGGCGACGTTGCAGAAGTCACATCTGCTTGAACGGACGACACGTGGCTGAGCTCCGAAGCCAGCGGAGTTGAAGAGGTCACATCGGCTTGAACGGACTGCTCGTGGCTGAGCTCCGAAGCCGGTGAAGTTGCAGAGGTCACATCGACTTCCACGGACGGCGGCGGCGGCGTAGCTGAGTTGACAAACGGAGACGGAGTCGGCGTACCGGAGTTGACGTTGCCGTCGGGAGATGATCGGCGTCCATTGAGATGCCGTCGGGAGATGATCTGCGTAGTCGATTCAGGAAAGCTCGGCACCGGAAAGGATGGCGAAGCTGCTCTACGTCGTCGGAAGAATGATCGGATGCCATTTCCGCGGAGTCCGTACGTGCACTCGGGACTTGACTCTGGACTTCATTCTCTGTGGAATCAGAAGTAGTCATTCTTTAGCTCTCGGCGCTGGAATCGGCGGAGGCTGAACCTCATTGTTGCGAGAGAGTGAGTGTGAGTGAGAGTGAGAGTGAGAGTGAGGGAGCTTCTTTCCTGCTTTTATTGTAAGTTATTAAAAATTTCAAATAATAATACAATAAAACGACATGTGTTGTCGTCGTTTCAAAGAAATGGGGACAACCTGGTAGGAGATAGAATAGTCCGTCCTTGATGAAACTGTAGCGCTGGAAAAAAGCGGCAAGTTGTTTCTCTGGCTTAAGCAACAACATGTCAACAACATCAGATCAGGTTACAAGTTACTGTTTGGGATCTATGAGCTTGTAATTTTCAACTGGTATGCATCATATTTTCTGACCTTATTATTTATATTTCATTTTCTTGTTACTTTTGCACTCAATAGGGCACTGCAATGTGCATTTAGAGTACAAAAATGCCCTTTCTGGTGTCTTAAGAAAACCGAATAGGTTTGAAAACTGGATTGGCGTTGACATATTTTAAAATCTAGTCCCGTAAAACATAACTCAAATGATAGTTGGCTTGATGGGAAGATGATATAGGAGTAGAATTTACAAAATGCCGTATCTAACAATAGTTGGTTCTTCCATATATGGCAGGCCTCACTGTGACATAAGGTTTGATATTGTCATTATTAGTGAATGTCAGGTGTCAATGTCATTCATCTGTTACAACATCTACTAATCAATAGATGTTCAGTTGAAAAAGATGAATTTCCAACAAATTTGTTTGATTTCTATTATGCCTGGGACGGGGTGACCAAAAACTATCAATTTGGCTAGTTTTCACTTTGTAATATTCTGAAAATACATTAAACCAACTAATCTTCTGAGGCAATAGTTGAATGTGTATTAGTTTCCCCATTTAGTCAATAAAAGATAAATAATGGTCTGTTAAGTTACATATGAGTTTGAGGCTTTACCTTCCCCCACTCTGGGTTGGAGAGGCAGCTGCTGCTAGAAATGTGGGACTTAGATTCTTGGAAACCTTAAAACATTGTTTGGTTAACTATGGTCATGAAAAAGGTATTTTACCTCAGATTATTGTTTCTCTTGGTGAGTACCTTGCTTGTTTACTATCTGATGATGGTACTTTTGTTAGATTGTGATCAAATTTGTGTGGAGCCACTAACTGCATCTCCGTTTGGTTCACCTTGCTGTTGTGTGTCCCCATGAAAAGTCCGGCTTTTAATGGATATAGCTCTTTATGCTTTTTTTCCAGTAATGAGTGAGCTAGAGATTGAGGTTGCTGAAGGCCATCTTCTTTTATCACTTAAGCTAACCATGTTTTGCACTCAAGATGTATGCGTATGTGAGATTACTATGATTCTACAGTAAATTTAGATCACAGTTGAGAAATATTTTTTGTTCTTTATTTTTCCTTTTGGTGCATGTTCCTCTGTATACATGGTATATCTTCATCCTATTACTTAAGTTTAAGGCCCTAGGTAATTGATGTGGGGTACAGTGCATTTCTTGTCTTAACAGGCATGGACAGAAGGCAGAAGCAGCATCTGTTCCAAGTGCTCTTGTTTCTATGCTTTTGAGATTGCCAAAGATCAAATTTGCAATCGTGACCTTGGGTTAAGATGGATGCATAATTTAGCAGAGAGTAAAGTGCAGAGGTTAGCAGCTGATTGGGGTTGTGAGGTGGGTGCCTGGCCTATGAAGTATCTGGGTTTGCCTCTGGGGGGTAATCCGAGAGCATCAAATTTCTGGAATCCGGTGATGGAAAAGATAGAGAAAAGACTGGAAAATTGGAAGAAAGCGTTCTTATCAAGGGGAGGAAGACTGACATTGATTCAGGCTGTTTTGGGGAGTATCCCAACTTACTACTTATCACTTTTTAAAATACCAAAGGGGGTAGCTAAAAGGGTGGAGAAACTAATGAGAAACTTCCTGTGGAAAGGAGTTGGGGAAGGGAGAAAGTTTAATCTGGTTAGATGGGATATTGTTTCTCAGTCAAAGCAATCAGGGGGATTGGGCATAGGGAATCTGGAAGCAAAAAATATGGCCTTATTGGGGAAATGGCTTTGGAGATATCCTTTGGAAAGAGAATCCTTATGGCATGAAGTGATTAGAAGTAAATATGGAAACCACGAGAATGGTTGGGATTCAAAAGAGGTAAGGAAAGGGTCAAGTCGCAGCCCTTGGAAAGATATATCAAAAGGCTTTAATAAGTTTATAGGGTGCTGTAAGCTGGTTGTAGGGAACGGCGAAAGGGCTAGATTTTGGGAGGATGTTTGGGGAGGAGAGGAGGCTTTTAAAACCTGTTTTCCAAGGCTGTATAATCTGTCAGATCATCATGGCTTAACAGTGGCAGAAATGGCAGGGGGAGTTAATTTTCAGCCAATTTGGAACCTGGGCTTTCGAAGGAATTTAAATGACTTAGAAGTGGAGGAGTTGTCATCCTTGCTCTTAGTGCTTGAGAAAGTTCATTTGTCGTCCACTAGAGATTCAAGAATTTGGAAATTGGACTCAAAAGGGTTTTTCTCTTCAAAGTCTTTTTTTACCTTTCTTTGTGGGCATAGCGATGGTAGTCTTTTTCTACCGGCAGGCTTGATTTGGAAAGCAAAAGTTCCTCCAAAAGTCAGAGTTTTAGCTTGGTTAGTAGCTCTTGGAAAGATAAATACTTGTGATATTCTACAAAAAAGGAGGCCAAATGTTTGTTTATCTCCAAGCAGGTGTGTTATGTGTAAGATCCAAGGGGAGAGTGTTGATCATGTTTTCCTTCAGTGTTCTGTAGCAGCAAAGCTGTGGTCAAATTTATTTAAAGATGAAGGGGTAATGTGGGTAATGCCAGAAGGGTGCTATTCTTTGTTGAGTGAAAAGTTCTTTGGTTTTGGTGGGATCAAGAAGGCCAAGGTGTTTTGGAATTGCAGAATGCTGGCCATTTTCTGGGTTATTTGGATGGAGAGGAATCGAAGAATTTTTGAGGATTATAGAGGTGCAGATGTTGAAGAATTGTGGGATAGAGTAGTGTTTTGGTCATCCCTTTGGGCATCTGTTACTAGTGACTTCAGGGGGGTATATCTATTTGATATAATCTTAGATTGGAGGGCAGCACTTAGATAAATGGATTAGGCTTTATGAGATCTAATTCTATGTTTTTTCGTTTTTTGATCTTTTCTCTCAATAATGGACATCTTGTCCATTGTGTGTATTGTTCTGAGTTTTGATCAATAAAAAGTTTCTCTCTTTTCAAAAAAAAAAAAAGATGGATGCATAATGCTTGAGAGAAGTGTGGACGGTAAGTATACAATTATCCATGTTTTATTAAGGACGAAAACGGTATGAAACTTAGGGTCAGAAACTATGGTTTGGAATTTTTGTAGTCTGTTTTATGATTTTTATCGGATTTTAAATATTTACAGGTTTTCATTGAAACTCTGTTTCTGGCAGAGACTCCTCAGGCAGAAGAAATGGATGTGGACAGCTTATTAGAATCGCTGAAGCAGAGAAAGGATGATAACATAACAATCCCTACATATGTTTCATCGGTAAGGCACTTTCTAATGAATCTCAAACTAGGCTCTTTCCCCTTTCCTTGGAATTTTATTAAAGCAGCCTGGGAATGCTGTATAGTTGGAGCTCCAGCTGAGAAGTATGAATTCAGCAACTAATTTGTTCAGAACTTTCAAATTATTAATCTAGGAAATGAATCTGTGATGCCAAAATTTTTAATCATCTATCTCGTGCAACTCTCGTGACTTGAAACGAAAGAAAATGATGAAGCCATTGGAGTTTCGGGTGTGACACCCACAAAAGGCACTCCAATGGGAATGTGATGTGCCTAGAAATACCCAAAGTGAACCAAATATGTTATCTGATATGTAGGAAGATGATAGAGGGGAAATCTAGCTTGCCACAAGAAACATGTCACATTTCATGAAACATTCTATAGACTGCCTTTTTTTTATATATATATTTTATACACAATAAATACATTCTTTAGAATGCCTTTTTCTTTTATGGAAAACCTGAGTTACTTGTGGAACAGCAGTTTTTTTGTTTTAGGAGCCTTAACTGTATACAGAAAAAATACTGAATAATTTCTTGCATCTTCCAGTTCCCGAAGCATGTTTTATGAGAAACTGAACATAATGTGAGTATATATGTTGTTTACTTATAATCAGGATCTGTTAAGTTTTTCCATTCCAATCCTCTCAGCCAGTGACAAAATTGAGAGCTGAAGGAGTAGGGACAGTGTATGGGAGGTTGTTTGTGGGAACAGCTGAGAAAATACCTCCCTCAGAACTCCTGGATATGACAGGTCTGGAGATACTTTTATTGGAGCAATACGTACTCTATGGTATGTTTAACCATTCATCTCTCCCCCCCCCCCCCCTCTCTCTCTCTCTCTCTCTCACACACACACACACACACACACACATAAGATAATTCATTGCGTCTTATGTTGCTTTTTTTTTTTTTTTAACTGATGAGTAAGTCACCTTTTCCACCATTAAGCAGAAAAGGTGGTTTCTTATTACATTATATATATGTTTAGTTTTCGAGACTACAACATTGTTCATTCTTAAAATCCCTACTGGCTGTTATCCCAAGCTCAGTTTAAACTGGTGGGAGAGTGGGATTGTGGTTGGCGCAAGGAAAGGGTCTTCCACACTGCAAGGTAGTGATACATGATTGGCAAAGCTAATTAGAAATCTGGATTTAGCCTACAACTTAAGCTCTTTCCTCTCATGAGTTAGGAAGTTTTGTAACCTACTGTCTCTTTGTGACCAACATTTGCAAGAGTCCCTTGTAAACAACAGTCGGTTTGATAATGCAATTGTACCATTTCTTTCATAATTGACAGCAATAAATTCCCCATTTTGGAGTTTCTTGTTAGGTTTCATATGTGGGATTGATGGCCAATGTCTGAATCTGAATTAAATATGACCGAATAAAAAAGCTAATATAATATAAGTCAGATGGAAATTGCTTCTTCAATAGATAATAATAGTTTTAGGTAGACATAACAACTAAACAACTAAACAGGAAGAAAATATCCTACATACCAAACCCAAAAGTTCTTCCTTCCTCACTGTGTCCAAAAGTTGTAAACATGATCGTGCTGCAATTATTCAACAGTCTAAAACAAGATATCATCCCTGGTGGGCAGCCTCCTAAAGAAACTCAAAGGCCGAGAAGGCAACTTGTTCCTCAAGATCGGTGGCCTCAGCAGATACAACCCCCACAAAGCGACCACAACTTTGAGTGGTACTGCATATAAAGCAACAGCAGCAACAAAGCAAAAGATCACAAACAAGAATGTGGCCCTTGGATCTCTCCAGCTTAGCAATGCTTGGAAGCGTTCACCTTGTGAAGCCATATAACCAACAACAGTTTGAATCTCTCCCGCCACGCTCCTGAGGCGATCATACCTCATTCGAACAACCTCTGCACTCCGACTTGTTGGGAACGAATCAAATTCCTCATCCAATTGGTCAGCATCAACGGTCTCGATGTAGGAGAGCTGGGTGTCCATGCGGGGCGGGTGACGCGGCCTAGACCTGTATTGCCAAATCCCCACAATGGCTATGTATAGCAATATGGATGGGATTATGAGCTCTGGACTTGCAACTCCCAAGAGGAAAGTAAAAACAATAGAGGCAGAGTTGATTGGATTGTTCCAACTGCGAATAAACTCCACCTCTCTGACCAGTTCCCCAAGTCCACGGAGAGCAATCATTAGTCGGAAAAAGTTGGCCTTGCTCCTCCTCATGCTAAACATATGGGAGTCATGATCAAGCATATACTCCACCACCTCTCGTCCCAGTGGTGGCTCCGCCCGGCTAAGCCTGGACGCCAACACATCCATGGCCTGGTACCTCAGCGTCTCCAATTGTTTCACACCCAAAGGCTGCACAAAATGCATCTTTGGCAGCATTGGCATTGTGTACATATGCAGCATGTTGGCCATATTGGCACACGAAAACCGAACCGCCAGGTGAAGCTCACCCATTTTCTTGACCCCAGAAGGGTGCAGCATCAGGAGGGGGTACGAGTGAGTATAAACTCGATCAGATTCGAGTGTGGACAAACGAATCCTGACTTTCCCAATGCGCGAATCACAACTTCCGGCATTGCTGGCCATGTTCTTGTCAATTCGGGAATTATCAAACACCCCAATTGTAACAACTGTGCAGGGATCATACACTTCCCAAGTGTACTGCTCGTTCCATTTGGGCGACAAGGTATCAACAACAGTGCGAGTTCGGACCCATTTCTGGCCATACTTTGCAACACAATACGCATCAGTGGACCCTCCTTCCCCTTGTTTGATCTTCATTGGCATAAGCCCTGTTGCTCCCAAAAACCCAATTTCAAGCACACCAATGTGAGGCTTCCAAAGTCGCTTATCAGTTGGCTTAAGATCACTGCTATACATTGTGTCCTCATCTAGCACATGATATCCACCATCAAGAGAAACCCGAAGACGAATTCTAGGACTATACCTTTTGGACTCTGCTGCATTGCTGAAATGGCTGTTGTCAAAGTCGAACCATCTCGAAACAACTGGCTTTTCATCTGTTCGCCTTTCGATTGTTGTCACCGGAAGAAGCACTGTGCCCACCACCTCATCCCGCCCCGGCCCAACCCGGTCCTCAACCGAAACCAGCAGATAGTCTTCGAGCGGTTCAGCCACCACAAACATCAACTCCTCATTCCAAAGAGGATGGGACAGCGCCATAAAGGTGCTAGCAATTCTAGTCCTCAAAACCTGGTTTCCAACCTGGACTTTTGCCGAAAGCTTTCTCCCGCCTGGAACAATGTCTGCAGCTTCAATGACTGAAACTCTAAGATACCACAGCCTTGGGGAAAAGTAAACCTTGGACTTGATCGAACCAAGCCCATCATCATAATTGACATTGGCAGCCTCTGACTGGTTCTGACCCTGCTGTGTTGGCATTGTTTCTTGAATTCGCTGCTGCTCTGCTGCAATAACCTAACTTGCTCCTGAAGTTTCTTGATGAAGAAGAGAAAAGTCTCAAAATATTAAGGAAACATAAGAAAAATTGATAATGCAAAACAAACTAGGTCGGCTTTTATAATGGTTTTAAATCCTAATCTTACAAGGAAAAAAAAAGTCTTAATTCACTAAAAAAAAAAGTCAAATCAAATCAAATCAATTCCTCATCGTCATAAAATAAGATCTTAATTTTTTTTTTTTGGTAAGGACTTGTTAAATAAGATCCTAATTCGATAAGAAAACTTTAAAAAAATTCAATAAGATCCTAATTCGATAAGTTTCTTGATGAAGAAGAGAAAATCTCAAAATATTACAAGGAAACATAAAAAATTCTTATTAAAAATCAAACTAGGTCTGCTTTTATATTGGTTTTAAATCCTAATTTTACAAGGAAACATAAAAAGAAAAAATCTTGATTGACTAAAAAATCAAATGAAATCCTCATTAAATAAGATCCTATATTAAAATTGATAGAGATTCTATTAGATAGCTGGTAGTACACAAAGCTGTACACCTAGCTAGCAGTACTCTTACCATTTTTGCTAAGAAAAATAATTCTATCATAAGAATATACAAATACATTTTTAAACTTTAGAATTGGACAAGTTCACTTTCTACTCCTAGAATACAGAATGTTTCACCATTAAATTTGTTTGTTTATCAATTGGTGCCCGTACCATAGACGTACTAAATTTCTTAATCTTCAATTGTTCATTATTTCCCCTATTTTAATATCATGCCCACAATTGGGTATTGACACTATTGAGGACCTAATTGACTAATTCAGTAAGCAAAACCATTTTTAAAATAATGGACATTTGCTTATAATATACAAGTAATTTTGGAAGGAAAAAGATAAATAAACCTTTTGACGTGACTTTAGCAAGAATAGGGATTGTAGAGTAACAAATGCTAGCCAGCGTTACTATTCCTGAAAAATATTTTAATCTCACATTTAATAAAAAAAATTAATCAGATAAGCTATATCTGGCTACAAGCAAAAGATGGCTTTCAGCCCAACAAATTTGGAAAAGGTGAGCTGTCAATCAATAAGGCATTGAACCACAAGAATATGATTCATATAATACACAGGGAGCATTCAACTTACGTCTCCATCCAACTCGTATGTAATGAATCAAGAATTCCAAAACTAGAAGCCACAGTGCTCTCTCCTCTTTTTTTCTCACATCCTCCAATACATGGAATCCGCAGGAATTTCAAACACCTAAAACTACACCGATGGCTTACCAGAAAGCCTCGGTCCTTTTTCAACTGTACAAATTCAAAAATAAAATCAACAAACTTCAAACCCAGAATCCATCATTCCAAACATGCCTTGGAAGCAGACCCCCATGTTCACTCCTACTTCCTCTTGCTCTGTAGAAGGCTGGCTTGCTTCGGACTGTTCTCAACGGCCCTGACCTATTGCCATGTCTAACCGGTAAAGATATCTCGTCCCCAACCAAACTTGCAGTTGAAAATGGTCTGTTTTCCATCTCTTCAAGTGGCCCAGAACTGTACTCCATTGTAATGAAGGAAGAGGCCTGCCCGTAATTTAGCCGGGGAGTGAGTCCACCAGTGTTCCACCAACTGCTATCAGAAGGACCAAGATCAGCTTTGAAGTCAGAGTCCGGGACAGAAGACTCCTTTTGACTATGGCAATCCCCACCAGTCTCATCAGTGTCATTGTATATCAGCTTTAGAGCCTGCACAACTTCACCCATAAAAGGCCTGTGAGTCACTTCAGGGTGAACGCACATGGAAGCAATAGCTGCCACTTTAGCCATGTCGTCAAAGTCATAAGTTCCAGCCAAGGCAGGATCTACCAACTGCTGCAAACCTTCTCTGCTGGTTAGCAGTGGCCGTGCCCAAGTTACCAAATTCTCCTGGCCTGGAGGGTGGGACATGTCAACCGGTTTTCTTCCAGAGAGAAGTTCCAGCAGCACAACTCCGTAACTATAAACATCACTCTTGACAAGTAGGTGCCCTGTCATTGCATATTCAGGGGCAACATACCTGTAAAAATCCACCACTTTGTCAAGAGAAGAGTTGAAATGTTACTCTGACAGAACTTTTTTATCATATATTCCATCCAAATGTACTAGCAATTCATATGTCCAGAGGAAAATTTTCAATTCTTTTGGAAAACAATTATAATTCAATCAATTCACTAATTATTCACTAAAGGTTCTCAACTTCCAGTGAATTATGACGTAATATAGCTAACAAGGTTCTATGACTCTAAATGCCTAACAAAAACATTGGATAACTATGATTACCCGAAAGTTCCCATGACCCTTGTAGAGATGTGATGGCTTCCCTCAGTTGCTTCTCTAGCCAACCCAAAATCTGAAACCTTGGGTGTGAAGTCAGCTTCCAGTAAAACATTACTAGCCTTAAAATCTCGGTGAATAACACGAGGATTAGAATCTTCGTGAAGATAGGCTAGTCCTCTTGCTGCCCCGAGGGCAATCTTCATCCGTGCATCCCAGTCAAGAGGTCCCTTTTTCTTGTCAACACCTGAAAAACAATCATAACATACAAATCTTTGGTTTGAGGCTCATTCTATTCCAAATATAAATTTAAAAAAAAAAAAAAAATTCCTTGGAAGGAAAATATACCATGTAAGTGGGACTCCACACTCCCATTGTGAACAAGCTCATATACCAAGCTGCGTGCATGCCCTTCAATACATATGCCAATCAGTTTCACAAGATTACGGTGATGTAATCGGCTTAGCATCTCAACTTCTGCAATGAATTCACGATCTCCATTCTGATTATTATCCCTTGTAAGAACTTTGACAGCAACTTCAGTACCATCTTCCATAATTCCAAGGTAAACACGTCCAAATCCCCCTTCTCCCAAAACCCTTTGGGAACTGAACTTATTTGTTGCTTTCTCAAGCTCAGAAAGTGGGAATGTTTTAACAGAGAGAATACTGGTAGCCATGGTGGACATTAGGGACACTGAAGTGGAGCTTGCAATACTACTTGATAGGATAGACCCAATACCTGCATCAAACACAGAGATCCATCACTTGGTCTGCAGTATGTTTAACATGAAGCTCAGTTAACAATTCATCAAATTGACCAGATTGGAATTTAATGTTTCATACAAGAGTACCAAATTGAGACACAGCAACAACAACAAAGGGGCATGAGAATGAAATGCTGTGAAAATATTTTCTGTATAACAAACTACATCTGAACAAGAGTTACAAAATCCCACCACCTGAAAACCGTGATCCCCCTTGCATGCCCCAATTCATGGTACTTTGGTGATCCAGTTCTTGAAAATCATGTTCCCAACATACCATGATATATGGGAAGATAAAAGAGATAAATGCCACGATTAAAGAAAACTTAAGAACAAAAGGCATTGACTTACTAGACTTGCAGGAAAGTTTTGAGCTAATACAGCTATTTTCTCCTCAAATGCTTGAATTTTATTTATTTGATGTGCATGTGGTAAGGGTTTATGCATTTAAGCATGCATGCATGGATATACTTAAAGTTGTGCACAAGCAATGCAAGTGATAAGTGTAACAATGCGAACTGCAATCCTCACCGAGCAAACCAAATAAGTAAACCCCTAAAGTACTGCCTACGCGATAGAGGAGCGTATTGCTGTCCCTTACCCTTAAAGTGAACCCAAACAAACCAAGATTCTGGTAACTCTGATCTGAACATTAAAAACCCACATACTTACCAGATCTTTTGTGAATAGAAGATGTGAATGTTGGTCCGACAGCACTAGAAGGTCTTCCAACTTTCCTCCATTTTACAAAGATAGTGATTGCTCCAAGGAGAACCAATAGGAGCACAAATGCAGACAGAGCAATAATGGCAATGGTTCTAACATTCATCCTCTGGTTCTTGCTGGAAAAATCTGCAGTGATAGGGAGATTTCCAGCGCTTGCACTTGGACCGTGCCCCTTGAAATACTCATATGGTGGTGAAGAAGGTATCCCTGGTGATGACTGTTTTAGTTTCAACCCCAACAAATAATGAAATGATAAGCCAATGCATTAATAAGAGAGTTGAGGTTAGTACCTGGATAACTAATGTACATCACTTCATAATTACCAAAAAGAGTCATATTCAGAGGCACTTTCTTACGCAGAAATCTATCATATGTCAGTACCGCAGTGGTATTATCAAACTTTTCTCCTAGTGGAACCAAGTTAATATCCACTACTGTTCTTCCTTGATTTTGACTATCTGCACTGGCACCCATTATTTTCACTTGACTCTGTGCCAAATACGTGCCTTCAGCAACCTCAATTTCTAGCTCACTCATTACTGGAAAAATAGTATAAGGAGCTATATCCAGTAAAAGTCTGACTTTCATGGGAAACACACAACCACAAGGAGAACCCCACGGTGATGCAGTAAGTGGCTCCACACAAATTTGATCACAACCTGCCAAAATCACCATATCAGATAAGTAAACAAGCAAGGTACTCACTAAGAGAAACAATAATCTGAGGTAAAATACCTTTTCTTGACCGTAGTTAAACAAACAATGTTTAAGGTTTCCAAGAATCTAAGTCTCCCTTTTTCTAGCAGCAGCTCAAGAAGTAGGACTAGCTGCCTCTCCAACCCAGAGTGGGGGAAGGTAAAGCCTCAAACTCATCTTCCAAACCATGTAACTTAACAGACCATAATTTTCTTTTTTTATTGACTAAATGAACAAACCAAAACACATTCAACTATTGCCTCAGAAGAGGAGTGGTTTTATAGGGGACCAGAATATTAGTTGGTCCAATTCATTTTCTGAAGATTAGCAAGTGATATCCAACTAGCCAAATTGATAGTTTTTGGTCACCCCATCCCAGGCATAATAAAAATCAAACAACTTTGTTAGAAATTCATTATTCTCAACTGAACATCTATTGATTGAGTAGATGTTGTAACCAATGAGTGACACCTGATAATGACTAATAATAACAATTTTAAAAAAAATATTACCTTGGTCTTTTGACGGGGCCGGAGCAACAGTGTGTGGCCTCCCTCTCTCATGATGGTGATGATGATGACGGTGTCGTGGCAAAGGAGAACTGCTAGGACCTGAAATTTAGAAGTTATTATCACTGCAATACCAGCAACACTGGAACATCTAGGTATGAATATTTCAAAGGGAGTACACACCTTGATAAATTGGAGCAGGTGCAGGTGCAGGTGCAAGGGGTACCAAAGAAGGCTTGATCACCCGTGTTTTGGGAGGTTTTGATGAAGCAAAAGGCAATCTCATTAGAATTGACCTTGCTGCAAATGGTACAACCCTATATGTCATCCATAGGTTAAGACATATATGCATAGCTATCAAAAGAAGGGAATTTAACATGATAGGAAGTATAACTAAAACACTGGTAAAATGAAAAAGTATACATCGATAATATGAGCTATTCTAGTGTCCATTTGACGAAGATATCTATGTTCTACATGAGTTATTCTAGTGTACACCACCAATATATCAGCTTGGGAGTTTGTTCCCATCTCCATGACAATACATTTCAGTAGATTTGACTATTAAACATTGCTTATGCAGATTAAGGTTGAACCTGTTAAATGAATTATGCACACCCTTACCGCGTTCCACTGTGAAATCTCTCATAGATAATGGTTGGTTGGGCAGTTGAGGAGACAAGTATATAGTTAGTGATGAATGCCCTGAAAAAATAAGAAAATGGATACTTTTCTTTTATGCACTATTTGCTACAATGTACAATAGAATATTCACATTTTTCTTTTCTTTTCCCAGGAACCAAACAAAGAAAGAATCGAATAATAAATTAACAAATAAAATCTTAAAATAGAAAGATATACCTGAGCAATAGAAAACCAAGTTGAGCAGGAGAAGAACAAAAAGAAGAAGCAGAATCGGAGTCCGCATTGTCTCTCGCCGAGCCAAAATTCACACAAATCATTTTCAAAAGCAACGAGCTCCGAGCTCGAGTGTGTGGCCGGAGAGTCGCCGGAGGTTGCTAGGTCGCTGGTGAAGCAGTGGCCGGCGGCGAACGTCTCCATCGCATTGCTCGGTGGGAGTGGGAGATTGCATGGTTAAGAAGCAAAAGAGAGTGAAGAGTGAAGCAGTCGGCGACTAAACCCTAGGAGAGAGAAGAAAGGGCGGGCATTGCGGGTGGGTGGGCTTGTAGATCCATGAAATGCGGTAAAGGATCTAGCAGAAGAAGAAGAAAGACGTGTACGAATACATGGACCTGTGGGTCTAGAGAGAGAGAATGCGAGTTTTTTAGAGAGAGAGAGAGAAGAGAGATCTTGGGGAAGAGGAAGACGAAGAAGAAGAGCAGGGTTGAGGGAGCACAGTGGGAGTGAGGTGGGGACTTTATTGCTGCTGTCTGTGTCTCTGTGCATATGTGTGTAGCTCCAGCAAGACTGGTTTCGAGCAATTGATGATGGCCTGTCTCATCCACGCGCCAAACTCACACTCGCGTATCCGAACCAAACGACAATTTCGCTGCCGTTTCGGGACCTTATCCTAGTTTAGGATTTGGAACTTTGTGGACTGGGTGGGAATTTTGACTTTGAACCGTTTTTTTTTTTTTGTATTGCTGCGTAAACGTTAATTATAAAAACTGGCGTTTCAGAATTTTGTTTTTATCCTTTATTTTAAAAAGAAAAAGTTCTGGAAGTAATTTTTTTTTTTTTCTGGAAGCAAATGTTAATAACTAGAATTGGTAGTTACTAGTTAGTTAAACTTAAACTAATTGAATCTTAAACAAAACATATTTGGTCAATTACATTTTTTTTGGCCGGATATTTGGTCAATTACTTAACTTCATTTGACCTTATTAAGAAGCAACTTAAAATTAACCGTAAGCATTTTAAATAGGGTAACAAATTATTTTGGTCAACAATTTAACTATCACATCTTACCTTATTCGGAAATGATTTGAAATCGAACTGTAAGCATTAACCTTAAATGGAAGGACTTGCTAGCAATTGGAGTTTTTTTTTTTTTTTGTTCTTTTGGCATTTCTCTATAATTTGGCTAAGGAGCTCCATTTAACCCTTTGGGGATGTCCTAAGAGAAATTTACTCTATCTAATGCATCTCAATACATCTCAGCCATCATATGCGTAACTAGTTTAAAACCATGCCCTAACAATTGAAAAGCAAAAATGAACAATGAAATGAAAAACTATGAATAGATTTACAACCATACTAAAGTTGTTCCATTATGTCAACAAAATGTGCATCAAATCAATTTTAAATCACTAACTATTACACGCTGAATGTAGCAACAAAATTCAACATTAGTAAAATTGGTATTTCACCAAAATTCAGAAAATCTGAATGTTATTTCTGCAAATTTACAACAATCTAATGGATTCACGTGGCTTTCAACCTGCATCACCAACCAAAAAGCAAGGGAACATTAGAAAAAGGCCAAAATGCCAATTAATGAGCAAGGGCTTCATTAATCATATAGAAACCAGAAAAATACCATGCCTTCATGCTTATGAAACTACATGTATTCAACCAGGTAAGGAAATTAGTAAGGCAGATTACAATAGAGTAAAAAAATTAATAGGTATAAGCATACCAGATTGATGATGAAGCCCTCGCCCACTACTCTTCCTTAAATCCATGAGAGCAAGAACAGCCCAATTAGTGACAGGAGCCACCGGATCATCTGCACATCAATGGTTTAAAACCATGCCCTTTCAACAGGTGTAGACAATTTAGCAACCCAACCATACTTAAGCTATTCCATTATCTCAACAAAATGTTAAGCTGAGAGGCCCATGACCCGGTGGAGCTCCAAGTGGAAAGACCATGCCGAACCCATATGTGCTGAATAACTACCATGAATCCATGTTCAAAACCTCCAGCGTTCTAGCCCATTAACACTTGAAAAAAAACTTGTGGAATTGCTAGAGATGGAATATGAACTCATACACCCAACCTCCTCAACCAATCATCTCATTCCTCATAAACCCGTATTTGTTGTAAGACTTGATTGTATCTCTTTTTAATTGTAATCTCCTGCATTAATTCCATGTCGTACCAAGAGGCTTCCTCTAGAGGAGGCATTTCCTTCTTTCCCATCCCACCCATCCCAACAATAAAAGTCTGCAATAATAATAAAACATATAGATTAGTTTTCTTTAAAAGCTGCAGCCGCTAGTATCTACGAAGGAGAAGACAATACAAAGACATGAAAAAATACACGTCTGTCATACCTTTGATACTTATCAGTCCTTGTGTCTTAGACATCCTCAAAAGCCATGTAGTATTAGTCCTCTGTTTTTAATAAAACTACTACTCTGTTCAAACCATACTCTGAAATCTGAATTCCCACTTCTAGCAAACCACTCTATACACCCAAACACTCTTCTAACCTTTCTAAAACTAACAATTTCAATAGATTTGATTATTAAACATATATAATTTGTGCAGATCAAACAAAGAAAAATTGAGAATAAATTAAAAAAAGAAATCTTAAAAATAGAACCCATTGATCAACTTTTCACTTTTCAGACTTCCTGTATGACATGGGTGATGGGTGATGGGTATAGCCTGAATAAACTTATTATCATCAAAGACCACATTTTTCTTGGACAGAAGCACACAATAGAAATAGACAAATCCTCATTTGAGTACAGGGCTCTTCCTTTTGTTCACTTTAACAAAAAAAAATTTCTTGGACACAAAAACACAACGAAAAATACACCAAAATTCGAAAACTTTTATACACTTTCCCAGCATCCAAACAAAGATCTTGGGTGATAGTATTCGCTTTGGTTATGGTATTTCTAATTCAGAAAAATAACTTGGAGCCGAGAGAGACTAAAGTAAAAAGGAAAAATATACCAGATAAGTTCATTATGCAATTATGTACTACACAAATCAAGACAAATAAAAAACCAGAGAAGTTGTAAAAACAGAGAACTAGATTAGAAAAGCTCCATTGTCCTAGGAAATACTACACAAAGACAAAATAGACAATCAAGATGGTGAATAGTGTTGGATCAACCCATGTATCAGAAATGAAAGAATGTAGTTCCAGACTCAACATAAAAAAATTATTGAGGGGCATAAAAACTGCTGCAAATTCCCACATGATAATGAGGCAGTACATAAGTGCAGTTTGTTCTGTACTTGTAATTTAAAATTTGAGTGGAAAATCATTTTTTTAAATGTGCCCATAAGTGTATTTAACTTATCGAACATGTAGGTTAATTAAATAACAATTATATACAATAAACTCACATAATAAAGAGAATAGAAGAATCAAGAAGAATAACTACAAATTTGTGACTATGAAGTTGTTTTAGCAGTAAATCTTAGTAATGAAATGATAGAACTAGTCTACTAGAAGGGTATACCTGCAATAAAGAAGGATCACTCCAGAACAGACATTGAAAGAAAGGAAGAGAGATGATGGGTTGAGACTTGAGAGAACAGTGATGAAGAAGATCTATGAGGAGAGAGAGAGAGAGAGAGAAAAGATGGGGTACGTACCACAGCAAGCTTTGCATATATTATATAGTGAGGGAGGGGGCACAACAAAAGGATGCACCTTTGATATTTTGGAGGTGCACTCACGAAGTTTGCATGAATGCAGAGCATACTGATCAATTTCAGACTTCACCATTGTCCATGACCAACTTTTCAAAGTCTACAAGCTATGACTCTGAGCTATAACAAATTATAATCATGAAACTTGGAATATAGGCAAGAAAGATTTGGTGCATAAAAACACTCATACTCCTTACATGAATGCGATTGATCCTTTAATTGTCTTTTTGAAACATAGCTAGCAACGTTGAGGCTTAAGTTTCACTTCATCACACGACAATCAGCCATGATATATTCCACATCATAAAAAACTGGCTTATATATATCAAGTATATGCAATATGAAGAACACCACAAAAATCTAATAATCTCATCATTTTACTATGTAATTTGTTAAGATCTTCTTCATGAAAAAAAAAAAAAACTCACTTATATGCAGGCTCACTTGTAAGCCACAAATGATAGCATTTAGGTTTCATATTTGTCAATTAACACATATGAGATTCAAAGTGAGTCCATACAAGCATTTTTTAATTAATGTGGATCAAGAGCTAAATTTGACATTATATATAAACTCATTTCAATCTGTTCTCTCTTAATTTGTACAGTCCAACCCATTAGCTCTCATCTCATGTTGACCCTAAACACCCACCCTACAGCATTTTTAGAAGTTGCCAAATTTTGTTGGGAAAAGAATGGTCTAGTTACTGGTACTTTATTTTATTTATTTATTTTGATAAAAAAGAAAAAGAAAAGGATTGTGTAGGAGTTGGTCTTGCAGCTTATTCTGGGCTCAACCTCCGTTTGGGAAAGGTCCAGCTTATGGCCACGTTGGGAATTGGACCCTACCTAATGTATAAAATAAAAATGGGATTCTAAATAAAACCCACAAACTTCTTTTCTCACCCCACAGCAAATTTTCCTCTGAATATTTCAGTTTTAACCTAAACTAAAACATAATTACTGAACCCAAAGAAAAATTGCAGAACCCCACCCCCCCTTTCTCTTACAACAAAGTGGTCTCGTACTCCTTTAATTGAACAGTTTTTCCATAGATAATGTCACAATGATAGCTTTTTTTTTTTGGTCGAAATAGATAATGATAGCTTAATGGGCCCCATTTTTGAAATTGGTTATTATTTGCACTTCATTTCTTTACCATGCCCATGTTGTTGATCTGTTGCTAATCTTTAAGGCTTGTACCACTAGCCCCATAAAAGTGTCCAATTTTTTTGGTCAATCATCTAACTATCATTTCTTATTTTATTTGAAATAACTTAAAATTGAATTAATGTAGATGTGAAAGAGAAAGAGTATCACATAGATTAACATTAACAAAGGAAAACTTAGCCATGAAAACAAAACTGTACAGGGGTTGGGGTCCAACAAATAGCAGAATCACACATATATGCTCAATACACTCGTATGCACTCTTTTTAAGTCATCAATTGTTTACAACACTTATATATGGTTTTGGATTTGTAGTCCAAATTACAAAAGACTTTAGGCAGCCAAATTACATTGTTTTGTATCACATTTTTTACATTCACGTGGTCTTCTCGGAAGTGTTAAGACTTGAGACTTGGATATAAAGAAGTTGCTGCAGGCTTGGTATACATCACCCTTAGGCGTTTGAAATGGGCTAACAGATGTTTCTGATCAGGATGATTTGCTTTAATCACATCAACTTCCTTGAAGTTTTTAATCCATGCCTGCAAACGAGGGAAGCTATTGGCTTCCAGCACTTGTACACCAGCTGCTTCTTCCACTGCCTCAAACCAGAATGCTATCCATCCAAAGGCTAAGTCTGTCATTCCGATCTTGTCACCGTTGAAAAACTTCTTCTCCCCAAGGCCATGCTCTTCTAAGATTCTCAGATGTTCTCCCGCGTCTTTTACTGCTTTTGCTTGCTCTACTCCACAACCTTTGAGGAATCCGAAAAAGTTCCGCTTCTGAATTACACAAAAGAAAACTTGTTAGTGAAGGTAACATTTTTATATGGGTGTAGGAGGAATTCTCTAGATAGAAATGTAATCATTCAATAGTATTCGAAACCCCCTCAAATGATGCTCGAACCCTTCTTAAAAATTGTTCGAAAGCCCTTGAATATTGCTCAAACTCCCTTGAACAGTACTCTAGGCGGACCTAAAACACTACTCAATGATTATAATTTTAACTCTAGAAAAAGAAGCAGTTTAGTTTTCAAAATTTTGGCAAGTTATGTGAAGCAAGCCTAAAAGTTAGGGAGGTATGATTACCTTGTCGTCTCCAAACTTTGTCCAAAACCGAGCCACGCCCTTCTCGAAAGGGTCATCTGGAAGCAGAGGGTTCTGCGGCCACATCTCTTCAATGTACTCAAGAATAACAATGGATTCTGCAATTGGTTTTCCACCATGAACAAAAACTGGAACCTTGTTATGCACTGGGTTATACTGAAGCAGCAAATCACTCTTGTTGAATATGTCATCTTCTAGATATTCATATTTGACACCCTTGAGTTCCAGAGCCCATATAACCCTGTAAACATATGGACTTGCCCAGAATCCTAGTACCTTTACTTCCTCCATATGGTGTAGTTTGTGCTTATCTTCTTAGTCTAGTGGGTATATATACATATGTACCTGATTAAATAAATCAATGGAAGTCTACCTCGCCTGATTAAATAAATCAATGGAAGTCTAACTTGCTTGGGGTCCAAGTAATCAGAAAACAAGGTTAGGTTAGGTGGAAAAATGCTAATTTTAATGTGCCTTCTTATTTGACCAAGTAATAATTCATTTAAAATAAGACCTTCCATTGTCTTTACAAAACTTCTTTGGGGTTGGCTTTCAAGCATCATTAGCCATTGAGGGCCTGTTTAGTTCAAGTTTTGGAGGTCTGAGAATGAGAAATCAATTTCATTATCGTGTTTGGTAAGTACATGAAAAGGAAATCAATTTCTGACCCAAAAGAATTTGATGCCCTTATTCAGGAGAAAATAAAACTATTGCTGGAGCAATGAAATTGATTTTCCCCCTCTTGAGAAAGCATATATTGTTTTTTTTGGGACAAAATTAGTTCTGATATTATTTCAAAATAAATAATAGATTAGGGTACACTTGGAAAACTGACCAAACACAATATTTATTGCTTCTAATTTTTAGTTTACTTTCCTAAACTTACCAAACACAGTAAAGAAAATTTCAAATTCTCTTCCCTCCAAAAAATGCAAAGAAATTGATTTCTCAAAAAATCAATTTCGTGAACCAAACGACCCCTAAAAACTTTCGTGGGCTCTTGGTTATTGGGCCTGTATAAAGGCTCAAGCTCTAGCGAGATCTATATTTATTCTCATTTTTATTTTATAATTAATGTGGGTCTCATTCTAGAATTATGTCGATCTAGAGACCAATCCCACAAAAACCCAATGTAAATCACCATAGAACCAAAATCTATTAAAATCCAACCATCAAATAGAACCATGAATATAGTAAAATGTACATTGAAAATTTAAAGTAGAGTCAATACGTTTTCAAAATGTAAGCCTTTTTTTTTCCCATTAGGTTTTAAGTTCAAGTATCTCCCAAAAAAAAAAAAAATCATGTAAAATATTTCATCAATTTTGAGCTGTAAACATGAATGATACTTGGTTTCATTGAGGAACTTCTCCAACTCTCTTACAAAAATATGTTTTTTTTGTCCAAACTTTTTATTTATTTCATTAGATTTCCCGAATATTGTGAATTCATGCCACAAACTCCACGACAAGAAACGACGCGCCGTTTATTAGTTCGTTGGCACTTTCTGTTTCCGGCATCAGACCGAAACGTTTTGGATAAAATAAAAAAATAAAATCTGGACCCTGTTTTCTCTCACAGAATAAACGACATCGTCTCCCAGATACTTAGATCTGCTCTGTATTTTCTCGTTGGAGGTACTCTGTGAATGAATCGCATTGACTGTTGTTACTTACTGGTTTCGAATCCAATCAGTATCACCACCCCTTCTTCATCCATAACACTTCCCTTTATTCTTCAACAATCGAATTCAGTTGCAGCAAAAAATCTCAGCTCGTCAGTTTTTCCTCGTCACTAATCCCTTTGTCTCCAACCTCTTGTTTTTCATTGACCTCTACCTCTCTCTGTTTTGGCCTCTTTCTATATAATTCTCGTTTTTTTTTCATTTCCGAACTCCAAGCTCTTCTGGGTTCGTTCTAATTCTGACCAATATTCGCTTTAGCATAGCGGTTAACGTTGTCTAGGACTCTAGGTTATTTGCTTCCAACTTTGAGCTCTTCTGGCTTCGTTATAATTCTTACCAATTTTATCTTTTCAATTATGATTTCAAGGTTTTGGGTGTTAATGGCTTTTTGGTACCTACAATTTTAGTTTTCTGATGCTTAGATTTCTACTTTTAGGCGTATGGGTTAGTATGGTATCTTCATTCCGCGTATAAGGACTTTTGGGCATTGAGAATTTAAGCTCCTGTTGTACTGGTACGTTTTTAATGTGAACTTTGTTTAGTTTACTGTTTTTGTTTGTTTGGATAGAATATTTGAGGTTTCGGGTTCTAGGAAAGTTTGAGCTTTTCTGCAGAGTTACAAGGTCAATTTTTTAGGTTTGGCCGTTTGGGGCATTTGGGCATTTGGTTTCAGAGCTATAAAGTCAAATTCAGAGAGCTTGGTCATTTGGAGCTTTGTTCTTTGTTATCAAAATTTTCGGGAAAATTAGGTCCGACCTTTGGCAGAGTATTTGTTTCTCTTTGGGTTATCATGGCTGGTGGAAGAGATGGGAATCTTTGAGTATAAAAGGCTTGATAGTTCATCAAAACGTCAAAGGATTCGCCAAACTCCAATGCCAATGGAGGGTTCGCCAAGGCTCGGCTCAAAAGGCCTGATTAAGAAGCATGAGTTTGTAAGAATTATAATTCAATGTCTATACTCAATTGGCTATGCGAAGTCTGCTTCATGCTTGGAGTTGGAGTCTGGCATTTCGTACAAAGCCGATGATTTTCAAATGCTGGAATCGCATATATCAAGCGGGAATTGGGATCGTTGTATTGATACCCTTAATGCCATTAAGGATTTGACGGATGACACAAGAGCTACTGCTTTGTTTCTTATATTCAAACAGTGTCTTTTGGAGTATTTGAGTTGCGGGGATGACAAATTGGCTTTGTCCATTTTGCAGAAAGAGATTTCAGCATTACAGGTGGGGAGTGACACGGTTCACAAACTTGCTCAGAGTGTCCTTTCCTCAAAGGAAATGGAGCAGGGTAAGATAGATGATAATGCTATGTTTGAATTGCGAAAAAAACTGTTGCAAGAATTGGAAAAGTTGCTTCCTCCACCAATTACGCTGCCTGAGCGCAGGTTGGAACATCTGGTTGAAACTGCTGTTTTGTCCCAGATTGATTCATGTATGTATCACAATTTGTCGGATGCAGTTTCGCTTTATGAAGACCATTTATGTGCTAGGGATAAGATCCCTACTGAGACTGTTCAGGTGTGATTTGCCGGTGATAATGCTTCTCTGCCTTGAAAAATTAAGTTTATTAGATTTGTACCTATTTTGCTCAGATGTTCTTCTTTTGGATGGCTGAGATACACATGAACACTTGTTTGTCGCTGGTGCAGATTTTGACTGAGCATAAAAATGAAGTTTGGTTTGTACAATTTTCTAATAATGGGGAGTACTTAGCCTCTTCGTCAAGTGATTGCACAGCCATCATATGGAAGGTACCATCACACTGTATTTGTATTAGAATTTAGAAGTATTTATACAAGTTGTTGGATGTGTTTTCATGCTAAAGTTTCATTCCTGAAGATGAATATATTAACCTATATGGGCAGTTATTCTACTTATCTAGTGGAAGTGTAGTTTTCAGGCCTAAGAAATTGTGCATCAGAAGTATACAATTAATGCTCTGTACATTGCTTGTGTAAAAATCTTAAATTCTTGAAGCAGATTATTATGGAAAAAGACAATTTGGTGGTTGTTGCAAATATAGAAAAATTGGGGAGGAGGAAATCTTTAGAAAACCATTTTGCTTTTAGAATCCACCAAATTTGTGAGGAGATAAAAATAATTTGTTCAGTTTAAGTAAGAGATATTTCTAAACAAATCTATTCTTAAGGTACCACATGGACAAATGCATGATCTTAAGAACTGTCTGTTTAGTGCAGAAACAAAATTATCTTGTTCCTAAAGTTGTTATGCCAATGTTAATATACTTTTTGAATGCAAAACATATATAATGTGGTAATGCCATATAGGATCCTAATATATGATTGTTACAATGCTACTTTAAATAGAACTTTCATATATATATATATATATATATTACATCTCTCTTCAATAGAACTTGTATAAACTGAATGCTAAAAGAGTGTATCTGTGGAGAAACTAGTAATTTAGATGGAAAAAAAGTTATAAAATAAGACACTAACTTGGATATCACCTTAATCTTTTGTACCACGAAAATAATTTTGTGGGAGCTCATCTTACTGTACTAGTGGTGGAAGATGCTAAGGTGATAGGGTTTCTGACATTAATTCTACCATTCCGTGCCAGGTTCTGGAAGATGGAAGGGTGACATTAAAACATACCCTACGGAGCCACCACAATCCAGTATCCTTTGTAGCATGGAGCCCTGATGACTCAAAGTTGCTCACATGTGGAAATGTTGAAGTCCTCAAGCTATGGGATGTGGAAACAGGTACATGCAAGCATACATTTGGGGATCATGGCTTCATTGTCAGCTCATGTGCTTGGTTTCCCGACTCAAAGCGACTTGTGTGTGGCAGTTCTGACCCTGAAAAGGGCATCTACATGTGGGATTGTGATGGCAATGAGTTAAAAGCATGGAGAGGGATGAGGATGCCCAAGATTTTAGATCTCGCTGTGACACCCGATGGGGAAAATCTTATCAGCATTTTCTCTGATAAAGAAATTCGGATTCTAAATGTGGGAACAAACGCTGAGCGAGTCATCTCTGAAAACCATTCTATCACATCCCTTTCGATTTCTGGAGATAGTAAGTTCTTTATTGTCAACCTAAATAGCCAGGAGATTCATATGTGGGATGTTGCTGGGAAATGGGAGAAGCCATTGAAGTTTATGGGCCACAAGCAGAGCAAGTATGTTATACGCTCCTGCTTCGGTGGATTGAATAGTACATTTATTGCCAGCGGAAGTGAGAACTCACAGGTATGCTTGCTTCCCAACGTTTGAGAACTTGCCTATACATGTGCTGAGATACCAATTACTCTTGTACCAGTGAACCAAATGGAACCTCACTTAAATCACTATCTTTTATAGGTCTACATTTGGAATCGGCGAAAGTCTAGGCCAATTGAAGTTTTGTCTGGGCATTCAATGACCGTGAACTGTGTGAGTTGGAATCTTAAGAGACCTCAAATGCTGGCATCGGCAAGTGACGATCATACCATCCGTATATGGGGGTCTAGCTTATCTAATAATAGTCAACCTCAGACACTCAGTTGAACAGATCACATCTCCTATTTCACACCTTGTGTATATAGCTTTTGTTCTTTTTACTTCCTTATTCATTAATGGGTTTGTAAATTTGTGCTTTTTTGAAAATTTTGGCATAAATGTCCCTTTTAGAACGGTAGAACCCACTTTTGCTGTACGTCTCTAGCATTTGTTAGTCACCATAAGGCATAAGGATATTGTTTGAAGCAACTTGGATCTGACTACCTTTCCATTTCTTTGCATGCTATGCTATTCAATATCTGTGAGCTTTGCTTTTATTTTTTTGGCCACTCTGTGAGCTTTGCTTAAAAGTTGAGATTCCCAACCTTTCCAATAAAGGTTGAGTCCCTTCGTTCTCAGCAAAAAAAATTTGCATGGTTCAGGTGTACATACTCAATTTGTTAATTTCTCACATTATACATACGAGACGTAAGAGTAGACACGACATGTAGATTCATTTTGTTATAAGGTGGTAGACGAGAGATAGACACTAACATGGTACTATGGTAGACGAGAGATAGATATATCAGACGTATATGCTTGTCTTATTAAAAAAAATTCAGCTTCTGTTGTCTTTCTTCACAACCCAAAAATAAGAAATCGGCACTCTTAAAGATCTTCTATGACATTAAAATGAGATAAGATGATTTACCATGAGGTAAGAAGGAAATGGCAGGTTTTCAAATTAAAAAATTTAAATGCTAATGTGTCATTGTATTAACTCCTAAAAATTTTAGATGGACGGTTTAAATAAAGAAGTCAGTAATGTTATATTTACCATATTTTTATACCACAATTTCATACCATCTTACATAGCATTCATACATTGGATACTAAAAATTAAAAAACAAAACCTAAAAAAGAAAAAGGAAATACCCTTCTAGTAAAATAATGACACATCAGATGAAATACAAATGTGAAAAAAAAAATGTGGGACAACTAGCATTATTGTAAAGAAGTAGAAAGTAAAGGAAGCGCATCTAAACTAAAAAGGGGTATGTTGGTCAAAATACATTAACCACATTCGGCTTTGTAAATCAAAGGAAACAACCAAGAGAGAGAAAGAGAGAGAGCATCATTTTCTCTTTCCTCGGATTCAGATTTCACACAATTCCTCAAATTCAGACAAACTGCGGAATCGGGTCCTCGTACATGTCTGTCTCCCAAGTTCATCACCGCCGTTAAAATTCCGATGAAGTCCGATATCATGATGACGGGACCTTCACCACCGTTGGATCAGACCCCGATTTCCACTTCGCCGTCCGATCATTATCACTGCAGGTCAGAATTCGAAATTCGAAATTCGAAATTCTCAATGGTTCATGCATTGCGTTAGGGTCTGTTTGTATGAATGGTTGCTGTAATTCGATCTATAAGCGTTTTTGATTTTGTGATTTGCTAAATTTGATTCGATGCCATAATCCGAATCTATGAGTTTCACAATTACCTGATGCTTTTTGTATAGTGCTAATGTTTTCTTATTACACAGCTTAGAATTTAATCAGTTATTATATACAATTAATAGACAAATAATCAACTTGATTATACATAGACTTCGTTTTTTTCCCCCTCCTATTACTGAAGCTTGATCTGAACATTTTTAAATTGAGTTGTTCGTGTAATTCCGAATACTGCAATCCATTGATCATTGTATTTAGTTCAAGTTCGACATTCTCGAATTTATTTTGGTCTTAGTGATTAGCTGCATGTTCTATTTTATGAGATTGTCTCAAGTACATAGAAATGTGGCAGTGAACTTGTCAATTTTGTTAGTGGCAGAAATGTGGTTGGCTTGATAGCACGGAGAGAGATCTCTCCAAGAGCAAAACAAGTGCCCAGAAGGCGGTGGGGAGAAACTTCTAAAAGGAAAGCCGGTTCCTCCCCTGGACCTAAGTCCGAAGCAACAAGAGATGCAAGGCGCGGCCTTCTTTCATGGTACCCACAAATCTCTTTTTTAACTTTTACATTTTCTTTAAGAGGGGAACAAGTTTGAGAGTGAGAGTTTCTATACACTCTATAAGATGGCTTGTTGTATTTATTGATATATATACATATATACATATATTGATCTTTCAGGGTTGAAGCAGAGTCACTACGGCATTTGTCAGCCAAGTATTGTCATTTAGTGCCTCCTCCAAGGTCAACTATTGCAGCAGCATTCAGTCCTGACGGAAGAACGCTTGCTTCTACACAGTAAGTTGTCTAATATATTCATTTATTTTAATATGAATGGTATCTTAAATTTGTAATTCATCTTTACTCTGTTTTAAATCTTTTTTATACTTGCAGTGGTGACCACACTGTGAAGATAATTGATTCCCATACTGGCAGCTGCGTAAAGGTTTTGAGTGGCCATAGGAGGACACCCTGGGTGGTAAGCTTGGCTTGTGCAATTACAGACCTATTTATTGTTAATTTTCTTGCTAATTGTCATATGCTACAACCATATTTACATCTTTTTCAATGAAGTCTTTAGTGGAAAGAGAAGTTTTTGTAAACGGAAGTTTGCTGAAAAGCCCCATATATATATATATATATATATATCCCAGTTATTTAACATATGATATATGAATTAGCAGTTAAAAAATGTTAATAATTTTTACACAGTATAGCTATAGCGTGGTAGTTCGTGGCGGTGCTTATTTGATAATTCATGAAACTTATTAGGAGTGAAGACTGAAGTTTGTATTCTACATGTCTTCTGTAATAATTACATTGTGTGTTTCCGATGAGTCCAAAATCCAAACAACTTATTATGAATATTATTTTCAAGTGGAAGTAACTAATGGAACTCTTACAGGTTAGGTTCCACCCCTTGCATCCAGAAATAATTGCTAGTGGGAGTTTGGATCATGAAGTTCGCTTATGGGATTTAAACACGTCAGAGTGTATAGGATCTCGTGATTTCTGTAATTTCAAACCTTAATGTCTTACTTCAGATCGAAAAAAGCCTTTAATGTCTTACTTAATTAGTAACTGCAGGTTTTTTTGACACCTTGTACATTTTCCCTAAAGTTCTTATAGTTTCTATGCTTGCTGACTTTCATCCCAGATCGACCTATTGCATCCATTGCTTTTCATGCCAAAGGGGAACTCCTAGCTGTTGCATCAGGACACAAGGTGTTGATTCTTTGTATTGACCATTGGTATATCATATAATCATTGATGTGATTTATGGTTTTGTAAATTTGATAACTTTGACATACAAAATCCTGTTTCAGTTGTATATATGGAACTACAAGGGGGAGCCTTCTACTCCAGACATTGTATTGAAAACATGGCGTTCACTTAGAGCAGTGCATTTTCACCCCCAAGCTGCTCCATTTCTCTTAACTGCTGAGGTGAATTTTTCAAAGAGTATTTAATTGATTATTCACACCAACTATCCTATAGATTACATTATTAAACTGATATGCAGGTCAATGATCTTGACTCTTCAGATTCCTCGATGACACGAGCAACATCTCCTGGCTACTTGCGATATCCTTCTCCTGCTGTTTTTGTGGCAAACGTTCACTCTAGTGAACGTCATAGTTTGGCTGCCGAACTACCACTTATGTCCTTGCCTTTCTTCTTTGTGCCGCCATTTGCAGATGATTCAAGAATAGAAATGCAGCGTGAAAATGGGTATGTTGGTTCAAGTAGCATGCAAGTCACTTCTGCTGCTTTAGTTCAGTTACAAGCAGATGCAAATGCAGCAGAGCAGAATGATAATCCCATGGAAACATCTCCATCAGTTCCAACTGTCTCCCATCCCAGTTCTGAAGACAGTGCATATAATTCTTTCGTGAAAGGAACAGGAAATGGTGCTTGTGACCGCACAGAGGATGTAATGGAGACTGATGAGATGCAGGCTGTAGGGAGAAGCCAGCAGGGGAACTTTACTAACGCAGATTCTGTTAATAATACAGTACCTGAAAATATTCCAAATCCTCTTGATTTTACTGAATTTGGGCAACTTCATCATACTTTTCCTTATAGAGACCCAGCATTTTGGGAGCTACCTTTTCTGCAAGGGTGGTTAACAGGCCAAAGCCAAGCTAGTTTTCCCTCAATGCTTCCTCTTAATGGCGGTGGACTTGACAATTCAGCTCAACACATAGGTTCTTCTAATTTAATGTCACATCTGCCTGCTCCTAATGTGGAGGCTGTGCCAGGAAGCACCAGCCTATCTGGGGTTTCTGGAAGAGCTGGTCTGCAACATTTTTTTTCACACTTTCGCTTCTCTGTACCAGAATCTGGAGATCACGCTGCTCCCTTAAATGCCTTACATAATGGGAATGCTCAACCCATTATTAGTAGAATCCAGTCTGAAATTGCTACATCACTGGCTTCTGCAGCAGCTGCAGAATTACCATGCACTGTGAAGCTAAGAGTATGGTCACATGATATACAAAATCCTTGTGCTCCACTGAATGCTGAAAGATGTCGCTTGACCATTCCCCATGCTGTTCTTTGCAGGTATGCAGACTTTCTTTTTTCCAGTTCTAGCTTTAGCATTGTGGTGGACATGACAATCTTCTCTCATGCTTCTACATGGCTTCAATGAGTTGATTGCAAAATCTCCTTACATCAAATCTTTTTTTGACACGCAGTTCTCATGGATGCATTTTATGAATTTTTCCTGCTTAGCTTGTCATTATGTTTGTGTTATAGTGTAGCTTCTTTAAGGTGCATATGTTTTTGCAGTGAAATGGGTGCTCATTTCTCTCCTTGTGGGAGATTCTTAGCTGCCTGTGTTGCATGCATGTTTCCTCATATGGAAGCTGACCCTGGACTACAAAGTCTAGTCCATCAAGATTCTGGAATCACAACATCCCCAACTCGGCACCCAATCTCAGCACACCAAGTCATGTACGAGCTTCGCATATATTCACTTGAGGAGGCAACGTAAAACTCTAATCCTTTGGTCAACTCTTTCTTATTTACTGAATTCTCTTATCAACATTTTATTTATTGTTCAATTTTCTCATGCAGATTTGGTTCAATACTTGTATCCCGGGCTATTAGAGCTGCACATTGTTTGACTTCAATCCAGGTTAGTTTCATAGAAAACTCGGCTCCTCAAGTTTGTGTTTCTATCTATTGGCTGGTACTATGATTTGGATTGTTGAGCTCTTGTTTCTGCAAGCACTTTAGCCTACCATATATTCTTATTGACATCAAACTGTATATGTTCCTGTTTGGTACTTTTGGTTGATTAAATACAAAATATAACTCTGTTCACATAAAATCCAACTACTAATACTTTTGTTTTCTAAGTATGATGAAAAGGATACAATTCATTTTTTGTTGAGCCTCTGTCTTTGATATTATGCCTGCAGTTCTCACCCACGTCTGAGCACATATTACTTGCCTATGGTCGACGCCATGGTTCTCTTCTAAAAAGTATTGTCATTGATGGGGAAACAACTGTGCCTATATACACTGTCCTTGAGGTGAACCTCCAGAGTATTTCCTCTTGTTTTATAACTGATGCAGATTCTATTATTTTTATCTCATTTTGTTTGTTGATTTTATTTAGAAGTTTGTTCTTTTTGACTAGTTTTAGTTAACAAAAAGTGTTTTGTCATTGACATATGCTTCACTTTTAGTGGCATGATAATTTTTGTGGGGATTTTATCATTCTTAGACATCGTTTTCTAAGAGATTTTGTTCAAACATACAAGTTGGAAAGCATAATAAGGCTGAATAATCTTCCTTCCAATGATTAATAGTGTGCCTGCTTGGTGGTGTAGTGAAGGCATGATGGTTGAACTTGTTTATCAATATTTACTATGAAGAGTGATGACTGCATCAATCACTTTGTCTAAATACCCAGAAGTTCTTAAAAAGAATTAAAAAATTAAAGTCACAGAGTCACAGTATTGTTTCTCTTAGAGTTGCTTTTAACTCTTTTTGATTTTTTTAAAGGAAAAAAAACACTGCAGTCTTTTTCTGTTAAATTAGTATGTGTCAGCAATATCCCGGTCAACATGCTTACTATTGTTAATAAAGTTTTTCTTTGTTGGAGACTATCAGTTATCAATATCATGATTTCTTTCTTTAATCAGGTCTACAGAGTTTCAGATATGGAACTTGTGAGAGTACTTCCTAGTGCAGAGGATGAGGTTAATGTTGCTTGCTTTCATCCCTTTGCTGGTGGAGGTCTGGTTTATGGAACCAAGGTGTGCCTTTGATGTCCCAGAAATTTATCAGTATGCTGTCCTTTTTGTTTTTCCCTTTTTTGCTGTTTTTTAAATTTGCAATGCTAATTTGATATAAATTGCAGGAAGGGAAACTTAGGGTCCTCCAGTTTGATAGTGTTCATGGTGGAAATTGCATTGGACCAAGTTAGTCTACAGAGGAATATATGGCTGTTGTGGCGTAGTGAGCAAGGTTGCTGCATATTCTTCCTTTTTATGTTTCTTGATGATTTTTCTGTCTTTTAAGGTGTCAATAAAATATGCTATAATATGGTGTGCGTGTGTGTGTTACCATTTGAAGAGCTTTACCTTCCATATGAGATCAATGTTGGTTGGAAAAATATAGTGTTTGTCCTCTACCGTGGTGAGAGTTTTTGCCCATACTGTTTGCTGCCCTAAATTAATGGGTGTAGGATGACCCATTTAGGAGTTTGGATATAAATGGGTAAATGATTCTTTTAAGTCTGAATTAAATGGGTCATTTGTTGCTACCCTTATGGCCTTTATACACCCAAAAGGAAAAGAAGAGCAAAACAATTACCTATTTGGACTCATTTATTCACTGCATGCAATCTACTCTCAGCCCTTCACTAACTTTAACATCTCTCTCTCTCTCTCTCTCTCTCTCTCTCTCTCTCGCTCAGAAACCGTTTCAAAATATAATTCTCTCTGTAGAATTCAATTCCTCTTTCTCTCTGTTCAGATTCTTGAGGAAAAATGGTTCTGAGAATTGCTTGCTGAGCGTATATTGTAAACTCCAAAAGCCTAGCATTTTTTCCTTTAGGTAGATGTAATTTCCTCTATTTTGAACATTTGCATGCTTGTCATTTTGTTTATTTATAAAATTGGGTTTGATTTTGATGGGTATTCTTTTTCGTTTTTGGGGGGTGGGTCATGTGGTTGGGTGTGGTCTGTCCCAAAGAAGAAAGATTGGATATGTCATATGTGACTGTTGTATTTTTTTCAATGTGTAGTAATTTGGAAGAGGCTAAATTTCAAAACTAGACTAGAACAGTGTACCATCTATTTTTCTGCTTCCTGCATGACTTAGCTCTTGTATTACATATTTTTCACAAGATATTAAATGCATTTACCAACTGAGATTTGTTGTAGTAATTTGGTGCAATGCAATCCATATTTTAATGCCGGGAGTAATTATCCGCGTCTTTTTTTTCTTTTCTTTTTTTAAATGCTGGGACTGATGGAGACATGGTGTTTTGCTTTGTGCTTGTAGGAACCATGGCAATGGAGCTATCGGAAAGCAAATTCTGAAACAGCTTCTGGAGTTGGAGCCACATAGTTGTAGCTCTATGTGCTCCCAAGACATGTTTTGTGAAGTTCAAAATGGGACGTTGTGAAGACGGTGGTGGCCTGGTGGGCAGGGGCGGAACATAGAAGGGACTAGGAGGGGCCATCTCCCTTGCAATCTTAAAAAAAAAAAATCAATATGTTGTAGATTACCAAATGTGTTGAGCATGTGTGTCAGTTGTAAATACAGTTTTTCTTCTATTGTATTCTTCTTATGATACAGTTAAAATCAAATTTATATTCTATTCTTCTCATGATATAGTTAAATTAAACAAGAAAATCAATATTTAATAATTTTGTATACAGAAAGAGTCAAAGACAATGGATAATGATGATTAATGCAACAAGTGTGTAAAACTTAATATTTCAACATGGTTTTTCAACATTCACAAAATTCTTATGAATATATTTTGAGTTGTTGTGGCATCTAAAAAATGTGTTATATCATTCATACTAATTATATAACAATTTAAAATTTGTATATTAAATAATGGAAAGAGTTTTGAATAATGTATATTTTAACATTTCATGCTACTTTTTTTAATAATGGAAATAGTTTTTATTTATTTATTTATTTAGATATTGGTGAGAATTAATTAGTTATGACTTATACCTCAGTTTCCAAGCATAGAATGTTTCTCATCCTCAGTGGTTTGAGTCTTAAAAAGTGGAGGGATAGCTTCATTGAAATTAATGTTTAATGTTGGTGTTTATGAATTGGTAGGTGATGACATGAAAGTTTCATGTTATATATATAAACTATGTTCGATCGATTAACAAATCAATTGAAGTTAATTTTGTATTATGTGACATGTTAAATTGTGAAGCACATTTTTTGATATTAGTTCCAAATAAACATTGTTGAACTCCCATAATCTTTTACCGTTAAAACAAAATTCCGATAATCTTTTATGCAGTTTTTAATACACAATATTTGTTCACCAAATTCCTATAATCTTTTATGCATTTTTATACACAATATATGTTCTCATTAATAAATAATAAGTATCAATTTGAATTATTTATCAAATGAAATAATAACATTCCGTCAATACAATCTATAGAGAATATTATATGTAACTATATATAAGTTTATTGTTGTATTGGACCATTGGTGTTTTGTTTGTACTTTTGTCGTTTGTGAATTATTGGTTGTGAGAGCTCCAAGTTTAGATCGTCACAACTCCGATGGCCGTTTGGAGGTGGCGCGCTGGAAAAGGCGCGTGATGATGGTAGGTGTTGCGGCTTGCGTCAGCAGCTAAGCTTATGGAATCAGCCGTGAAGGCTCAGATTGAGCATACAATACCACAAACAGCAACATCCAGCTAAGCAAGCCAAAAAGGGATGGGATCCGAAGCCCCTGGATCAATCTTATCAAGACAACCTTTTGGTCCTTTAGACTTGTACCATCCTATTACCAAAACCAGAAACCCTAATACTCTACACAGTGACATAGGCATTGTGCATTCCAATTTTCCCAAAATATTAATCCCACTAAAATATTAAGTCTAATCCATTGCCCAAATCTATGATTGGTGGTTTACATTGACTTAATCTCTAAGTTTTTATTCACTCGATATCTTATTATGTTGTTAGAAACTTAGAATGTAAACTTGGGTAATGATAAAAATATTGATGAATAATCTAAGAGCTCGTCTATGGCACATAAAATATATGATGTAGAAATCTAATAGTAAAAATATCTATACCCTATTAATAATCATTAAGATCAATTTACAGGTTAAGATATATTTGTATGTAATATGAAATTTGCATAGTAAAATATTTTATAATCAACATTAATATTTTAGCATGTTATTATAACATGTTGGATAGTGTAAGTCGGTATTTTTTTGGTAAACTAATTCCAAAATAAATGGAAGGCATTTATAAAACATATATAAAAAGAGAAGTATACAAGTGGATGTTATTGTTTTCACAATTAATGGGTGCATAGGTGTCCAAATCATTGTCTATACAAAAAGGATTCCTTCTCTTTACGATTTAAAAAAATATCCAGTTTGACCAGTCAAAGGAACATTAAAAGCTTATATCAATACGTAAAGGAGGATTAGTTCCAATGGGACATGCATAAATGCATTGACTAATTGTTTTCCTTTCTTTGACTACTACTAGAAGAACACATTATCACTGGATTCACTCCCTCCAAAACTAAAATCAACAAACTAAAGAAGAAAAAAAAAAACACAAAAATATCCAAAAAAATATGCATAAAACTATAATTAATCGATAAAAGAAGACAACTAATGATCATGATCATGATACTAAGATGAGGATGATTCGAATTTGTAGTGTTTATCAACAGCGATTGAGACATCCCAAGTGCAACTGAGCCCCTTTGGGATGGTGACAAGGTCTCCAGCACCAAACTCCACAAACTCTGATGACCCTTTTGGGTATACCTTCACTCTCCCCTTCAGCAAATAACATGTCTCCTCTGCATCAAACTTCAGCTGGAACCTCCCTGGAGAGCAACCCCATCTATAAAAACATCCCACAAAAAAAAATAAAAAACCCAGTTATTTTTTGGACTCACATAGAGAGAGAGAGAGAGAGAGAGAGAGAGAGAGAGAGAGAGAGAGAGAAAGTTACTTGGGCCAGCACTTGATGTCCAATTCAGATAAGCGGGACTCAGAGGGGTTTTTTTCAACAATAATTCTTAGGTTTGAAGATGAGGAGGACTCTGCAGCCATGTATGACATAAGAGGGAACAGTATGTAGGATTCTAGTACTGCTTTGATGAGAACAGGACTGGAGAAGAGTACTGAACTATGTTTGTTTGGGGATCGGGATTAATATGTTTTAGTTTTGTTGGGGGGTTTTTGGATACATATATTGGGAGGATTTTGGAGAAGCAAAAGGGAATCTTTCACAATGAAGAAGGATAAGAAACCTTTATATATAGGGGGAAGAGGACACTGGACTCGAGAGGATGGTATAATTAATAAGGTTTTAATTCCTGCCCTCCTCATTATTTACATTGACTTATCAATTATCATCACATGCATGATGCATCATATCATAATCACTAATTATGTTTTCGGTGCATAAAATAAAGGGATCGTTTATAGTATGAATTCGTATGTCATACGAATAGGTTTACTTGTTTACTGATCTAAATTCTAATATAAAAAAGTACACGTGGCGTGGTTGTTTACAACTACTAATTGTAATCATTTTAAATTAACACAACTAATAATGTTGAAAAATAAATCCGGCCACGTATTTACCTATATGAAAAAGTGAACCTGCTACTTATTGGTAATTGGTGGCCGGCTCAGCCGCACTTGGTTGTTTACAACTACTTGTTACCATTCTAAATTAACAATGTTAAAAGACACTTCACATTGTTTGTTGCATTAATTTATTAAGTTTTATATAATAATGAATAAATTTTCACAAATATGATGTCATATAACATTGTTGGTCTTAATTTTATGTATAATTCAAATATATCGGGAATTCATGTGTTTTATGAATTATGTGTGTGAGTAAAAAGGTCATAAATTAATAAATAATTTTCTTTTTATGAATTTAAAAATGTAATATCAACATAACAAATTCACAATCCTATTAAGAATTAAGTATATAAATCTGGCAAAATATCAATCCCCGGTCCAAGAGTTTGACTGGAAATCCAACAGACAAGCAATACGTGGCAAATACTGAATGGATGATCCTTATCACAGTTTGACTGGGAATCATGATCTTGAAGATACCAACATGGCTATGTCAGGCCTTTTCGCTTGGCTCCATTCATGTCCATGATGCATATATCTTCTGGTTTTATTACACTATCCACCTCAAACAAGGAATTTTGCACGTGCCATTCCACGTGCACAATTTTGGATATCATTGACCTTTCATTTTACGAGTCCTCATCAAACTCATATTATATACGAGTCATAAGTCCTTATTTTTCACACAATTGTTGTCTAAATTCTTTTGGTCCTCGTTTTGTATATGTCTAATACTATGTGGTTTAGATTTGTATATACCTTTCTTAGGATAAATTATTTGGTGTGATCGTAACACCGTTATTTGTTGTTACTAATTCATCTATGTGGTAAATTTGTTGTCTACTCATATTATAACAAGTGAATTAATCCCTAATATCATATAACGATATTACTGTAACACCATATTGTGATGTTACATTCACATCTAATAATTTTTTTCTTTCTAAAATGTACAATTTAAACTTAATACATTTAACCTTTAAACCATATAAACAATTTTATATTTTTCTAAAACTATGACTATGTCGTAAGAGTTGTACTTTTCTTTCTAAGATACTCAATTTAAACCTAGTACGGTTAACGTTTAACCTTTATATTTCAATACGAAGTCATTTTAGATATGAACACAAAATCATCTTTCATAATTGAATTACAAAATAAGCAGGGTGGTCTTCAATTTTGGCTGCTCATTTGGAATATATAAGAATCACATAAGTGATTACCAAATTCATTAGTTTTACCTGTAAAATAAGTTGAAATTGCACTTGTCTTATCTAGCAATAGTGGGTGAGATGCACTTGACTCTTATAATTGGATGCACATTTTATTGCGAATGATGAGTTGCGCCAATTATTTAATTATATGCATGCACGTTTTGAATGCTCTATGGAAACTAACATAAGAAAAAGACTATGTCTCGCTCTAAGTCAAGAATAAACTCGAGCAATATACATCTAGGCGGTAGCATCATCATTGTGGTTTGGATTCTTGAAGTTTAGCGCACCAAAGTAGGAAAGGGTCATCATTGGGCTGGGCTCGAGCTTAGGAACGAGTCTGGCTGGCCCACCCAATATCTCAGGCCAAATTGAACTTTGACTAGCAGGCCCGTATCAGGCTTCGAATTTGTGGGTTAAATGATGATATCTACATATATGACGTTGTAAACAACTATATTAATTACTTATACGCATGAATAATTGTCAATCGTTAATTCATATACACTTCATAGTATTTCCCTCATCAAAAGGATGTTAATCATCAAATGTTTGATGCTAGCAAGACTCACTTTTGGTATTAACTTTCGTCCATGGACCATAGCGTTAATGTCTATCGTTTAAACACTCTCACATCCTTCATTTGAATCATGCACTAGAGTAGACCTCCAAAGAGTACACCTTTCTCATAAGCCCTTTCCCCATTGGGCCCAATCGAAGGGTGAGACTTCCATGAAAAGTCTCGATGAGCCCAAAACAAAAGCCACCTGAGCCGGGTTCGGGTCAGAGATATATAGTCCATAAGAATTCATGGAGTTCTTTTGTCCACTCCACAGTCTACACACACTCTCTTCTCAATCCGATCCCTACATTTCCTCTATCTCTCCGTTTCGTCTTGTGGTTTCAGTAAAATCCATGGCTACCCAAGGTCAAGTCATCACCTGCAAAGGTACTCCTCTCTCTCTCTCTCTCTCTATCTGCACATATATATGTTTTTGTTTCAGTCAAAAAATGGTTGTGAATATTTGGGTTATGGTTTTGGGTACAATTGAAAATGCGAAGCGGCGGTGGCCTGGGAACCCAACAAGCCTTTGGTGATCGAAGACGTACAGGTGGCTCCGCCGCAGGCCGGAGAGGTCCGGGTCAAGATTCTCTACACCGCTCTTTGCCACACCGATGCTTATACCTGGGGTGGGAAGGTAGAATTTTTGCATTTCTCTCAGTGAATTTAGACTTGCTTGCATTTTTAGAGCAAAAAGGTGATCTTTGTTGGTTGAGATAATCTCATTGTTGAAGCTCATCTAAAATTTGACGGGTTGGATGATTAATTATGAGTTTGGTGGTATAATACAACTGACCCCTTATGATAATTATGAAAATTTAAAGGGTTTCTTGGTATGGTAGGAATGAGCTCATATGGTAGGTATGGTGTCAAAGTCGAAAATTTTCAAATGGCAGTAGTCTAGTTGATGGTTCTGGTTCTGTTTGAATCTTTATTTTAGAAGAAACATAATCTGATTAATTACCAATTTTGTTTAGAAAGAAATGTGCACTTATTTCACTTCATTTGCCTTGCAGGATCCTGAAGGTCTCTTTCCTTGTATTCTCGGTCATGAGGCTGCAGGGTATGTATGTCGTGTTGTATATTGATTGTTTGTCTCGTGCTTTTGACGCTGAAAGGGGGATACTTCATCTTGATGCAGGATTGTTGAGAGTGTTGGTGAAGGTGTTACGGAAGTTCAGCCGGGAGACCATGTCATCCCTTGTTACCAGGCAGAATGTAGAGAATGCAAGTTCTGTAAATCGGGAAAGACAAATCTCTGTGGCAAAGTACGTGCTGCCACTGGAGTTGGAGTCATGATGAGTGATCGCAAGAGCCGTTTCTCCATTAACGGAAAACCTATTTATCACTTCATGGGAACCTCAACATTTAGCCAGTACACAGTTGTTCATGATGTTAGTGTTGCTAAGATAGATCCAAAGGCTCCTTTGGAGAAAGTATGCCTTCTTGGATGTGGTGTTCCTACTGGTAAGGATAATAGTACTATTTTAGTTAGTCATGGTTAATTTAATTTCAATTTGGGTCAAAACCATACATCTTAATTCTATTTTTGTTTCTCTTCTGCTTCTATCATGTTAAAAAATGTATGTGTGACATATTTTAGGTCTTGGAGCAGTTTGGAACACAGCAAAAGTAGAACCAGGGTCAATCGTTGCTATTTTTGGCCTTGGGACTGTTGGTCTTGCGGTAAGTGTTTAATGGAACCTCGAGTTCATAATATTGTGCTGAGTATTGAACTGTAATGATGGCTAATTCTCATAACTCGACAGGTTGCAGAGGGTGCCAAAACAGCTGGTGCATCACGAATAATTGGCATTGATATTGATAGCAAAAAGTTTGATACAGGTACATCTGAAGTTCTCCCATATCAAAACCTTTTTTTTTTGTCTGAACTCCCATATCAAAACCATACTGTAGTAAATAGTGTCTTATAATTGATTGTTTCTGTATGCTTGTCCTGTGGTGGAGAAGCTCTGATACTGGGCCATTTGGCCCTACATTCTCACAAAAAAAAAAATGTGGCTGTGATTTTCTACATGCTTTTCAACAAATCTCACCTCTGAGTATTGGGTGAAAGGAAAAAGGTTGACCTTGTACTTAAGGGAATAAGGAACTAAGCCTGTTTAATTTTTTTTTTTGTAAAGGAATTAACCCCTTAATCCCTTATCTGTCCAAAAAAATAAGTAATGATTCCTATCAAGAAACTATTCCCGTGGAAATGGTATCCTGTAATAATATGGGCATATGCAAAATTGCAAATGATTCTGAATTACCTGCAATTTACCTTTTCTGTTATAATTTTTTTTTAAAAATTTATTGCACCTGGGACTGTCTTTCTGCTGCTGCTTTAACTTGTCATAAAAGATGGAACAAGGCCTATCAAGGGATCTTCAGCTTGTATTATTAATGTCTTGTCTCACTAGCGTCTCTTGAATTCATTTAGCAATTTTTTTATGAACATTTTCAAGTTTGCATGTTGCAATTTGTGATTTGCAGCAAAGAACTTTGGAGTTACTGAATTTGTGAATCCGAAGGACCATGAGAAGCCAATCCAACAGGTCCTCGTCGATCTCACTGATGGTGGTGTTGACTATAGTTTTGAGTGCATTGGAAATGTCTCGGTGATGAGGGCTGCCCTGGAGTGCTGCCACAAGGTGAGTGCTTTTTTGACTGGTGGCTCGAATTGTTGTGTATAAAACACATTTTGAGGACGGTCAAAAATTTTGCAGGGATGGGGAACATCAGTTATTGTGGGCGTTGCAGCATCAGGGCAAGAGATATCCACTCGTCCTTTTCAGTTGGTGACTGGTCGTGTCTGGAAGGGAACAGCCTTTGGTGGTTTCAAGAGCCGCTCACAGGTGCCTTGGCTTGTAGAGAAGTACTTGAAGAAGGTAAATGCTTTCGACAAATATTCAACAATGTGACTTCAATCGTAACAAGTATATTATTTATGACATTATGCTCTCTCTTGTTGCAGGAAATCAAAGTTGATGAATACATCACCCACACTTTGACTCTTGGGGAGATCAACAAGGCATTTGATCTGATGCATGAAGGGGGATGCCTCCGGTGTGTGCTTTCTACGGATGCATGAGCCATTCCACTTAGGCCTATTCCAAGATTCTCATGGGATGGAACTTCCTCTTGCTTTTCCGTTTTAACTTCCAATCAATCCCTGTAGTGAAGAATTTCAAAAATAACCAGACGATGCCGTTTTGGTAAATAGGAGTCCTGGCTGGTTTGCTCCATGTTATCTACTTAAAGAGGGGCTTTTGCTTGGTTTATTTGTTTGAAAGAGAAAAAATCTGAGGTTTGGCGTGGTAATGTTTGTGTTTGGTTGGCATATTTGCCGCAGAATCATCAAGATTCTGAATGGTGTGGGTCATCATTCGATCTTATTACCAAGTCCAGGAGCCCTTTTCATATTTATGAACTATATTTATGCAACCCAAACAATGGTCGATGATATATTACTGATGTTTGCAGAGCAAAATACAAGCAAATAAGGCAAGTGACGATTCTGTAAAATTGTTAAGAACCTATCTGTGCCCCCGACGGGATCTGTGTTTACCGGCAGGGCAAGATGTGTATGGCAAACCCCATTCTGTTCCGCCCCGTTGCCATTCTTTTGAAGCAATAGTAATTTGGGATAAATACGAAGATTACTGATCATAATCTATAGAAACTATGAACAGTCAAAATCAAAATCAAAATCAGACTCCTAATTGGAAAGCCAGAATTGAGAAGAGCATTCATGTATTAGTAACAGCCTTGCATCAAATTGGAAAGGCAATTAAGATAGTGAGCTGATATGGAAATCAAGTAATAACCCAGCATTTGTGATTCCCTCAACAAATTCTCCTCTAATCTCTCACTCAAAATTTGTCTCCACTCTGTTTTTTCAAACGATGTATCAACTCCTGAATATCAAATAAAAGCTTTTCCATTCTCAAAAAAAAAAAATCTCACTCAAAATTAAGCAACAAGGGTGGCGCTGATTCCACTCCCACCCTAACCATGACCAGATTCCCAGAATCCTAATCCTAATTAGGCAATTTTTCAAATTTTAAAGATTCTGATAAGATAAATTGTATCTAGGCAAAAGAAAAATTGATTGATGTAACCATTTCAAATTCAAAATATTATGTATTTTATGATACCAATAATCTTATTTTCAAAAATTAAATTCTCTTATCTTTCTATCTAAAACTACTCCTACCTAATTCAAATTACTATACATCGTAGATAAATTGCAATAAAAAACATAAATATTAGTTAAATCATTGAGACAAGAGTGCATTGTATGTAGTAATCCTACATGCCCTTGTTCCCAAAAAGAAACTTTCTTTTTTCTTATTAACTTACACAATGATATAGAAATTTTTTTGTTTTAAGCAGATTTTATCACTGTTTTCAATTTCAAATGTTCAGGTTTTTGCAATCAACAACAATAAATCCCCAATTTGTTTTAGTTCAGTTGGAAACTTGGAACACATGAAAATTGAAATATAAGAAAGCAGAAAGAAAATACAAGAAATGTGATACCCATATTGGTTTAGGAGGAAGGTCATTTCTCAATCCATTCATTCAACAAATTCCAAATTTTGACCATCCTGAACAATTAAATTGAAACCAAATAAACTAATCAAGCTAAATGAAATATGAAAAACTTGTTGCAATGTGTAACATGGTCTACATGTTTCACAAAGTAAAAGCACCAAATTGAACTATATACAGGCTGAATATAAGGGTAGGAAATTCATCAAATCAAATCAAACAGAAGGAGGTGTATTTGTGTTTGAGGCCATAAACCCAGATTTGAGAGTTGCTTTATCATTGTATTCATCACTATACACATAAGCCAATCCACCATGACTTGTCATATCCATTCCTGCCATCTCCTCATCTGATGAAATCCTCAGCAGCTTCAGTTTGTGCAGCAAGAAGAACAATGACCCCATTGTCACACTCACCCACCCGACAATCACCACAATCTGGACCAAGTGAGCAGCCAAGAGCCTCCCACCACCTCCCATGAAAAGCCCATATGGCCTCTCTCCTTGCCCTCCATAAATCTCATCCACATAAGCCTTTTTGGCAAACAATGCAGTGAATATGATCCCCCAAGAGCCACACCCTCCATGAAGCTGTGCTGCTTCCAATGGGTCATCATACTTCAACATCTCAGCAAGCTTGTTGCACCCAATCAACACCCAAGCTGCCACAAACCCACATATAATTGCAGCCCAAGGATCAACCACTGAGCAACCAGAGGTGATTGCTGCAAACCCACCAAGCAAACCATTGCAGACATCAATGACATTCCAGTGCCCAGAAAGCAAGCGCTTCCCGAAAAGGGTAGTCAGCGCCGCGGAGCATCCAGCCAAGGTGGTTGTCACAGCGGTTCTGCCCACAGCACTCCACTGTCCATAATAAGCCCCACTCTCTCCATAAGCCTTCAAAATGTTGAGGAATGAGCCTGCATTGAAACCATACCAACCAAACCACAGCAAAAATGTGCCCAAAACAACCAATGTGCCACTATGTCCACGCATTGCCACAGACCTGCCCTCATGATCAAATTTCCCAATCCGGGGGCCTTCAATAAGAGCACCCCATAACCCGGCAATGCCTCCGACCAAGTGGACAACGCCAGATCCCGCGAAATCAATGACTCCGGACCCGAACAAGAGATTGCTAGACCTTGCAGGACTACCCCAACCATCAGCAGACCAAAACCAATGGGAGACTATTGGATAGACAAAGCCAGTCAAGAAAGAAGAATAGATCAAGTAGGCCACGAATTGGGTTCGTTCAGCAATGGAACCACTGGTGATCCCAGCAGCTGCAATGGCGAAAGCCCATTGGTAGAGGAAGTACCCGTAATCGAAAGACGGGGAGGGGAATTGGTTGAGGCCAAAGAAGTGCTTGCCAATGAATCCATTGGAGGGAGTCCCAAAGGCCAAGGCAAAGCCGAAGAGGTAGTAGAAGATGCCACCTGTGGCGGCGTCGAGGACATTAGTGAGCATAATGTTCATGGTGTTCTTGGCGCGAACGGAGCCGGCGCAGAGCATGGCGAAGCCGAGCTGCATTGCGAAGACGAGGTAGGCGGAGAAGAGGAGGTAGGTGTTGTCGATAGCGTAGGCCGTGTCGACAAACTTGTTAGACACGGCATCGAAGCGGGTGCAGATGTATTCGGCGGCGGCTGTGGCGTTGGCGGCGGCGGCGAGGAGGGGTTGGAGGTCGGAGGCTGAGCAAGTGATGGCAGCCATGATAAGGGAGCAGAGAGGGGCGTTTGGGGTGTGGAGAGCAGAGGTAGAGAATGTTGGGGCAAAAGCGAAGGGTTTTGGGTTTTTATAGTAAAAAAAGATACCCAAGAAAATAGGAGATTCCAAGAGATTCAAGTTGGCTAGAAGACCAATGCGCACAGAATACGCGTACAAAACTGATTTTCCTCCTATATGGGAGATCACAGTTATCAGACTAAAATGTAATTCCTTATATTTTTTCTGTTTCAGTTTTTTTAGAATTCTAAGTTAATAGTTTTTTTTTTTTTTTTGTGTGTGTGAATAATAAGTTTATAATTGATGCATATATTATTCCATATATTTGAAAAGTGTACAGCAGATAGGAGTGTATTTTTCAAAAACATACGTGTATGCTATGGGAATTTACTGATTAGGAGTTAAATAAGCATTTTAAAAGCCTGTTGTAAAATTATCTCCTCTATTTGCATAATATTTGGTCTAATGCTATTTAAGTGTAAATTAAAAAGCGAGGAAAATAAAAACTTAAAACTCTAAACAATTAAGATGATTCAACAATAAAGAAACAAGACCCTTTTTTTTTTGGCCAATCAAGAAACAGACCTGACTTGACAGAAGTTGATCTACATCAGGCCCATCAGGGTCTACATGTTTATGGTACAAGCGCGACCTCAACTACTAACACAAATATTGGAAAACTATCACAATTGTATAATCTTGTGACTTCACAGGGTTCAACCCTTGGTTCTTAAATGGGTTGTCCACAGGCAGTCTTAAACTAACAAAAACTGTGACTCCTACTCATACCCAGGAGTCATTTGCTTTGACTTATACTAAACATCACCTATCTTCAAGACACAACCAAGGCAGCAACTCATTGTCTTCGAATCATGCAGCCTACTCACGGTGGAGGAGCCCACTTCCCAGCTTTGAACTCTTTATAGAAGCTGGAGCTTTTAGAAACAACAAAAAACACTGCACACATAGCAGACAACCGTGGTAAGAAAACAAGAACGTTTAAAGGAAACTGTTGCGCCACTGACTGCGAAAGTAACTATGCTCTAAAGACACACCTGGGATCCCTGGAATAACAAAGTTAGGTTCTTTCAGAACATCATGAAGTGTTCTTTTTTCATTTACTTTCACCCATTTAGAGGAACCTTTGCCTGAGGAATATCAGATAAAGGAAGCTCAGATAACCTTGTTGAGCAAAGTAAAACCAGGGGGAAGGAGGTGAGATAATGTTTCTTTGCAATTAGTGAGTAGATATGCGACTGAAGAAACTTGAATGGTTAAAAGAAAAAACAGTTTTTCAAATCAATAAAGTCACAAACAATATTTAGTTGGTAACAGAATTAATAAAGCACATCCAAAGTAAGAGATAACCATTGCAGCTCCGCAAATGAACTGAGAGATGTATAGTCCGTTAGTATCAAAATTAATGTACGCAAAAAAGACCAATCTTGTATGAGCATGAGAACATATAATTACCAGTCTAAAACCAAAAAATTTATATACACAAAGCCAAGTAAACACATAATTATACATACTGACTGAACACCCAAAGACAGGGATAGAGAGGATACAAAGAAGGGCACACGTACAGATGACATATTGCAATAAATAAAATTATCATATTGACTGCAAGACCTGGCTTTCTGCAACAATAATCATGTAAAGAGGACTGAATCGCCCATTATCAGAGGCCACCAACAATACAACTTTTCATAGCTTAAACCATAGACACACACAAGGCATAATTAAGATCAATTTCACTCTGGTGTATCAGCAAAGCGTATCCAGCCTAAACTTGAATGCTCAAGTGCATAATCAACTAACTACTGATAAATGATAACAACAACAAGAGATGGTGTAGATATCACTTGACACAGGAAATGAGGGAAAAAGAAATTTGAAGGCATGCTACCTGCTGAGCTGCCATGATTAGAATTCTCAATTGCATCCTTTTCCTCGTCACCAATGCTTTCTACATGAGAAGCTGCAGTGCCCTCTAGGAGACAACGAAGGATCTTTGTCTTTGACAGAGAAACTCCTGAACCAGCCTGATAAATCAAGGACAGAGAGATTAGAATTAAGGCACAAGTAATGCCACCTTAAAAGATACAGAAAATTGTTACTTTTACCCAAACAAAAATTATTACTAGGACATGCTTCCAGAGAGAAAAAATGGGATAACTAGTTTTATACAAGCTCATTCATACACTCTTTTCTATCCTTTTGATGCACACAAAAGAACTTTACAGAAATACCCAACAGGATCTATTAGTTATGTTTTCACTTCAATTAAACGCAGGGCAATACAAAAGAAAAGTTGCCGATTTCAACAAGACAGCTGTGATCTCATGTCCTAACAATCGGAAACCAGAAAGACCTAACATCTAATCACAATGCCATATCCAACATGCAAGGCAATGAAAAATAACCTCAAAAAAGTGGATAGCAGTATCCTCTAATCGGCTAATGTGTTTATGTCAACCCAATGGACCAACCTCTCTGAAAAGCAACTTACTTTTAATTGGAGTAAAAAATTAGATTTTTAAAGGCAGTATATGTCAACAAAATGACAATCAAATAGAGTGACTTACTTCATAATATAATTCAACAGCTTCACGAGTGTAATTGTGTTCCTGATCCCATGACAAAGGCGGGCAGCCTTCTGAAAACATGTTTGGAAGCTTAGGACAACACAAAATGCACACATATCCAAAAACATTGCTTGCTCCATAGAAAAACTAATTGACAATTAAGCTTTAAAATACAAAAAGAACACTTTAAGAGAAGGATATCATGTCAAGATGAGCCGAAAACATATCAGTTTCACAGAAGTCCTCAATGAAGTCACTGGACATAACCTCTGCATACAGAAGAAGAACTGGCCAATGAAGAATATTATTCTTATCTAATACAGGCTTTCTTAATCCGGTAAGTTCTTGATACATTCCCTTCCCAATCTTCAAGCCTCTATTTTCAATCGCGGAAACAAGGTCCTGCATAGTTTCAACAAAGAAATAAACATGAGCCTCAGTGTAATCACAAACAGTTTATTTCATAATTGTAACAACCCTGTAGTATTATAACCAAACCTTAGCCTCTGCAATGGCCTTGGAAACTTGAGCCTCACGCAGTTCACGTTCCATTTTCTTCGACTCAACCTGCCTTAACAGCTTCTTTAATTCTTCATTACTTGGGTCATGTTTAAGCCCATTTTCACAATGTGATGCTGATTCGGACAACAAGTTCAATGACAAAGACGCTTTGGCAGCTCGGTATAATGCCTAATCAACAAACCCATGTTGCTTAAAACACAAAATAACTAGGTATTCAAACAAAACCCAGCTAAGAACAAAAACATAGTACAAATTTAGCACCTTGACATTAGTGGGGCAGAGCTTAATTGCTTCCTCAGCATCAGTAAGGGCACGTCTGTAATTACCAAGTAAAAAATTGACATGGGCTCTATTTGAAAAGATAATAGAGGTCTCAGAGTCACTCAAAACTTGCTGATTGATTGCCCTTGTGTAGCAGTCTACGGCATCAGAGAAATGTTTTTTGCCCATTTTCACATACTCGTTACCCTTTTCCTGCAAAGCCAATAATATGAAAAGAAATACGAAGACAACATGATCCTACTGTTTACTTATTGAGAGAGAGAGAGAGAGAGAGAGAGAGAGAGAGAGAGGACCTTGAGTTCAATAGCAGCATTTTCTTTGAGAGCGGCTATGGCATCAAGGTCAGCTTTTTCGCTTTCGGTTTGGGGTTCGGACCCCTTTTCCATCCATAGTGCCATTTTCGCTTCTTTGCTATATTTCTGTTGTGCTGTTTGCAAGGTGCAAGAAAGACCAGCGAGAGAGGCAGAGCGCTAAGCAACTACTGCTAATAACACATTAACACCCTACACAACTCAGAAATATTCTATTTCTTATTCTTTTCATTTTTGCTCTTTGTTTTTTATTTTTTTGTTTAGCCAAAAACAAAAATAAATAACTTTTTTCTAAAGAATTTTTAATTTATTTATTTCCCAATTAAGCTTTTCAAGGTTATACGCTCTCTGCATATCTTGAGGGGAGAGGTTCCTCTGTAACATTGAGAACCAGCTTTTTCTTGTTTGGTCCAAAAAAAGTCTTCCTTTGGGACATTTTTAATGCTAAAAATAATCATTCAGCACGGTGATATTAAAAAAGTATCTCCTTCTATTCCTTTTTAATTTTAATTTTATATGAGGTTGTGTATTTGAAAAAAAATGGTATTTAGATATGATAACTTTTTTTTTTTCTTGGGTGAGAAGATATGATAAAACTTTTTTATTAGGCAAATTGGATACATAAATCATTGAAGTTGCACGTCACCATTAATCTCAAGGCTAAGGAGGTAGGTACAAAACAAAGGATTTCGATGCGATACTGATAGCTATTTTAAACATCACCCCCTGCCCATGTTTATAAGCTATATGTAATAATTATTGGCAGCCCATGTCAAACTAGTTTAGTTAATCAATTATGACCCATTTATATGTAGAATAACTAGACCTGTTGGGATTCTCATAAGCAGCATAGCAACTTAGCACACTGAGTGGCCATCATTATGACCCAAAAACATAGCAGCAATTATATTAACATGCATTTGTATCACCAGGTTCCCGCAATGCCAGGATTCAAGGTGCATATTAATTTGAATAGGCTTGAACCCCACCATCTAAAATTGGGGTGCCAACAAACAAAAACCAGAACAACTTCACAAGGGCAACACTAACAAGCATGAAACTGCTTAAAAAATTGGAAAGAACATTATAGACGTAGGCTGCAGCATCAACGGGGAACAGAAAGGGTCAAAGAACAATATGCAGGAATGATGCAAACTATGATTTTAACATGTTGATTCATAAATAGAAGGCGATTGGGAAAAACAACCAGCCTCTATACAGCATCTCCAGCCTAGGATACTTTTTACATTCATACTTAAAATGACTGTACACTACCAAAGCGCAAAGCTCCTCTCAAAAATTACACCCGGCCTCCAGTTTTAGGGATAATTATTTTGCCGAAACACAAGTTGTGTCAAAAAGCTTCCTTCTTTTAAAAAGGTGAGAGTCGCTTTACCAATGCAAGCTCCATTTTTTTAAGCACTAAAAGTGACAGTCAGCTACACCTGCGTGAGACCATTCCAGGAGGTGTCAAAATCAAACATAAGCATTCCAGCGTCTATAAAAGTAGGCTCAGAAGACAAGACATTCAGTGGAGACAGCACAGAATCATTTGATACTGCAGGAACAGACTGGTTTTCCAGTAGCCAGCTCTCAAATTCAATGTCCAAACCACGGAGATTAGCAATTCCATTAGACTGGGAATCCTCCTTAACCGGAGATGGCCCATATATAGCCTCGGTGCTTTGAATTTGAGAATTTTCAATGGGAGGTTGCTGAATGCTTTGACTGGAATTGTTTACCCAACTGTAGTTAGAATCAGAAACCCCCAAATCTGGGGTACTTGCACCTTGATTGTCTTGCAGAATATTCAGGCTTGCATTTTGACTTTGATCCCCATACTGATAGATACCTTGACTGCCATCCTGAGTCAGATTCCCGTACTGATAGATATTTTGACTATCACTTTGAATTTGATTCCCTTGCTGATGAAGATTTTGGCTATAGGTTGGCTGAGGAATAGGCTGGTTATATATTTGGGGTTGGAAAGGCACTGTACTTCCAACGATACTGCCCATGGGCTGGGAGGACGTCTGATGCATGCTGGAATGAGCATCCTGCCACCTGATGGGATTCCTGTCATTTAATGCTGCCATGGGAGCGGGATTTCTGCCATATTGTGATGGATTGGCACAAGTACTGTTATTTGGCAAACCATATGAGGGTCGTTTCATCGGCATGGAACCCCCAACAGCCCCTACTCTTTTGAACATTGTATGAGAAGGGACAAACTGGGCGCCTAAAGTACCAACATTATGACCTCTGTTCCTCCTAACAACATTATCATGCACACCAACCAACTGCTGCGGAACTGAACATGGTTGAACTCTGTTTTTAGAGATAAGATGTCCTGATTGGTGGACTCTAGCTGGATTTCTGATACTGGGGATGCTAAGGCTGGCTGAGAAAGCACGATTTGCAGGAGGCCTAGAGACCTGCTTCTGTGGTGTAGAGTTGGGTGCCAATCGAATAATATCAAGTGGTGTAACTTGACTAAGTTGAGGCGCAGCCGCTGGTAATGGAGCACTTTTCCCCAACTTGAAACTTGTCCTCATCATTTTCCACGCCTCTTCTTTATCAGTGGCATGGCAATGGTCAATTTTGGAGACTCCAGTACCCCAATGTACACAGGGTGCCAGAGAGTCACAGACATAACAGTGACACTGCATTTCAGCAAGGATAGAAATCAGATTGGTATATATTGTTAGCTTTAGGAAAGTAAGTGCATATGCTGGATATTCTACAAGCCATGGCTTGTAAGAATCAACTTACAAGGTCACAGTGCTTCTGATGCAAGGTACATCTGAAAGGAAATTTGGCACAAAGATGTCGTGGATGAGGGTAGTCTCTGCATGCTATCTGCGACCAGAAGATAACAGGAATTAAATCTGGAAAAAAAAAAAAAGGTGCCTACATCTTTCCAAACAAATAAAAGTTAAAGGATTTGACAATATGTTGTACTAAGATCATGGTTATACAATAAAAGCTTAACATAAAATATAATAAGAGACTACAAAAGATGAAAGAGTCCAAATAATATGCAAAGACAACCTAAGCCAAGAAAAACCCATAAGCTAAGGAAAACTTCTTCAAACCAGCGGAATTTCAATATCAAGGTCACCCTAAACAAGAAACTGGTTGGTAATCGTAAAACATGAGCAAGATATATATGTTTTACACTGTTTCTGAAGAAAGTACCAAAGCAACTGATATTATGAAAAAGAAAACCTCTCTTGCTATGATATCTCCATTGGACCCTAGATCAGGTTGAGACTGTTTACTCATACCTTCTAGATCTTAACCAGGATCAGCAATTCAAGTTTTAAACTTTGGACTGCTGGTCCTGCTCCATGTAAAAAGGAGTATTCTCAAACCCAGCAGCTGAAGTGGCTGGCCCGAGGTCCATGTATTTTGCCATCTCAAAATTGGCAAGCTGAAATCCTGCAAGAATTTACCATGAGGCAGGACTAGGCATCTTCATTGTAACTAACAACCTGATTCGGTGAAACATTATAAAACATTGTGCCTATTCTATCATGGGTCAAATAACAAATGTTCTCAAGGACCACTACATTAGTTTGCCATCCAAGCTTAGAACATGATACAACCCCAATCTTTACAGGCTCTGATTAGATGCCTTGCCACTCCACAAAACCCCAGCAAATTACCAAAACTTCATAGCATCAAGAACCAACAAAGTTGTGCTTCAGAGATAATTAGACAGAATTAAGTTATGTCGTGCTGATGCATCCACAATCAAACTTCCCTTACTAAAAAAAGTAAACCAGAATACAGAAAAATCAGTCCTCTTTCAGAGGCCAATAATACCATTAGCCTAATTTGAAAAATCCGTGTATGTTGCAACTTATTACTTCTTTACGAAATTACCTCAACTCTTATCAGTTTGCAATATTTTCATGGCAGCCATTTAAAGCACAGACAAGGAAAAGTATTCTTGGGCTTAATTTAATTTAGTTGTCCGGATTTCTGAGTAGTAAAAATTCACGTCAGTTCCCACAGTCTTGCTTTCTTTCTTCTTCTTTTCTTTTTTCTCATTTTTTTTTTTTCTTTTTTCCATACACGAGGCAACCAAACACACTTAAGCACAAGTAGACAATTTATCAAAGTACAAGACTTCTTCTATAGCCCAATACAACCGTTACCCTTTAGTTGAATTAATGTCTACACTCTTCAGTTAATCAAAATATAATCCACAACAAATGCAAGGTCAAAAAAAGTAAAATCCACCAAGAAAGCAAAACACAGCAAATTTCGCGTATTAAAAGATAAAACCGGTTCATATTTATACCTGGCCCTTCTCCCCAACCACAACCAAGTCGTCGGAGCCACTACCCGAATCGTCCACGACCGAAATGGCCTTATCCGGGTCACCATCCAAGACCACACAATCATCGTCCACATCTCTCACCGTCCATTTTGAAGACTTTGGCCTGGGCTTCGTGTTGACCTCACCAATCACCACAACCTCGTCAGAATCGTCGTCGTTGAGGTTGTCGGCCGAGTCAAGAAGCTCCGATACCCAGTCGTAGTCGTCATCTTCGGGCTCGTTCCGACCCTGTTCTTCGTCGGAGCTTATGTCTATCGGACCCGAATTCATTGTAAACAAAATTCACCGATTAGGGTTTGAAAAGCCTCTCCGTTTACTTGAACTGAAAAATTCGAGGCATGAGATACGAAAAGAGGAACAAACAAAACATTGGGAAAGCTAAAGCTTATCCACACAAAACTGGCAACTCCGAGATTTCCTGGAAAAAATTCATGAAAATTTTCATGAAAATCTTCTCTGAAAGGAAAGAAAGAAATTAGGGTTTTGAGCGATGGTGGAGTCGCGCATAAATGGAGAAACTAGGGTTAGGTTTTGAAATAGATCGCAGATTTTGGCGGAGACACTGAGAAAGAGAAACTGAGTGAAAAGTGACTCAAACGTCATTATACCTGACTGATGAGGAAGGTTAGGGATATTGATAGAATTTGGGTTTCTGTAAAGGGCATATTTGGGAACTAGGAAAATATGTTGCTCGTGGATGTGGCCCACATACGACTTCTAACTTTCTAAGAGAACGTCGTTGATGCGGTTGGGTCATGATTCATGACTCATGCCGACCTTGTGGGCGTCGTTTGTGGAAGGTAGAAGTAGGATGGGTTTGATAGAAAAGATGAGGCCCATTGGAAAAATTGGGCCACAACAACCTTAATAATGAGGTCATTCTTTAAAAAAAAAAAAAATTGTAAATTAGGATTAACTACCTAATTCTAATAACTTTTTGAAATATCAACACGTGACTATTTTTTTTAGTTTGGCCAAGGAATAAAATTTCGAGTTTCGAAGAAATTTCGAGTTTCAAAAAATTTCGATGGAAATTTCGACGGAAATTTCGAAGATTTTTAAATTTCGACAAAAATTAGACGGAAATGACGGAAATTGCTATCAAAATACGGAAATTTTGAATGAAACTTTACCATATGTTTATTTAACATATTATCTACTAAATTGATAAAAAAAATTGAATAAACCAAATTATATAGTAAGTTTTATGTGATATAAGATGAATATAATGCACGCTGGAGACAAATACTGTTAAATAAAATTAGTATATTATTTATACTATATAATCTATACACTAAACCCTATGTATTTTATAATCTATATTCTATATTGTTTAGGTTATGATATATGATATTAGAGTTTAGGCCCTTTAGGGTATTTTAAATTATTTTTTATATAGAAATATATTATAGTTTACTAGTTTAGGGTTTAAAAACAATTAAATGATACTCCAAAATAGTCAAACAAAACTCCAAACTATTTTTTTTTTTTACAATTGCCCAAAGGCCTCAAACCCTAATAAATCCTAAACCATTTAATTTTTTTCTTTTTTTTAATTTTATTTTTCCTTTTTTCCTTTTTTTTATTTTTTTATTTTTATTTTTCTCTTTTTTTTTTCTTCTTTTTCTTTCTTTTCTTTTCTCTTTTTTTTTTCTTTTTTTTTTTCTTTTTTTTTCTTCTTTTTCTTTCCTTTCTTCTCTCTTTTTTTTCTTTTTTTTCCTGTCTTCTCCAGTTCTCCCCGAAGGGCTTCCAGCTCCATTGTTTTTTCTTTCTCTCTCTCTTTCTCTCTCTCTCCCCCCTGCCGTAGCCCCCCGCCGTCGCCCCCCTGCTGTCGCCCCCCTGCCATCGCATCTTTCTCCCTCGATCTGCCGCTACCCTGCCGCTGCTCTGCCTCCCCCCGCCACGCCTTCTTTCTCCCTCGACTGTGTAGGTGAGGTAAGGTAACAGGTAAGTTGATTAGTTGGGAATTCTTGGGATATTGGGTTGTTCCGTTGTTCCGTTGTTGTGGAGCAGTGGAGGTGACGAAATTTCGGGAAATTTCGACAAAATTTAAGCGAAATTTCGATGAAATTTCTCTGAAATTCAAAAAATTTGGCTGGTAGGGTGTTTAAAATTTCGCCCGAAATTTCGAATATTTCGAATTTTTGTCGAATCAGTGTTAAAATTTCGGACCCCTTCAAAATCGAAATTTAAACCCTTGAGTTTGGCTACTAACTTTCTTAAAAACATTTTAAATTAGATACCAAACCTTATTTCCAGCTTAGCCCATTTCTAGTGGGCTTATTTCATATTCCGATTTTGCCCTTGGCTTGTTTATTGGGTTTAGTATAATTAATAATTGTTAAAAAATTATTGTTTGGTCGTTGTGCGAACAGTTACAACTAAATTATGACAGTCACAACTTAGATTTAATTAGTTGTGACTGACTAGATCAATTATTTAAAAAAATATATATATATACACAATATTATATAAATTAGGTTCAAAGCAATTACTTTACACAAAAGAAGACTTAGTGCATTATAGTGAGTGCCACAAAAGTTTTGAATTTTGATGTCAAATTGCGACTTTGTATTTGCATGTATGTTCAGTTTTCATTGTGACTTCTTTTCCATTCTTATGACAAGTGTGTGTTCTTTTAATGTCTTATAAATTATGATTTTCATTTTGCTACCTTTGTAATTTTTTCTTTGAGAGTAATAAGATTAGAACCAATGAATCATTTGGGCTTTTGTTTCCTTTCCCCCCCCCCCTTTTTGGCAGAATAGGTTTACCGATACTTTTGCATTGATGTTGATTATGGGTTTCCATGTTTTGTTCATGGGTTTGTCATTTTTTGAAATTAATTCATTGCTCAATGACCAACTCAGAGTTTTTTCAGTAAAACAAGTAATAAAACTCAAAATGGGTAATAAATAAGAATGCTGGTCTTGGTAAGCAAGGTTGCTTTAAGCCTTTTAACTCTGAATTTGTTTTTTGGGAATTTGAAATATTTTTGTTGGTTATGTAGGGGATACTCTGAACCTATTCTCTATTTTACGTGAGCTTTTATGTTAAACATTTATGTATTTTATGTTAAACTTATCTTTTTCTTAATATTAGTCACAACTTCAAATTTTGTTATATGAGTTTTGGGGGTGGTTTAGGTGTACTTTCTATAGTTTGCATGCTGGAGTTTATGGTCTATCTTTTTCAAATTGTGACAGTCACAACTTCAGATTTAGTTGTGACTACAGAACAATCACAACTAAATTATGAAACAGTCACGATTAAGTTGTGACTTGATTGAATGTTTTTGAAAAAATTGTACTACAATGTAGTATAAATAGAGGTCAAAGCAATATTTTTTATACAAAATAATTACTAGTGCAATTGGGGAAGGTATCTCTTTCAACTTACCATGACAGTCACAACAAATTGTGAGACAGTCACAGTTTAACTTGTGACTTGTGACTGAATTAAATTTTTTTTTTAAATTGTATTACAATATTGGATAAATAGAGGTCAAAGTAATACTTTTATTGAAATTATTATGTAGTGTAGTGGTAAGAGGTGTCTTTTTCTCTTGCATGAGAGGGGTTCAAATCCCTTCTATGCCAAGTTGTTGAACGGCGTTGGTCGGTGGTCGGCCAGACAGAGGTGGCCGGTGGTCGGCCGGACGGCGGTGGCCGGTGGTCGCCTGGTCGGCCGGATAGAGGTGGCCGGTGGTTAGTTGGAAATTTTTTTAATTTTTTTTATTGTAGTGGCATATGATGTAATTTTTATGAATTCTAATACCTTTCACTTTATTAGTTTGTTTGACTTTTCAACTAGTATTTAAATTAAAATGCTATTAAATTTTAGTACCTAAACTAAAAAATTATTAAAGTTTGGTATTTAAAGTCAATGGACCTAAAAAAAAAACTAAGACTTCAATTGATCAAAATAAATAAATAAATATGAAAGATAAACATATTTCAAATGAGATAAAAAAAATATATATATGATATCCGGTCATATCAAAATCAAAGTATGACTGTTACAAAAATGAAAATTGGGTAGCAGCAGCAGCAGCACCTTCCAAGTTGGAGAACTCAGAATGCAAATTTCACAAAGAAATGTGCATGATATTGAAACACATTAGCTTTATATTGAAATTTCAATTCAAATTGAAAGGGTTCTTCCACCAATGAAGTCATTTATTTCAATATTTTGTACTTAGCACAAAAAGTTAACTACAATTTAAGCTAAAACAGTTCCTTCCATCACAGTAACAGCTTTCCCTCGCAGCAGCACCCTCTGATTCTGCTCATCTAGATGAATGTTTAATACTCCCCCTCTAGGTGATGCCTGAAAGTAAACAATAATATATATGAAGGAAACAAATAATTATGCTAAGCGCATAGAGAGAGAGAGAGAGAGAGAGAGAGAGAGAGAGAGAAAGAGAGATTACAGCATATGCAACAACATCACACTTTCCCAGTTTTTTGCACCAGTATGATGCTAAGGCACAATGTGCACTCCCACAAACAGGATCCTGAAAGACAAATAGTATTTCCAGTTTAGTTCTTGACTTCAGCATAACTGAAATAAAGATCCAACAGCAAAAGACACAGGAAAAGGTTCCAAGCAGGCAGGTTATTACAATCTTCTCATTTAACATATCAAAGAAGACAGAAACATGCAACAAACATTTGGTTCCCAATATGGGGCACTTGAAAGAAACTTGCTCAGAGAATAAATGCAAGCTTATTACCTCATTGATCCTATGTTTAGGGCAGAAGAATCTACTGTAAAAGTCATATCCAGACTCTGGAGGAGCAATCCCTGTTACAATCACTCCCCTACTCCCAGGACATTTTAGGATTGCATCATACTGCGGCTGTAAATCTGCAACAGTTTTTCCTGATGGAAGCACAACCTGGAACAATGTAACAAGTCTCACTTAAGATTACATTCTAAACTCCATATAAAGCCATAAAATAAAATAGAACTTTTCCATTAATCCATCCAAAAGAACGAATTAGAAGCTTATATTGACCGACAAGCATAAAAAGGGTTGCAGGATTTACAAGCAGATCATCTGTGATTGTTGTCCTCCTTATATCAATCATAGAAGCCCCATCCAAGGCAGTGGAGATTAACGAAACCTCACCAGAATTGAATTCAGTAGATGGGTCAGCAGGAAAATTAAGTTCAACAGAATCGGACTCTTGTGCTTCACCATTTTGAATATTTGAACTATTGTCTGTCTTAACATCTACAACCTTTTTAGCTGTTAGAATTCCAGACAATGTGGCAAACTCAATAATGTTGGAATTTATCAAACCAGACTTAAAGAGAGTGTGTGCAGCCGCCAATGTTGCATGACCACAAAGCTCAACCTGCAAAAGGAAATCAATTTTCCAAGCTTAATTTACTTTACAAGATTTTGCTAATACTACTACCTAGTATGCAAATCACTATTTATATATCCTCCTTTATCCTTAATTTGGTGAATAAAATCAAAATACAATACTAGCTAAGAGCCACACATCAAATTAGGAGAAATTGTAGTTAAAAAAGTTTGCATTTTGCAGCAAATAAATCCATAGGAGCTAAAAGCCTAAAAGGAATCATATTCACAACATGTTATTAATTATGGACCCAGATAAAGGTAAAACCAAAGGAACTAAAATAGAGGTGGGTTCAGACTTCAGACCTCATTGACGGGCGTGAACCATCTGAGACGGAACCTAGGAGTGGAAGTCAAAGCAGGCGAGTTGTTAGAGTCAGTGATCCGAGTCAAATAACAGGTCTCGGAGAGATTGAACTCGGAGGCCACAGCTTGCAACCATTGGTCGTCTCTGTCTTCCTCTAACAAGCAAACCGCTGCTGGGTTCCCCTTGAAAGCTGAGTCAGTGAACGCATCTGCCTGTTGATCAGTTCACCATTTCAATACTCATTTATACACTATTTGCACCCATTACACACACTCATACACAGTGACACAGACACAGAAAGGGTATAAGAGAATGAGAAAGAGAAAGTACCACAAAGTATTTCACGGGTTTTTTCGCCATGGAAATGATTATGCAGCAAAATACAAAAGAAGCTCAACCCTCAACGCTATGTCTTGCTCTTTGCAGGCGAAGGTGGGATATCAATAAAGATCATACAACATTGAACATCCGCCCGATCGCCCGATGCTGGTCAAAATTTCTAAATTCATCAACTAGGGTCCACTTCTTTCTTTCCGGGCCAACCGCACTGTCCTTTAAATGGTATAGAACTATAGACGTATGCAATGATGTATTACAAGAACAGGTATTGCTGACAATTTCTTTGTGGTATTTTAATTTTTAATTCATATCGACGTTAAAAACAATCGAGCCTGCACGGCTAGGACGGCGACGTTTTGGACTCGCAGATCCTTATTCCTACCACCATTAATAAGAAAATTAGAGTTTAGTTTTTATTCACGTTTTTTTTTTTTTTTTGACTAAAACTTTCTGAGTTTGTTTTTTAAAATGAAGTCTTTTATGATTTTATCCATATGGCAGGGCTGCACAATCGTTTATCCATATGGCAGTTTTGTGCAAATTATCTGAAAGTACCCAAGGCTAAACAATATTTTCTGTAGAAAAATTAAGTGCAAATTATGATTTCATTGGGCCCTAAGTATGCAATCAACTTCTTTTGTTGACTGGAGAAAATAAGACATTATGACTTTATCTGGCATGTAGTTCTCCTCGTGAATCCTCATCTGGCACAAATAGAATCATAGATAATTAATAATGGGAATAAGAGAAACCCAAGTTTGAATAGCAAGTTGTCATTGTTCAACCTTCGATACTTTCAGAATCAGAAGAGTCTAGCACCAGCTCCTCTACATTTGTCTTGTCTTTCTGTATCAAGAGGTAGTCATTTAAGGCACCCAGTTTATGCAATTCTTCGATGCACTTTTAGACAAGCATCGCTTTTAGCATCTTCCATCGATGATTGTGGTGAACAGACAATTAAAGCTAACTAACCAGCCAATGCCTAGTGGCGAAGCAAACATCCAATCTGCTGACCCAACATCTAAGCCTAAACCAAATGCTCCTACCATCATTGCCAAGCTTCATAAACCTTAGAAAGAAGCAGAAGACAAGCCAAGAAAGCAGCAAGACAAGCGTGGCTTGCAAGAAGACGGCTTGGGATTGCGTGAACTTCTTGATGGAGTCAAAGGAGAAGATGGTCTCCGGGAAGCTTATGGCGTAGGTGTCGATGCTAGAGTCAATGGATACTTGGATACGGTGGAATTGGCTGCAAAGAGAAATTTAGTGACTTTCGGTAGAAACAAGAAACTAAAATAAATAGAATTCATGTTACACCACTAAAACAAAAATGACATTGCTTCAGTGGTTCGGCATCTTCTCCTAATCCAACAGGTCCAAGGTTCGACAGAAGGTAAAGACGTTTTGCAAAATTTAAATAGCCAAAAAGACACTTGTGCCACGTGAAAGCACACAGTGGGAGGCCACGTGTCAGCCATGGATGGAAGCCCGCGGGCCCACTTGCGCCACGTGTCTGCCCACGGATGAAAGCCCGCGGGCCCACTTAGGCCACGTGTCAGCCACCGTTGGAAGGCCTGACACGTGGCCCATGTGGGCCCGCGGGCTTCCAACGGTGGTTGACACGTGGCCCATATGGGCCCGCGGGCTTTCAATCGTGGTCTGACACGTGGCCATCTGGGCCCACCGGCTTCCCTCTGTGGCAGACACGTGGCCCAGGTGGGCTGCCACGCGGCGCAAGTGGGCCCGCGGGCTTCCAACCGTGGCTGCCACGTGGCTTAAGTGGGCCCGTGGGCTTCCATTTGTGGCAGACACGTGGCCTATGTAGGCCCGCGGGCTGACACGTGGCCATCTGGGCCCGCAGGCTGCCACGTGGCGTAAGTGGGCCCGCGGGCTTCCAACCGTGGGCTGCCACGTGGCCCAAGTGAGCCCGCGGGCTTCCCTCTGTGGCTGACACGTGGCCCATGTGGGCCCGCGGGCTTCCAACCGTGGGTTGATACGTGGCCCAAGTGGGCCCGCGAGCTTCCCTCTGTGGTAGACACGTGGCCCATGTGGACTGCCACGCGGCGCAAGTGGGCCAGCAGGCTTCCAACTGTGGGCTGACACGTGGCCATCTGGGCCCGCGGGCTGCCAACAGTGGGCTGCCACGTGGCGTAAGTGGGCCTGCGGGCTTCCAACGATGGCTGACACGTGGCGAAAGTGGGTCTGCGGGCTGACACGTGGCCCAAATGGGCCCGCGGGCGTCCAAACGTGGGCTGACACATGGCCTATGTGGGCCCGCGGGCTTCCATCCGTGGGCTGCCACGTGGCCCATGTGGGCCTGCGGGCTTCCATCTGTGTGCTGACACGTGGCCCAAGTGGGCCCTATGGCTTCCAACTGTGGGCTGCCACGTGGCCCAAGTGGGCCCGCTGGTTTCCATCTGTGGCTGACACGTGGCGCAAGGGCCCACGGTCTTCTAACGGTGGGCTGACACGTGGCGTAAGTGGGCTGGCCATTTATATTTTGCAAAACATCGATGCCTTTCTTGTCGAACTTTGGACCTGTTGGATTTGGAGGAGATGCCGAACCACTGAAGCAAATTTATTTTTGTTTAAGTGGTGTAACATGATTTCTATTTATTTGACTTTCTTGTTTCTACCGAAAGTCACTAAATTTCTCAATGCAGCCAATTCCACCATATCCAGGTGCTTTTCACGGTTGGTTGAAAGTTCTATATACTGCTTTTCACGGGTCTACTGGTTGAAAGTTCTATATACGTACACCAATGCTTGCTAGAAGCTACCAATTCTGCTTTTTCTGATCTCCCTTTGATCATTTGATTCCAGGTGTAACTTAATTGGAAGCACTTCAAGCTAACTAAACTTTTTAATCAACCTATTAAGTAAGACTTTTCAATATTTAGTGAAAAGTTATGTAATCTTGATGATCACCATTCACCCAATTATTTAGTGTTTGTTATTTTTTAAATATCAGCCAAAGGATCGCATGCATAATCAAATTTGTAACATCATTAATTTATCAGCAGAAGTATCGTAGTCTTTTGCTCTAGATCCATGATGTACATTAGCAATGTGTTCATCATTTATTTAATTAATTCATTGATTTATTACTCTTGTAGTACCTCTCTAAGATTCGGATGCAATATTAATTGAATATTGATATATCCATTCCAAATTTCCAACATCAGAATTTCTCGAATTTTCATTATAGTTTGTGTTAACTCAACGAATTCTTCCGGGTCACGTATAACAGGCTAAAAGTTTTGTTAAGTAATGTGCAATTTCTTTTATTATTTTTTTCTTAAAAAAAAAAAGTTTAAGCAATTAATGGGTTCTAAATCTAAAGTGGTTAATATTTTTGTGTTTATTAATTAAGTTTGTTTATTTACTTTCCTTAAAACTATGATACGGACAAGCTATGGTTCGGACAGTGTGGTTTCCTTAATTTCCTAAAAACCACGCCCAACTAGGAAAGTCGGTGGTTCGCACACTATATATATCACCCTATACCCTCTAATCCTCTATGGCTGTGTTTGTTACACAGGGCTAAGTGGGATTGTGTTAAATAACCCATTATCCTGTGTTTGGGGACACACCGGATTGCATTTAAGTGGGACTATGCAACACCGGTTTTCTTAAAACCCCTCACTACGCCTTCTTACATAGCACGGATGAAAATGACCTTGCTACATAACACGCCTTCTTAAGTCTTCTACATAGCACGCTGCAGCACAGCTTTTCTCTAGTCTCTCCCTCCTTTCTCTTTTTTTCTCAATCTCTCTCTCTCTCTCTCTCTCTCTCTCTCTCTCTCTCTCTCTCCTCTTTACTGTTCAAGGTGGCTTGGGATTGATCTACCAGATTTTTCTTAACTTTTATGGAATTGATTTATTGGATTGATGGCGTGGGATTGAGCCACTTGTTTTGCTGTTCCAATTTTTTTATGGGTTTCTTCTTCCCTTTATCCCTATTTTTTTCTCTGAGTTTTTGCTTGGCGGCGGAGGGGCTGCACTCAAAGAGAAAGCACGGTGGCTCGAAGCTTGCGGCCGACGATGGGTGAGTTCAAGGAGGAAGAGAAGGCTCTGATGGTGGGAGAGTGGTGGGGAGAGGAGCAGCGAAGAGACCCAAGATGGCTGTGAAGCTGTGATGGCCATTGTAGTAAGGGTTTTGAAGCAAATACCCAATCGACTCTGAGAAATGGGAATGGTAACCATGGATTTTGTGTTTTTTTTTGTCAACAAATTGCAGTAATAGAGGCACCAAGCTAGGAAAAACAAAGCCAAAAAAGAGGCCCAAAACAAAAACATTAACCCACCCTACCAGAAGCCCAATTTAGAAAGAGAAGGGGTAGGCATAGAGCTAACTGATCAACAAAGACGAAAAAACAAGCAGAAAAAAACATGGGTTTGGTTGCATTTCTTTTGTTAAAAAGAAAATAAATATTTTTTATCATGGTTGAAAAAAAAAAAAAAACTTGGACATTAAAAATATGGTGTGATCTCAACCACACATTTTGTTTCAATGGTTGAGATTGAAAATTGATAATTAAATTTTTTTATTGATTTAAAAAATAAAATAACTTCAGTTTAGTCTGGCCATGCACTAAACATAAGACAGTGCTATTTAGTTTATCCAGTTTCATAATCCGACACAGCACCAAACATAAGATAACATTTAGTCCAGTTTACTCCAGTCCAACGCAGTTCTGCATAATCCATAAGAATAGTCCAGTCCAACACAGTCCAGCGTGTCAAAGGTAGCCTATGCCTCTTTGCCCGTCCATGTTAAGCTTCAACTAACAATGGTGAAGTCAGCAGTGAGAGAGAGCAGTCCTTGGATGAGCATGCAACGCAAATCCATTCACAGGAGGAAGGCCACACTGAAGAAGAAAGCGGAAGAGCTTGCCATTCTATGCGATGCGGAGGTTTGCATGGTAATTTCCGATGGGCAGGCAGCGGCGGTGGGGACCACCACCGAGGTCATCTGGCCAGAGGACCCGGCCACGGCCAAAGCCATCATGATCAAGTACAAAGAAAGCAGCAAGAGAAAGCGAGAAGTGGGTGTTTCGGATTTGGTGGGAAGCAAGAGAAAGCGATCAGTAGTAGTTGAAGAAGAGAAGAAAAAGGAGGAGTTGGGTTGTACTTTTGGAACAATGTGGGATGAGGAATTGGACCAGTTGTCTGTGGAGTCGTTGATGGCTTTGTCTAGGGCAGTGGGGTCCAAGATAGAGAGTGTGGATGAGAGAATTAGGTTACTTGAGGGCAAAGCAGCCATTCAGGTTAATTATGATCATAATGAGGATGATCCATTAATCCCTGATGATTTTGACTTCTACTCAGAACTCGATGCCATGTTGAAGGAATTTGAGGAGAATCATGATCATCATGATCCAATTGTGTTCAATCATAATACATATAATAACCTTCCATTAGGGTTTGAAGAAGCACATGACTGCTCCAATGTCTGTGCCCCAATGTTTGAGATATCAAGGTTTGAGGCTGCCGATGACAACTTTGGTTTGCTGGGAGTTGATGCGAATTTCATCAACATTAATCGTGATGATGAACACATCAACTTTGAGGCTGCTACCCAGATGTGCTGCTGTTAGCCTCTATATGTATATATATATCATTTGGTATACCAACAGGACTGGTCTCTTTCTTTTGTGCCTATGTTGGTTTTCCTGCTGTCATGTGCTTGATGGACACCACACCAGTGTACAATTAATTAATTTCAACTAGCTATTGTTAGTAAATACTAAATATACTGCGTACTCCATAATTATACATCACATTAAAAACTGCACATTTTTAGGGGAATGAAAGGGAATTCTTGGTTGTTCATGTGCGGTCTCTTTCGGTCCATAATTATAGTACAAGTGACATTAGGGAATGGTGAAAAAATGATAGGACTCAAGTTTAAATGTTATCGTTTATGCCATGTTATCTAGTTTTGCCTTTAGTATTATAAAAGTATGGTTCGTGGGCATGTCCTAAGACTCCTAACTACATTTGTAGTTTGCAAGTAGATATGCTATTACGTACTATTATTGTAAAAGTGGTATACATTCAAGTGAATTAAATTGTTCATGACTATTTGTTTTAGTGAATGAAACACAATCTCTTTTTGTTAAAGAATGTCTAGCTTGAGTTAAAATTTCATCAACTGCAATTAATTGAAAAAAAAAATAATCAAATTATATAAGAAAGAAGATATAAAACATCTTATTTAATAATAAATAAAGTTAGATTTGAAGAACATTATAACAAAAGTCAAGAATTGAATTCATCAAATATTATAGTGGTGGATTGACTGGGGATCCACACTTATTAATTTTAGTTAAATCTCTTTTAACTTTCCATTCCGAGAAGCTTTCTCTTGAAGTCACTTGACTCACTCTTTTTTGCATCTGCGATGTGGCAACGACTCCAGAATTGCGCGCGAAAACTTGACTTTGATACGTTAAAAACCAAGTTACGAGAAACGGAGCACGAGCAGCATGTGCTACTGAACCAGCCAAGGCGACATATCGAACGGTCCAGATCTACGGACCCTAAATCATAAATGCTCATCTGACAGTCCGAATATGCGGAGCTCGAACACGTTGGAATCGTAACTGCTTTTGAAAAGTGGGGTCTGCTGCTGTCAAGTGTCTTATTTTCTGATGCGACACGTTAGATTTCAATGTCAAACGACTCAAACCACTTTCTCGTTATTGGAAGTTATTACTATTATCATTTTTTTTTATTTGTTTATTGTAATTTACGTTTGAGCCTTCAGGTTTCGGGTAATATCAGAAACACACCCCTACTTCTCATTGGCCACGGCTTCTGAGTTGTTTTCTTCTATTTTCTTCCCCTCAGTTATTAACGCTTGTTTTGCTAATTTTTTAGTAATTTTCAATTTAATTTCCTCATTTGCAACAAAAACAAAATCTACTTTCTTTGTTCCGGGGTATAACAAGGATATAAATTCTTTAATTTTTCAGTGTTTAATCTTTGGGTTATATATCTCACATTACATATCAAGGTATGAATTAAAGATTACCATTCGTATCTTATTAGTTGTATCATTTAAATTAACAAACTTTTTGAAACTACTAAATATTATAGTTATAAAATCTATTACACTCCCATTTTAATTTCTGAACATTGTCTTTGTTCAAATAGCTGCCTTACATAATGGTGGATATGGTCAAATAGGTGTACACAATTTCTTTGGATTTTTATGTTACGAAATTTTTTCAAAAGAAAATATTTCGTAATTTCTTAAACATTGGTTAGTTAATTGGTTGACAAAGAGCTTTTTCTTCTTCTATATTATAGATTTATATAATTGTTTAAAGTTGAGAGGAAGTAGAAAAAGTGGCGGAGCCAAGATCTTCATCAAAGGGGGGCACTATATAAATTTTTTTGGACACATCATAAAATATTTAGTGTTGATTAATAATTTTTTTTGTGTGCGTGCTATTAGTATAATATTTTTTCTTTTATGAGTATTCAAATTTTAAGAATGTTGTATGATAACTTCATTGTTTTGAATGTATAATTGTTTTATCTCTAGACATTTATAACAATAAAAATCATCTCTACATAATTAGAATTACTTTTACAAACAAAAAATTTAAGAAAATTAACTTGTTCTTAAGTTAATTAATCATTAAGTATCTCAAATAAAAGTAAGCATTTTTTTTATAAAATTAGCAAGACATATCAACTTTTACTTTTAAAAAAACATATAATGATTCACTTGGATTTACACATGTTACACAAGAAAACTATTTCATTTTTATGCCAAAAGTAAATATTTAGAAAATATATGCCATAATATATGAACAAAAATAATAGAAAAATCAATTAATTCCCCTGGCCTGGTCCCTATGTGAGAAAAAGTATGATGCAACACATTATTTTTCACATTGGCAAAAAATTCGAACCTAAAATCTAAAGAAATATCACTCTATCAATAAGTAGTTGATATTGCTAGTATTTAATATTAATTTTCACAAAAACAACCAAACAAAAAAGTATAATTTTCATAGTAAAATGATATCACACGTGGAAAATTGAAATTGCATTTATCAGCCACGTAAAATCTGAAAAACCATGCACGGGGGGGTTAACTGACATTATCTAAAACTCAGGGAGGTTTCTGAAATTTTCCGAACTTGGTTGTTCTACCTGAGTTGTCTTTTCTTTTCTTGTTCGAAAGCAGAGTCCGCTCACCACATCCTTCTCCTACGTCCAACTCCCCCCCCTGCTTTTGTACCATCCCATTCTATATTTAGCAACTCTCTCTCTCTCTACCCCCAACCTGAAGAGAACAACAATATCTTAGAAACCGAAAGGAGGTACCGATATTTCTCAAACCCCTCTCTGATTTGTGCTTTGTTTGTTAGTTAGTTTTTTTTTTTTTCAAATGTGTTATGAACTTATGACATTTAATTTCTTCATGCAGTTATGATTCCAATCATGTTTTTCATCTTCTATTTCGGTTATGAATCTTGATAACATTCACAAATTTGAAATATTTATTGGAATCATAAATGCTTGATTTGGCTCTTTTATTCCCTGGCATCATTACACTTATTTTCAGAAGCTTTCAATTTGTGTTTTGTTTTTCATTTTGAAATTTTCAGGCTATCTATTATATACATGGTAGAGTTCGAAATTGCATGCAAATAGTGAAGTTTACGTGAGAAAGGAGATAAGTTTTTTGATCATTGAGCATATTGAATGTATATGTGATATGGGTATTTGTAAAATGGAGGATCAAACGCATTTAAGGAGAGAACGATTTGAAATTTCGTATTTTTTGCATCTGGGTCTTTTTATCGGGTTGGTATCTGTATAGAAGTGGTTAAAAGCAGTGAAATGGTGTGAATGTTATGCTGATTCTGGGTTTACTACGCCAGCAATGGAGTGAAATGTGCATTTACAAAGATGAACTAAGTGCTTAAAATGGATACAAAAGAAGATGCGAAAGAAGAAACAAAAGAAGATATGAAAGAAGATACAAAAGAAGATGGTGAAGGATACGAAGAGGGGCCTCCATCGCCTATTCAGGTTTTGCAGCAAATATCTGAAGAGGCATTGAGAACGGCAGGGGAAGTACTGCAGAGCGTGTACTCGGGTAATTCTAGCATGCCACCATTGGCTCCGGGGCATAGACGTGCCCAAAGTGAAGTTATAACTACGAGACACAGGCGTAGTAATAGCTTTCAGAAATTGAAAAGTCAGATGCACAAGGCTTGGAAATGGGGTAGCCCTTTACGGGAAGAAGATTGCCGATTGAATTTCAATCCTGAGGTTTTGGCAAACCAAAAACGGCAGTGGGTACGCCTTCACTCCAAATCTAAGGTATTCTTTTCTAATTTTTGCATTTCCTGTTAAATCATTTGTTAAAACTTTATATGGATAATAGATTCTTTTTTCATGGTTCCAAGGGCATAGCCGTGTATGTCCTGTGTGGCTTCTGGGAATGCTTAATACATTCTTATTTATCCAAAAAGGAAAACCAGATAACAGAACTCATTATTTAAGAATTTCCTGCTATTGAGTAATAGAAAGCAGAGGTTTTTAACTCTAGTCTATTGTGTTATAAAGTCATTTTAGTTCAAGCTTTACCTTTTTTCAGTGGAAATATCATTTTGAACCAGTCCTGTTTAGATATTTTGTTTCTTAATTTTCTATGTCAAATGGATATATGATATTTAATTTAACAATCAGACACTCAGACTAGAAAAAGAAATTATTAAATGCAGCCGTCCATACGAAGAGTTAATCTTGGAACCAGTTATCCTCCCACCCCCCCTGTTGCCTGGAATTTTATTTCTGAAAAAGCTATATTCTTTACCAATTTATTTTTCTGCCTAATTAACCAATGTTTATGATTATGCTGTTCTAGGGCCATGTAAAATATATGGACCCAACTTCACTCTTTGAGCATTTCATTATTGCGGGACTACATCCAGATGCTAATCTTGAAACTGTGGAGGCTGCATTTGCTACAAGAAAGAAATGGGAGATGGAGATGATAAACTCTGGAATAGTAGACCTCAAATTGCTGCAGCAGCGGGGACCTCTAATCCCACCATTAGAACCTCAGGTTGACTGCATGCATAAGAAGTTCCCGGGAGCTTTTTTTTCTGTTTTCAACAGTGAATATGAATGTGTTGTGTATATGCCTTTAGTTCTCAGATATATATTAACATTATCTTTTTAATATTCTTTTAGGATTATTTTGCTCCTGAACACTAATATTTGGACTATGCAATCTGCTCTGATGAGTTTTCCTTGTGGATACAAATAATTTTGTCTTCCTCAATGGAAAGACTAAAAAAGAGACTTTGGGGTTCATATCTAAATTTTTGCAAGAATTTTACATACTGCATATATAGACAGTCATTTGTGGTCCTCTTCTTGTGTGTGATAATAATATACATATTTTTCTGAATGCTTTTATTTTTTTGGATCTACAGGTGCTTTTTAAATATCCTCCTGGGAAGAGGCTGGCAATGCGTTTGCAAGATTTAGCTGCCTTTTGTTTTCCTATTGGCGTTAAGGTTTGATATTTGTCATTTTCTATGATGCTAAGCTCACTTATTCAACTTATATTCATTTAACACTTCTGTTGTATTTATGTAATGCTATATGATTCTCTTGTGTGGATTGTTATGATACAGACACGGTTAATGGAGAAGACTCCGTCATTAAGTGATTTAAATCAAGTTGTTTATGGACAGGTATACCAATTCACGTGTCACTTGTCTTCTATGATTCTCACTTTGCAAACTAAAAAATTAGTGGGGAACAAGGATATGAGCTTTCAAACACGGGACTATTGGGGGATAAAGAACCACTGAACCTCAAAAGTTTAAACTATTAGAGAATGAGCCAACAATGTATATTTAGTTTAGATGAACTTGGGAAGCTCTCCTCTTTGTCAAGTAGTTTACTGCATCTCTTTTTCAAATAATTATGTTGGTACCTTGCCTCTTTCAACAGTCCCAATGGATTTTACTTCTCAGAGTGGAAGAAAAATTAGCTATAGTGTTTGGGGTTTGATTGGTTCGAAACCTTTATTTTTAAAACAAGAAAACTGATCTTGCTTTGAATTTTTTTGCCACTTTATGTTTTATCTCATTATTTATTAATTAGTTATTGTTATATATACAAAACATAAATAACATTCTAATTGCATATTCTCTACAGGAGCATTTAGGCAAAGATGATTTATCATTTATTTTCTCGCTCAAGGTATGTTATGATTTAATTTTTTTTTTGTCTCTGTTGAAGATTTATGCTACCTTCTTGCTTTTACAGTGTGCTATTGATATATGTTTGTATTGTAGCACACATGGTTACTGAAAAAGTTTGATGCACAGGTGGCAGACAATGCAACACTTTATGGTGTTTGCTTACATGTGTCAGAAATTGTTCAGAGGCCTCCTGCTATCTTAGGCATTGCATCACATGATACTCATTCATCTGGAGGACTCTTCAAATATTTGGTTTCTGCACCTCGATGCTACTGTTTGCTATCCAGATTTCCATTTTTTGAGTTACATTTTGAGATGTTGAACAGGTAAGATGTAATTTTACTTGCTCTATAACTTGTAAATATGGCATAGACATTTTAAAATCTATTTTTTAATTTAAAGATTCAATACAATTCAGCACATTTTACTTGGATGCAGTATCATTCAACAGGAGCGTCTGAATCGAATAACACAATTTGTTAGTGAAATGGCTCTCACTGATTATGTCCCTTCAATGCCCAAAATACCTGACCAAATGAATGAAAATGTTGACTCCCCTGAGAGTGAGTCTTTGGATAATTGGATAGAGTCTGCAATATCTGTTGATAGTGCAATAGCTCTCACGGGTGCTGCTGCAGGAATTATACCAGATGATGAGATTCCACCTCCTTCTGTCAAGTTATGGGAACCTCAGTCCCCTGAAAGTGTTTCTGTTAGTGAGGCTTCAGATTTTAGTCAAGTACGGTATTTAGATAAGGATGATAGAAAGGAGTCACAATGTTCTGATGACTATGGTTTTGAGGCCTCAGAAAGAATATATGGAAGCTATGGAAATGGGCATACTTCTCCAGAGGTTGGGACATCTATCTCCTCCAGGAATCGCATGGAGAGTCTTGGGAGTTCTGAAGCTCTATTTAGGTGGTAAATATAGGGTTATCTTACTATCTGATTTGTCATTTTATGCTTAATACATAAATTAGTAGTTTCTTTATTTTTCCCAGAAATGGCCACATGTCTCCAGAGGTTGGGACATCTTTATCCTCCAGGAATCGCACATTGGAGCGTCCTGGGAGTGCCGAGTTTCTATTCAGGTGGTATATATATGGTTATCTTTTTGTCTTGTCATTTTGTATCTAGGACATAAACTGGTAGATCTTTTTCTGTGCTCTGTGTGTATATATGCTGTTTATATGAGATTAAGTAGTACTCTAAATATCTTTGTTACTCTGATCCGTTCCTTTGGATATATCCATTAATAATCTCTCTCTCAGTTCTTATAGCTTTATGTTGTGTCAATAACTTAATGGTTCTCATCCTTTTTACCATCTATTGTTAATAACAACTTCAGTAATCTATTGTTATCTTTGGCAGTCCAGTTAGAAGCATGGTATCAGAGGATGATGATGATGACCTTTTCTCAAATTGTGAGAAAGAGTTTGGGGATGACTTTATAATGGAATGGGCTAGGGTGAGTTTATCAATATTGTTGATGTTTACACATTTTATTTTTCTATAAAATTGATATTTTGATTTCCATTTGACAGTTATTTTCTATGATAGGAGAATAAAAACGATTTGCTACAGATTGTTTGTGGTTTTCATGCTCTGCCTCTTCCCCAACGTGGAAGTGAATTAGCTTTTCAACCTCTTGAACATCTACAGGCTATTGAGTATAGGCGACCTCCAGTTGCTGCCCTTGGTTTTGATGAAAAAAGTTTAGGTTCATTTGAAGATCCTGGGGTATTTCTTTGATTATTCATTGTTCTTAGCTGTTCTCTCTCTCTTCCTCTCCATTTTTTGTTTATATTCACTGAACACTACTTCACTTGGTTAAAGGTCAATCTTAAGTTGGCTGCTGCTGAGGAAGCTCTTGCACTATCAATATGGACAACTGCTACAATTTGCCGAGTTCTCTCCCTTGAATGTGTAAGCTCAATTGTTTGTCTTGAGTCCAGCTGAAAGTTTTTACTAATTGGTTCAGTTTTTTATTCTATGGTAAGCAATATTTATTCTCACCATGTGAATGTGATGGGTTTTTTTTCCTTTGTCCATGCCATCCATATATTCTAAATATGAGTTTCCCGGGAGATAAAGAACACAGCCAATGAAATTTTGTTTTGAAGGCAAGAAAGCCCTAAAGATCTAATTTTGAAAAGGAATAACTGGATAACCTGCATAACAGTATTGACGTGACTCCAGTTTGAATTTCTATCATTTTAAAATTGGAATGAAAACAAGGAACATATATATTAGGACCACGCAACAAGGTACTTTTACATTTAATTACTCTTCATGTCTATCTCTTGCTCCTGCGACCTCTGTAACACTAATTGAAAGTGCAGTATAAAGCCCAAATCTTCTGAGAAACACCAACTCTAAACAAAGTCCACTTTATGGGACTGTTATCAGCTTTATATGACCATCTGATTCAAGTCAGTGGAGTGTGACTGACAGTTCAAAGAATGGTACCGCCACTGACAATGATATGCTCATCACTTTCATGTTATTTACCTCTTAATAAGTTGGTAGATAAGGTATTTAGGTACAGAAAAATATGGGGTACTTGTTAGAATAGCCCTTCTGGAAATGTTTGGCATATGACCTTAACTCTTCACATTTTAACCCAACACCATATTTGCATGTGGGCTGATGTTAGCAGTCAGGAATGCACCCACTTTTGCCACAGGAAAAAGAAAGTTTATTTTCTCCACCAAGCCCCTAAAGTAGCAAATCTTGTTCTATACTTTTTGGTAAAATCTTGTTGTATACTTTTGTTAATTCATAAGTGGTGATTTTGCCAGATATTGGCATTGCTTGCGGGAGTATTACTGGAAAAACAAGTGGTAGTAGTATGCCCAAATCTGGTAAGTTAATCTTTGTATTGGAATTACTTGTGTTGAACCTGAGATCACCTGCTTGCAAGAATGTTTTATGTTATTTTACTTTCAGATTTTGACCATTTGATACTTCAACCAATGTAGGGTGTACTATCAGCTACAGTATTATCTCTCATTCCCATGATCCGTCCATTTCAATGGCAGAGTTTAATGCTTCCTGTAAGTTCAATATTATTGCAAGCAAACTTCACTCTTTGACTTTGTCCTTTCCTTATATAAGTTATATTTATACACACACTTTGGACTTTGATGATCTTGTTTCATCTCGGATTGTCTTTTACCAAGTCTTCTATGGGTGCATTAGTACTTATTTATGGATCTTGTATATGTTATTCTCTAATTTTCTTCTATATTCTTCAGGTTCTACCAGGGAAAATGCTTGATTTTCTTGACGCCCCAGTTCCTTTTATTGTGAGTTTCATTCCATTTTTATAGTTGTATCTTGTATTGCATAAAATGTATTCCATTGTATTACTTTCTCTCAGACCCACCATTCAACATTCTAGGATTCGTTCTCTCCTCCAAGTGAGGTGCTAAAACTAGCTAGTTTGTCTGGTTAAGTTTAAGGCTTGATTGAAGGCAGCTGCTTGCTTTGCCTGGATATTTTACCAAGCTAGAATTCTTAGATGTCATCTTGAAATTCATAAATTGCTCAGGCAGTAAAAACTTTCCTTATACAGATCATCCAATACTGAGAAATTTATTTATGTTGTTTTTTATTAGTGGAGTATGCTTATGCTTTTACTCAGATCAAATTTTACTCTTTGATTAGTTTAATTTACCTATCAATGAGTTTTTAATATTTCATCTTTTTAACTATTTTGAAATAGTTTTGAAGGATCTTACTTGATAGTTGATCATAAAGTCAAATGGTAATTATGCAAAATATCCTCTGGAACTCTTGTCTAAATTATTGGAATTTTATTTTGTTCCTAAAGGTTACATTATTTAGGAGATCCTAATATCTTGCCAGAGAATTCATGTAACTCTAAGTTCTAACTTAAATTTCAGTGGTTGTAAGAAATGGTATCTTGTTTAAATTTAATTCAATTGTTTGTTTCTTATCATCTTGCAGATTGGGATACAACAGGTTCCTGCAGATCTGAAGAGGAAGACATCAGATCCTGTTCAAGTTAATGTGCACAAGGATCAGGTTATCTTTTTTTGTTTGGTGACTTTTTCTGCTATTTTTTTTCCTTATCTATGACTTGTATAGACAGGTAGATGGTCTCTAGAACACAATGGTGAAAGATCCTTCCTTTTGAGTTTTTGCATGCTTGAGTTTGAATCGAGCAATTGAATTGATCATTCTAGAACTTATGAAAGTTTGGAATTCCTTCTTTTTTTTTTTTTTTGTCTGAGGACTAAGAATGTCTAGTGCTTCAAATTGTCTTCTTTTTTCTCTTCTAATCTAATAAGGATTAAAAGGTAAAAATTATGTTGGTTTCCTTCTCTTCCACTTTAAGGCCTCATTTGGTGCATAGGATTGGATAGGATAGGATAAATGGCAAAATCATGTGTATTCAAAGAAGAAGCTTCTAACTTTAAGAAAGAAAATGGAAAGGAGATGGACTAATCATAGGGAAAAACTTATCCCTTCCAATACCCCCAAAATGGTGGGATTAGGGGGGATAAGTTTCCCCTCATAGCTAATCCATCTTCTTCCTTCAAGTTAGAAAACACTCTTCATCTTCTTCCTTAAACACATGATTTTGCCATTTATTCTATCTTATGCACCAAAAGAGGCCTAATAGTGCTGTAATATATATCATCATGCCAAATTATTCTCTCTTGTAAACCACATCATCGGAATTACGAAATATTTAGTTCTTCTTGCAGCTTCTTTGGTGGAATTAGAAATTTTTTGTTGGATGTGTTTAATATTTTTCGATAAGTGGCCGAACTTTTTCAAACTAAGAATAGTAAGTATCCTTACTGTTACATTATTGTTCATGCAGGTGAAAATGTGTCAATTGCCAACACTTCCACGACATAAAGATCTTGCCTCTGATCTTTGGCCCATCCATGCTAGACTGGCACGAGAAAATTCAAATGCTAAAAAGCATCCTGTATATAGGTGCAACGAAGTGCAGGTTTTTACTGTCATACTTGCATGCTTATTGGTTATGCTGGATTTTACACTTGGAAACTTTGTTTTTCAGTTGGAGCAGCGCTATTTGTATTGACAGCTACCAAAATCATAGCAAATTGTATAAGAATCTATGATTATTGCCAGGGGTCATTTCATAGCTAAAGAGCCTAAGAGAGAGTTTTTCATTTTTCAACAATATGTTTATGATACTTTCCTAAGCAGTTCCAACTTCTAAGGCATTTATTTTTCAAAGTTTTCATTAGTTACCGTAATTATTTGTGTCAGTTTTTCCATGTCTGTTTGTGTGTACCAGATTTATATTTTTCTCTTTGTGCTACATGTTTCAGGCAAGCACTGACATGTGTATTATATATGCAGGTTGAAGCTGCAGGCGAGTTTTTGAAAGTCATGAAGGACTACTTGGAGTCACTTTGTTCAGATCTAAGGTCTCACGCAATAACAAGTGTACAATCAAACAATGACAGGGTACAGTAACTAATGCCATAGTTTATATATTCCTCCAAGTCCTCAGCAAAAGAAAACTGCAAAAAATACCAACAGATGACCACCTGGCTTATTATACTCCTTTGACATGTAAATTTTTGACTGTCTTTTTCAGGTTTCTTTACTTCTTAAAGATAGCTTTATTGATTCTTTTCCTATGAAGGACCGGCCATTTATCAAGGTAACATGCAATTCTTGATTTCTTTCTGAAGTTGTCATGGATATTTCAGAATATTTACTCATTTACTTGGGTTACGATCATTTTCTCTTGTTTCGGCTTCTGCAGTTACTTGTAGACACCCAAATGTTCACCGTTCTATCTGACTCTCGTTTGTCAAGCTTTGAGAATGGTGAATGACCCCTAAGTTATACCAAACCTGTTACAAGTCAAATGCATCATTTTAAGATTCCGAGTGTTGCAACTCAAATATTTGTGTGAAGGGTAATGGCTTCTGTCACTGTTGGTGATGACCTGTTGGCGAATAACAAGTGATTTATAGTGAAGAAGGGTAATGGCTTCTGTCAATGAATTTTTGTCAGTCCAATGGTTTGGGAGCCACTAACTCTGCGAACTGCTAGCTAAAGCCTGCTGCGAGTATTTTTGTAACATAAAGTTAGTCATACTCATAAGTGCAAATCTCCCACACCAACGTTTTATTGTACTGAACACATTAACAGGATCATAATCCCAATATTTTATGGGGATATGATGTTGGGCCTGTAACAAATTTCCATCTCATTTCAAAATCTTGTAAATGTCAGTAGACGAAACATTGTATTAAGACACTCTATTAACTAATGACATATGTTTTAGCCTCAGATGTTAACTTGTTATTGCAGTCCATGCTGTCTTGTACTGTAATGTGACTGTATGTTATACTCTGTGGAGTTTCTAGGGCTCTTTTAGGACGACTCAAACATCATATAATTTAGATCCGTACATGCCAGGAGGTAACGACGGGAATGAGTGGAATCAATGTGTTCCAATTTCTGGCCTTGCACCGACCATCCTTTAAAAACCTAATTTCATTTAGATAGGAAGAGATATTGATGATTATCCCAAACCTAGTACAGCAATGCATGACTCCTCTTTTCTTTTGCTTCCTGATTTGACGGCAGAGCATAAGCAAAACCCATTATACTCAAACTAAGGCGTGATACCTAATTTTCAGTAGAGAAAAATATGAAAGATTCCGTTGCATTATTTTAAGAAAATGTTTCCATCAAACCTGCTAATCACTTCGATCACATTTACATTGTTGTAGTGTCTAATTTCTGGGGATAATGCTCCATTCTTTCAAATTCCTTCACATATCATGCTAATGACTAACAAGTATAATTGCATTTCCCATTCAAGAGATGAATCCTCAGGACGGCCTTTTGTTGTGGTGGCCGTAACATCATTCCTGCAGAAGCACTGGACATAGAAGACGGGTTATGCAAGGGAGGTAACTTGTCTGTGTTACGTAGCCTTTGGTTTCTTCATTGTTCAAGCAACACTCTCATTCCAGTAATGGCAACCATGGGGATAATCAGATCATTTCTCTTCATCCTCAGAGTCTGATTTCGCAAAAACCGTTTCAGGCTGGGTTTGTGCATAAGCTGGAGCGATGTACTTTGGATCTTTTGCTGCAACATCGGCATACTTCAGTATGGCTTCTCTTGGATCTTCCTCCATCCACGTCTCCTTGATCATACCACCTTGCTGAAATGAGAATCAAACAATGAGCAACTTTGACTATCTTCATTTCTGAAGTAAATTAAATTTGGGAAGGAAAGATAATCATTGAATGGGGAAAAGAATCATTACCTTAAGAAGGTACTGCGTCAACAAGCTTCCTTTACTTGCACCAACTCTTCCACCAAAGCCTGGTCCTGACATGGGGAGCTCAGGCTTATGGGATTTAAGTGGGTCCTTCAATGTTTTCTCTCGCTCACGCTTACGGCTTGGCTGATCTCTAAATAAGGGTAGAGCATGGGGATTGTGAATCACTGGTTTTGCCACAAAATCATCAACAGATTTTTTCCTCGGGGCACGTGCAACACAAACAAGAGCTCCTCTTTCACTAAGGGTTGGATCATATAACACGTGAGTTCCTCCTTGGCTTTTATTTCCTGCTGTTGCAAAGATCTTCCAAAACAAAGGCATGTAAGTTCTGAGTACATATTTTCAGACTTCATTAATTGTGCATGCATGCTTATGCATGAGTTGTGTGCTTCTCAGTGGAACAGCAAAGTATGTAAGACCACTTCAGAATAATGATTAATTAAACAAGCAAGTCATCCGTGAGTGAATTACCTGATTCAGTTTTGGGTGCCAGGCACACTGCACAACACTACCAGTAGGGGATATCCCAACTTTTGAAACAAGTTCAAGTTTTGCTCGATCAAAGAAGCATAGCAAACCTCCAGTAGTGCTCTCCCTTTCAACAGAAGTTCCGGTCAAGAAGAGTTGCTCATCAGGACTGAATGCAATATTGGTTTGCGCATAGTTGTTTGGGAGATCCTCAAACACCTTAAGAGGATCTTTCATCTGGCGCAAATCCCAAACCTGGTACACATTGTCATCATGTAAATTAGAAGGAAAATACACTACAGAAAAAAAAATCAAAAGAATTCCTGAACAAGCACATCTTAGTCCAGTAATAAACAGCAGTATACTCTTTACACATGTAATTCATTACCTTCAAAGAACCATCAAAGCTTCTTGATAGTAAGATTCTCCCATCCATGGAAAATTTAAGCCCAGTAATATCATCGGAATGAGCTTTCTCAAGGTGTATGTCTGGCCTGCTTCCCCATCCAGGCTTAAGGAACCATATCTGTGACAATGATTCATGTTATGTGAGGAGAAGTTGATGCAAAGAGCATTATGCGCAAGACAGCACAAATCTAATTAGCCGATCAATGCAAAACTTCTGTTGGAAAAAAGAAAAATCTAATGAACTTCTTCACTACTGATAAAACTTGAAGACATATTCAGCCAACACCTACCTGTATAGAGCCATCTCCTATACCACCTGCAATGCGTTTTCCTTCCCGATCCCAGGCACAAGTGGTGACTGGGACTCTTCCAGGTCTCGCCAGCTTTGGTTTGATTACCTATTCAATGAAGAAATGCATCATTTAGTTTAAAGCATCATGTTCAGTAATATGCATTCTCATTACTAAAACAGAAACAGAGTCTCTACATTAGAATTCAATCCAAAAGGCACAAAAACCATTCTTGGATCAATAGTCCAATTCACTGTTACATAAAGCACTTCTAATTTCTCCAGGGAACAAAAATCAATTTGGTGGGTGTCATGGTTATGCATGACACCCATATTCTACAAAAACTTTGTATTTAAGCAAAACCCAAAAGAATATCGAACCTGTTTCTGAGTTTTGAAATCATTGACATCCCAAATTCGCAGTGATCCATCCTCGGAAGAAGTCAAAATCGTATCTTTGGTTCTAGGGTGCCACTCTCCACAAGTCAATCCAGAAATGTGGCCCTTGGTGTTCTTGAGGTCACGAATATACATGTCCCCTTTGACGAACTCTCCCAGAGTAAGCCCATCACGGTCATAAATCTGAAAACACACACACACAAAGACCCAAAGATTTTAACAAATACAAGAACAAAATCAGAGAATGAATACATACAACAACAAGATGATGCTGATAATGTTAATGTAGAGCATTACCTTCGCTTGAGCGGACCCAGTGACACAGAGAAAGCGATCGGCCGTGGGACTCCAGCTCAAGGTTCGAACTTGGTGACCTTCAGATGGCTCCAGCTGCCTGAAAGATTGCAACTTCGAATTCATTCCTTGAAAATCGTACATTCGCACTGAATAGTCGTAGCTACCGGAAACGACTCTCGAACCAGAGTGATCGACGGCGAGAGTCGAAACGACCTTGGTGTGGCCCTTGAGCACGATCTCATTGCTCAGCGGGATCCGATACTTGTTCTCCATTTCAGCATCCGAATCCGGATCCGAATCGTCCCTGTTGGACCCCGCCGGAGGCGGTGGCGGTCCAATTATTTCACCGTCGTCGTCGTCACTCTCACTAAGCCCGGCCGGTGGAGGCGGCGGGGGTCCAACCATGACATCACCATCGCCATCTTCATCGTCGTCTCCCGAGGCCGAAGCTCGTGGTGGTGGGCGAGGCGGTCCAATTACGTCGGCGTCGTCGCTAGGGTTAGGCTTGGGTTTGGGGATTTTGGGGGCACGGAGGGAGGTGAGCCAGGCTTTGGAGGAGGAGGAGAGAGAAGGGAGGTGGTCGTCGTCGCTGGGCTTGGTAGACGAGGGTTTCTCTGGAAGGTTCGTGGCGGAAGAACGACGCGTCGTGTTGTGAATGACTTCGAGAGACGTTTGAGCCTTGGATTGCTTGCCGAATGTGAGAGGGAATTCGGCTCTGATTCCGTCGTATATCTCTGCCTCGTCGTCCGCCATTGTCTTTCTGCAACTATGCTCCTTCTTCTTCTTCTTCTTTTCGTCGTTTAGGCGAAACGATGTCTATGTTATATACGTCCAGGCTCTAGTTTGCCGCCAATCTGAATAACTTTATTTGAGATTTCGTTGCTGATTGCCGGAAGAGAAGAGATAGTTCGTGGGTTGGGTCGGACAGTACCCGGTTTCTCAGTTACTGTACTTGGATTCTGCAATTCGAGTCAAGCCCAATTCGTGGGTTGTCTGGGTTGGGCTGGGCCATGCCCGCTGGCCCAATTTCTTTAAAGGCTATTATAGATAAGATCATCGCCTTCACCTTCTCACACTGACCTCTTCCGGAGTCTCCATCGGCTCATCTAAACTTTTCTCTCTCACTCGGTAAGTTGTAATCTGTTTCTCGTTTTCTTCTTAATTATTTTAGTTTGGTTTTACTCTAGTTAAGGTTGGTTGTAAAGAAAATATTATGTATTGCCAAAATAAGTTCTCTCACCTTCAAATTTTAATTATGAACTTGCTTTCTTTGCATGTGTTTTTTTTATGGTGCCATGGATCGTCCTTATATTTACATACAAAATACTATAGAGTTAACTAATTAATAAGATAATACGGCACTAATCATTTTTTTGGGCCAACTACAAAAAGTAATCTTATTATTCGAACTATTTATTATTTAGGTCACCATTCAAAAATCATCCTAAAAAATGATTCACATAAAAAATTAGTTAGCCATTTGATTATCATCACAATCATTTCAATGTTTTATCAAAAAATTATGTTCATCTATTTATTTGAATATAATTAGCTTGTTAATAGTTAATTAAATGATTTCTGATTTAGTTGATATTTTGTAATAATGATCTTTAAATGAGAATCTAAAAAATGAACGTTTTAGATTATAAATTCACATTGTGTAGTGGGTCTAAAAGAATGGTTAGTATAGTATTATTGTGTTAATTAGTTAAATTTAAAGCGCTATTATATATAATAAAAAAATCCAAAAAATTAATATTAGGGATTTCATACACATTCAATGAGGTTTGAACTTATTATAAACTTACCTCACTACTCCGTTTGGTTTTATTTTTATACACACACCCCTTATTTTTAATGGTAGTTAACTTAAATTAACAGTTAAAGGGTAAGATTGTTTTTGACTAAAAATTACAAAGTAAAATACCTCTTTATGTTATGTTATATATGTCCAAGTTCTAGTTTGCCGGAAGAGAATAAATAGTTTGTAAGTTGGGCCACATCCGCTGGCCCAATCATCGTGCTTGGCCTCCTCTTTTCTTGTCAAGTCCAGTTGGGCCATTCCCGTTGCCCAATTACTGCCCCTCTTGATCCGTGGACTCTACAATTCATGTCAAGCCCAAGCCCAAGCCCAATTGTTTTGTATGTGCGCCGCCGGGACGCTATTGGCTACAACTTAAAAGCAGACAAAGAGATTTTCACCATCACGTATCATCCGCGTGTCCTTTTTTTGTTATTTTTTGCCAAATCCGCGTGTTCTTTAATTTGTCACCAATCATTATCATTGTCACTATCAAAGAGGTTTTTAGGGCCTGCTCTAAGTCAAAGTCTTGATACAATAAACGTACCTACTTATTATAAATTTATAATTGATGAGTAATAATTGATGAAATATAAATATAAAAAAATTATTTTATGTAATTGATATATTATTATATGTTAAAATTAATTAAACGTATTATAATATGAATAAATATTATTAATATTATATTATATTAATATAAATATATTATTTAATAATATTTTTACACGTTGAATTGATTATATATTTAAATTGTCGGTTAAGTTAATTTTTGATTAAGTGTGCGCTCTAAATTCATAGTTGAAACAAGTATGTTACATCCCTCTTACGGGTCTAAGGGAAAAATCATTGTGTGCACGTGAATATACATTGCTTATGTTTGAGATGAGCGAAGCCAAAACTAGACCTGTGAATTGTGAGTTACAACTTACAACATTGTTGGTATGCGGAAACCAACTTTTCTTGGTTCTCTTTTGGGTTGAGTGTTTCATTTTTGACTGGGTAGGTGTGGGTTATCAAATGCTAGGCTGCTATCAAGTTATGGAACTTCCTTCCCACAGGGGACATAGAACCACAACAATAATATTAATACGACACTTCATCACGAGACCTCTGTAGTGCTTACAGTTGGTATTATCCATATATGGAAAACAAGGCAAGAAATGTTACATTATGTCACTCACATGTAATTTGACATATTAAAAAAGTGTAAAGAATTTACTGTTTCAGTATATTTTTATTCACCACAAACAAGAGATGGTAAGTATTATCACTATAGTAAATGAGTAATACATATCACAAAAAAGTAGTTATATGACACGTATTATCCATCTACCATAATACTTTTTTGTGACATTTGTTATCCATCATATCCACATAATATCCACATTTGACGTTGACATAGTAATATTTTTTTGAGAACATTTGTTATTCCCAAGGTATTAAATTTCATTTTTTTAGGGTACTGAAATCGAAACACAGGTTTAATAATTTGTTGGGAAGATTTCGCCGAAATTTTTGAAATTTCGGCGAAATTTACCGAAATTTACATATTTTATATTTTCTCCAACTTCAAAAATTCACCAAAAATAGCTCGAGACTCCAAATAATTCACCGAAAAATTCTAAGGACTCGTATTGATGAATACTAATTTCCTACAACCTCAAAATAGTCAAATTGCTTTTAAAAAAATAATGAAAAATCCTACTCTTATAATTTAATTCTGAAAAAAATAATTATCACCAAATTCTTGAATTTTCATTTTCTAAAATTCATTTCCACACAACTAAGCTCTAGAACCACAACCAAAGGTCTAAATTAGTAAAAATAAATTAAAGAAATTTCTAATTCCTTTAAACAAATCTTAAAACAAATTTGAAAAATTTAAGTAATAAAATTACCATAAGCCAAAATTTAAGTTGTTACACTAAGTGAAGACAAAGCTTGGCTAGGTGAAAGGCACGGGAAAAAAGGAAGGAAAGATTATAAAAAAAAAAAAAAAAACTGAAGAGAGAGGCACGGGGAAAAAAAGTAAGGAAAGAAAAAAAAAAAAAAAAAAAAAAAAAGAGGGGGGGTTTGGGGCCTTTGGGCAATTGGAAAGAAAAAAAAAGTTTGAGATTTCGTTTAGTTATTTTAAATCTTAAACTTTAATACATGTCTATATAAAAAAATTATTAAAAGTATCCTAAAGGGTTTAAAACCTAATATTCTAAAGAATATAGAGTATATAGGGTTTAATGTATAAATTATAGAATATAAAGAGTATTAGGGTATATATAATATAAAGAGTATTAGGGTATATATAATATATAGAGTATTAGGGTTTAAGTTTTAGTGTATAATTAAATTATACAGTATAAATAATATACTAATTTTGTTTATTCATTCTACTAATTTTATTTAACAGTATTTGCTCCAGCGCGCATTATATTCACCTTATATCACATGAAACCTACTATATAATTTGATTTTTTAATATTTTTTATCAATTTAGTAGATAATATGTTAAATAAACATATGGTAAAGTTTCATTCAAAATTTCTGTATTTTGATAATAATTTCTGTCATTTCTGTTTAATTTTTATCAAAATTTAAAAATTTTAAAAATTTTCATCAAAATTTTTTCGAAATCCGAAATTTTATTATTTGTTATTCCTTGCCGTTTTTGTGCCTGTATAGTTGGTATGCTAACTGGTATACAGTCAACGTCATACCCCACGTCACCGATTTGCACTTTCTATTTTCTCCTGAAGGAGGCCACAGGCCCACAACTGATATTAAATGCATGGTGATATCATCCATGATGGCTAAAGCCAACTGTGTAACTTCAGTGGTCATGACCCATTTGATCCAACGCTTCAAAGACCCCACGTATCATTGTTTCTATAAATTCAATCTTCCATTGTATTTCATTTTGGCAAAGCTGAAGAAAGTGGCCAACAAAAAAGTCCTTACTGCTGCTTTATTCATATAATTATTCCTTATCTTTCAAATTTATAAAGGTGGAACTTGGGAGAAAGGACTTGGGTTTTCGTGGTTGGAAGCTCTTTTACAATGGAGGTCACTTGTAATCTTGAAAAAGCTGGTCATAGTTTCAAGAGAACCGGTTCTTCATTTTGGACTGACAATGGCACTGGAGTTTTCTCAGCATCTTCACGTGAAGAGGATGATGAGGAAGCTCTTAAGTGGGCTGCTCTTCAGAGACTTCCCACTTTTCACCGTTTGAAGAAAGGTTTGCTCACTACCCCACAAGGCCATGCCAATGAAGTTGATGTACATCATCTTGAGTTGAAAGAAAGGAAGAACTTGATTGACAGGTTAGTGGGAGTAGCAGAAGAGGATCATGAGAACTTCTTGTTGAGGCTCAAGGACCGCATTGACAGGTAAGAATTCAGAATTCTCTTCTACATATATGTTGTCCCTTTTTCTTGAATTTTCTTAATTTGTTTTTTTGATAATGATGGGCTTGTTTTTCTTGGCAACTCAGAGTTGGGATTAGCGTTCCTACAATTGAAGTCAGATTCCAGAATTTAAAAATTGCAGCAGAAGCTTATGTAGGAAGCAGAGCTCTGCCTACAGTCTTTAACTACTGTGTTAATTTAGTGGAGGTAATGATTAACTACTACAGTTCAAGTTGTGCATAGCATATATATAATCTTATTTTTAATACATTCTTACAGAGTTTTTTGTTTCTGGGTACCAAAGGGTTTCTTGAATTGCCTCCATATTCTTCCTAGCAAGAAGAAACACTTGACTATCCTTAAAGATGTCAGTGGGATCATCAAGCCTTGCAGGTGAGAAGACTGGCTTTGTCCTTATCATGAAATAAACTTTTCCATTTATTAGAGTCTGTGTGGCCGAATACTCACTTGGCTCACTTGTTTTCTGCAGAATGACACTACTTTTGGGTCCTCCAAGTTCTGGGAAGACCACCCTCTTGTTGGCTTTGGCTGGAGAGCTTGACAAGGATCTTAAGGTTAAACAAAATGAAATGGGCCTTTTGAGATTTTCGATTTTAGATGTAGGTATTACTCTTGGATTTTGTTACTAATTTATTTGGTAAAAATTCCTTCTCCAGTTTTCCGGAAGAGTGACTTACAATGGTCATGACATGCATGAGTTTGTGCCTCAGAGGAGTGCTGCCTATATCAGTCAACATGATCTTCATATTGGAGAGATGACAGTCGGAGAAACCTTGGCTTTTTCTGCAAGATGCCAAGGGGTTGGACCCCGTTATGGTCGGTTTATAGGACTGTTTTTTCATTTAGTTTCCTTTAATTTTCTGAATTACACCAATGGCTTCATTAATTATAAATGATCGGTTGTTATGTTGAATTCTGGCAGAGATTCTAGTAGAGCTGGATAGAAGAGAGAAAGACGCAAATATTAAGCCAGATCCGGACTTAGATATATACATGAAGGTGAGAAATAAGCTACTTGGTAGACTTATTTCTTGAATGATTTATTAATGGACAAACTATATTTCAGGATTCAGGGGATTCTGTCATATGTGAACAAAAGTTCACGTCTATTGGGACATATTTCTCTAGTTTTACAGGATGTTTTTGAAATGATCAACATTTCTGTGTTGTTAATTAGTCTTTCTGGTATTATAGGCAGTGGCAACAGAAGGCCAGAGGGCAGCAGTGGTGACAGATTATATTCTTAAGGTAACATCATTTCTTATTTTTGTAAGTAGGAAAGGGTTTTTAAAAATTACCTTTGCACTTAATTTCCTTTTATTGGTCAATAACCCATTTTATTTGCAGATTTTGGGATTGGATGGCTGTGCAGATACCTTGGTAGGGGATCAATTATTAAGGGGCATCTCTGGAGGACAAAAGAAGCGAGTCACAACTGGTAAACAAAGTCTAGTTCTTACATCAAAGCACATGATTAATTTCTTTATAAATTAATGTGGTAAATATTTGATACATGAATGATCGATTATGTGTAGGTGAGATGCTGGTTGGACCTGCTAAGGCACTATTCATGGACGAAATATCTACTGGCTTGGATAGTTCAACAACTTATCAAATTGTGAATTCAATCAAGCAATTTGTTCATATTCTCAAGGGGACTGCTTTCATCTCACTGCTGCAGCCAGCACCTGAGACTTATGAACTTTTTGATGACATTGTTCTCCTTTCTGATGGTCAAATTGTGTACCAAGGTCCCCGTGAACATGTCCTTGAGTTTTTCGAATCCATGGGATTTAGATGTCCTGAGAGGAAAGGCGTGGCTGACTTCCTGCAAGAAGTAGGTGCACTAAACGCTTTTGTTTGATCTTGTTAAAAAAATGAAAATGAGCATAACACGCAGAGTCTCATACACATATATAATTTTCATGTGTAAATAATATGTTGTAGGTGACATCAAGGAAAGATCAGGAGCAGTATTGGGCAAACAAAGATGAGCCTTACAGGTTCATCACAGCTAATAAATTTGCTGAGGCATTCCAGTCTTTCCCTGTGGGGCGCGGAGTTACAGATGAACTTGCAACTCCATTTGACAAGACCAAGAGCCACCCAGCGGCATTAACAACCAAAAAATATGGTGTTAGAAAAGCAGAATTGTTGAAAGCTTGCTTTGAAAGGGAATTCTTGCTTATGAAGAGGAATTCATTTGTCTACCTTTTCAAGCTTAGCCAAGTGGGTTTTAACTATACTTTAGCTTCTATTATAACCTTTTCTTTTTCTTCTATGCACATGGATTTAATCTACATTATTAATTTTCCTCCTTTTTAGCTTACAATTATGGCACTAATTACAATGACACTGTTCCTACGGACTGAGATGCACCGTGATTCACTCAATGACGGAGGAGTTTATGCTGGCGCTTTGTTCTTTGCCTTGGTTACTCTTATGTTCAACGGAATGTCAGAGCTTTCTATGACTATTGCCAAGCTTCCTGTTTTTTATAAGCAAAGAGACCTCCTCTTCTTTCCACCATGGGCATATGCCCTTCCTGCATGGATCCTCAAGATCCCCATCACGTGTGTCGAAGTTGCTGTTTGGGTTTTTCTCACTTACTTTGTCATTGGATTTGATCCAAGTGTTGAAAGGTGAGTACAAAGTTTGTAACATTCTTGCTGAGATTTGTCTTCATGTTTGTTCTATCCCAATTAATATGAAATTATTCACGTGATGCAGGTTGTTTAGGCAATACCTTATACTCTTACTCATTAATCAGATGGCTTCTGCATTAAACCGATTCATTGCTGGAGTGGGTAGAAGCTTGACTATGGCTAACACATTTGGGTCATTTGCCCTGGTCATGCTTTTTGCTTTGGGTGGCTTTGTCCTGTCAAGAGGTATAAAATAAGCAAAGCAACTCCCTGTCCCACAACTTAATTGATATATAATGCTGTTTATTTTCCTTTGCTTGATGCCACAGAGGATATAAAGAAATGGTGGATATGGGGCTACTGGATATCACCTTTGATGTACGGGCAGAATGCAATAGTAGTTAATGAGTTCCTTGGAAAGAGTTGGAGACATGTAATTCCTTTGATTAGCCTTTTCAAAAACTTTTGTTTTTGTCTCTTAGTAATTGTCTAAAATTGTCTGATTTCTTTTTCTGTTGAAGGTTCTTCCAAATTCAACAGAACCACTAGGAGTTGCTGTTTTGAAGTCCCGCGGATTCTTTACACATCCATATTGGTATTGGATTGGCGCAGGAGCGTTGATTGGATACATACTTATATTCAACATTTGTTTCACTTTGGCTCTCACTTATCTAAACCGTGGGTACTTTCACCTTATCTGCACTAAATCTTAGAAGTGAGAGTTTAACTTATACTATACTATCATAAAACTTTTATGCAGCATATGAAAAGCTACAGGCTGTTAAATCAGAAGAATCTCAAAGCATTGAACATGATGAAAAGACTGGAGCTACTTCTATGACAGAAGCTAAGACTAATAATCCTAACAAGAAAAGAGGAATGGTTCTTCCATTTGAACCACATTCCATCACCTTTGATGAAATCACATACTCTGTGGACATGCCACAGGTGATATATATGTTACTGAAGTTTAAATATTTTTGACATTGGACAAGCTTGTGCAACTCCAATATCATGAGGCATAATTTTTGTGAATCCAACTTGCAGGAAATGAAGAGCCAAGATGTTACTGAGGATAAATTGGTGCTTCTCAGGCGTGTGAGTGGTGCTTTCAGGCCAGGTGTTTTGACAGCTCTGATGGGAGTGAGTGGTGCTGGTAAGACAACTCTAATGGACGTACTGGCTGGTAGAAAAACTGGAGGATATATTGAGGGAAAAATTTCAGTTTCTGGGTATCCAAAGAAGCAAGAATCATTTGCCCGAATTTCTGGATACTGTGAGCAGAATGACATTCACTCTCCTTATGTTACTGTCTATGAATCTTTGATGTACTCAGCATGGCTGCGTTTATCTGCTGAAATCAATCCTGAGACCAGGAAGGTTGGTATCTGAACCAATTTAAGTATATTTTCCAAGCTTAATTCTAATTCTCTATAAAATTTACTATCATGAACAAGCTGAACTGATTAAAAACCTGGTCTAGCTTGCAATCCAAGTTACCATTCATGTTCAACATTCACATATTTAAAGTGAATTATTTTAGATCTTGCCTAGCTGCTGAGCAAGACATTCCAATCAAGTTCTTGAGCATTTTTTAGTTCAGCAAAGCTACTTTTATTTGTTAAACTATTACCAACAAAGTCTAAACTTGTCCACAGTATCTCTGCATGATTTTGCATAAAGGCTAGTTAAATCTGGGTTGCTAGCAAAAACCTTTTAACACTGATAATTTTCATAAACTGATACATGGTTGTAGATGTTCGTTGAGGAAGTGATGGGACTTGTGGAGCTGACTCCGTTGAGGCAAGCACTGGTAGGGTTGCCTGGTGCAGATGGTCTCTCAACTGAGCAGCGAAAGAGGCTGACCATTGCAGTTGAACTAGTTGCTAATCCTTCCATAATATTCATGGATGAACCAACTTCAGGCTTAGATGCAAGAGCTGCTGCCATTGTTATGAGAGCGGTTAGGAACACTGTGGACACTGGAAGAACAGTTGTGTGCACCATTCATCAGCCAAGCATTGACATATTTGAAGCTTTTGATGAGGTGAAAATCTTCATAGATCAAAAGAGTTTGGACTTGGAACCATTTGTGTTTTCTGTTCTACATGATTATTGATATATATTTGACATGCCATTGCAGCTTTTCCTACTTAAGAAAGGAGGACAAGAGATATATGTAGGGCCATTGGGTCTTCATTCTTGCCATTTGATCAAGTACTTTGAGGTATGATGATTTAGGAAATTTTGAGCCTAGATATCATTATCTCTGTCAAAGGTTTTCTAATACATGTACTTTTCTATCAAGGGAATTGAGGGTGTCCTTAAAATTAGGGATGGCTATAATCCAGCAACTTGGATGTTGGAAGTCACCAGTTCAGCTAAAGAAATAGCTTTGGGAATTGATTTTGCTGATGTGTATAAAAATTCTGAACTGCGCAGGTAGTTTTGCTTTTATATTACTTATCTGACCAAAAACCATCTACTAGTTTTTTTTGTATGAAAGTTAGTTCTGGCATATGTTTCAGGAGAAACAAATTGCTTATTGAAGAATTGAGCACCCCTGCTCCTGGTTCTAAGGACCTCTATTTTCCTACTCAATACTCTCAGTCATTTTTCACCCAATGCATGGCTTGCTTATGGAAACAACATTGGTCGTATTGGCGCAATCCACCATACAATGCCATAAGGTTGATCTACACAGCCATCATAGCCTTGATGTTTGGGACAATGTTCTGGAACCTCGGCTCCAAAACGTAAGTCACTATGCACAAATAAAATAGATATTGCAGAAGTTGATATTCTTGCAAATATATTTGCTTCCGAATATAGTATAATTTTGAAATTGTTGAGTCCAGGACTAAACAACAGGATCTCTTCAATGCAATCGGTTCTATGTATGCTTCCGTTCTCTTTCTTGGGGTTAAAAATTCTACAACAGTGCAGCCAGTAGTGGCTGTGGAAAGAACAGTCTTTTATAGAGAACGAGCTGCAGGAATGTACTCTGCCTTGGCATATGCCTTTGCACAGGTGACTGACTGGACAATTTACAACATTACTTATAGTAATGGCATGTTTGCTTCGTGCTTCTGCAAGAAACACTTTTACTCAGTTACTAAAAATCCAAGTGCTTTCTGTTAATGCATTTAGAAGCGCTTTCTATGCCTAGAAAGTAGTTTTAACTATTTTATGTGAAGCACTACCAAAAATGATTTTGCTTAGCACTTCACACTCTCAAACAAGCCATAAGTTATGATGGGTTTACTTGCATTACTTATCTTTTGCAATTTCGACATTTTGTTGCAGGTTATGATTGAGATCCCTTATGTTTTTGCACAAGCTGTTGTCTATGGTGCCATAGTCTATTCAATGATCGGATTTGAGTGGACTGTGGCTAAGTTCTTCTGGTACCTATTTTTCATGTATTTCACACTTTTGTACTTCACCTTCTATGGCATGATGGGCGTGGCCTTGACACCGAACCAGCATGTTGCTGCAATAAGTTCCCACGCATTTTATGCAGTATGGAATGTCTTTTCCGGGTTCATAATCCCACGAACTGTAAGTGTTGCTTGCCCTTAATTTCTAATGCGGGTTTTTTCAGGCAAAATTTTGCAAACTAGTCCAAGTTTTGGCTCTCTAAATTTTGAAATCTACATTAATGACTTGTTTTCTTATCCTACAACTTTGGTTCATGTTCATTAATTTGGCCAACCACAGAGGATTCCTATATGGTGGAGATGGTACTATTGGGCATGTCCTATGGCTTGGACCTTGTATGGATTGGCTTCATCACAGTTTGGAGATATACAGGACAAGCTCGAGACTGGTGAAACAGTGGAAGATTTTATGAGGAGTTACTTCGGTTTCAAACATGAATTTGTAGGAGTTGTAGCAGTTATGGTTGTTGGATTTGCACTAGTCTTTGCATTTACCTTTGCCTTGTCCATCAAGATGTTGAATTTCCAGAGGCGTTAGAATTTTTGTTTCAATAGGATTGCCCAGGGTTAATAGAATCACAAAAATGTCAACAACTTGTACATGATCCAGCAAATTCACCAACCATGAAGGCATTTTTCTGTATTTACACAAAGAAAATTAATCAAGGCTGCCAATTCTAGTCTTATCAGCTATGTTATGTGTCCCAATTTTGTTGGAGTAACTTGACAACCTGCCTTCTTATATCATATAAATGACTCAATTTTCAAAGGGATATCAAATATATTTGTGTATAGGGAAAACTGCACCTTTATCTCTTAATTTTAGGATTTGTGTCACTTTGTCCCTAAAGAAAAAATCGACTCACATAGTTACATTACGTTTGTACGGTGTATTTGGCCTCACCTTTACCCCTACATTACCCAGCATGTAAAAGAGAGGGCCCCTAATCTCTATAAATGAGACCCTCACCTCACTCACAAAGCCTCTTTACCCTCTCCATTCCAATACTGCTTATTTTCACTTTCTATTAAAATGTAACATTTAATTCATCACAATGAATTCCGACAATAATGTGGATGTAGCCCAATAATTCTAAAGAGGGCTGCTATTTGCACACCCCTTTTTTTCTTTTTGCACACCCTTTTTCCCTTTTTTTCTCCTACACACCCCACACACTTACCTCAAATTCAAAACCTCTCAACACACACCCAACCCATTACCAAAATACCCTCATTTCATTACACACCCTCCCCTCTTTCCCTCTCTTTTTTCTCACGTTCACACCCCCCTCCCCCTGTTTTTTTTTTTTTTTCTTCTTCTTCTTCTCCAGCCAGCCAGCCAGCCCCTCCACCCAACCAGCCAGCCAGCCCCTCCACCCAACCCACCAAGCCCCTCAACCCCCTCACCCGACCCACCCCTCCCTCCCCCCCCCTCCGGCCTCCCCCCTCCACCCAACCCACCTAGCCCCTCAGCCCCTGCACCGACCCCCCCCCGCAGCACCACCTCCTCTCTCTCTTCCCCAGCCCAACCCAACCCAGCTCCGACCACCCCTCACAGCCCACCCCAGCCCCGACCCACCCACTCAGCCCCTCACCGGACCACCTCATTCCCTCCCGCACCCCAGCCCTGTAGCAGCAGCACCTCCTCTCTCTCTCTCCTACCGCGCGCAGCTGCGCATCCGTTCGACACTGGCCCGCCGAAAATGTCACACTCGTTCGGCAGGCATCCGCCGAACGATGTGAGTGTTGTTCGGTAGGTACCCACCGAACATCAAGGACCCGTTCGGCAAGTGCCCGCCGAACCAGCTACTCGGAGAGAGAGAGAGAGAGAGAGAGAGAGAGAGAGAGAGAGAGAGAGAGAGAGAGAAGGGCACGCCGGTGGTTGGAAGCCGCTGGGGTGGTCGGGGCTGGGTTGGGGTGAGAAGGGGCGGGGCTGGGGTGGTCGGGCCTGGGTTGGGGTGGGCTGGGGCGGGGCTGGGGTGGTCGGCAGAGATGGTAGAGAGAGGGAGAATGGTGGTGGGCGTGGCTGTGCAAGCTTGAGAAAGATGGAGGGGCTGGCTGGCTGGCTGGAGAAGAAGAAGAAAAAAAAAAAAAAAAACAGGGGGAGGGGGGTGTGAACGTGAGAAAAAATAGAGGGGGGGGGATGGGAATGGGGTGTGTGGGTGAGGGGAGGGTTAAAGTGGTATTTTTCTTGAGGCTTTTTTTTTTTTTTTCAAAAGGGGTGTGCAAAAAGAAAAAAGAGGGTGTGCAAATAGCAGCCCTCATTCTAAATTATAAGTTGATTGAACCACGATTCCTCATTGAGTTCTTATATGTAATTGTGATTTATGACATCAACATATTAGAACTTATATTATGTATTTATTGCAATGTGAGTTTTTCACCAAATTCCATTCAAAATGATGTTATTACGATAATTTGAATGAAGTTTAACGAAAAAGACCTGCGTTACAACAAATTTATAATATAGGAACAATATGAGTTAAATTTTTATTTTTTTGAGGCATAAAGTAGGGCAGTCTCGAAATTTGAGGGGCATAAGTCTAATTTTCCCTCGAGTAAAATTTTGTTCATGTTGGGTCCAATGTCCATAGGATATGTCCCCAGATTTTTTTTCTATGCTTTTTCGTTGAATTAAGGCCGAGGGACCCCCAAAGCCAGAAGCTAACAGTATGTTTGGATGAAGTAATTCTAATTTTCATAGAAATTCATAAATGATGGAATTTGAAACTCCATTAATTAAATTTCCATCAATTGCATTTTCTATTGTTTGGATATATGTATGTAGAATTTAGAAAATGACAGAAATTACAAATTTCATTGTTTGGGTAACGGATGTTATTTAAAAATTTAAATAGTGCAGTGGTAAAAAAAAATTTTTAATAGTTGCAAGAGCTAGAGTTTCTAGTCTTAGGGATGCTTCACGGGTAAGATTATGGAAATTAAGGCTCTTATTTCCTCCAGGAGAATGTACTCAATTTTCAAAATTCTAATGCTTAATCATGGCTGCTAGCCTTTTATAAAATAAAAAATAAAAAAACGAAAAGTGCAAAGCATAAGCAATACTCATCAGCTTTAACACCAGTATAAGCAATGATAGCCTAAAATCACCATTAAAAACCTCAAAGCATCTCCAGATCATCCACAAGGAAGAGAAAATTAGATACCAAGTGACACAAGTCAATTAGACTTAAAATTACTACATAATCAATCTTCAAATTTACCAAAACATATAAATTAACACTAGTATAAGCAATGACAGCCTCCCAAATAAAATCATGCATAGTACTCAAATAAAAAACATACTAGTAAACTAAAATTCACCTAATCCAATCATTCCAACTTAAGTTTTGTTAAAAAAAAAAAGTGTCATCATAATGAAAAACATAGTTTATACGTCTCCTTAAATAAACATTAGCACCATGCTCTTTTTCTTCTCGATTGGGAGTGTCTTCAACATAAGAAATTGTTTGTAATTCTCTATCAGCCAAGAACATGCTTTGATTTGTTGCTCATTACTCAAATCTGGTATTGCACTTACTTCATCATATATCTCCTTTGGATCGAGCGTCTTGGTGGTAGAATGGATAAACTCTTCAAAAAAGGAAGCCACTTTAGCCACTGAATCAGTAAGAACATCTTTACTCACACATCTTTTTTTGGTAAGAGGAATTTCAGAAGATGATGCTCATTTCTTTTCTTTTGGGCAGGATGGAAAAGGAATTCCCGCTTGTTTTTATGAGTTATTTTGTTTTTTTAGAATTCTCAGATTTATTCCCACTTGGAAAAGAGAATTCTCGCTTGCATAAGAATTGTAAAATGACACCTATTTTGGTGGAATTTAAACTCAGGATTTCAGCTTTGTAAATTCCACAAATATTTCCCTCGTAATTTGTGAATTTCCCTATTAATTCGGCCAAACAAGGAACTTTCAATTTTTCACATGTGAAATACTGACTTTTTTTAAAATCTCAAATTTTTTTCCTGCATCCAAACACACTGTAAAGGAATGTGGTAGCGCGCCTATGTGCGGTCGCATATCTTCCACTTAGCACTTCCAAAGGCAACGGACAAACGTTTTGTACTTGCCTCCTCAGCTCTCATCTCCTACTCACTATTCTCTAATATGCTACACTGACACATTGAGGCACCTCTAAGCCAAGTTAGCCAACCCTCTCTCCCTCATTTCTTTGCTACAATCTTGTGAAAAACACAGAGCATCATCAGCAGAAGATGTAAGTCACAATCTATCTATCTATCTCTCCTTTTGTTTTTTGTATATATATATGTGTGTGTGTGTGTGTGTGAAGGTACTACAAAAATATTGAGAATTTCTTCATTTTTCCACATATGGGTATGTAGGGAGAGTGAGCTGAAGCCAATGGACGCTGAGCAGTTCAGAGAGAATGCGCATAAGATGGTAGATTTCATTGCTGATTACTACAAAAATATTGAGAATTTCCCTGTTCTCAGCCAAGTTCAGGTTACTATACTATCCACTTCTCACTTACACTTCTATGCAAAACCAATGATTTGATTGAAATTCTCTAAATAACTTCTTGAATGAATTGTTGTCTGCCTCTATTTTATTCCTTTTATCAATATTGGAAGTGGGTCTGTGAATACTTTGCAAATTTTCATGTGTTGCAAATATATTGGCCCAGATGATGACTCATTTAAGTAAAATTTGCCATTAGTATAACTTCAGTCACATTTTGCAGCCTGGGTATCTTCGTGAACTTTTACCGGATTCTGCGCCTACTCATCCTGAGTCCTTGCAACACATTTTTGATGGTGAAATTTCGCAATTGGGTCATCATGTTCTAGATTTACTGCATACTTATTGAAAATGTAGCATTTAGAGGAAATTTTATGGCCTGATTATGTATATTACTTGACACTTATTCTTCTTTATATGCTCAAATTATTGCCCAAAGTAAGTCATTCTAAATTCTCTAGAATATATGATTTATTTTGTTCATGTGGAAGAAACATATGTGAAGAACAAACTTTTGTGTGATTGCAGACATTCAGGCTAAGATATTGCCAGGGGTAACTCACTGGCAGAGCCCAAATTACTTTGCATATTATCCTTCTAATAGCAGCATTGCCGGATTTTTGGGAGAGATGCTCAGTGCTGGGCTTAACATTGTGGGTTTTAGTTGGATAACTTCTCCTGCAGCAACAGAACTTGAAATGATCGTTCTTGATTGGCTTGCTAAATTAATTAAACTGCCCGAGGACTTTCTTTCAGCAGGTCTGGGTTTATATAACTATATTTTTCTGAATGAAATTTCTCTGCTCACATTTGCTTTGTTTCTCTTCTATCAGAAGAAGAATAATAATATATAAAAAAAACTTTCTTAAATGTAATATTAGATGACTATGAACTTTCTTTGGCAGTGTGTTGGGTATGTCATTATACATATAAATTTGACCGCAGTGCAATTCAATTGAGCTTATGGACTTATAGCCGGACCTCTTGTTGCAGGACAAGGTGGTGGAGTGATACAGGGCACAGCAAGTGAAGCTGTTCTAGTTGTACTATTAGCTGCTCGTGATAAGTGTTTGAGGAGAGTAGGAAAGAATGCCCTTGAGAAGCTTGTTGTTTATGCATCTGATCAAACTCATTCAGCTTTGCAAAAAGCCTGTCAGGTATCTTCCTAATGTGCTCTAGTATCTCTTTTTCCCCCTCTGTTTGTGGTTTTTCAGCAGTCTAGTCTTTTGTTTTGCTTAACCAATGCCTTTTTCACATGTATACCATTGGTGCACGAGAAACAGATTTACATGATGATAATTTCTATTTTTCCACATCAAATTAAAATGTACAAAATTGTTTAAAACCCACTTGGTATCTGTTGGCATTCCCTCAATTCTTTCGTATCTTGTATGTTTTATTTTTATTCCGTGATGTTTGAATTGTTTAATCAACGTATATTACTTGTGTGTGTGTGTGTGTACATATATATATTTATTGTTAAGTTCAGCTTGTTATTGATAACGCCTTTCATTTTTCATGATATTTTTTGTTTGACGGCAGATAGGGGGAATCCATCCTGAGAATTGCAGGCTGCTGAGTACCGATTCCTCTACTAGTTATGCCCTTTCTCCCAATGTCCTTAATGAAGCGATTTCAAATGACATCACTAGTGGTTTAATTCCCTTTTTCTTATGTGCAACAGTAAGAAGCCAAAAAACTTTTGATGCTAGCTTGTTTCTATTTGTTCTTGTTCATGCCTTTTCTTTTAAACTACAAGTTGGTCCTACCTTGTTATTTGACCACAGTGAAATGTTCATTAATACTTTGAGGAAACCAAAGATGTAAAGACATTGAATGTGGCTTCTAAAAGGGCATTAAAAAAATGGTAACTTTACGCAAATATATGATAAATAATTCTGATACTATAATAGGAATAAATGTTGTTTTATAAAATACAAATTATAGAACTAATTAACACTTGTACACACAACCTAAACTCTATTTAGAGTAGAACTCGCCACCTCACTTGATAGTTGATACCACGGCGCTACAAGGATTGGTGCCTGTGGTGATAATGTAATAAAGTACGATTTGAATCATTCATAATCTTGTATGGTATTATATTAGAATTTTGATTAACTAAAGAAACTTTGCGTTTTTACCTTCAGGTTGGTACTACTTCATCAACGGCTGTTGATCCTTTGCTAGAACTAGGAAAGATTGCTAAGGTAACACGTTAATTTTAATCTGCTTTAGATCATTACAAATAGCTGTATTGAGTCTTCATGGATCTGCAGTTTTATGTGAAACCGTTTAGATACTAAGATTGTGTAGATTAAACGTTTGAAAACTAATCTTTTTTGTATGTTTCCGATTTCCTGCATGGAATTTGAGATTCAATATGCCTTTTGTAGTGTTGAGGAGTTGGAAAGGCGATTTTCCTTTTAAATGATGATGTAATCAATGGACATTAAAGACTTACCCAGTTTAACCATAATTTTAATGCTTTGCATTTGCCCAGAGCAATGGAATGTGGTTCCATGTGGATGCTGCATATGCTGGTAGTGCTTGTATATGTCCAGAATACCGCCACTATATTGATGGTGTTGAAGAAGCAGACTCATTTAACATGAATGCACATAAATGGTTTCTCACAAACTTTGACTGTTCGGTGCTCTGGATCAAGGTATGTCATTATGTACCTGTACATGTAGTTTGTTTTCTTTTACCTTTGTAGTTCCTCAATGTTTTGGCCACTGCTCCTCTCTCCTCCATGTTCTTTTATTTATTAGTTCTTGAAGCAGGAAACACCAATAACCTTACTTTCTATAAAAGAAGACATCAGTTTTTTGTCACGCCTTTTGCTCTCATTTCCCAGTTTTTGTTATCTATTAATCCAGTATATACTTATTTCCTGATAACAGGATAGGAAGGCTCTGATCCAGTCCCTGTCTACAAATCCTGAGTTCCTGAAAAACAAGGTAAATTTTGTTCCTACATTATTTTGTGTTGGGAGATTCAGCATCAAAACAAACCATGTTAGCCATCTACCGGTACTCTTTTTACAGCACTGTTTGTACTGCAGGCCTCTCAAGCAAACATGGTTGTGGACTACAAAGATTGGCAAATCCCACTTGGACGTCGATTTAGGTGTGCCTTAAAACTTTTTGCTGCAAAACGAAATTATGAGATAAAGATTGACTTTGAGTTTTAAGAGCGCATACGTGCATAATTTTTTGTTTTTTTTTTTTATTGTTTAAAGTAGAATCTCTCTTTACTGAGCTTGAATGATAAGAATAACACTTATGCTTTATCTGGGGAAGGAAGAATGCTCCATTGCACAGCCTACCAGATTTATATCTTTTTCTAAGGGTTATTAATTATTAAACCGTATGCTTTAGAATCAACTATCTAAGTGTAATATATCTTATAATTGACTTCTGGTTCCAGATCATTGAAGCTGTGGATGGTGCTAAGACTTTATGGTTTGGAGAACCTACAATTGTACATAAGAAACCATATCAATTTGGCTAAACACTTTGAAGAGCTTGTTGCTCAAGACCCTAGATTTGAGGTAATGGCATTCTTCGTGAAGTTTTTTGTGTGAGTACCATATGTTGTTACAAGTTGAATGCCATTATTATGCATGTATCATGCTTACCTTGTGTGACTTTTCTAATTATGTTGTTGATAATTCACCACAATTTGCAGATAGTTACTCCTCGCATATTTTCGTTAGTTTGTTTCCGTCTTCTACCCCCTCACAATGATGAAGCTTGTGCGAGTAAACTGAACCATGACCTATTAGATGCTGTCAACTCAACTGGGAAAATTTTCATTTCTCACACGGTAACCTCACTCGCTGTTTACCAAGTGTTGTATTTGGACCGTATTTACTGACCACCTTGCTTCGACGTATCTGATGACTACTAACGTATCATACAGGTGCTATCGGGCAAGTACATATTACGTTTTGCGGTAGGAGCTCCATTGACTGAGGAGAGGCATGTGTATGCAGCATGGAAGGTTTTGCAAGATGAGGCCTCTGCCCTGCTAGGAACTCTTTAGGATCATGAGTTATTTCTTTTGACGCCAACCATTTAATAAGCACTTCCATCAAGTTATACACTTTTCTCTTCTAATCTTCTTATGACCCATTTTACCAGGTTCTCTATTTTCTTTTTTCTTTTCTTTTTTTCGTTTTCAATTCAATTATGATGCTTCAATCAACTGAAGGAATCGTTTTGTTAATAGCTAATTTCTTTGCTGTTTGGGTCTTTTAGGCCCCCACTCTACCAAAAAAAATCAACTGAAGGACCTATTTAATATGAGCGACAGCTATTTACCCGATCATGCTTTAGATGGATGGGTTGGGCTGCTGAGTTGGTGCATATGGGCTAGCAAAATTATTCATGACCCTTGATTTTATTTTTTTTAGTTGGTGAACAATATATGCACTACCAAAATGGCGTCTAGGGAATTGAAAGCTTGAAACTTACCTTGGGGCATAAAGCTGAACATATCCAGACTTTGTGAAACAGGAACCACAATCCTCGACAAAATATGTTCCTTTTATTTTTACAAAAGCTCTGTCATTTTTGCTTCACATGCATTCATCACACACACCTACATATGTAAAAGAGTGAGGCTATGCAGACCATCCTTAGTTGCTGAGTTGACCACCTTAATATATTTTTTTCAACTTTTTTCCTATTTTACCCTTTATTGCAAAAACATGATGAAATCACCCAGATCCATTCGGTGGTCATCTACCAAAACATCCACCAATGTTCAGCAGATAAGTGTCGAATAAATACAAATATTTCGACAGATAACTGTCGAATGCCTTTTTCATTTTCATTCGGTGGTTATCCACCAAATAATCCACCAATGTTCAGCAGATAACTGTCGAATAATCATAAATATTTCGGTAGATAATTATCGAATGACCCAACGAACAAAATTGAAATTTTTTGTTTTAAGGGTAAAGTTGGAATTTTGAAATAGGGTGGTCAACTCAGCAATTTATGGTGGTCGGAATAGAACTGGCCTATGTAAAATCAATCTTCTTTTTTTTTTACCACTAAAAATAATCTATGTATAACTAGAGTAAAAACTTTTAGAACCATAAACTTTATTATGGGCTTATTTAAAAAAAAAAAAAAAAAACTTTATTATGGGCTGGCAGACGTGTAGGAAGTGATCGACTGTGGTGAATTGATATTGAAAGTCCATAACCATTCTTGGTGGGCTGCTGAGTTGGCGTATATGGGCCAACTCCATATTTGGTGGGCTTTAGGTTCCATGCAAATTTTTTTCTACAAAATTAAATTTAAAATTAAGACCCAAAAAAAAACCCGAAAAATGCTATATATCTTTGTTGGTAGATAGACATAGACGGACCCGATGGTCTGGACTCAAGGGAATTAAAACTTGCATTTGGCATGGTGCTGAGCATATCCAGAGTTTGTGAAACAGGAATCACAATCCCAACGAGATATGTTCCTTTTTTAGACATAATGATCCAAGCATATGAGGTTTTAAATTCCAAAGAGAGAGATATATATATATATATATATATATATATAGATACGTTAGATTACCAAACTGTCAATCAATCACAATACATTCAGATAAAAAGAATCTATGCACATGCTAGTAGAACGTAGCTGGTTGCCAAGAGAAGATTTTCATAATAATCGTTCTAGCATAATTTCATTATTCTAGCAATTATTAACATGCTAAATATATATATATCTGCAAAAGAACATTGCCCATGATCGAATATTAATCGAATATATATTATGTCACATTATCCCTGAAGGTAGACAAAAAACAACCAAATATGTCCTGGTCATTGCTCTTGTGCTTATGTGACCACAAAGTGTGACAGATTCTGAAAAGACCCTAGGTCTTTGGCCCAATTTCAAGAGTCTTCTTCAAGTTAATTAGTGTATATGGTTATGATCAGCCAAGGGGACATGTCAAGATCGCAAAGGGCTCAGCTCAGGGGACCATTTTCAGAACTAGATTGAATATAGATATGCCCTGCCCTTTTGGAATGTCCATCCTCCCAACGTCTGAGGAATAAGACACAAATAATATTGTTGATTCTTCATTAAGAATATTCAATTTGAGCAACATTATCTGGACATGTTCCATTTCCTAAGGGTTGTAATTTTTAGTGATTGGAAGTGTGTGATTGAATACAAAGATATCCTTTTGGAATGTCCTCACAACTTCTGATATATGGGTATATTTAAGGCACTTTTTTTGGTATATTTCGACCAAAAAAAGGCACTTTTTTTCTTCGGAATTTTTGTGATTAAAGTGCCCCAATATGGAATCTGTAAAGGTGCTTGAATTGAATTACTTACAAAAAATGTGCTTGAATTGACTTTGAAAATGTTATTCGTAGGAAGAAACTAGGATATTTTTGTCCTATTTTCGATCAGCTTAATAATGTAGAAAATTCTCTTCTATCTTTTATTCTTTTTAAATGAGAATTAAGGATCTTTATTGTCACCACATGTTTCATGGAGATAGGAGCTAGCTACTCATATACACAAATATCTCATGTTTTTTTTTTTTTGGGATAGCAAATAATATTCTTTGCCAGAACCAACAATTGAGTTAGTAAATATGATATATGTAGCATTATTCATCCTTCAAACTTGTGAGTTTTGTCAACAAATTGAAAATAAAAATTACCAGATCAATAATTTGTAGGTAAAAACTATATACTTATGAGATTTACAGAATAAATAAATTTGAAATAGCATAATTTTTTTTTTAGGGAGCATCCGCAATTCATCTCATGAAACGATTTGTGAACAAATTCAGATCTAAATTCCTCCCAAATGTAGCTTCATTGTGAATTTCAATAGACTCTGAAAATTCAAGTCTCTTATAAAGTTGGATAATATCTCAACGTTCAAAAGATCTTGTTTTTTTATGGATATTTTTAAAAGATTTTTCCATATATAGGCTTCCCTTCCCTAGTTCCCTTAGAATAGAAATATTGGTTTTAGCTGCACAATGGAATATATTGGTTTAAACGCAAAACATTCTTTTACAGTCTGTACATCACATGGCAAGAATCTGTGTTCTTTTTTAATCCCGGTCTAAATATAAAAGTTTGTTTTTGATAATACACTGTTGACTGTTAGTATAAGAAATTAAGAAAATACTATCTATATATATGCATCACATGCCTGGAATGATGCCTCGACAACAATAATGGATCACAGACAAACATGCATTGCAAATTTTATGTCGCATCAGATTCAGTTTTACTGAACTTGTTGTGCCATGATCAGCAAATCTGTCTTTTCTTAGTGGTAAGAAATCATTCACAATATCATTTCTTCCAATTTGATATATATAATATCAAAATGGCTAAAAACTAATTATAAAATAAGTATGTATATTAGTGTCAACTTTAGTGATAGAGCGAGAAAGTTGTATCTATGGGATCAGCATGATAGAGTGAGGAATTTGTATTTTAGTATTTATGAGAGCTTAATGAAGAAGTCTAGCTTTTTGAATCATTTTGTTGACAAATAACAAATGATAACCAAATTATTATTTTTCATTACATTAGAGGAATCGATCCCTTTATTAGAAAAAAGAAATCAAAAGAACTAGAAAACTTTAATGATCGAGAAAGAGTTGATGATCGAGGACAATAATGCAACCATTGTCGGTTATTTGTATAACTCTAAAAAGTATTTCACCCATTAGGAATGCAAGTTTTAAAATAAATATCCGCAAATCAATGGTTAAAAATCATTCACACTGAGCAATGAAAACAAAAGTTAAGCAAGTGGATGGCCAGATGGGATACGTGTCCCTAAGTTTGCCAAGGCATTTGTGACATGTGAAAGATGAATGTTTATAAAAATATTGTCCCTAGTATATGTCGCCATGTTGGGGAATCTATCACCATATATCACATTTGCCTTATTCCTTTAAATCTTTAATACAAAACCTTGGACCACAAAATGTACTATGTACTATATATATAAGCTTCTTTGGCTGTCAAAAACAATGTGCATTGCATAAACTTTTGAGTTTTGAGGTTGGGGAAATTCAGAGATATTTCTGTAAAGGCTAAGCCTTGGGCTTGAGTGTTTTGACTTTTATTGTAGTACATAATAATTATGGAGGAAAATTAAGGATAGATAGTAAAAATAGTTGCTTTACTTTATGTTTCCATATGCAGGATCCGAGTCATCATCATCCATAGTCGGCACTACAGACAAAGAATTTGAGTCATCTATCTTTGTGATTTCGTTGTGGGCTATAAAGGCTATTATTGCAACTTTCATAATTGCATTAACATGCTAAAGACCAAAATATAGGAAGAGATAGCAAAATAAAATATTATTATAGAATGTAAAACCGTCATTTATAGTTTATCACAAAATTTGTACAAAAGAAGAATTAATTAATCCATAATATATTCAAGCGTTAATTAAATTCTAAACGTATGAACAAAAACATGTCGTTTAAAAAAGTTATCTTTGAACAAATAAAAGTTATCTTCGATATAATGAAATAGAAACATTTAGAAGAGTGTTTTAGGAGTGTGCTTGTGGACTGACAACCCCAATTATGAACAATTAGCAGATTTGTCCCAAGAAAAAAGAGGATTAAGGTTTTTTTTTTTTTGGTCCATCATTGTCTTGGGTAGCCCTTGTGGGCTTCAACTGTACATAAATTAGCTGATATATAAAGAAACTGTCTATCAAAAAGAATTCTTATAAAGTTAAAAATTTATGAATAGTACAGAAACTAGCTATAAGTGAAACTACATGCATGAACTAGCTATAAGTATAACTTATCCTTATATATAATGCCTAACTAGCTACCAAAAGACTTTTAAGATAATAATGACAACTCCAGCTGTGAAGTGATATGATGCTATATACATATTAAATGTGATCGATTTCCATTCTACTATTTAAAGCTACAGATTTTATTATAATATTACTGCACAATGCGCAGAGCTAATTAAACTAAATTTTTAACTATACAAACGAATACAGCTACTAATTAATATGTCAAATGGTATATGAAATTTACTTTGAGTTGGCATTAACTGTTCAGTTTTACATAGCAAATTGCTTGGTCTAATATGCAAGTACGATCAACCATTTGGATAGATAAACATGATCGAGGCTAGTACAAGCCCAATGCAAGTGGATGTAACTGCAAAGCTAGCTAGCTACACATGGCTTACGCAATCTAATTTGGGTCCAAATACTCGACTCACGTTTTCTATGTTCAAGTGGTTAACATGTTCAAAGAATCAGAACTATGTGGTTTCATAATTTTATTTAATTATATTTCTAATATAATTTTTAAACCCAAAATTTAAAACACAGTCTTGAACCTCAAAACCATGTTGCTCTAAACACCAGCGCAATATCAACACAAAATCCATCAGCGTAGGATTTTATTTCATCTAATTTGTGTTTGTAATTAATATATATCAACTCACCAATTGGTTTTATAATCTATCTCTTCATTCTATTAATAAAACAAAATTACTTTCATAATGATTGTGGTGAATTGATTAAAATGCCATGCGGTGAGAGCTCCTTAATTTCTCCCATTTTATTTTTGGGTTGGTGTAACGTCATAATATTATTGAGGACGATAGACTTTGCATGCCTTACGTAAGATCGATCTCTCATTTTTATGTGTTTTTGTCTATCTTCAACTTGTCGGAGGACAAAATAAAGAAAGGGATAAAAGTAGAAAAGAAGAATAAAGGAGAGATTTATTAAATGTATGGAAAATGTCAAGAGTTCTATTTTTTTTTTAAACATTTGTTTTTCATTTTAATTATGTGTCATTACTGACAGGGTACTTCATTTTCTTTTTAAGTTAAGTTAAGTTAATTTTATTTTTTATTTTTTATTTTTTGGTGTCTAATAAATGAATGTCATATAAGTTAGAAAATAAAAAAAATAAAAAGTTGAGATCTCTAGTGTTATTGTAAATGTATATCTGGATCTGTCCTCACTCGTCAAATTAAAGTTCAATAAAAACGGGGGTTTTTGTTTTTGAAATTTCAATAGGACAGATGAATTCTCTACTTATTTGAGTATTGCTTGACTTTACTTAACTTGATAATTGATATTGCTGATCTTTTAATCAAAGTTGTGTGTCATAAGTCTAAAAGTTGTTATTTATGTTTTAGGATCTGAGAATTAATAAAATTTAAAATTTTAATCTAACACTTGAATTTTTAAATAAAAACATTTAAATTAAAAATCAAGTGAAAATAAGATGACCTATATCCTTTAGTGTTTACCATCTGAGCTACAAGTGCTTCAAGAAAATACGTTAATTTATGTTATAGTAGCTGCATGTTTGAGTTTTCTGAAACCATGGTATATACAAATTAAATTAATCAATTATTTAGGCATAAATTCAATTTAGACACATAACTATATAAGCTATTTCAACAGGGTCCATGAATTTTAAAATATTTCAAATATACACTCGATCTATTATCTAAATTGAAAAATGAATTTATGTCCATTGATTCATTGAGAGATCAGTTAAATGACAGTTTGGCTTTTACTGACCGGAATTACTTGACGATGTGGCGCTATCTCAGCAAACATTTCTCGCCGAATAAGCGACACGAGCCCACAATTTAATAATAATAGAGAGAGTGAGAGTTTGTGGGCCCGTGTCAGGGGTTAGGTGGACCCGTGTCGCTCATTTCCCGCCAAATGAGCACCACAGGTCCACCTAACCCCTAACACGGGTCCACAAACTCATCATTTCTTTCTCGCTCGTTTAACACAAGTGAAAGATTTATATTCGAATTTGGGGGAAAACGTGATGTTTTTTGGAGACTAAATGGTCAGGAGAGCGTTCGACGAGCGAGAAAGAGGTGATGGATGTGTGAGCCCGTGTCAAGTGGACATGTGTTGCTCATTTGGCGGGAAATGTATGCTGAGTTGGTGCCATGTCACCAATTAATCCCCGTTAGCAAAAGCCAAGCTGACATTTAACTGATCTCTCAATAAATTAATGGACGAAATTTCATTTTTCAATTTACATAATAAATCAGGTGTATATTTGAAATATTTAAAAGTTCATGGACCCCGTTGAAATAGCATATATAGTTATGTGTTTAAATTGAATTTATGCTAATTATTTACTATAATCAGCTATTACAGTTAGTAATAAGAGAAATAAAAGAAATCAATTCAACAAATGCGTACTATCAATTCCGGCCAGTAATTGCCATCGGAATGCCTGACAAAATTTGGCATTGATATATCATATATGTCAACCGTGGAGATCGAAGAAGTGTAGCTGTAAATTAATCGAATGGTCAATCGTGGTTTTAGTTTTGTGAACATCAAGTGGGATTAAAATAAAGATTTGTTTTTAAAATAATAATTAAACTATCCAACACGTGTACTCTTTTAGGCTGAAAGAAAAAGAAAACAATGAACACGTCCGCATGCATGGTTATATATAAATACAATACACCAATATTAGAGACTAATTAAATATGAACAAAGTGAGATATTCAAAGCGAGAGTCGGTAAGTAAGACTAAATATATATGAACAAACAATATACTATTACATTACTTATACATTTTAAAATTTATTAGTTTACAAAATACGAAAGTCAGTACACGTGTACAATCTCAATGACGAATAATGTGGGTCCAACCTAAGTGGAATGAATTTGAGTTTGATAGAACTTATAATTTAAGCCACAACAATATTACAATTTGTATTAGCTAAAGTCAGCATCAAGCAGACAAAGAATTTAATTCCAAGTTCAAGAAAAGGTTGTTGGACGTTTGTGATGGATTACCAAAATCTTGTAAAGATGGTAGGTTTGATCCCAAATGTTTGACTGGCTGGTGGTTTAAGAGAGTATGAACTTTAAGCTATAAGGTTATTGTGATATGTTTTATAAAAAAGAGAAATAAATGTTTTGACTTATCACTACTAAAAAATCAAGAGAAGGAATTGCCTGTCACTGGAAATAGGAGATGTGACATCTCTCTCATCTCGGTCTCTTTCTTCTCTTTCTCTTTTTCTCATTTTTGTCTTTATCTCTCTCTTGAGAGGGATATATGCCATGCACGTCCCCTATCACGGGAACATGCAAGTTTTATCTAAAAATTAATTATTACAAATGATTAATTTTTCTTATCTATAATGATCAAATACAATAATGTTAAAAGTATCGAACATACCATATGTAATATTAGTATGGTATTATAAATACATCAAATTTTTTTTAAAAAAATACTATAGCATTCATGCCACATAATGTGCACAATCAATTCTAAAAGGCATAATTTCGATGCTCTCTTTTGAAGTGCATTGTATTGCCCTGAAACTTTTCAATCTGTACCTTTAATTTTGGGGGAATGAAGCCACTTTAGTTATGCCAATTTCATTAGTTGTATTGTCTTTTGAATGCCATGCAATTTGAGTTGGGATGCATGACTAAAGATTCTCACTTTACTTCTGCAAAAAACTTTCACACAAATTTTAGTGCATCACAGACATGCATGTATGCACACCCAAGTGTATATAAAAATGTTAGCAAAAGTACAAGGATGCCCCCACAGCCACGTATGCATGTCAGCTGGAAAGAAATTTGCATCATCCATGATGAGCCCATGATAGCCATAACTTTCCCAATGAACTAGAAAATGTGAAAAAGGCTACGCTTTGCTTTGGTGATCATTTTGTCATCATCGATCTTCTTCTTTCTTCTTTCTGTACAGAAACAGCCAAGGTAGGTGATAAGTCCGGTATTCGATACACATGTTCAACACAAAAAACCAAACACAATTTAAATGAGGCACACCCAACTCACCAAATTGAGTCCTTTCAATTAACACTTGCTTCTGGTTCTTCACAAAGATATGTTAGAGACTAGAGAATCTAGAGATCGAGGACCATACTTATAGAGTGGTTGTACACTTGTACTGTATGAGTAAATCGTGTGTGAAAACAAGTGAGTAAATTAGTACATGCATATTGGTATTATTATAAGTATCGTAGAATAGTCCTGTTTTTAAATCATATTAATAAAATAAATTATCAATTATTATGATCAGTCAATCATTAACACATCCATCACATATGGCATAACATGGTTTAACCATTTAGTCTAAAAATGTACGTTTTTAACATTATGAAAAAACCAAGTTGTATCATATGGACCACTGTCTTATGTACAATTTATATAATAAAAATAAGATTCACTTGTGTGTGAGATTCATCACTTACGTAAATTTTATCTATAATAAAAATATATAATATATAAGATGGTAAGTCATTGTACTAATAACCGTCTCAATGCTCTATCTCTAAAAAGCAACTATGAGTTTTCACTTTTCACGAATTGTAATTAAGGTGTTGGGTGCCCCATTAAGAAATATATGAATGAGGTGCTCAATCCCAAAGTGGTGAATCTTAGAAATAAGTATTAATAAACCCAAAAAGCTTATCATCATGGCATCATGCTCATATTCTCATTCGGAATCCAGTAATCCACCACCACCCACCAACCAACACCACCATCTACATTACAAACACACTGTTCTCTCTCTCTCTCTCTCTCTCTCTCTCTCTCTCTCTCTCTCTCTCTCTCTCTCTCTCAAACATTAACAAATGGACTGTCCACTCATAAATCATAATCTAAATTATCTAATGTCTTTCTAAACACATTATGAGATCCCCATCATGATCTCATCAATAACCACAAAACCCATGTCAATGAAAATAATATTCCTTTGATATCAAACCAATAATATTCTTTTTTCTACAACTTTCTTTTCAAGCCACACTGACATCTTGAGTACATGTGTGAGTATAAATAATGCAGAATTAGATATCAGTAATAAATGAAGCAGATCAAAATTAAAATTTGAAAAGCAATAAACACAAAAAAACCTTCCATTTTCACCAAAACTACCCTCCAAAACTCTCTCTCGCTCGCTGTCTCTCCATCTCGACAGTGTTTGTATAACAACTTTACAAATGGCATAGTGTTAAAACATTTTTTAAGAAGAAGAAGAAAAGAACGAAGACTCTCTCTTCTCTAATTCTACACGTTAAGCCAGCCCAACCCATATTGTCGTTTATCGTTTTTTCTAAGAAATTGTAGTCTAAAGCTCTGTTATCTATCTGGGTACTGTTGGTTTGCGTTTCAGAGGCAGAGCTTGTTGGGGTTTATGATTCTTCTTCTCCTCTCTCCCAGGCTTGCCTCGGCAATCTGAAAATCTCCATCGCAGGTCAGTTATCTTTTTGTTTATTTTCTGTGATTTTTTCTCTTTTTATTTTTCGTCATCGTCTTTGTCCGTTTGTGTTTCTCTAGATAACAAAAGAAATAGAAGAAGAAAGAGAAAGAGAATCGTTTTTTTTTTTTTTCTCTCTCTCTCTCTCTTCGTTTTTCGTGTTGATGATAAAATCTGTTTGTTTCCATGTGCAATGTGTCTGCAGCTATTATCTCCAAACACGCATTTGGTTTGCCTCTTAAAACTCAGATGGTGAAATGCCCCTCTCTGCCAAACGCTTCGATCTCTCTCGCTTAGCTCACCATCTACTTACTCTCTTCAATCGACTCCTTCACAAACACACTGTATTCAATAATGGGTCTCGCTCTTTTGCTCCATAGAATCTCAGCTTCATCTTCATCACCACCAGCTCAACAACAACAACAACAACAATTGCCGAGTACCCTGTTCAGAGCCATTGAAGGTCTACCCTTTTTGGAACTCTCTTCAATTTCCATCAATTTGACACTTTTTCTTGCGTTCCTCTTCATCGTCTCAGCTAGGCGGATATTTGTTTGTCTGGGTCGGATTAGAATCCTCAAAGACGATTTGGGGGCGAGTGCGAGCCCAAGTCGGCATAATGGTGTTGTTGATGGTGAAATTCATGAGGTTAGAGTCGGTACAGACTTTAAATTTTCGGTCTTTTGTTGCTTCTACGTGTTGTTTGTGCAAGTTTTGGTGTTGGGTTTTGATGGGGTTGGTCTGATAAGAGCGACTACTAATGGGAAGGTTGTAGATTGGTCTGTGCTTTGCTTACCAGCTGCACAAGGCTTAGCTTGGTTTGTGCTGAGCTTTTCAGCTCTGCATTGTAAATTCAAGGTGTCTGAGAAATTCCCATTGTTGTTGAGGGTTTGGTGGTCTGTGTCATTTCTGATTTGTTTGTGCACTTTATATGTCGATGGGAGAGGTTTTGTGATAGAAGGCTCAGAACACCTGCGCTCTCATGTTGTGGCAAATTTTGCCGTGACACCAGCTCTAGCCTTTCTTTGTTTCGTAGCATTTAGGGGAGTTACTGGTATTGAAGTTTGTAGACACTCTGATCTTCAAGAGCCATTGCTTCTTGAAGAAGATGCAGGGTGTCTTAAGGTCACCCCTTATAGTGATGCTGGAATTTTTAGCTTGGCCACACTTTCGTGGATAAACCCACTTCTGTCAATTGGGGCAAAGAGACCGCTTGAGATCAAGGATATCCCTCTTCTTGCACCAAATGATAGAGTCAAGACCAATTACAAGGTCTTGAATTCAAATTGGGAAAAATTGAAGGCTGAAAATCCTTCAAAGCAGCCTTCTTTAGCCTGGGCAATTCTCAAGTCATTTTGGAAGGAGGCAGCTTGCAATGCTATATTTGCTGGCTTGAATACTCTTGTTTCATATGTGGGTCCGTATATGATTAGCTATTTTGTTGATTACTTAGGGGGGATAGAGACTTTCCCCCATGAAGGGTATATCCTTGCTGGGACATTCTTTGCAGCAAAGCTTGTCGAGACCTTAACAACCCGGCAGTGGTATCTTGGGGTAGACATTTTGGGCATGCATGTAAGATCAGCTCTAACGGCAATGGTATACCGAAAGGGACTCAGGCTTTCCAGCTCAGCCAAGCAAAGTCACACTAGTGGAGAGATTGTTAACTACATGGCTGTTGATGTACAAAGGGTAGGGGACTACTCATGGTATCTCCATGATATATGGATGCTTCCTCTGCAAATCATTCTTGCCCTTGCAATTTTGTACAAGAATGTTGGGATTGCTTCTGTTGCGACATTGATTGCCACCATTATCTCCATTGTTCTTACTGTTCCTTTGGCAAAGGTACAAGAAGAATATCAAGACAAGTTGATGACTGCCAAGGATGAAAGAATGAGGAAGACTTCTGAGTGTCTGCAAAACATGAGGATTCTCAAGTTGCAAGCTTGGGAGGACAGGTATCGAGTGAAGTTAGAGGAGATGCGTGGTGTGGAGTTCAAGTGGCTACGCAAAGCCCTCTACTCGCAAGCTTTTATTACATTCATGTTCTGGAGCTCTCCTATATTTGTTTCAGCTGTCACCTTCGGTACTTCTATATTTTTGGGTGCTCAACTCACTGCAGGTGGTGTTCTTTCTGCTCTGGCCACTTTCAGGATACTCCAAGAACCACTCAGGAATTTCCCTGACCTGGTATCAATGATGGCTCAGACAAAAGTTTCCCTTGATCGTATTTCTGGATTCCTGCAGGAGGAGGAGTTACAGGAAGATGCGGCAATTGTCCTGCCACGAGGCATCACAAACACGTCAGTAGAAATTAAAGATGGCGTCTTTTGCTGGGACCCTTCCTCTCCAAGGCCAACATTATCAGGAATACAAATGAAGGTGGAAAGAGGGATGCGTGTGGCTGTTTGTGGAATGGTTGGCTCTGGAAAATCAAGCTTTCTCTCTTGCATCCTTGGAGAGATACCGAAAATCTCCGGTGAAGTAAGTTGGTATTTTCAACTTTCAGTTCTGTTTTGCATCTCAAGTTTTATTTCCTGATGGTTTAATGAAGTTGGTTTTCATAAGATGACTTTTAAGTATTAATATTTCCTAATACTTGTTTCTTTTGATATCATTTCAGGTAAAGGTATGCGGTACTGCTGCTTACGTTCCTCAGTCAGCATGGATACAGTCTGGAAACATAGAAGAAAATATTCTTTTTGGCAGCCCAATGGATAAACCAAAGTACAAGAAGGTTCTCCATGCTTGTTCACTGAAAAAGGATTTGGAACTTTTCTCACATGGAGATCATACCATTATTGGTGAGAGGGGTATAAACCTGAGTGGTGGCCAGAAGCAACGTGTGCAGCTTGCAAGGGCACTCTATCAAGATGCTGACATTTATTTACTTGATGACCCCTTTAGTGCAGTTGATGCACACACTGGGTCAGAGTTATTTAAGGTTAGACTTGCTGATTGTATCATTGATGTTACATTTGAATTGAAATGAATATGGCTAAATGTATAATCTGTGAGTGCAGGAATACATATTGACAGCATTAGAAGATAAAACTGTGATTTTTGTGACCCATCAAGTTGAATTTCTGCCTTCTGCTGATTTAATACTGGTATAATCTTCTAACTCTTAATATATTGTTTTGGCAAATGAAAGTTCTACATTGGCATCAATATTCTGTATCTTATATGTATAAGTTAGTCAGGTGGCATCTTTTGACTTCATTTTTGAAGACCTTTCATACATGTCAGCTGTTGTGGTTTAGTGATTTATATTTACGTTGTTTCTGTTGTTTATTGCAATACTCTTATAAGTTTATTTTTTCCCCTACTTTCTTCTTCCTTTTCCATTTGTGTCAATTTGGTTCCTATATCTGCTTTTATATAATCTATTTTATGTGTTCTTGAGAAGTCTTCTCTAACCTTCATTTTCCATCTCTGTAGGTTCTTAAAGAAGGACGCATCATACAGGCAGGAAAATATGATGATCTTTTGCAGGCCGGAACTGATTTTAAAACACTAGTCTCAGCTCACCATGAAGCCATTGAAGCTATGGATATTCCCAATTACTCATCAGGAGATTCAGATCTAAGCTTGTGTCCAGATGGTTCTTTTGGACTCAGAAAAAATTGTGATGCACCTAGCAGTAGTATTGACTGTTTGGCAAAGGAAGTACAAGAAGGCCCATCAGCTTCAGAGCAGAAAGCAATTAAAGAGAAAAAGAAAGCAAAGCGCTTAAGAAAAAAGCAGCTTGTCCAGGAAGAGGAAAGGGTAAGAGGAAGAGTCAGCATGAAGGTTTACTTGTCATATATGGCTGCAGCATATAAAGGTTTGCTGATTCCACCCATTATCATTGCACAAACAGTATTTCAGTTCCTTCAAATTGCTAGTAGTTGGTGGATGGCTTGGGCAAATCCCCAAACACAAGGAGACCAGCCGAAAGTGAGTCCTATGGTCCTTCTTGGTGTTTACATGGCCCTTGCATTTGGGAGCTCTTGGTTTATATTTGTTAGGGCTGTTTTGGTAGCTACATTTGGTCTAGCAGCTGCACAGAAATTGTTTGTGAAGATGCTTAGAAGTGTGTTCCGAGCACCAATGTCTTTCTTTGACTCTACTCCTGCTGGACGGATCTTGAATCGTGTAAGTTTCTTGCTTTTTCTGGAATTTAATTGGTTTATTGTTTGTGAAAAATACGTATTACACCAACTCCTTTCATTTGCATATATAATTTCATGAATCATTTGTAACCTATAGGTATCAATTGATCAAAGTGTGGTGGATCTTGATATTCCTTTTAGACTTGGTGGATTTGCTTCAACAACAATACAGCTTATTGGCATTGTTGGTGTGATGACAAAAGTTACCTGGCAAGTTTTGCTTCTTGTCATTCCTATGGCCATTGCTTGTTTGTGGATGCAGGTAATTAAATTTATTGCCTTAAATTTGTAGTGTAAAAGTACTATGTATTTAGAAAATGAAGAAAAAAGAAAGAGAAAGGATACTGCTCACTGTCAGCATCAGTTTCTAGCATTTTCCTCCATTCTTGTTTTCTTAGGACCAAACAGGTGGCAGTTAAATCAGGTTTTAGAACTTTAACAACATAAGGTCTCCAAGAAACGGTTTGCATCTCTCTTATATACTATAAATTGGCTGAGAACTAATGTACCATCTTTTGGGCAGAGCCTGTAGTGACTGCTACAGCAAAAGCATTTTAATCTTTTCGCTCAATTTCATTACTTTGAATAGACTTATTCTTTTTCTTTTTGTCTTGTTGTGTATATGAATCTTCAAACTAATTACTTCTGTTATCAAACTAATTATTGTTCCCTTTTCTGCTGAAAATGGTCGAATATTGCACCTGAATGTGAGCATTCCCTTATGCAGAAATACTACATGGCTTCATCAAGGGAACTGGTCCGAATTGTTAGCATCCAGAAATCTCCAATTATCCATCTTTTTGGTGAGTCAATTGCTGGAGCTGCCACGATAAGAGGATTTGGACAAGAAAAAAGGTTCATGAAGAGGAATCTTTATCTTCTTGATTGTTTTGCTCGCCCATTCTTCTGCAGTATTGCAGCTATTGAATGGCTCTGCCTGCGCATGGAATTACTCTCGACCTTTGTATTCGCTTTCTGCATGATTTTACTTGTGAGCTTTCCACATGGAACTATCGATCCAAGTACGTTTATGTCTTCTATTACTCAAGTTATCTGTATGTTATCATGAGGAACCGAGTCCCATAAAACCATGAGGTGAATATGATTTAACGTTGCCATTTTTTAGGAAAGTGGTGAATTGGTCGTTTTGGATGAAATATTTATCCACTTCCATTTCAAAGCATGCACACACGGATTAAAAATCTTTAAACTTGATGGTTTAAACAGAAGTATTTATGACATGGTATCTCTTTCATGTTGACTTTTTTTTTTTGGCATGGCTAGACTAAAAGTTTAATCTGATTGGAATCTATGAGCTTGAAATTTTCAACTAGTATGCATCATATCTTGTAACCTTATTATTAATATTTCAATTTATTGTGACTCTTGAACTCAGTAGGGCATTTAATGTGCATTTAGAGTACAAAAATGTCCTTTCTGCTATCTTAAGAAAACTGAACAGGTTTGAAAAATGGTTGGTGTTGACATAGTTTAAATTCTAGTCTCATGACATAACTCAAATGATTAGTTGACTTTATGGGAAGATGATAAAGGAGTAGAATTTACAGATTATGACAAAATGCCATATCTAACAATAGTTGGTTCTTTCATGTAGGCATGGCCGGCCTTGCTGTGACATATGGCCTAAATTTAAATGCACGCCTATCACGGTGGATACTTAGCTTTTGCAAGCTTGAAAACAAAATTATTTCCATAGAAAGGATTTATCAGTACAGTCAAATCCCAAGTGAAGCTCCACCAATTGTTGAGGATTCTCGTCCTCCAACTACATGGCCAGAGAATGGAACAATTGAACTAACTGATTTAAAGGTATGCTGTCTGCAGTTCAGTATCACCTTATCATTACATGTGCTAAATTGCTAATTATTACTGTTGGGGATAAGTTTTGTTATGCTTATGCCTAATGTTGGGAATAATGTTTAGTGTGAAAATATATTAAAATATTTAATTGGATTGCTAAATTCTAATTGTTCTGCTTCCTTCTTCTTTCCTTTGAAGGTTCGTTACAAGGAAAGTCTTCCTGTTGTCCTTCATGGGATAAGTTGCACTTTCCCTGGTGGAAAGAAGATTGGAATTGTTGGGCGTACTGGTAGTGGTAAATCTACTTTGATCCAGGCATTATTTCGACTGATTGAACCAGCAGGTGGGAGGATCCTAATAGACAACATCGATATTTCAACGCTTGGTCTTCATGATCTTCGTAGCCGTCTCAGTATCATACCCCAGGATCCTACCTTATTTGAAGGGACTATTAGGGCTAATCTTGATCCTCTTGAAGAACATTTGGATCATGAAATTTGGCAGGTTTGATTACCATTGCATATCCTATTTCTCTTCATTTTGGCAATATGACTAATTTCTCCAAAATTCAATTAGTTTTTGGTATTAATTAAGCAGCAGAGAGTAACATGTTTTAGTTCAGAAGGTAATACCGCTCCTTGCATTATTTCAACACATTATCATGTGGCTCACTGGCCTTTTTTGCCAAAACCTACCAATTTATTCATTATTACGAAATTTTACTTTGTCAGGATAGTTCTTGAAGTATGGCTTTCTTTCTTCTTCTCTGTATGTTGACATTGTGCCCCTAATTATTTATTGGATTTTTATTTGATACAGGCCCTTGACAAATCTCAGCTTGGAGAGGTAATCCGTGAAAAAGAGCAAAAGCTTGATTCAACAGGTACGAGATAAATCTCTTACCCACCCCACCCTCCCAACAAGGAAAATTAGAATGTTTTGGTTTGTGTGTGGCTGCCATTGAGTTGTATTTTTATGTTGAAATCGCAGTGCTGGAAAATGGAGACAACTGGAGTGTGGGGCAGCGGCAACTTGTTTCTCTGGGCCGGGCATTACTTAAGCAGGCAAAGATACTGGTGCTTGATGAAGCGACAGCATCAGTTGATACAGCCACAGACAATCTCATCCAGAAAATTATTCGAACAGAGTTTCAGAACTGCACTGTGTGCACTATCGCACATCGTATCCCAACCGTCATTGACAGTGATCTAGTACTGGTACTCAGTGATGGTACGTACAATTACATTTTATGAAATTACAATAGTCACTGTTCATCAAAGAAGAAAATAGTATGAAGTCATCATTGAAAAATAATTCCATTCTCTTCAACCGTAATATGTATAGATCAAGAAAATGTGAGAATTTTCATATGGTTCTTTGCAAGATATTGAATTTGTATGTGCATTAGTGAGGGATTCAACTTCAGGAAGTTATTCATGTGCTGCAAGTTTTCCAACTAACAAAGTCTTCTTGTGCATTGAATGGTTGTGACATGATTCTGCATTTCCTTTTGGGGGGTTTTGTGGGGACCCCATGAATGCTTATTAAACTAGATATTTGATGTTTTTCCAGGTCGAGTTGCAGAGTTTGACACTCCTGCGCGACTATTAGAAGATAAATCATCCATGTTTCTAAAGTTGGTAACAGAGTATTCATCAAGATCAAGTGGCATACCAGATTTTTGATTTGGATGGCATGGCTGAGAACCTTTGATTTTAAGGCAGCAAGAGCAGATGATCACAAAATGAAACAGTTGATGCCGCTTTCCTTGCTGCTGCTGCTGCATTCGGCAAGTTGAAAGATAAATGGGAAGGATAAAGGTGCATGTCATGTTATCAATCCAAAACCCCATTGGAGGAAATTTGTTTCTAATTTACAGTGACTACGGGCTAATTCATCCCCCAAAGCCGAATCGGGGAATTCTTTTGTGGACAGTGTACTTGGTCAGAAAATAAGTAGGTTGTGTGAGGTTGGTAATAAATAAATTACAAGGAAGGGGCGTAAATGGGGGCAGATTTGTGTTTAATAATGTTCAATATTGTAGTGTCTAGATTGAAGCAGTTGGTCTCTATTTAGTTAGGAATAGGTTGAGCTGGGTTAGTCCATGTTTTTTTGGTCTGAAAGGATTAGTCAATGTTTATTCCACAATTTTGGTGGCAAAAGCAGTGCAGTGTTAGACCCTGGTGATAGAATCATAATTCCACTTTTTGTTCTTGTTTCTTTTGTTTCTGAGTGGATTTCATTTTTGATTAAAAACTGACCTGTAACTTATACAACCTTATATTCTGTCTTGATCCGTAACATATACAAAAGAGGGAATTACCAAAATGGTCCACTTTATCTCGGATTGGTCTATGATTTTTTATTTTCGTTTTTATGATCCATAATTTTTTTGAAGTTTGCCATTGGGTTCATTTTGTCAAAGTTTCATAAACAAATGTTAAATGGAGAGGCAAAATGGCCATTCCGTCTCTCTTTTTTTCAGTTTTTTTTTTCTTAATATTGACTCAACTTTTAATTTATTAAATCTGCACTAAACTCAATAATTTTATATTAGTTTTGAAGTTATGAATTTTTTTTTTACAACTATATAAAAAAGATTTAAAACTGAGTTATAAAATTCGAGATAAATGATTATAAAATTAGCCATTTGAAACTGTCCTATTTTTTTTAAAAAAATTTAGATTTTTGAAATTTCTTTCAATTTCAATTTTCTTCGAATTCAACACCTCAAATTAATTTTTTAAGCTATTAGAAACATATTTAAAATTTCTCAATTCATCACACAATTTCAAACCGACCTAGAAATCAAAATTTTAATTAAGAACATAAAATACCAGAACTGAAAAAATTGATAAGTACACCCCAACTCGAGTTCTCCTTCAATTCTCCTTCATTTCCTAGGTTGTTTAGGTCATAAGAAGAAGATATTTGAATGACATTTGAGTTGAGGTATACTTATCAATTTTTTATAGGTCGGTTTGAGGTTATATGATTAAAATAGTAGTATGAAATTGTCCAATTGTGTGTATTATACATATATTAAATCCTTATATAATTAGCATGAATGGTAAGTATGACACTCACCCACAAAACATATGCATATTCATCTTTTTAATTCTATTTTTATGTTTTTTCCTATTTTAAAACAATTTGGAAAACATTTTCCTCAATTTTTTATTTTTAATTTAATTAAAGGAAGCCGAGGCTCACATAAAGGACCTCATTTGGGCCCGTCTACCATCAATGGACCAAAAAAATAATAGAAGCCCAAGACATTTACACTCACGTAAATTGGGCTCACAATCTTTGCAAATATCACATAGCATATGGCCCAACTCGGAACTCGGAACTCAGAAGTCAGAACCATCCCCATCTTCTTCTTCGCCCAGCCCTTGTTTTAGTGCTCTCTCTCTCTCTCTGTGAAACTGCAGCAGCTGAGCACACGATGCAGACCATTACGAAGCGTGTGGGGCACCAATACCTGAAGCCCTCCTCTTCAGTCTCGTCGCTCAAGTCAATCTACCCTGCTCCCTATCACTGTAACCCAACTCATTCCCTATTCATTTCTTTAGGGTTTTGCCTTCGGAATTCTCTATGTTTGGTAACGTCCCAGTTCGTCCAATTTTTGTAGATTATGGAGCTGATCGTCCAAAGTACGGATCTACGCTCGCCACCAAGGGAGTGGGGCACCTTGTACGCAAGGGCACTGGTGGAAGATCATCTGTTAGGTAACACACACTCCAATTCTACATTTTTTGTTGGTCTGTTTGTTTTCTGAGAAAATGTAGGAAAAGTTCAGACTTTTAGTCGAATTTGAATTTACTCAGTATGAATATTTGGGGCCTGAGGTAATGATATATGAGCTGAAATGAGCCTATTAAGAGAGGATAGATTTCTTACATTTTTCTTAGTAAGTAAATAGATGGTATGTTTAGCATTCGAATGCAACTTCTAAGAAGCTACCTACCAGCTCAAATCTTGAGAGGAAATATTTTTATGATTGAGCCAGGTGAAGATGATGTGGTATTAGTGGTTTAACCATACAGTTGAGTTAAGCTTTTTGTTTCCACATGACAAAAATAGAAATAGAAAACCCACAAACCGCAGATATTGAAACCCGTTCAATAGTTGTATATCTCTCCTTTGTCAATATGGTCAGTTATGACTGATAAGGGATTAGGCTTGTAATTTTGTATTTCCCTATAATTGTGTTGTTTATATTATTTTTAGAATAATCTCTCTTTTTTCAGTGGCATTGTTGCTGCAGTTTTTGGGTCTACTGGGTTCCTTGGTCGTTATCTTGTACAACAACTTGGTGAGTTAAATGTATATAAATGCTTGTAATTGGCATTCCATTGAATTTACATGCATGCATAATTTGTAGATTACATTGGTTTTGATTAAGAACCTTTCTAGTAGGAGGTTTCTGGACTGAACTTTATGCACGAAAGTGTGTTTTTCATCTGTTTTCCATGAAAGTGTGTTTTTAGCGTTTTCAGTGCATGCTTGTTCTGATTATATAAAATTCTTTCAGCCAAAATGGGAAGTCAGGTGTTAGTTCCCTTCCGCGGTTCTGAAGATTCCCATCGTCATCTCAAGTTGATGGGAGATCTGGGACAGGTAGAGTAGTCTATGTTGTTTCATATAGTAAAATATATTTTCTTGACTGGGGCAATGTATCTTTTATCCATGCTTCAATCTGTTATGTTACTGATCTTCTCACAATTCACTTACTCAGATAGTACCAATGAAATACAATCCGAGAGATGAAAATTCAATCAAGGCAGTATTGGCAAAAGCTAATGTGGTTATCAATCTCATTGGTATACATTCTTCACTTGTAATTTTACATGTTAAAGATATTAAAATCTTGAATTCAATGAAGGAAATCACACTTTGTAGCTTGGCAGGGAGGGAGTATGAGACAAGAAACTTTAGCTTTATGGAAGTGAATCATTCCATGGCCGAACAGCTTGCGACGGTTGGTATCCTACATTGACATTCATGACATTCATTACATTATTGTCATTTGCTTCTGATCTTAGTTCCATCTATTTCTCTTAAAAATTTGTTTCACAAAGCATTCTCCTTAACAAAAATGAGAATAATAAAAGTGTATATATTCACAAGACTATTTTGCCACAGTTTCAATATTTTGTACTGTATAGTATTATTCTACACCCAAGTTGCAGTCTGAGATGCAGCTGTAAAGCCCGTAATTGAAGTATTCTTTCAAGATATCCAGAACTGTCTTATGGGATCTGATTTCTGCTCAATATCCGATTAGTAAGCAGTCAGTTAGAGAATTTTCTTTAGTAGACTGGATATATAGATGGATGTGAGCTGGCAGGTTGCAAACATAGCACTAAAATTATAGTTGAAGAAAAGAAAAGCTATTATTTACTCATATATGAATTTGGGAGTATGATGTGACCTTTTATTGTCAACAAGTGTTACACCCATCATTAGCTAGGAACTATATAACAGATTTAATATGTGTGAAGGTGGTTGTGAAGAGGTTTATTTATAGTAAATGTACTTTGTACATTATTAAAGAAAACACTTCATTCTACATTATACATTCCTTCTGAATAGTGCTTTGTCATCTATTTACAGGTATGACCTGTATTTCTTCTTGTAATTATCCTTGTGTTTGTTATCATGCCTTTTCATTAGCTGAGTTTGTATCCTCCTCTCCCTCTTTCATTTGGCAGTATTAGTAATGCAGCTATTGGTCTCTTATTTTATTTTATTTTTATATGTTTGTGCAGATTTCCAAGGAACACGGTGGTATCATGAGATTTATTCAAGTTTCTTGTTTAGGGGTATCTCCCTCATCACCATCCAGATTTCTAAGGGCTAAAGCTGCTGCAGAGGAAGCTGTTTTAAGTGAATTACCAGAGGTAGATTTATTATCTTTGTTTCCCTGGATCTGCGTTTATTTCAGGAGTATAGCTGCTAACATTTTCTTTGTTCAATAGGCCACAATTATGAGACCTGCTGTAATGATTGGTACAGAGGATCGGATTTTGAATCGGTGGGCACACTTTGCAAAAAAATACAGCTTTCTTCCTCTTGTTGGGGATGGGTCTACCAAGTATGTCTCCAATCTCTCAATTGAAAGTCAGTTAATTTTAATTTTTCAAATTCAATAATTTAACAATGTTGATCATGCACTTGTATGCCCTTTTATGAAACTTCATTTTAATATTTTTTCTGGCAAGAATCCAACCTGTATATGTTGTTGATGTTGCTGCTGCAATCGTGGGAGCCTTGAAAGATGATGGCAGCAGCATGGGACAAGTTTACGAACTTGGTGGGCCTGATATCTTTACAGTGCATGAATTGGTAATTTCTCATCTGTTTCTCTGAAGTTGTTGCATTATCGTGGATTTACTCTTGCTGATCCCCCAGAGTAATGCAGGCAGAGCTTATGTTTGAAACGATCCGCGAATGGCCTCGCTACGTGAAGGTTCCTCTCCCAATTGCAAAGGTAAATATGTATGGCTCTTGATGATGCAAGTGTGTGAACAAGTAAGCTAAGCCCACCCCCACCCGGCGCAGTAAAAGAAGATAGAAAAGATTTTTTTTACCAATAGTAATTCCGATGGTTTAAATGTTGCCAATTCATCATCACTTGGCCAAGTAAAGCCCATTATCTATAAAACTGTATGCAAATTATTTTGCTAGGTAGGTCAAAGATAATAACTTAAAAACAATATTATACTAACTCAAAGATGTTATGCCCAACTATGAGAGTTGCAGTGCATAAATTTGTTTTTGCTTTCCAATGACAAATGAGGGGTTGCCATCATCACAGCCATAATTATGCATATGTCGTAGGATTCCTTAACTGCGAAACCCGGGATAACTAGGATATGCAGGTGTCTTGGTGTGTGTGTTTTTTTTTTTATTTTTTTTTTTTATCAATTTCATGCCACAAACTAGTCTTGTGGGAAGCCTGTATTGGTGTATATCTTTATAACCATGTAAGTGCCCTGTCTCCCAGTCCAAGATGCATACCTAAGTATGCATTTTTCTTTTATTAATAATGTTGACTTGAACCTCAACTGCTTATGGCTTTGAATGTTCCAGGCAATCGCAATGCCACGGGAGATATTGCTTAAAAAAGTTCCATTTCCATTACCGAATCCTGAAATCTTCAACCTAGATCAACTCCTTGCCCAAGCTACAGATACAGTCGTCTCAGAAAATTGTAAGTTCAGTAATTTTTAGGATCAGGCTTGTAATTTCTTCTTCCCATGCTTTTGTCATCATTTGCTTGTTTACGGTTGGTTAATGTTCTCATTTTTCTCAATTTTGTGGTGCGCTTTGTAGCTTTGACTTTCAATGATCTTGGAATTGTGCCCCATAAGGTGAAGGGTTACCCTAGTGAGTTCCTTATCCAGTATCGTAAGGGTGGCCCACAGTTCGGTTCTACAATCAGTGAAAGAGTGTCGCCAGATGCTTGGCCATGAGTTTCTCAGGCTCTGTAATTCCCAACTGCTTTTAGTCCAGACGTGCAACCCACTTGGAAACTTTGAATCAGGTTTGGGGTGCAAGACTTCTGTTTCATTCACTCATGGTATTTTAGAATGATATATTAATAATCTCTGTCTATGATTACTTCTGGCCATTTTATATCAAAATTGTGCGGCTTTGTGCCCATTGTGATCATAATTTCCATGGGTTTTTTATGAGTTTCTAATTATTTATCCTTGGTAATGACAGGTTTTCAGAGGGTTGCTTGCTTCTGTTGAGAAATAGTAGGAAACAATAAAAGATATGGAGAGTTAATTCTTTCATGGTTTCATATCTGTAACATTTGACCAAATTGCGATCATTTGTAATTTCAAGATATTTGAGAAATTCTTTTCTTTCTTTTTTTTGCTTGTTCATAAGCCCTGAGTTATGAAGGGAATTCATTGTATCTTTTTTGTGTTGGCTTTAAATATACCCTTTGATGAATCAAGATATTTCTGTATGCTGGAGAAAGGAAGTGAAGAAATGTTTTCCTCCCCAATAGAATGAAATCTATTTTCATCAGTACAAGCAACTCTAAATTTTGTGTGAGGAGTGGCTAAATTACTTCTGTACTGGCGATATTGTGAGATTAACCGAACTTGTGATGTTGTGGTTCATTACTCATTATCATGTTTGAGATCGAGTGTAGGGAAAAAAGTCATAAAGTAACAAAAAATATGATACTGTAGTAGTTTAATACACAGAAATTAGAAGAATATATAAAAATATTAATCAATCTCCCCTCCCCATTGGGATTCAAGACTAAAATTAGTTGATGGAACAAAAGAAATCTGTCTGGGATGTATTGGTATTGAGAATAGGGATCGCTTGTTTCTTGAACAATTCTAATTTTCATCTATATTATTAATGGGTTATAAGACAATTCATGGTTTAGGCAGTTGTTAAGAATATGAGTTATAGGTGGAAGCAATGCAAATTCTTTCTTAAAAATTTTAGTTTGGCATAAAGTGGTTTAACAAGAATATTGGCTTTCCTTGCAAAGTCTATATACCAAACTCATATTGCAAGTAAGGAAGCAAGAAGCATGAATTGGAACTACCATCATCTGTGAAAAACTTGATTCAGAGTACTTCAATAAGGAGAAAAGAAATAGCAAATCTCAATCTACTCCTAGTCTACAAGACCCATCCAACACATTATGGACCCAAAGGTCGGCCATGGCTCCTTTGAACACATCAACTTAGAAGGAAAGAACACTGGGGCAGCATTTTTCATACATCCAAACACCAAAGGTGAGTCCCACTCTCATGGTTGTTGCTGCATCAACATTTACATAAACAACAATGTCCAGGGGGCCAACAATTCCTTTTTGCATGGGAGTTGTGTGAAAATGAGAGATCCAGGAGTTCACTTGTTCTTTGGAGATGTGAAGTTGGGTAAGTCTTTAAGAACAAGAAACAAGAAGAGGAAGAAAGAAGAATCCCCAGTATCTGCTTCTAAGCTAGGCTCTTGTTCCATCTTTTTATTTGTGTTTATCCCATTCTTCTTGTTGCTTTCTTTGTTGTTTCCATGAAAGTGTTATTTCATGCACATTGGTTAGTCTACTATAAGCTTAATTGTCCTGATAAAGTAATTCATTTATTCATTTGTGTATGAAAATATATTCTTTTATAACCTATATAAGTAGATCTCATCTTGGTGAGAGATGTGATTAACATTTTAACAATATAGTTAGTAACGTGATACATATAGCATTACTCTTATTATTTCACTGCAAAATCAAATATGAACATATGGCAAATATCATATCTAAGCTCTTGAAGAGAGGAAAAAACAAAAGTTGTGCTCTCCCTCTCACTTGGGATCTTATAGAACAGTCAGTATACAAACAAATAGTATCCTACAAAGATGATGACTTTTGTAATGTGTGGTCATAGAAAGAAGGGGTTAGTGGTTGCCCACTCTCTTGGGCCTCTTGGTCTGCAAATTAAATTTATGCTGCCCAACCCCCAGAACAAAGTTGATAAATAAGCTTCCTTACTTGCTGGGATGTAATTGTAGGCTAGATAAGCTGCTTGAATCAATAATGCACATATATATATACATAAAAGGACAAAGGAGAATTATTTTATTTTATGTATATACATAAAAAGGACAAAGGAGCTTGACCCAAAAAAAGGGACAAAGGATAATTATTTTATTTTAGGGTTTTTTTTACTTTTGATACCTGAGCTTTGGACATATCCTAATTAAATACTTAAACTATTATTTATCCTAATTTCTTACTTAAACTTTTATTTTGTCTCAAATGGGTATATAATGTGACTTTTTAAAAAAAATACTAACAATTTGGTCATATATGTTGCACATGTCTTATTCCCAGGGTCAATTTAGTTTATTCATGATTCTATGTTGACTAAAATGCCCCTAATTTTGATGCCTTATTTGATAAAAGTCATATTATATACTAAATTGAGACAAAATAAAAATTAAGATATAAAATTAAGATAAATAATAATTTAAATACCTAATTGAAACAATGCTCAAAATTCATCTATCAAAATTGAAAAAGACCCTTTATTTTATTTGATGAGGCATATGTCGTCACCCCACTCAGTAGTCTTTTGTCTTGTTGATGGTGAGAAAAAGATGTTGTCACCAGTCACCACTCAATGTATTCGACCAGTCCTTAGTGCTCTGTTTGGAGGAAACATAGTGGCCTTATAGCAATTTATGTAAGGATATATGTATCTTATATGTTGTTTGTAAAAGAGATGGATCATCATGCTTCCGGGTAATGAGTTGATTAAAGGAGATTCTACCTCTCATTAATTTCTCACTTTATTTTTTGTTTGGTTAAACTTTATTCTTCGTTATGGTTAATCATACGTAGTTAGCCCATTGTATTTTGACAAATTCATAATCATATTTATTAGACTTTAAATTTGAAGTCTCAAATTAAGACCTAAAATATAAACTCTATAGGGTAATCCTACCCAATAGAATTAGCAACACTACCAAAATATTAGATTAAAAATATAAAAATGTTCACAAGTATGACTAGCTGATCAATCAGCATCACTACTCACTAGCAGCATGAGGGTAATGACCAAACAAATTAAACTAATCCTTAATAATAATTAAAAGTTATGATGATGATTAAAGGCACATTGTAAGCTTCATAATTTTCTTGCTTTACATAGGAAAAAAAAGATTAATTAGGTAGTGGCAAACAAAGTAAAGCACCGAAGCAGAGGACTAGGGGAGTCTTTTGAATTCTAAATTCTTAAAATTGGAAAACGTCGGTTCACTGCTTCCAACGATTGTGCATAGCTGCATACCTACAAGGTAATTAATCGGTGACAATTGGACCTTGGCTTTATGTGGGGTGGATTTGAATTATTGATTTAAGTTCATTTTAATTAAATATATGATCTAAATTCACAGTTTAGTGAGAAAATATTACATTATACATGTCTAGACTATACATCATAGAACATCTAAAAATCATTATTATAAAGAAGACAATAAATAAATTATTTTCCAGTGAATTTGGCGCATTTTGAACCTTTTGTTTGATTTGGCGCATTTTGATTGGGCAGTACAGTGTGGTGTGGGGACAAAGAGTGATGATGTATATGACATCCTTCCTCATTATTTTTTTTTTTGTTTCAAAGGAAATCAAACTCAAAATATCATAATTCTAAGTTTCTAACACATTAATCCACCTACTTTTACCACTTAAGTTAAAATAAATTTTAATTATAAAAAAAACTTTGCATCTGAACAATAGTTTTGCCATGTCTCTATCATGTCTCTCTCACCATTTAAAGTCTAGGAATAATAAAACAATGGTTTATTTAAAAATAGTTTTTTTTTTTTTAATTGAGAAGATTGGACTTTCTCTCATTTTAATAAAAAATATTAATTAATTTTTTGGATTCTATTTAAATGAAGTTCAATAACTAAGATCTATAATTCTATATTCAACCAAAAAAAAAAAAAAAAAGAAGAGAGAAAGGGTACATAGACGTGGTCAATGTCATTTTCCTTGATAGAACTATATTCAACCAAATGAGACGGCTGATAATGCTCATGAATGCACACTTTTGTTTAGTTCCTTTATAAGATAAATTAGATTTGTTCAAAATTTTTTTGCTAATAACATAAGTCGGCTATTGCAATTATGAATTTATGATGTGCCTAAATTGGAAAATATTGGCCCTACTGTTATTTGTGATTTAGCCACCTTGGTTTTTTTTGGTTTAAAAAGCACAATTCGACCCCGCCTGGCCCCACCTCTCACCCACTGAGTGCTCTCCACGTGTACCCTTACTATTTCATTTTCTCCACCAAAATGAGTTGGATTTCTTCTTTACCAGAAAAAAATGAGTTGGAATTTTTTGTTTTTGGGTGAGAAAAAAAGTGGGATTTTCAACTTTCATGCAACGTAATTTCAGGGGTGAACCGGACACGTCCTCCCCACCACTCCACGTGGCGAAATCCAAGCGGTCACCGACACGAGACAACTCCCGGCACACGTTGCTAACGTGCGCCACCTTTTAATATCCCTCCACCTTCGCTCGCTTAGTGTTGTTTACTCTCATTTTCTCCCACTTCATTTTCTCTGCTTTTTCTCAGTCTCAGCCCAAAATTAAGCTAAATTTTCTCTTTCTCGGAAAATCAAAATGTATGTAAGTCTCTTTCTCCTCAATTTACTCTGCTGGCGTTCATTTCTTCGATTTCTTCCAGATTCTCCCTTTTTCAGGTTTAAAGTTTGTTGATTTTGTTTCTGTTAGCTCCAAATTAAACAACCTGAAACAGATCGAACAAACGTGGTTATTCCTCGTGATTCTTGCCCTTGCTGCACCCGAATCTTTTTTTTTTGCCTCTAGATTTGGTCAATTTTAGTTATTTCCGGTATATCCGTTACCTAAAATATCTGTTTCAGTTCAGTAGAAGCTCTAGAAATCATCTCTGTTTTGCATTTGGGAGCTGAATTTAAGCTCAGAATTAGTGTGTTAAGGACATTGGGTTAGGGTTTTGCTCTGGTCTAGTCTTGTTGGTGTGAGTATTGGGATTTGGGTTTGGTGTGAATTTGGTAATTGATTGAGTGGGGTGTGGTTTGTGATTTGGGGTTTCAGTTCTGGTTCTTAGAATGTGTGTTTGATGAATTGATTGGTCGATTGGATTTGGAATCTGATGAGACGCCGCTCGCCAACGATTGAACTGTCGGAGCAAATGGAGAAAGGGACGGGAAAGCATCATAATACCCGGCTTTGCTTCTTGGCATCGTTGTCGGTGTTCTTCTGGATGCTATTGTTGTACTTCCATTTTGTTGTGCTTGGAGGTAGTACAGTAGAGCAATCTGTCGAATTACAAGCCGGTCCTGTTTACCTTGAACCGAAGCCTACACGTGTAACTGATGCTCGTAAGGTAGACATCCTAAACACTGAATCAAAGCCCCCACCAGTAAACACTGAATCGAAGCCTACCCCTGTAACCGGTCCTCTTCAGATGGGCAACTTAAGCACTGAATCAACCCCTACCCTTGTAACTGGTGGTGCTGATCGAATGGACACCCCTTCGGAAAGCACCCAGAGTCGTAAAACTGAGAATTACCCGTTTATGAGAGCATTGAGAACTGTCGAAAACAAGAGTGATCCGTGTGGTGGGAGATATATTTATGTGCATGACCTTCCGTCAAGGTTTAATGAGGATATGCTAAAGGAGTGTAAGAGTTTAAGCCGTTGGACAAATATGTGCAAGTTCACAACTAATGATGGGCTTGGTCCTCCACTTGAGAATATTGAGGGGGTGTTCTCGAGTACGGGTTGGTATGCCACAAATCAGTTTGTGGTGGATGTCATATTTAGCAATCGGATGAAGCAATACGAGTGCTTGACACAAGATTCGTCTATTGCTGCAGCAATTTTTGTTCCCTTTTATGCTGGGTTTGATATTGCTCGGTACCTTTGGGGATTCAATACATCAAGGAGGGATGCAGCTTCGCTTGATCTGGTTGATTGGCTTATGAAGAGGCCAGAGTGGGGCATAATGGGTGGCAAAGACCATTTTCTTGTTGCAGGAAGGATAACATGGGATTTCAGGAGACTGACAGATGACGAAAGGGATTGGGGTAACAAGCTTCTCTTTTTGCCAGCTGCTAAGAACATGTCCATGCTTGTGGTCGAATCAAGCCCATGGAATGCTAATGATTTTGGTATTCCATATCCCACATACTTCCATCCAGCAAAAGATGCTGATGTGTTCAATTGGCAGGACCGCATGAGAAAATTAGAGCGTAAATGGCTTTTCTCTTTTGCTGGTGCCCCACGTCCTGGCAATGCCAAGTCGATTAGGGGGCAGATCATTGATCAATGCAAGAATTCAAAGGTCGGTAAGCTGTTGGAATGTGATTTTGGGGAAAGCAAGTGTCATTCTCCAAGCAGTATAATGCAAATGTTCCAGAGCTCCGTTTTCTGCCTGCAACCACAGGGTGATTCATACACCCGGAGGTCTGCTTTTGATTCAATGTTGGCTGGTTGCATACCTGTCTTCTTTCATCCTGGGTCAGCATACACACAATATACTTGGCATCTACCAAAAGATTATACAAGTTATTCAGTGTTCATCCCAGAGGATGATATTCGTAAGAGGAATGTTAGCATAGAGGAAAGGCTTAGTCAAATTCCTCCTGAGAAGGTGAAAATCATGAGGGAGGAGGTTATAAGCCTTATCCCGAGGCTGGTATATGCTGATCCCCGCTCTAAGTTGGAGACTCTTAAAGATGCCTTTGATGTTTCTGTACAAGCAATTATAGAAAAAGTTACAAAGGCAAGGTGGGACATCATTGAAGGTCTTACAGATGAGAACTTCATTGAGGAGAACAGTTGGAAGTATGCTTTGTTGGAGGAGGGACAACGTGAGGTGGGACCTCATGTATGGGATCCTTTCTTCTCGAAGCCAAAGGATGGTAATGGCGAATCTGGTGAGACATCTTCCGAAGCTGCAAAAAATTCCTGGAAGAACGAACAGCGACAACAATCATGAGTGGAAGATAACAGCATAGCAATAGAAATTCCACCAATGTCCAATGCATGCAGACAACAGATTAGCATGAGACTTACTGCATTGAGTTTGGGAAGGTATGGGCTCTTGCTAGTACCTTATGAAGCTCATGATCACAGAACTCACAATCAAGACTTCCCAGCCCACATTCTTGTATAATAATCCAAATAATAGATACATATTTATGCTTCTAGTGCATTTTTTCCTATAGGATATTTTACTTTCTGCTTTATGTATTTTGGCTAGTAATTCGTTGTGATGTATTTTAGCCGAGCTATCGTGTTCTTTTATCGACTTACAGGAATAAAAAAGAGTGATTTTTAACCCTTTACGTTATCAAAAGAACTAAATTTGAGTGTGATATTTGCCCACTTACAGTCATTTCATTTTATTACCAGGAATGAAGAGATATGTCACCATAAGCTATTCCTTTTAGGACACAATTTTGCACATCTTTACTACTAAAAAATCAGGCTACGGTCACAGGTTTCACCGAGTTATGTATTCCCATAATGCCCTTATATAATTTTACTGACTGATCAACAATTATACAAAATGGTTATCATTGTGACTAAATTGAAATGAACAGTTAAAAGACTGAGAATGAAGAGAAGGTTGGATGGAAGATGAGAAGGAAGAAAGGAAAAAAGAGAGGGTGGAGGAAATTAAGGTGCATGAATTGCACCCATAATTGATGAATGTGCTCATATGTGTTTTCTAGTTTGGGAAACAAAGATGAAACTTTATCTTTTTTTTTTTTTTCTTAATGCATAGCAGCTGCTGGGTTTGCAATTTGGTCTCCCTTAACGTTGACTATATAAATATTGCTTTAAATTAACATTATGTCTCATATTGTATTACAAGTTAACAGGCTGACAGCTTTTTGGTGTTCCTTGTCCCTATTATGGAAGAGATCTGAGATGTGAATGTTATTTTTTTTTTGTGGCCAAAATATGAATGTTATTTTTTATTTCATTAAGAATCAAGCTGGTTTAGATCTGGTCATTAATTAGTGCTGAGGTTGTATATCATTCATTATGTTTCCTTTTCTTGAAAGTTTTTTAATTTATGCTTGCCAGAATATTGGCCCTGCATTGCATTTGCAAGCTTTATAGTTTATAGGCTTATTTGCGCCAATGCCCCCTGAAAGTAACTTCGACTTTCAATTTGCCCCCTGAAACTTTATTTCTCCCACTTTGCCCCCCGAATTTTACAAAAAACCATATTCCGTCAAGTCCGTTTATTCGTCCGTCAAAAATCCTACGTGGCGCTTACGTGGAAGGGGTAATTAGGTCTTTTACTCGACGCAAACCTGAATCACCCTGACATGTTGCCAACTCGGCTCCACATCAGCATTTAGTGGGACCCCCAACTGTAATTGAACCCATTTCCCTCCTAATTGGGGTTAAGTTGTAAACAGAGAAAATAAAGAAAATACAGAAATCGAAAGGGTTTGTGCAAATCAAAAGCAAAAGGGTTTGTGCAGATCGAAAAGGAAGAAAGGGGAAGAAAGGGGTTTGTGCAGATCGAAAAGGAAGAAAGGGGTTTGTGCAGATCGAAAAGGAAAGGTAAATCTCTGTAGAAGCTTCGATTCTACTGGAAGGAAAAGGGTGTTTCACAGTATTCTTGGGTGGAACATGACGGTGCTCAGGGAATACGGATCTGCTGGACCGATGGAAAGTAAGTGGGCATATATGGTTTTACTTTAGGGTTACACTTTGTTTGTATCGATGATAATGGTCCCAAACTTTTGGGTTTTTTTATTGCTCATCTCCATTATTGAGGCTGTGTTAGGGTTCCTTTAGTCTTTTTTTGTCGGTGGTCACATGTGCTCTTGTCTTTTAGGGCGATACTGTTTTCCTTTTGTCATTGACTGTTAGGTTGAAATTAATTTTGAAATTGATTAATAACCCAAAAAACATGTTTTTAATTGGACAAATTTCACTTTAATATGTCTTTTGCAGTTTAATATTTTGAAAACAACATCGACCTATTATATCATAATTTGTCATATTTGTTAGAATTCAAAAATGTGTTAACTTGGATTGTGTTGTTGAATGAAGTGGTACTTGGTTTGTGAAATTTATTTGTGTGGATTTATGAAGGTAGTTACTTACAGTAATGAGGTTTTGTCTTTTTGTGTTATTTGTAGTTGGTCCAGAAGAGGTAACATTTAAAGTCTTTCATGGGGGTAAACTAGTGTGTATTGATGGCAACCTGAGCTATGTTGGTGGCAGTGTAAGTTGGTTTGACCACTGTTGTGTGGATTTTGTGTCATTGTTGGAGCTAAATGGCATGGCCAAACTGTTAGGCCATACCGATGTTGGTTTCTACATTAGGGCTGAGAATTCCATGGTTGAGATTAAAACTGACAAAATGATATTGGATTTAATTGAGGCAATACCATCTGGTAACCGTAGGGAGATTAGCCTATATTTGACAGGAAATGAAAGGATACAAAGTGTGACACTAGATGAGTTATTGACAGATGTAATTGCCATTGTGGATGTTGAAGGTGCAGATATAGAAGATAATCATGGTGATGGGCCTGGTGAGGATGAAGATACTGATGGGCCTGGTGAGGATGAAGATACTGATGGGCCTGGTGAGGATGAAGATACTGATGGGCCTGGTGAGGATGAGGATATTGGTGAGCCTGTGGTGGATGAGGATACTGGTGAGCCTGGGGTGGATGAGGATACTGGTGAGCCTGTGGTGGATGAGGATACTGGTGAGCCTGGGGTAGATGAGGATACTGGTGAGCCTGGGGTGGATGAGGATGATGCAAGTGATTCAGATTGGTATGATAGTGATTATATGGATAGTGGCTCAGAGCTGAATATTTTGAAAGAGGATGAGACACTGTATGAGAGTTATGTGGATCACACTGCACCTGACAGACCTGATTTGGAAGAGGATGAGCAAGTTTCAGATAGTACTCATTCTGATGGGATTGGCAACTATGAAGGGTCTTCTTCTGAATGTGATGATGTTGACAGCAGATCCAGGGGCAAACTCCCAAAGTTTGATATATCTAAATGTGTAGTCTTTAGACCTGAAGTTGATATGAAGAATGTGCAGTTCTGTTTGGGGCAAAGATATGCTACTGCAGCTATATTTAGGGCTGCAGTAAGACAATATTCTATTCAGACTGAGAGAGAGTTAAAATTTTACAAGAATGACCCAGATGCTGTGAGAGCCATATGTGTCCATAAGAAGTGTCCCTTTGTGGTGTTTGCATCAGCTATTAATGGGAGTGTTGATCTGATTGTGAAAACTTTAAAAGTGGAGCACAAATGCAGCAAGTCTACAAAAAATAGGGCTGTTAGTTGCAATTGGTTGGCAACTAAGTATGCTTATCAACTTAGCTGCAATCCCAATTGGAATTTGCAAGGCTTCAAAGAGCAAGTGAGGGTTGAATGTAAGGTTAATGTTAGTGATTCACAGGTATATAGAGCTAAAGAGAAAGCAGCAAAAATTCTAGAGGGCACCTATACTGAACAATATGCAAACTTGTGGGATTATGCTGCAGAGTTGAGGAAGCAAAATGTGGGGACCACAGTTGTTATTAAATCAGAGCTAGAAGGTGAGAGTCCAAGATTTGAAAGGATTTACATATGTCTAGGAGCACTTAAGCAAGGGTTCCTTGATGGATGTAGACCATTCATAGGTCTTGATGGTTGTCATATCAAGGGTCCACACCCTGGTCAGATCTTGTCTGCTGTTGGGGTTGATGCCAATAATGGCATGTTCCCCATTGCTTATGCCGTGGTCGAGGTTGAAAATTATTCCACTTGGAGATGGTTTTTAGAGTTGTTAGCAGTGGACTTGTGTATTGAGAACTCTCATGCATATATCTTTATGACAGATAAGCAGAAGGGGTTGATAGATGCAGTTGGTGAGTTGTTCCCACATGCAGAGCATAGACACTGTCTGAAACATCTCTATGCTAACTTTAATACTCAACACAAGGGGTTAGCCTTGAAGCATCAGATGGAGAATATAGCAAGGGCAACCACACTGCAATGGTTTGATGCTGAGATGAAAAAGATGCTTGATATGGATGATGCAGCATTCAAGTGGCTCTGCGATAGACCTGCAAAACATTGGGCTAAGTCCCATTTCAGCACAAATATCAAGTGTGACAAGCTCCACAATAACAACTGCGAAGCCTTTAACAAGGCTATACTAGAGGCAAGAGACAAGCCTATTCTGACTATGTTAGAGAGAATTAGGCTATATCTGATGTTGTTGACAGCAGGTAGGAGAGCACAAGTTGATAGGTGGAGGCATTCTGTAGGACCAAGAATCCATAAAATCATTGAGGATTACAAGAAAGAGGCATTCTGGTGCATTCCTAAATTGGCAGGGGAGAAAAAATACCAAGTGATGGACCACAACCAGAAGTCACACAGAGTGGACTTGGACAAAAAAACATGCAGTTGCAGGGTATGGGATCTTAGTGGCCTGCCATGTGTACATGCATGTGCTGCCATTAGTAACTTTCATGGTGAGCCTGAAGACTTTGTCACTGACTGTTATAAGAAGGAGAATTATGAGAGAACCTACAAGCCAATGATTGAGCCTATGACAAGCCATGACTTGTGGGTGAAGACTGGGGAGACCCCATTGATGCCACCAAGGTTTCACAAGCAACCTGGAAGGCCTAAGAAGGCTAGGATCAGAGCTCCAAATGAGCCCCCAAGACCTCCAAGTCAAGCTCATAAGCTGAGAAGGTTTAATATAAAGATAAGATGTAGCAGATGTGGGGATGAAGGCCACAACATCAGGTCCTGTCCTAAGATGAAGACTAGAGGCAGCAGTCAGGTAACCTATCTTGACTATGTTAAAGAATAATTGCGTAGCTGGTTAGCCTATTTACACAGTGATATTGGTATTTTGTTGTAGAGCACATCACAGGACGCATCCCAACAGGAAGGGCAAGCCACACAAAATCAGACTAGATCTTCAAAATTGACAGTGAGTTACGAATATTATCTATACTAGTTAATCCCATGCTTACTTGACAATAACAACTGTGGTATTTTGCTTGTGATGGTTACTTATACAGGTTAAGAGGGGTGAAGGTCAGACAAGACCTACACAACAGAGGACCACAAGGCAGGCTGCAAGGTCATCACAAGCCCAATCACAATCTCAATCTCAAGCCCAACCTTCACAACCTCTTTCAAGCACTGCCCAACCTCCACAGTCCCAATCCAAGCAACCATCTACATCACAGCAAGAAAGTGGTCACAAGAGATACAAGTCTCCTGCAAAAAGGGTGGATTCAGAAGCTCATAAGAAGAAGTGCAAGAAGTTGTACATGAAGAAGAAGCCCTTCTGACTTTGGCATTTTTTATCCATGACTGACTTTTGCATTATGACATTTGGAAAATATTTTGGAAAGACAGTTTGTGAACAATTAAGGTTTTGGAAAGACAATTAGATATGTTTAGGGTGAGAGAGTATTTTGGAAACACAGAGCATAGCTCATTTATTTTGTGTATTTTGAGCTTGATGAAAAGTCAGTTTGTATTCAATCTAATTTGTGGCAGATACATATCTAAACCCATGCAGTTTGATGATGTTCAATTATGCTCATACAATCACATTTACAAAACAATGAGGTAAGGAAATACATATACTAAATTTCAACTTCATTGCCAAATAGAACATTACAAGGTTGAACCACTGCCAAGAAATGCAGCATTACATTACAAGGTTCAAATATAGGGGTTTTCTTTGACAAAATTTACAAGGTTCAAGATGAAGCTAGGACAAAAACTACATAGTACATTAAACCCCTAAAACTACCCAACAAACGTTGCAAATCCAAAAACCAGTTCCACATACACACTCTACCCCATCTGCCACACCAGACCAAAACAAATACACACAATGAAAAAACCCCACGACAAAATCAACCCAAACCACAGACATTTCTCCCTTGCTTTCCCCCTTGAAATTTGAGTTTCCAACCCTCCAATTTTTTTCAATAGCCCAGGTATGATAGTCTTCGCACGGTCGCAGATTTGAGGATCAAACCACTCAAAGAACCCACAGCCTTTGGACCTCTGCACCAACACCAACAATAAATCAAACCCATTTTCCATTTTGTATACACAAAAATTAGAAATTTTAAAGCTCAAATACCTACCACCGAAGATAGTGGACAACAATGAAACCTTCTTCCTGGGTGGCGGTCAGTCCAAGAAGTTGAAAATCGAGCGGCCCTGTCACAATAGCAGCGAATCTGTTCTCCCCTAGCACCCACAGCACGCTGCCTACTGCTTTGGTGGCTCAAGTTGCTCATGGCGGTGTAGAGGTTTTGAGAAAGATGAAGAGAAGTGTACAGGATAAAAGAAAGAGCAGATTTTTAGGGCTTAGATTAAGGAACTGGAGGGAAAGGTGGCTAAATTAGGAGGGAAATGGGTTCAATTACAGTTGGGGGTCCCACTAAATGCTGATGTGGAGCCGAGTTGGCAACATGTCAGGGTGATTCAGGTTTGCGTCGAGTAAAAGACCTAATTACCCCTTCCACGTAAGCGCCACGTAGGATTTTTGACGGACGAATAAACGGACTTGACGGAATATGGTTTTTTGTAAAATTCGGGGGGCAAAGTGGGAGAAATAAAGTTTCAGGGGGCAAATTGAAAGTCGAAGTTACTTTCAGGGGGCATTGGCGCAAATAAGCCTAGTTTATATCTCTCTCTACTCTCTCTAAAGTCCACGCGTCATTTACTTGAAGTTGGGCTGAGCTGGAGTTGTTTTTTTATTTTCTGTTTGTTATTTTTGAGCTGGAGCCGAATGACCATCTTGGGAGTGTATCAATATGGACTCAGAAGCATCTCACCCAACCCAGGATGGAATAAAGAACGAACCAAAGTAAAAGTTGAATAGTGAGCTCCTCGCAATGAAACCTGGCCCATTGATTTAGGCCGTCTATATCCAAACTGTCTTGGCCCAATAGAATTTATATAGGACTTTTTTTTTTTGGACTGAAATTTATTTAGGATTTGGATTATAATCGGACTACCATGTTCTCAGCATCTAAATTCCTATTCAACGTATCAGCTTCGGCTCCCATAGAAAAACCTATATGGAATAATTCCTAGAGGCATTACTTTGTATCCCAATTTTATAAAATCTGAACTGATAAAAGTGTTTTTCATTTATTCAATTTTGAGTTCATTTTGGATTTTATTTCTTTACAATAAGTAATAAACCGATAAGTCATTTGTCACATAAATTGGGATCAATAAGTTGGGAAAGTGGTGCCTCTAACATTATTGAGAATAATTTATCTTCGATTTATATTTATGAAATTTCCTTTACTTTTATACATAAGTAAAATAATTTAATTAATTTTTTTTGTTTAAAATCTAAAACATAAGCTCTAATGCTTCTCTTTTATATGGTGTGGTGTCCTATATATGAGAAGTTGTATGTTTGGATGACTACAGTAATGGTAGGAATGGCAGTAATGCACAAGGGCTGCAACCTGCATGCGGCGGAGGGAGGCATGGAAAGCAGCAAATCCAGAGAGAGAGAGCGTGTGGGTAATAAATGACTTCCAAACATCAAACTGAGAAACAAAGATTGATAGAATTTTTTCTTCAACATAACGGCTTCAGCCTTGAGCTTCATAATTAATGTATTAAAACTCACCATAACATCCCGTGAACAGCTTCTAAGCTCAAGCAAGCTCTTCACTACCACTTGAGCTCCTCCCAGAAACTCAACAAAGGATCCTCGTGATGCAGAGCTCTTAAATTTCACGAGTTTTGTATTTTAACTCAGAGCTCAGAAAAACTGCCTCCCCAACCCTGTTTTGAATTCTCTTCAAATACCCCACAAAATGCTTCCACCAAATCATGCACAGCACAGCAGCCTAAGAAGCACCACTTTGTTCTTAACTTGTAGCAACTATGGAATCCCAAACCTGTCTCTTCCTTTCCACCCTCTTCCTCTTTTTCGCTTCCCTTCTCGCATCAAACACTCTCCAAACTTACATTGTTCAGCTCCACCCACAAGGCTTAACCACCTCTTCTTTCACATCCAAACTTACTTGGCATCTCTCATTTCTTGAACAATGTCTATCCTCCCAAGAAGACCTTTCTTCTCGCCTTCTTTACTCTTACCATTCTGCCATGGAAGGCTTTGCAGCTCAGTTATCCGAATCCGAGCTGGAGTCCTTGCAAATGCTGCCTGATGTCATTGCAATTAGGCCTGACCGCCGCCTCCAAATTCACACCACTTATTCTTACAAATTCTTGGGACTCAACCCTGTTTCAAGAGAAGGTGCTTGGTACAAGTCTGCATTTGGAAGAGGAACAATAATTGGGGTGCTTGACACTGGAGTCTGGCCCGAGTGTCCAAGCTTTGATGATCGTGGGATGCCCCCAGTTCCCAAGAAATGGAGAGGGATTTGCCAAGAAGGGCAAGACTTCAATTCCTCGAATTGCAACCGGAAACTCATTGGTGCCAGGTTCTTCACTGAAGGCCATCGCGTAGCTTCGACATCATTGTCACCAGATGCTGTTCAAGAGTATGTGTCCCCGCGTGATTCCCACGGGCATGGAACTCACACATCATCAACAGCTGGGGGTACTTCTGTTCCCATGGCAAGTGTTTTGGGCAATGCAGCTGGTGTGGCTCGAGGAATGGCTCCTGGATCCCATATAGCTGTGTACAAAGTCTGCTGGGTCAATGGTTGTTACAGCTCTGATATCCTTGCTGCAATGGATGTTGCAATTAGAGATGGAGTAGACATACTCTCCCTCTCTCTAGGTGGCTTCCCCATACCACTTTTCGATGACACCATTGCAATAGGCAGCTTTCGAGCAGTGGAGCATGGAATTTCAGTTATATGTGCAGCTGGAAACAATGGTCCAATCCAAAGCTCAGTTGCCAATGAAGCTCCTTGGATTGCTACCATTGGGGCAAGCACACTGGACCGGAGATTTCCAGCCATTGTTCAAATGGGTAATGGAGAAGACCTCTATGGAGAATCCATGTACCCTGGAAACCATTTGATGAGCAGTGGGAAAGAGCTTGAACTGGTTTATGTGACTAGTGAGAACACTGGAAGTGAATATTGCTACAGAGGGTCTCTGCCAAGAGCAAAAGTACGAGGCAAAGTGGTGGTTTGTGACCGAGGCGTCAATGGAAGGGCAGAGAAAGGTGAGGTGGTGAAGGAAGCCGGCGGGCTTGCAATGATTTTGGCAAATACAGAGGTGAACTTAGAGGAGGGCTCAGTTGATGTCCATGTCTTGCCTGCAACTCTGATTGGCTTCAAAGAATCAATTCACTTGAAGGCTTACATAAACTCTACAAGGAGACCTACAGCTAGAATTCTATTTGGAGGTACAGTTATAGGAAAATCTAGAGCACCAGCAGTAGCTCAGTTCTCAGCTAGAGGACCCAGTTTCTCTAACCCTTCAATCCTCAAACCAGATGTGATTGCTCCAGGAGTCAACATCATTGCTGCTTGGCCTCAAAACTTAGGTCCTACTGGCCTTCCAGAAGATTCTAGAAGAGTGAATTTCACTATCATGTCCGGGACTTCAATGGCCTGTCCTCATGTCAGTGGAATTGCGGCTCTTATACGCTCGGCTCATCCCAAATGGAGCCCTGCAGCCATTAAATCTGCTGTTATGACAACTGCTGATGCGACTGATCATTCAGGAAAACCAATAATGGATGGAGACAAACCGGCTGGAGTTTTTGCGACTGGTGCTGGACATGTAAATCCCGAAAGAGCCATTGATCCGGGGTTGATTTATGACATCAGGCTGGAGGAGTATGTCACTCATTTATGCACTCTTGGATACACAAGATCAGAAATTTTAACTATCACTCATAGGAACGTTAGCTGCCGCGAAATTTTGCAGATGAACAGGGGTTTCAGCCTCAATTACCCCTCCATTTCAGTAATTTTCAAGCATGGGATGAGAAGTAAAATGATCAAACGAAGAGTAACAAACGTAGGGAGTCCTAATTCCATTTACTTGCTGGAAGTAATGGCACCTAAGGAAGTTAAAGTGAGAGTTAAACCACAAAGGTTAATATTCACAGACATCAACCAGAGTATGAGTTATAAGGTGTGGTTTATATCAAGGAGGGGAATAGGAACAGAGAAAATGAGCTTTGCACAAGGGCATTTGACCTGGGTGAATTCAAAAAATGGCTTTAACAGGGTTAAAAGCCCCTTTTCAGTCACTTGGAAGTAATAGGATGACAACAATCATGGTAATAGTAGTGGTCATGGTAGTACTACTCTAAAAATCCATTGTTATTGACTCATTGGATTTACATTTATGAAGATTCAAGGGGGAATATCTTATCCTGGTTTTGTGGAGGAGAAATATAAATTATGCCTTTTTATCATCTGATAAAGGCAGATGGTTTTATTGTATTAACTGCTAGTCTTCTATGATGTTGGGAGTCTTTGGACTAATAACTTTTGCTACTTAAAATGTTTCTACAGTGATAAAGATTTATGTTTCCCTCCTTTCAGTGAAATCAATTTACATATATAAAACTCGATATCTCTGCTTTCTATCATCTATGTTTTTTATGATAGAAAGCAGACCATGTTATAAAAGTTCCAATGCAATATGAAGGCCTAGGCAGATACAGAAACAAGCTTGCATGGTCATCAGTGCCTTATCAAGTCTGCAATATTCAACTAGAAAGATAAACGATAAAATACATTGACTAAGTTGTTCCATCATCGTATCATTTCTCAAATTACAACAGAGTAATTAAAAGAAAGAAGGCTTTGAAACATAAGCTATCTCATCTCTATAACTCAAAATACAGAAGAGTGACATAAATCTTAATAAGAGCAGAAAAATTGGTTGAATCAGAAGGAACATGCTGTACTTGCATTAAACTACATGGGTGGACTAAGATTCTCGAGTTTCATTTGACTTTAAAACAAGCCAGCACTGATAAGATGACAGGGAAGACTAAGACAACAGATAAGGATATACATTGCCTCATTTTTTGATGAACTGCAAGCCATTCTCATTAGCGTAGCGTTCCATGAATCTCATGAATCTGTCCCAGTCTCTTGGGGTCCTCATTATATACTTTGCTTCAATTCCTGCAGGCTTTCCGTTGACGAATTTAGCATTAACATCAACCGATTGAAGGACCCCTTCTTCATCAATCATGTAAAAGCCAGTGATATCACCAAATTCACCAGATGAGTCAAAAACAGAAGGCTGATCAAACTTGAATATGGCCATTCCATTTGTACCATCTTTTGATTTGGTCAGCCTCACATCTGGTATTGTCTGTTCATCAGTTCCTTGGATGAACTGAATTTTTGGTTTGACCATCATTGTAATACATCTAGATGCTTGCGAACATTGTCTTAATGGCGTCCATTGGGGACGAGACACGTGCAAAGACTGGCCATTGAATGTGGACTCTGCACTTCTATGAACAGCCCAAGATAACAAACCTATACAATAGAACACATATCACCTCTGCTAGAATTATAGTTATGTTTCAGAATCTATCAATAATTCCCATTATTAAGTACTTGAGGAGCCCTAATGGTCTCTGGGGTTTGGGAAAGGTGGAGATGAGAAACAGGAATTCAAATGTTGGCTTTCGAAATAGAAAACACAGAAGTATGAATTTAGTAATTTCAATTAGTTGGACGGTTTGAAAACCTACAATAATTATACAAAGGCCCTGACATGTTAATTCCACTCCATAAACCAAATATTTTACAAAATCTTGTTTACTTCACCATTCTTTATCTAAAATTGGAATTTCTAAAGAATGCTAATTGATAAGCATCATAAAGAATCAATATTCAATAAACCCTTATAATTCCTGCACTCAGAATCTCATCAACTTAGAAACTGCCAAAACTGACAAAAAGTTATAGAAATAATTGGCCAAAACCAGAACACAGAAACCTTAATGCATGTAACCACAGTAACGTAGTAGCCTCTTGAAACAGAAATTAGAGTACATGCAGAAAAAATAAAACAATAATTACCAGAATGAGAGCGTGATTGCTGCAGACAGTGGGAGACTGGAGAGGAGAATGCAAGTGACTGCAGGGTTGCCATTGCACAAGCAGAGAGAGAGAGAGAGAGAGAGAGAGAGAGAGAGAGAGAGAGAGAGAGAGAGACTGAGAGAGTGTGAAAAAGGAGAAGAGTTGTGGTTTGGGGATAGAGTGGTGTGTAACAAGGACAGCCTTTCACTATGAAGAAATTCTTAGGGTGCGTCTGGTAACGTTTTACAGAACGATTTTTGAAAAACGATTTTATAAAAACGAAAACGAGAAATTGAATTATGTATTTTTGAGATTTGAGAATGCGTCTGGTAGCTTAACCCGAGAACTGCTTTATGAGAACAAAAACAGTGAAAACATGTTTGGTACAGTGAACAGAAAATAGTAAAAACAGTAAATATGTGTTTGGTAAAAATGTTTTTGAAATATGTTTTTTAAGAAATTTTTATTTATTTTTAATAAAAAAACATAACAATATATTTTTTTATTACTATTAATTACTTTGCTTTTTATTTACAAATATGTTAGTACAAAAAACATATATATATATATATATATACGTACATACACAAGTTACTTGTCAACAAAATAACTAAAAAATACCTTAGATTAAATAGAGTACAGTCATTCCATATATGTTCCAACAAAATAGTTCATAATCATAAATACCATAGATTAAATAAAGTACCATCATCTCATACATATTTGAACAAAATAGTTCATAATAATGCACCTAATTTGATAAAATAGTCATATCCAAATTTATGATAACATTGTCATGAAGTTGGACCACAATCACGCCACAAGTCTGATGCAATCTTATCTCTTAAAGTGGTCATTTGTGCAAGGTTTCCCGGAGACATATCTATGTTTGGTATTGTCACTTCTCCTTCATCAAATATCATGTCTTCTACTTGAAATTCTTCGAACATTCTATCTCGATGAGCTTCTTTTCGAATAAAATTATGTAACACACAACATGCAATAGGGATCCGTCGTTGCCTACGTGGAGGGTAATTAGGCATCAATTTCAGAATAGGAAAACGTGCTTTTAGCACACCAAAACACCTTTCAATTACATTACGCAATGATGAATGCCTATAATTGAACAACTCCATAGGACCTCTTGGTGCTTGACGAGGTCCCCTGTAATCACGCAAATGATATCGTTCACCTCGATAGGGTGACAAGAATCCTGGCATGTTTGTATACCCAGCATCGACAACATAATAATACCCTGTAATTTTTGTTTATTAATTGAATGTCACAATAATATAGGTAATATTTTAAATTTAAGAGTGACGTGCTTATTTATACCTTCCTCTGGAAAAGGAAACTCATTCTCTGGCCTTGTAACTGCATCTATGAACACCCTAGAATCATTTGCAGTCCCTTCCCATCCCGTGTAAACAAATGTGAACATCATATCAAACGAACATGCGCACATGACATTCTGAGAGACAAGAACCTTCCTACCACGATATGATGTTTGTTTTTGTGCGGGTGCCCATGCAGCGACATGTGTCCCATCAATTGCACCAATACACTTCTATAATTAAGAAAAAATAAATAAATAAATAGTTAGACTTAATGACATATACAATAATCTAAGGAATTTCCATAAATAAATATAACTTATCATTACCTCAAAATACGGATAATATTTAGGATTGTTCAGAATCTCCGGAGGAGTTGTTCCTCGAGTATGTGGGCGTATAATGCGCGGTGATAATGCACATAAAGCTGTTAATACACGCTTAAACTGTCTATGAATAGTTTCTTTAGATCTTTGAAAACGTTCAGCAGCAACTCGCATGCGTACACTATGTGACACTATAAATAAGAAAATTGCCAATGCCTCATGAATACCCACATGTCTATCATTGTGCAACAAATCTAAGCTCTCAAGAGTTTGACACAACCTTAGAAACACATGCTTCTCCATCCTGAATGAATTATACATTCTATCAGGATGTCCATGCAGCAACTCTTGCACATATTCAGGCCCTGATAATGCAGATGTATTACATGGAGTTCGATCTACATATGATTGCCAATATTCATAAATATGCATGCAAATTATCATATGTTGCGCCATTTCTTCAAGATCTGAATCACTATCCTCATTGTCAATAACCATCTTTGGTACCTTTCACGTATCGAAAACCAAAATAAATTCTAAGCACATCGTTCATTTAATAAACAACACAAGTATTCATCAAATAAGAATCATAACTCACAAATATCCATAAAATTTACCAACACAAGTATCAAACATTCAAAGACAGAACAAACATAAGTACCGAATATCCAGAGACATAACAAATATAAGTACCAAAAAGCCTAAAACATAACAAACATCAGTACCGAATAACCAAGCATATAAAAATGCAAGTCACACATAAAAAAGAAGTGCAAACACACATCTAGATAGTAATCCTAGAGACTAGCCAACCAAGCTCTTCTTCTTTCTTCGGTCATGGTTAGGAAAAGTCTCCTCCATTCCAGATTCACAATCTTATCCATCATCTTGATAAACTGGCTATTTTCAATGTCTCCCATTGCCTCCACTATTTGAATGCACTCTTCAATTGTATACATCTCCTTACTAGTTTCCTCTACACTTTTCTCTTTGTTGCGCTGCAACTTTTGGTTCATGACCTCACTGCAAACCTCCAAGTAAGCTTCCATTTTGTCCCATTTTTTTGGGCGACGGTCAGATGATGGAGCAGAAACACTTTTTCTTTTTCCTTTACCACTATCACTAGGTTCAACATCTTCATCAACATTCATATGAACCCCAGTATTAAGGAAGTTCTCTTCTAATTCACGCTCATCATCTGAGCTAGGAGGTAGTTGGCTAGAAGAATAATGCATCTGACCCGTTGCAGTAGTGGTGTTGAAAATCTCCCCTAAAAGTGAATAGTGCTCTAAGCCTTTTTTGCGATATGGCTTCACTGCTGGTACTTTCTACAAACCATTAAAAAATATATATTAATCAATGACATGAACACAATTGTGAATTATATAAAAATTAAATAAATTATTTTGTGAATATCAAAATAATACCTTGATGTAAGAAGCCCAAACCTCTTCTGAAGCAGTCACAGTGTTTGCAATAGGATCCCACCCAAATCCTGTATGCTCAATGAGATCTGAAAACTCACGATGTTTTTTACGCAATCTATTGAATTTAGATTTAAGTTGTGCCAGATTGTATCTTTTGCCACTTTCTGCAAACAACTCATCACTTATAGCTAGCCAAATTTTTTTTTTAAAAGTCGAAGTCTGCATATCTCCTCTCTTCACATGTTCATACAATATTCGGATAAATATTCCCTCAGATTTTGCAGACCAATCAGCTTTATCATCAAAATCCACATCATTGGAAGCCATCTCCTTTTAAGGAAAATAAAAATATATCAAGCAAATGAAACAAGTAGATACATACCTCATTATCCCCACAGTCCTAATAGAAAAACATTCAAACATAAACAAGGCACAAATAGAGTATTCCAACCATGTATGCGTGTAAGACAAGGCTTACTTCAGAAGAAAATATAGAAGACCAAGACCTTGGTTAAACTGCTATCAGATCACAGTAAAATGAGTTGATATGACAAACCAACATCTAACCAAATAAGGGAAAAATCAAGACACATGTTGCGCCTAAAAAGTGCCTAATATAGCATTGTTAAATGGCTGGTGTTTCAAGTCTCTTTTTATGAGATAAATCATCACAATGCTCTTTGTTGCTATACAATGCTCCACGCTAATTAACTCGTTTATTTCTAACATATAAAATACTATTGAGATATTATTTAGTGTCTAAATTTTGATGACTCTTACATTATTATAAAAATAATATTCATGCACCAATGTGAAATAACTCACCACCCATGTATATTGAGCTTAAATGAAGACCACACACATAAACTAGGTACAAATAATTAATACTTTGTACTGAGATTTTATTTTTTTGGTACAAAGAAAACAGAGATTTTAATACAGTATACCCAGCAACTACAACATAAACAGTGAACAATGAGTCCACTACAAAGTGCTTAAGGCAACTATACAATGCAGCAACCAAACCAACATCTACCCAAATAAGCAAGAAAAATCAACACACATCAGCTCTCAAATCTAATGAAGAAATCCCTCTAAATTAATTATGCATTAATTGACCCAAATTGACTTGTTCCCATAATTGTTGTCTCAAGTTTGGAAGTCTGATATTCTATTTCAGACATTAGAACTCATTTACAAATGAATTGAACCTTTATTTTTGGCATTTGGTTCCAAACAGTATGTTAGCCTAATATGTGTTGAAATCACAATCACAAGAAACTGTTACACTACCATGTTGCTCTAATAATAATGAATAGCAAACTAATAATATAAAATTAATATAAAAAAATAATAATAACAAGAGGCAATGAGGAAAGTATAAGTTTGACAAGCTTATTCAGCCTGTGTTTATAACAGGGAAACAAGAACAAAAATGACTCAAAAAGAAACTATACAAAGCTACAGAGACAATACTTAGAAAAAAAAAATTGAAAAAGAAAGAAGAAACATCAAGAAGAAGAAATAGAAAGAAAGAGTCGTAGACTTAATTAGATTATAAAAGAGTGACATGTACTTTCTAGCAGACCATACATACAAGGAAAGGCATACAATATGTGCTCATCTTTTCGTCATTATTGTAGGCAATAGCTATATATATTGATGTCAAATGGTAGTAAAAGAAGGTCGCATGAAATATAAAGCATGTCTATATTTTATAGTAAAGAGTGGAAGTCAGATGAACAAAGATTAGCAGAAAAAAAAAATTATAAGCAGAAAAGTAAACTCAGATACAAACATAGATGATCGATTCCTATTATTCTTAAATTAGGGCTTTAATAAATTTTACAAACTATTAATTGAGACAAATAAGACAAACCAACACTAAGATTCATGAAAATCTACCACACAAGTGAGATTTACAGAGACTTGAACGAATCAAGAACTAAGAAAAGGTTTTCGTAATACCTGGTTTGATGGAGAACAGAACGTCGTTGAGAGTGATCGAAGATGAGAGACTACGTCAAGTAGAAAGGCGTAAAAAGTGTATCCCGTGTTTTCACTTTTTTTAGGGTTATATTTTTATAAAACACGTAAAACGTCATTAGTGTGTTTTGGGAATTTAGGCTAAAAAGTGAATCTGTTTTTTAAATTTTGTTTTATAAAAACTGTCAAAACGTGCTACCAAACAGTGTTTTTATGTTTTTTTAAACTTGTAAAACAGAAAACAGTTTTCAAATACGTTACCAAACGCACCCTTAACGTTTGATTTTCGGATATATATATATATATATATAACCCATTTTTACTATTGATATATATTGGTACTTTTTTTTTTTTTTTTGGAAAAGATGTTGTGCTCTATTAGAGCACAAAATTTATGTGTCCTAGTAGCATTCACAATTTCTTATCAATTTTGCTGATAAAAATCCAATCAACAAAATGTTGAAGGCCACCCATGAACATACCATTTTATGTCTTGCAGTGTCTACTCTTGGACTGTTGTGCTTTTACTCTGTTTTGTTTTGGGCTTACTCTTATTTTTAGATTTTGGGCCTATTTCATCTTTAATGCACTTGCTGTTATGTGCTTCTAAAGGGACCGCACATTTTTCTTTCCCCACCCACTAAAAACATTGTTCCAAATTTTTTCAATTTTACCTTCGATTATTATTATTATTTTTTCATTTGTCAAATTTATTTGTATGTTTTGCGAGTTAATTATACTTACACCCCTGAAATTTATCATATTTTTACATACACTTCTTAGGGTTTCAAAAATTACACATACACCTCCTGAGGTTTTAAAACTATTGCATATAACTCCCTACAAGAGAAAAAAATAAATAAACAAAAAAAAATATTTGTATTGAGGTTGGACCTTATACCTTGAGTAATTTTATTAAGTCATTTAGCCTCTTAGCATACCTTTTTGCATAATTTCTCATCATTTTTCGTTTCACTATAGGAAGTTATATGTAACAGTTTTGAAACCTCAAGGGACGTATGTGTAATTGTTGAAACCCTAAAGAGTGTATGTAAAAAGATAATAAATTTCATGAGTGTAAATGTAATTAACTCTATATTTTGCGGTGTCTATACTCTATACTATTGACCTACTTTATCATAATGTCATGATCTTAATAAAAGAAGTCTATCTAATTATTGCCCAATTTTATATGATATTGGATATATATGATTTGAAGGCCCTGATAATCATCCACATCCAAATCATTTACAAGCCAGCCTGCCACTTGTTACAAAGTTACTAGATGAATCGTAGCCTAAATGCCTCATCATCGTTTTGTGTGTAATCTACGGCTCTAATTTCCACTCTTCACGGCTTTTCAATAATTTCCTTCTTGTTTTTTTTGTTTACAATAAGAAAACAAAGATGGCAGAAAATTAAGGGACATGATATATGGGGTTTTCCGTAGATTCTTCTTGTTCTTCAACGTATCATTGAATCTGTAATACATATCCGAATTTTTCATCATGTTCAACAAATTATTTATGCCGTTTTTCAGTTGTAACTTGTAAACCAACCACTTAACAAATCATCGACATCTTTTTTAATTTTTATATGAAATGAAAAGAACAAGTTTTTCTTGTTCTTTTGTGTTCATGCATGAATCATGACTGGGGTCTCTCTCAGTCTGACATTTCTTTTTGGATCAGTCAAGTCTGATGACACTCATTATTGCCGCGTAGGACATCCTATTTCTTTTTTACTTGATTTTTAATTTTTAAGTGTATATTATAAATTTAAGATTGTGTGAGTAAAGAGAAAATAAATTTATAATATTTTTTTAGTACATTTTTTTAGGGCTGGTTTTTTTTACCGATTTATCGAAAAATACCGTTGCCGTACTGGTACCGTACCGATCTGTATGGTATTTTTTTTAAAATTTTTAGTATCAAAGTAAATATCGTACCGTATCAACTAAAAACGAAATTAAAATGATATTGATATACTCATACTGACGATATACAGATCCGTACCGATACCTCTTCTTCTTCTCTTATTCTTTTCTTCTTTTTCTCTTATTCTTCTTCTCTGGTTTCAGATCTGCAGAAAGCAGTTCATCATCTTCTATTTTTGATCTGGTTTGTGGGTCTTTTTATATTTTTTGGCATTTGTCTTGTGTTTGTTTGGGCCTCTGTCGTGCATTTTTATTAGGCCTTTTGTTTTGTGGTTTTTTTTTTTTGTAGTCAAGCCCAAATCTCACACACCTACACCCTTAAATTCCTAAAATACAATACACCTAATTACTTACCCAGCCACCATCGATCCCAACTATCTCTTTGTCTCTTTGCGATCCCAGTCCCAACTCTCTCTTTGTCTCTTAGTTGTTGGCTGCTGCTGCTGCATTCTCCATCAACCATACCACCTTGCTCATCCCCAGTTTGATTAAATGCGTATAACAAACCTGTTGATGGTGTGATTGACTAATCAAACCCACCCATGAAAGGAATTTGCTGCAAATTTCACCACTGATCCACTCCTTGATGATCTCCACCACCACCAGTTGATAAACTATTCATTATGTTGCCACTGATCTCTCTCTCTCTCTCTCTCTGTCTCGCTATCTCCATCTCTTTGTCTCTCTCTGTCTCGCTCTCTCGATCTCCATCTCTCTGTCTCGCTATCTCCATCTCTTTGTCTCTCTCTGTCTCGCTCTCTCGATCTCCATCTCTCTGTCTCGCTGTCTCTCTCAAGTTTCGGCAAGCCGAGTACCATGCCGATGTTGCCCTTCTCCGACCGCAACTGAAAATTGCGGTTACCGCAAACTGTCGGCACAGTATCGGTGACAAAAACAGGGGTTTCGACCTTTAGCGGTCGGCATGCGTTATCAAGGTTTCGGTATGGTAACCGTACCGTTTCCACCCCTACATTTTTTGTATAGGGATAATATGAATTCTGATTAGCAAACTTACTATATATTTTGGGAGGTGATTTTGGGCACTTTTTTTTTTTGTTTGCACTCCATCTCCTTTTTAAATATATTTTATATATTTTTATTATATATTTTTTCAAATTTACCTTTTATGGCTATTGAATTTTTATTTTAATTATCTTTCAATAATGATTATTTTTTTCTAAATTCTCTGAGACTTATTAAAAAAATAAAAATAAGTAATTTTCTATCCCCCTAGTCGTATTTTCTTCATATTGCATCTTTTTGCCATTTATGCCATTTTTTTTCTTTTGTGAACCAGTCTTGTACGTGCTTTTAATTATCATTCTATACTTCATTAGGAAAATATTTAACCTCTCATATTTTTTTTTGTTTTCTTCATGAGGGTCATGATTTATATATCTTCTTCTTTTGATGGTGGGTTTTGTGTTATGAAATTAATTGAGGTTTTCAATTAGTCCACTCCCTCATTTTTGGGTCTTTTGGCACTGCCAAGAAAAATGTTCCCATGCCAAGCAACCACTACTTATTTGTAGCATATTTGATTTTTTTAAAAATGAATGTCATATGACAGCTTAATAAGAAAAAAGAGATGTACTATATCATGAAGACGGACAAAAGTGTAGAGAATTACATAAGTTTTTTTTTTTTAAGTTATAGAAATAAATATATTATTATGACAGTTTTAAATAATTAAATGTGTAGGATTTAATGTTGCATAGGTGACATTCTATAATTAAAAACCAAATGATATATGTGAAAAATAAATAATAAAAATATATATAAACATTTAAAAAAAATAAAAATGAGTGTAAATGGAGAAAAGAAGAGTGCAAAAATCACATTCCTATATTTTTAACTAATTTCTTAATAATTTAAATTAATATGGTTCGTAATTATGAAACATAATAATTGACATCTAATTTAAAGATATTGAATTCGAAACCTCCAATTAGTTATCATCACTTATCACTTAAAATATTGTCACCCCAACTCATCATGTAAAGCACAACTTCCATGAGTACACACTGCACATGTTGCGGCCTTCAAACATTGGTCTTTAGACTCTTTACTATTTACTTTTTATTGAAAAATGAGTGTTCTTCTATGAACATCATTGTTGTGAGAGTTATGACCACGTATTTGGTAAAGTTATACCATCCTATTTATGAGAAACCAAAATTGTCAACTGAGCTATAATTAGGTGCCAGACTAGAAGAGGTCATATACTTTGCCATAAATGAAATGTCGTAGACGATTTCATAACCGGGAAAGCATAGACTGAATGGGTATTTTATAGATTTTTTTCTTTTTTTTGCTATGAGGGAATGCGCATAACACCTTCCTCTCACAATATATATACAAATCTAAAGGGCGCGCATATCAAACATGACCATCGCATACAGTAATTTTCTATTTTAAAAGTTAGTTTCCAATGATACATGTATCACAAATGTTAGTAATGTTAGATGTAACTCATTAATTTGCTATATTTCTTCTAAAGAAAAAAAACTTTCATAAATATTCCGTTTTTGTAAAAAATGTATTGATATGATTAGTCAAAGTAGTACAAATAATGAAAAATTTTAGGATACAAACACTCTATGTCATTGGTGCGTTTTTTAACTCTTAAATATTGATGAGTTAGAACTTTTCTAATATAAATTCTTATATATATATATGTATGTATATATGTATGTAAGTGTGAATGTGAACATAAATATTTGTATTGTAAGTTTGTAACCTAAGTTTCACGAGAAATATATGATCCATAGAAAGGAAGAGAGAGAGTGAGAGAGGAGGAGACCGGAGTCTGGCTACGAGAAGAGTTGACCGGCGGCTTTAAGACCCTTAATAGTTATTTCTCCCGCAATATTGACTGATCTTGGACCCTATAAATCAACACAAATCAAACTAATTCAACAACAACAACAATCCAAATACAATTCAATTCACCATCTCTCTCTCTCTCTCTCTCTCTCTCTCTCTTTACTCGGAGATGATGACGGTGGTGGTGGACGACGGCGGCCTAGCGCGGCGGTTGTGGGCCAAGTTCAGCGAAGAGCACTCGGTGTTCGCTCTCTACACTCCCTTCGTTGTGCGATTGGCCTCCGCTACTCTCCACTCTCACACCTTTCGCCATTTTCTCTCTCAGGACCTCCATTTTCTCACTGCCTTCGCTCAAGCGTAAGTCCAAGCTACGATTCAGTTCGATCAGCCTCTATATGCATTCATACATGTATAACTGAATTACGGTGTAGTTCTTGTTCGACTGATCGATCAACAATGGTCTTCTTTCGCTTTCATTTCAGGTATGAATTGGCGGAGGACTGCGCTGATGACGACGACGACAAGAGTGGCTTACGCGATTTGAGGAAACGTGTTGTCCAGAGGCTTCAAATGCACGACTCGCTTGTCCGAGTAATTTCTTCACTCCGTTTCTTTATATTCACGTCCTGCACTGCAATCTGTTTGGCTTCCCAGAAAACTTGCCTCATCAATGATCGGAAAATCTTTGAATTTATTTATTATAATTTTCTCCAAAATTAAGCGCACACATTTTTATCAAGACTCTTTTTTTTTTTTTTTTTTTTAAAAGAAGTTATCACATTGGTTGATTACATGAGTCCAGAAATAAAGGCAGTTTCCCTTTTTCTTCTCTTTAATTTATAGCTAGAGAGACTTTTTAATTTATTTTTGGTAAATATTTATAGCTAGAGAGACTTAATTATTAGAGGAGATTTCGTGTTTATTTATTGTTATTCTGCCATAATAGTTGCCTGAATCATGATGTTTTTCATAATCATTTTAATGATGATCACTAATACTACTGCCTAATAATTCATCGCCATTGAGTCAGATGATTATTGTTCTCACATATTATTCCAACCAAGGAATTTTTTTTTTTTTTATCAACATCATTAATATAGGCACCACTAACAATTTATATATACCATTACTATTCACAAGAATTTCACTTGTTTATTATGATGTCTGCTTCTTTTAGCTTCAACTTGTATTTAGTTTATAATTTGAATGAGCATAATATGCAGGAAAGTGGCTTTGAACTCCCAAATCCGAATGAGGACATTTCTAATGATGCAACAATTAAATACACAGATTTCTTGATTGCAACAGCATCAGGGAAAGTTGAAGGGGAAAGAGTGCCGGGTAAATTTGCAACTCCTTTTGAAAGGACAAAAGTTGCTGCCTATACACTTGCTGCTGTGACTCCTTGTATGAGACTGTATGCGTTGATTAGTAACGAGATACAGGGTATTCTAGATCCTGATGATAGCAGTCTCATTTACAGAAGCTGGATAGACAATTATTCGTCTCAAATTTTTGAGGTCTGTCTGATTGTAATTGTGTTTCTTCCTATACCCTTTTTGTTTTAAGTTTTTGATGATCAAGCAAGAATATTTGTTTTGGTTGTTGGGGATTTTTTCCTCATAATTCTTACTCATCTTCTCTCTGAATTCAGGAAACAGCTCTACAAAATGAATACATGCTAGATAAACTTAGTATTTCTTTGACTGGGGAGGAGCTAGAGATTATAGAGAAGCTCTATCATCAAGCTATGAAAGTTATAGTAGATTTTATTACTAGTCAACCAATGTCTCAGCAAACTGTAGTCCCTTTGTCTCGGGTGCATGACTTTACTGAATGCCATCTTACCATACTTTGTGACTTTGACTTGGCATGCACTACTTTTGATTCTGCTGGAGATTGCAATCATAACAGCACCAAAGGCTGAATCTGATGGATCTGAAACACAACTTGCTCGGATGTCATCAGCAGACTTAAGGAGCACATGGGATGTTCTTTCCACCCAGTATACTGAAGAATTTGAACAGTCTGTAGAAAGCATTGTGACCAGTGAGAGAGGTATGATAGCTATTTATCAGGAATGGATATTGATTGATGCCTTTATAGTTTCAAAATAGCACGAAACTACTTCTTTTTTTCTGGTGAGGTGAGCAGGGACATTAATGAATATTATGTTCCTAAATTTTTGCAGTGGAGAACTTCAATTATGAAGGTCTGTGTAATGCCCTTGAACAACTTGCAGAGTTTGAGAGAAAGGCAAATGCAAGGGTTGTTCAGTCAGGAGTACTGAAAGGTTTAAATGTGGAGGATATAAAACGGGCTGGTCAGCGTCTCATTCTTCAGGATGGTTGTAAAAGGTTCTTTCAGAAGATTGTGAAAAATGAAAATCTGAAAACTGATGTTCATGTGCTTTCATACTGTTGGTGCGGCGATCTCATTACATCAGCGTTTTCTTCAGGTATGCTATTTGGAATCCATATACTTCATTTTATACCTTTTAAGTGTGTTGCTAAGGCAATTTGAGAACTATGCTTATTGCCCCTGTGATGGCCATTGACCAATATGATGTTTAAGTTCCATTTTGAATTGCATTGTGCAGGAGATCTAAATGTCTTGAATGTACATTCAAATGAGTTAGCTTATCAAGACTCTGTAACAACAGGCGAAATTGTTAAGAAGTTGGAGTCCCCCATGGAAAAGCTTGAAACCTTCAATGACATCTTAAAGGACTGCAGGAGTAGTGAAGGCAAGCACAAGCACTTGACAGTTTACATTGGAGGGTCTGTGGGTGACTTGCTTTGCCTGCTTGAAGCCGATATTGGTATTGTAATTGGCTCAAGTTCATGCCTAAGGCGACTAGGTAATCATTTCGGTGTTTCATTTGTCCCATTGTTCTCTGGCTTGGTGAAGCGGCAGAGAGAACTTGCTGAAGATTGTTCCTCTAATTGGAAACCATTGTCTGGCATTCTTTATACTGTCTCTTCTTGGGCTGAAATACATGCATTCATTTTGGGTACATAAGCATCTCTCTCTCTCTCTCTCTCTCTCTCTCTCTCTCTCTCTCTCTCTCTCTCTTATTGTTAGAACATACCCAAAGAGAAATTCATAGTAGTAGGCTATATATATACAGTTGGGGGCCAAGGTTTTAATTGAGTGCCACAGGCCAGCCTTATAAAATCTTTGTAGCATCAAAATTGATATCAAAAGTCAAGTTTTTTCCCCTTCAGCTTTTTTTTACATTACATCTTTCAGTTTCAACAAGTTGGTCTTGAGAAAGATTCAGTGGCAACTTTCTGGAAGAAGAGGCAAAGAGAAGAGGATGCAATATTGATTTGTTTGTCTATAAAATTTGTATATCATAGATGTGATTCTTTGTACACCTTTCATTGGTTCATTGCTTCTGATGATGTATTGGAGAAGCGTTTTGAAATATATAGTATAAGTTGTATAAACTTGGCTAGTTTATGGTTGTTTGGATCGAATTACAGGCATTGGTTCAATTACTTTTTCCTCAAGAAAGGTTATCTGTTAATCAAGTACTTTGATCAAATTTCGCATTTTTTGTTAATAAGATCAACAGGGTACCTTCAGCATACTTAAATGTAGCTGGTTTTTGAGGCCAGAATTGCATGTGTTCCTCTAAAGGGTGACAAGGGAGTCTCAAATTGTCTCTCCAGTAATGTATCTTCTCTGTCTTATAGTCTATGCTGGTGTACAATCTGCAACTTTGCTTAGCATCTTCAGAATACAAGCTTGCTTTGTCTTCAGAAGGCAACTCAAACAACTCGTTGCCCACATTCATTACCTTATGCAGCAAATTGTCTGGAACCCCATGATTAATCAACTGCATTTTCAATAAAATATTATTTATTTATTTATTTTGCTTAAATATTGTTTTTTGCCTTGTTTTGTTCAAATTTACATTAAACCATTTTAGCCTTTTATTTATTTAAGTAGCAACGACATATTGGCATTGTTGTGGAGTAAAATTTGTTGGTTTTCGTTGCATTCTCTGTATGTGCCTCAAGCAAGAAAGACATTATCTAAAGAATTGAGCTATTAAAAGAGTTGGTTTCCTTTTGTTTTTTTCCAACCTAATTAAACTAAGACAATATTTTACAACCTTGCTTTGCGCGTAGGTGTCTCCATTTTTGTTATCAACTTGTATTATTTGAAGGTGATTTTTTTAAGGGGGCCATGAACAAAGGACAAAGTTGGTGTGATGATGCATATTATTTAATTGTCTAAGGTTTTTAACTAGGGGCAAAGAGCATTGGGAACATTAGGCATGAGTGAAGGAAGTGTTAAGAGTTTGAGGTATGTTAATTAAGCATCATGCTGAAAAGGAAAGTGATGGGTTGAAGATGAGTGAATTCAGGATTTTGTCATGTAATTGATATAGCCTTATTATTAAGAAGTAATTTTGTGAATTGTATGCGGGACAGCTCATCAATGCAACAGTATTACGTCCAGTCCAGCATATTGATAAACCACACCGAGTCCAGGTCTCAGGACAGCTACGCCTATACATGCACACCTACACCTGTACGGACCCAATCATATTGCTGCCTTTATGCTCACCACTCCCACACCACGTGTCCCCCTCATCGTCTCCACCCCTCCCTACCCTTCTCCTTTGGTAAGAATATAAGTAAGACTGTGTGCCAGAAGGCATCCATACATGCACATCTCTCTCTAGCTCACTCCATCACTCACTCACCAGTGTCTGTCTCTCTCTATGTCACTCACTCACGGCGCCCCCAGTAACAACCATATATGACAAGAAAACTAGACAAGATAAATGCTAGAAAGGCAAGATAGGAGCTTCACAACAACGCCTCTGTTGAGGATCTCCTGCCAGCCACCACCACCAACCTGGAAACCACGGCGGAAACATTCCCGAGGAGCTTCACAACAACGTCGCCGCCGTTAACATTCAGGTCTCGAGGAGGCTGCCACCACTACCAACATCGACACCACCGTCGCCGCCACCAGAAACCAGGGCACCAAAGAGGACACTATAGAAGATTGCAGACCTAGAAGTGAGAAAAGATGCAATAAAAGCATGGAAAATGTTGACGCTAATCATAGACTCCGTTAAGGAACAACAGTGTCGACTCGGTAGGCATAAAAAAAAAAAAGCAATTAGCCAGAGAGAATAAGGCTTTTGAAATCCAGATTACCATTCGAAACAATATGATCCGCAAAGGCTACTAGACTAATCTGTTCCCAAGTCGAGGTCGGTCCAGCAGCATTTGTCGATCATATTGTTTCGAATGGTAATCCGGATTTCAAAAGCCTTATTCTTTCTGGCCAATTGCTGTCTTCTGTGCCTATTGAGTCGACGCTATTATTCCTTAACGGAGCCTATGATTGGCGTCAACATTTTCCATGCTTTTATTGCATTTTTTATCAGTTGTCTTCTAGGCCTCCAGTCTTCTATGGTGTTTATCTTTGGTGCCTTGGTTTTTGGTGGCAGCAACAGTGGTGTCATCTACTCAGTGATGACATCCTTGACATTCTGGAAGCAAATGATGCCCAAGCGAGAGAGACGGTTGCTGGTGTTGTCCCCACCACCACTGAGGCACCGGCAGAGGAGATGATGCGTCCTCTTCTACTTCTAGCCGCTGACTTGGTATCAACTATGTGGAGGGTCTCGAGGCCGCCACCACCACCAACCTGGACACCACGGTCACCGCCACCATGTTAGTTGGTAAGTTTCCACTTCTCTTTTCCCTTTCTGCTTCAAAGTGATTGAAACTTGATTTCAGATGAAGTGACACAAAAACAGAGAAGGGCAAAAAAAGGCTATAGATAGTGGCCAGAAGCAATCTGAGGTATGTTTTAGTCTTTCTGTATTTTTGGTTAGCTTTAAGTTTTCAAAAACTAACTTGTTCATTTAAATGCTTATCAGCTCGGCGAGAAAGAAAGCATTGGTGGTGAGTCTGCACCTGATCTCTTGCTGAAGGTAGCCGAGACCATGTTTCAACAATTGAGAACTAGGGAAGAAATTCAACATCTCAATCTTTCTCCCCCTGTAAGAAATTCAAAATTCAAGTATCTATTTTAGCCATATTTTGTTTCCATTTTTATTTTGGATGTAAGAGGCTAACTTAAATACTTGCTGCAGCTTCAAACCCATGTGGATGATGCCTCCATTGCCATGAATCATATATGAATCATAAATGGGTACTGGGTTTCTCTTGTACAAGAAGAGAAGTTATTGGCTAGGTTTTCAAAGAAATCACATTGATGGGTACGTCAAAACACTTGAGCGCATGGTGTTTCTGGCGTTATTGTACAAAACAGAAAGCCAGCTGTGAAATCCACAGTATTTTGACACGTGGCCTCTCATACTCTCTAGGCGTAGCTTTTCCCGCCTCCCGCTCACTAGTTTTGTTTCTCTGTAAGCTTCTTACATAAGCTTGTTTTTTTCACTTTCTTTCAAGGAAATCTTATACGATCAGGTTTACATGATCTAATCAACACCGTCCATTGTCATAGCCAATAATACCGTCATAATGTAGTGTGTAGACACCAATGTAGAGAAGCAGACCATATTTCTTTCAATAATTCATTTGTGGGTCACAGACACTCGCTCCTTTTGTTTTTTTTTTTTTTTTTTACTATAGTCACACTAGCTCACATCTTATAAATCCTTAACACAATAGTAATAAGGATTGTGATATCATCACCAAAAAAAGGATTGTGATATTAATTCACACTCTAATTTTGTTCCATATATCCTTTTAAATAACCACACATAGCTATATATTTTTATAATTTCTATCTATTTCTTTTAAACTAATTTCTGAAACTACTTTCAATATATATCCTTTTTATTTTTTAAAACTTGTTAAGTTCATCTTCTACCCTTCTAATGTTCAATTTTTAGTAATAGAAATTTCTGATTGTTTAATTTTTAGGACTTCAAATATCATTTTTGTTTGTTGATTGGCTCCTAGCTAGATGTGTTGCTTGGTGTATTTGATTATTTTTTACTTTCTTTCAAATTATGTGTCAACTTTATTTCATATAGTTTTCTTTGATTTCATTACGAATGCTTTTTGATGACTAAATTTCTTTTTCTTCTCCAATAGAATCAACAATCAAAATCAAGCGATCAATTTAGATCAGAGAAACTAAACCTCATCTCCTAAAATTTTAGTGACGAAATTTCCACCTTATGAGATCAAAATACAAATTTTGGTCACTAATTGTGTTATTTGTGATTGTGCATGATATTCAATTCATTTTTCACATATTTGTAGGTTTTTGAGCTTTGTGTCCACATGGAATGAGCCCTTATATATGCTTGTTCTAAGGATTGAAGAGATTTCGCCCAATTGCAACGTAATAAATTTCATCCCTTTTCTGGTTAGTTTTTTTTTTTTGTTCTTTCCTCGATCTTAAATACAACATATTGATCATTGATGTTTTTACTACATGCATCTTCTTAATAAAGTGCAAGCAATGTGGAAGCACCGACTTTTGAAATTAAATCATAAAGCTCACGTACGTGCACGTGCAAGTGTGTAATAGTGGTAGCTCACATACTGACACGTGTACTTTGGCTGGCTCAGTTGTCAAGCGGTTGCTTTGTTAGCCTTAGTTTATTATTTAGTTAGTTAGTTAGGATTAGCTCTAAAGATTACCAGCTGGCACTGAGAGATACTACCTATACGCGTACATACAGTTTATTAAACCCAATTAAACCTTGACTTTTTTACTTTATACCCTTCTAGTTTTTACCTCATGAATTAATTAAGTCAATCTAACACTGTAAATCTAGCACTTGAAAATTATTTGCAATGTGATCAAGAGGTATGATATATTCTGTCCACATTTATCATTAGAATTCGTCACGTTCGACCCACTTGACTACTTGTTCGAGAATTTTATATTATTGTATCTTTAAATCGAAGATGAATTAAGTAAATATTTCAAGTTTTCGTATATAATAATTTAGAATTTGGTATATAATTTTGTTATTAAAAAAATAAAACTGTTACATTCCCACCTTTATTAATTTACCTATTAAAATAATTGAAAAATGATCAAATATTCAGAAATCAAAATCCAGAAGCAAAATCATATATGGATCATAAATGGGTACCGGGTTTCTTTTGTACAAGAAGAGGTTATTAGCTAGGTTTCCAAAGAAATCACATTGATGGGTACGTCAAAACGCTTGGGCGCATGGTGTTTCTAGCGTTATTGTACAAAACAGAAAGCCAGCTGTGAGATTCACAGTATTTTGACACGTGGCCTCTCATACTCTCTAGGCGTAGCTTTTCCCGCTCACTAGTTTTGTTTCTTTGTAAGCTTCTTACATAAGCTTGTTTTTTTTTTTCTCTTTCTTTCAGGGAAATCTTATACGGTCAGGTTTACGTGATCTAATCAACACCGTCTATTGTCATAGCCAATAATACCATCATAATGTAATGTGTAGACACCAATGTAGAAAAGCATACCGTATTTCTTTCAATAATTCATTTTTGGGTCACAGACACTCGCACCTTTTTTTTATTTTTTCTACTATAGTCACACTAGCTCACATCTTATAAATCCTTGACACAATAGTAATAAGGATTGTGATATCATCACTCAAAAAAAAAAAAAAAGGATTGTGATATTAATTCACACTCTAATTTTGTTCCATCCTTTTAAATAACCATGCATAGCTATATATTTTTATAATTCCTATCTATTTCTTTTAAACTAATTTCTGAAACTACCCTCAATATATATCCTTTTTATTTTCTAGAACTTGTTAAGTTCATCTTCTATCCTTCTAATGTTCAATTTTTAGTAATAGAAATTTCTGATTGCTTAATTTTTAGGACTTCAAATCATTTTTGTTTGTTGCTTGGCTCCTAGCTAGATGTGTTGCTTGGTGTATTTGATTATTTTTTAGTTTCTTTCAAATTATGTGTCAATTTTATTTCATATAGTTTTCTTTGATTTCGTTGCGAATGCTTTTTGACGACTAAATTTCCTTTTCTTCTCCAATAGAATCAACAATCAAAATCATGCTATCAATTTAGATCAGAGAAACTAATCATCATCTCCTAAAATTTTAGTGACGAAATTTCCACTTTATGAGATCAAAGTACAAATTTTGGTCACTAATTGTGTTATTTGTGATTGTGCATGATATTCAATTCATTTTTCACATAGTTGTAGATTTTTGAGCTTTGTGTCCATGTGGAATGAGCCCTTATATATGCCGGTTCTAAAGATTGAAGAGATTTCGCCCAATTGAAACGTAATAAATTTCATGCCTTTTTTGGGTTGAAGATAGTAAATTTGGGAATTTTTTTCATGTAATTGATATAGCCTTATTATTAAGAAGTAATTTTGTGAATTGTATGCGGGACAGCTCATCCAATGCAACAGTACTACGTCCAGTCCAGCATATTGATAAACCACTCCGAGTCCAGGTCTCAGGACAGCTACGCTTATACCTGTACAGACCCAATCATATTGTTGTCTTTATGCCTCACCACTCCCACATCACGTGTCTTCTAGGCCTCCAGTCATCTGTGGTGTTAATCTTTGGTGTCCTGGTTTCTGGTGGCGGCAATAGTGGTGTCATCTACTCAGTGATGACATCCTTGACATTCAAGAAGCAAATGATGCTCAAGCGAGAGAGACGGTTGCTGGTGTTGTCCCCACCACCACTGAGGCGCTGACGGAGGAGATGATGCGTTCTCTTCTACTTCTAGCCGCCGACATGGTATCAACTATGTGGAGGAGGCCCATAGACCCAAAATCTTTGGCATTGTGGATTATTTGGGTCTGGATGTCCCTTTATTGGGTACAGCTCCACGCGTCGCCCCAAACAAAATCTTCGCTGCTTCCATTCTCATCACCGGGAAACTTGGCACCACCGGATTGACCCGAAAGAAGGATGGCATAAGGAATCTCCCTGCAGCCGTCGCCAGTAACATCGAGGGTCTCGAGGCCGCCACCACTACTAACCTGGACACCACCGTCACCGCCACCATGTTAGTTGGTAAGTTTCCACTTCTCTTTTTCTTTTCTGCTTCAAAGTGATTGAAACTTGATTTCAGATGAAGTGACACAAAAACAAAAAAGGGATATATAGATAGTGGCCAGAAGCAATCTGAGGTATGCTTTTAGTCTTTCTGTATTTTTGGTTAGCTTTAAGTTTTCAAAAACTAACTTGTTCATTTAAATGCTTATCAGCTCGGCGAGAAAGAAAGCATTGGTGGTGAGTCTGCACCTGATCTCTTGCTGAAGGTAGCCGAGACCATGTTTCAGCAATTGAGAACTAGGGAAGAAATTCAACATCTCAATCTTTCTCCCCTTGTAAGAAATTCAAAATTCAAGTATCTATTTTAGCCATATTTTGTTTCCATTTTTATTTTGGATGTAAGAGGCTAACTTAAATACTTGTTGCAGCTTCAAACCCATGTGGATGATGCCTCCATTGCCATGAATCATATATGAATCATAGATGAGTACTGGGTTTCTCTTGTACAAGAAGAGAAGTTATTAGCTAGGTTTTCAAAGAAATCACATTGATGGGTACGTCAAAACGCATGAGCGCATGGTGTTTCTGGCGTTATTGTACAAAACAGAAAGCCAGCTGTGAAATCCACAGTATTTTGACACGTGGCCTCTCATACTCTCTAGGCGTAGCTTTTCCCGCCTCCCGCTCACTAGTTTTGTTTCTCTATAAGCTTCTTACATAAGCTTGTTTTTTTCACTTTCTTTCAAGGAAATCTTATACGATCAGGTTTACATAATCTAATCAACACCGTCCATTGTCATAACCAATAATACTGTCATAATGTAGTGTGTAGACACCAATGTAGAGAAGCAGACCATATTTCTTTCAATAATTCATTTGTGGGTCACAGACACTCGCTCCTTTTGTTCTTTTTTTTTTTTTTTTTTTAACTATAGTCACACTAGCTCACATCTTATAAATCCTTAACACCAAAGTAATAAGGATTGTGATATCATCACCAAAAAAAGGATTGTGATATTAATTCACACTCTAATTTTGTTCCATATATCCTTTTAAATAACCACGCATAGCTATATATTTTTATAAATTCTATCTATTTCTTTTAAACTAATTTCTGAAACTACCTTCAATATATATCCTTTTTATTTTTTAGAACTTGTTAAGTTCATCTTCTACCCTTCTAATGTTCAATTTTTAGTAATAGAAATTTCTGATTGTTTAACTTTTAGGACTTTAAATATCATTTTTGTTTGTTGATTGGGTCCTAGCTAGATGTGTTGCTTGGTGTATTTGATTATTTTTTACTTTCTTTCAAATTATGTGTCAACTTTATTTCATATAGTTTTCTTTGATTTCGTTACGAATGCTTTTTGATGACTAAATTTCTTTTTCTTCTCCAATAGAATCAACAATCAAAATTAGGCGATCAATTTAGATCAGAGAAACTAATCCTCATCTCCTAAAATTTTAGTGACGAAATTTCCACCTTATGAGATCAAAATACAAATTTTGGTCACTAATTGTGTTATTTGCGATTGTGCATGATATTCAATTCATTTTTCACATATTTGTAGGTTATTTAGCTTTGTGTCCACGTGGAATGAGCCCTTATATATGCTTGTTCTAAAGATTGAAGAGATTTCGCCCAATTTCAACGTAATAAATTTCATCCCTTTTCTGGTTTTGTTTTTTTTTTTTTTGTTCTTTCCTCGAACTTAAATACAACATATTGATTATTGATATCCCTACTACATGCATCTTCTTAATAAAGTGCAAGCAATGTGGAAGCGCCGACTTTTGAAATTAAATCATAAAGCTCACGTACGTGCACGTGCAAGTGTGTAATAGTGGTAGCTCACATACTGACACGTGTACTTTGGCTGGCTCAGTTGTCAAGCGGTTGCTTTGTTAGCCTTAGTTTATTATTTAGTTAGTTAGTTAGGATTAGTTCTAAAGATTACCAGCTGGCACTGAGAGATACTACCTATACGCGTACGTACAGTTTATTAAACCAAATTAAACTTTGACTTTTTTACTTTATATACACCCTTCTAGTTTTTACCTCATGAATTAATTAAGTCAATCTAACACTTTAAATCTAGCACTTGAAAATTATTTGCAATGTGATCGAGAGGTATGTTATATTCTGTCAACATTTATCATTAGAATTCGTCACGTTCGACCCACGTGGCTACTGGTTTGAGAATTTTATATTATTGTATCTTTAAATTGAAGATGAATTAAGTAAATAATTCAAGTTTTTGTATATAATAATTTAGAATTTGGTATATAATTTTGTTATTAAAAAATAAAACTGTTACATTCCCACCATTATTAATTTACCTATTAAAAGAATTGAAAAATGATCAAAGAAATCAAAATCCAGAAGCAAAATCATATATGGATCATAAATGGGTACTGGGTTTCTCTCGTACAAGAAGTGGTTATTAGCTTGATTTCCAAAGAAATCACATTGATGGGTACGTCAAAACACTTGGGCGCATGGGGTTTCTAGCGTTATTGTACAAAACAGAAAGTCAGCTGTGAGATTCACAGTATTTTAACACGTGGCCTCTCATACTCCTCCACCACCATCTCCCCAAATGCAGCGTGATGACATTGTGACTGTGAGCATTGTCTTTCATTTTGAGTCAAAATTTGATTTTTGTTTGATGACTTTGACTCACACTCTGCATTTTTCTGATCAGACCGAGAAAAGTCCTCCAAAACAAGTTGAGGGACAAAATGTCGACTCAAATTTCGGAACAACACTATGCCGAGAAGGTGAGAACTATTGAGCATGAACCTTCGCAGCCTCTGTTAGACCAAGAGTACAATCAAGTAATTGTATTACCATGTACTTTTAGACAATGCATAGTTAGATTGAATCACTTGGCACTTACTTGTCTGCGACCAAACAATGTTCAAAAGTTTTGGCCTTTTTAAGTCAGTTTTTTATTGTGTTAAAGCAAATAAAGTGTAAAAAAATCATTTTTTTTAACAATAGGAACTTAAAAAGGAGCAAAACACTTTTATTTTTAACAAAAGTTTAAACAAAATGAGTCAGAGATGATACATTGCAACAAATTTTTAATTTATGTGGTAAATTAACATAATTTTTTTTAGGTGGTGAAGTGAGATTAAACTCAAAGTTTAGGTGGATAAAATGTAAAAAAGCCAAAAAAAATTAATGGTACGTGTAAAATTCCTGACTTTCCTTATGCAGGGTTAATATTTCCGATTCCGCTGATGACTTGCTGAGGCAGTTGCACAAATCCTGTCACCAATCTTTCTTGTGAAGACACTTAATGGTCCACACCACTACTTAGATTCCATTGAACACGAATACGACCCCTTGAATATACTAGGAGCTTGTTCAAAGGCATATGGAAGTTCAAAGGCATTCGAATGGTGCAATTAAGAGCGGTTAGGGGTGTTGTGTGCTTAATTGTTCTTTTTTTTACTGCATTTAGTTTGTTAGTGTTTTTTGGCTTTGTGGGTGCTGTTATAATTCGAGTATTCAGCATCCATTACAGTAGAATAGTAACATCCATCTTCTTTGGTGCTTGGATAGCTTTGTGGCCTTTTCTGTTTGAAAAGATTAACAAGACCAAAGTTAATTATATTTTCTGGCATTACGGAATTAAGGGACACCAGGGATATAAAATATATCGATCCTTAAAAGCAGTTTGATGAAACTACCTGTATTTGGTTGGTCATTTCACATATTACAATCGGTGCAGATCTTGTTGATTACAATTGGTTCGAGTTAGCATCGAGAATATGTAAAATTAGAAGCACTAGCTTGTCCCCTCCATAAATTTTCAACTTTTAGCTATTGTAGTTACTTTGCATAGGGGCTTTATACAAATCCAATGCTAACCTGCTTTCTTTTGCATATAGATTGTTTCATATAAATCCTCAACTACTGCACATTCTTTTTGTTGACACTTGTTCAAGGAAATGGCTGTTGGATTAAGCCTTTGCATGAGATATGTGTTCAGCTTCCTTACTGTGCTTCAGCAGCCAATCCACATACCTTTTCCCCTTTACTTTTTTCCGTCACAATTACTTCTGATCAAACTTATTGAATATTTCTGTCTCTGACCACAAAAATAGCTTATTGAATATTTGGCTTTATCTTTGTTTTTTTCTTGAATATTTCTTTGTAATTGAAATAGGGAGGACCAACTGTGGTTGGAATGCTTGAGTTGCGGGATTTACTTCTTCATTGTGCTGCTTCATTTGTTCTGTGTTTGCCATTCTTTTACTCAAAATTGTATTAGTCAGGTCATTTTGGCTTCCATTGAAAACCATTAGGATTCCTAATACTCTACAAGTTTGTTTTTACAGTCAAGTAAGAAATGAAACACAGATTCCACTTTAAAACTAAAAATGTAAAGTGTGTAGGAAGGCACGGCATAAAAATGTAAGATGCATAAATAAATAAAGAAGAGAAGAAAAACAAAACTAAGGAAAAAATGGTCGAAGCACGGCACGAAGAGAATCAAAGCTGGCATCTCTAGCTATGCAGAATGCTTCAAGGCTTGGTCTTTCTGACCTAGCCTTATCCAGTTGTGATTCTAAACCCTCATAAACGACTGCATCAGCCTCGGTCTCTTGAAAAAGCTGCTGGACTCCCTTGGCCTTATCCTCTTTTTGCTTCTTCAGCGTGGCCAATCTCTTCTCCACCTCGACGATCTCTTGGTCGAGATCAGCAACCTCTCTTTGCAAGTTCTGAAACTTTTCAATCTTGGGCAGCAGGCTAGTCTTCAACCCATCGACAATCTCGGCAACCTTATTCCCAGCCTCAAGCTCTTGAGTAGCCTTCTCGGCGTGAGGAAGGTCATGTTCAACCGCGGAAAACTTTTTTTTAATCATATCTGCACTTCCTGCCTTGAAAAAACCTCCCTCGGAAAGAACTTGCAAAGAATCTCTGAGCTCTTGAAGGTGTGACCCGTGACAAAACTGCTCGGAGCCCATGGTCATCAAAGCTCTAACTTTCTCCTTCTCCGTGGCCATTTCGGATGATGGGGCAGGAGATTGAGGTCTGAGAATTTTGGTGAAATGCTAATTAAGCTTTAATCTGTTGAGAGCTATTAATTGACAAAATACATTTCACTAAGACCAAGAACAATTTTCCAATGTACGTTCCTTCAAGAGACGTAAAATTGAAGTCACAAACATCAGATGCAAGAACATACACACATTGAACCTAAGGCTTGCATAAATACAAAATATATTCAAACTGTGAAATGCTAATCAATAGAACTTAATTTTACCTGTTGAGTTCATTGGGTGGCTGCTTCATTGTAAGATCGGCATGGATGGCTGCATGAACTTTCTTGCAGTGGAGCTCAGCATCAAGCTGCTTGCTGTCCTTGGAGGAACCGAGAATAACCAACCCACCATCCAAAGCACCCTGTAATTAATTAACAGCATTAAAGCCTTTCAACATCCCAGCAGATAAAAAAAATTCAATTTCATACTCAGAAAGAATATGTCACATATAGGAGGAAGCAATATGAAAAAAAGGATGTATCACCAGAGATGCTTCAGCACCTTCATCATCATTGACAAGCATAAAATTGAAAAATAAAAATTAATGCAACCATAATAAACACAACCATTACGATCCCACTCCTCCCAGATAAAAGCAAGAGTTCATTTAAGTATATCCGTAGCAAGGATCAAGATCAAGTTTTCTTCCCTAAATTTTACCGGAACAAAAGCAAAAAGATTGACAAATCACAAGCTACTGATACTAAAGAATTGTTCATCAACATACTAACGAATGGAACGCTTGAATTATGCAACCCTTGTGCATGACATGCACTAAGTTGAAAAAATGTTAAAAATGATCGACTGAGAACAATGCAAAACCATCCAGGGAAAAAAAAAAGAAAAAAAAGTCAAAAATACTATGACGTACTCCCCAATCACCACAAAATTAAGATGAATAAGAGAAAAATAAAAGTAAATGATAGAAAACAAAAATCAACAACAATAACATGCTACCTTACCTCCAGGGCAGCATCAAATAAATGATTTCCAGTAGGTGGGGCAGCATAAAGAGGCTCCGGTGCGTCCACATAAAAAACATCAGCAGTGGCCAGAAATTCCTCAACAGCCTCAGGTGGGTCCACATAAAAAACATCAGCAGTGGCCTGAAATACCTCAACATTGCCATCATCCTTTTTTTGATGAGAAACATTTCCCTCATCTACATCATCCATCTCAAACTTTCTCAAGGCACGATGAGCCAAGAGTCGGCCAACACAGTAAGCTGATTACAAATTTACAGTTACTACGTACCCCAAGAAACGAACCCACGCAACGAGGCGGAATGGACAAAGAAAAGTAAAGGTATTGATGGAAATACCTGCCGTATAGCTTGCGGGACCAGCTCTAAGCCCAAAGTACTCCAGCTCATGGTAATGGGCTACAGCATAAATCGAATATCCCGCAATGCTGGGGGATAGAGCTTGGGCAATAATATTCGTATTGGACTAACAACTAGGTTAAGGTCAAAATCCTTGATTATGTAAGGTACATCAACTTCACCAACAAAAAACAAGATATTAAATCAATGATCCCCTGAGATTTTAAATCAGTACACCCAGAAAAAGCAGAGCCTTAAATTTTAAAAGCTAAATACAAATTAAACAAATTGCAGGATACAGCTTTCACAACAAAGCGAAACTTGGGTGGTGTTTTATATTTATTCTTCTCTTGATTTTTCAGGTAGTTAGCTGTGGACAATATTAGAAAACAAAATTAGGAAGAAACACTCAAAACACATATGATGGCCAAAACGGGAAGACAATTTATTTACCAAGAAACACAAAAAGTAAAGAGTACCTCTTCTCTTACACTCCTGAATGTGCCTTCTCTTATACTCCTGAATGCGCTCCAAGTTCGCCTTAGATTTTGCCTTGCCAAAGGCCTGTTATGGATGTTTATAGCAAACTGATTAAGCACGTAGTCCTTTTAAAATTACGAATAAACACGTCATATATTGAAGTTATGCAGCACAAACACCAAACACAAAACTGATCGACTACCACAAACCACAATGTTGTAAGCACATATTTCTACTGCATACAGATATATATTAGTGAGGTATAACCGTATAACAAAAAACCATCTACTAACAGTAACAAGGAAAAAGGATGCCCATTACAAAAATCTTAAATTATATATAAATTTAATCAGAAAAAAAAAAAAAAAAACATATAAATTGAAAACTGATTAAACCAAACCGTAAGAGGAAACGAGAAAGTCAAATGACCTAAGCCAAAGCCACTCAAAAAAGGTATGTTGTTTGCCAATTTTCGGAGTAGGCAAACTGATTAAAATAATCGTTATTATCATTAAAGAAGCGAAACGAACAAATACGCATAAAGTGGTTCAGATGAACGATCAGAGTCCAAGTGAGCAAATTAACTCACCATGAAGAGAGGGAGTGAGAGATACACGCGCGGCTAGGGTTTTCAAATGGAGAGCGGCTGAGAGATAGTAAACAGAGGGATTTGGATCCTCTCCTAAACTAGGTTTTAGTTTCCTAACCTATCTAAGTTTTTAATTATAAAGCTTCATACGTTAATTAGAAAATTTTATGGTTGACAATAAAATTAGGGATTTGTCTCTCATTTAACTTGCATAACAAGAAAAAGAAAAAAAAAGTATAATGGCTCTGGGCCCAGAACAAAGAAGAAAAAAAATAAAATAAATAATGGCTCTCAGTTAACTCTCTCTTTCTCTCTTGACTCTCTCTCTCCTCTTCAGCTCTCTCTCATTCAATCCTATGTAAAGTAGAGAGTTGTAACCCAAAAGAAATAAAATATAAAATAAAAAGCTGAAGACTTGAGGAGGTGGCTGAAGCACCGCAAGAGATGTAGAAAAAAATTGGGGAAAAAACTTCAGTCTTTTAAAACTGGGTTCTTTTTCTTTTTCTACACATATAATTACAATAGAATTGAATACATCAACTTATCCATGTTTTGTAAGAACAGTACAAAGAATCAAAATATCAGCAAAATAGAGACAAAAAAAGGAACCTAACTCAAACTATGAGAACCAAAATTATAACAATTAAAATTATATGGATTAAAGTAAAACCTAACTCAAATTACAGGAATTAAAATCATAACAATTAAAATTATAGGGATCAAAGTAAAATCTAACTCAAACTATAGTATCAAAAGTGAACTTTAATTTATGCCTTAAAATAAAAAGGGTTCAGTAGTTCGGTTGTGTAGAGTGTAAGTTCAGTGATGGGCCTGCAGAGTGGCCCAAAAAAGAAGGGCTATATTGTGCATGGGTATTCAAAGGATTTTCGGATTGTGCTTTGGATATGGGTTGCCAAACGGATAGAGGGACTTTATTGGGCTTAAATTATTAAATTTTTTAATAATTTATTTTATACTAAATTTCACATTAATCAATGATTTTTAATATAGGGGAAGGTAATCCCTTCAGGCTTTAACGTTCCATCATTCCTTTATTCTTCCTGAATCCTGAGGGTGATATTTGTTCTCACATTTTTTTTAATTACATTATTATATCGATATTACAACTTAAGACGTAAATCTTTATACACTCATTTCTATTGAATTTAAAGCTTTTAGGTGAGATGGGGTTGACTTAGTTGACCGAGGACAATAGCTGTCGCTCTGCCCACCCATATTCGAACCCTCCCCCTCCCCTATAATAAAAAATAAACTTAAGTTTTTGGACTTCGGCTTGTATTGTAAAGTAAATAAGTCACCTCACCCTTGATCAAAAGTAAAGAAAGTACATGAGCCACCCACTCATATGAAAAATGAAGTTTTTTTTTTTATTACATCCTTCCTCAACTTATCTTAATCTTAATCTATTATCTCATTTCTTTCCGGACTATTTATAAGAGCTTAAAATCAACTATTCTGATTATACACCTCATAACTCAAACTCAAGAATCAAGACACTGTTCTTTCTTATAACTTTGACTCATAATGCAGGGACTAGAAATCATGATGAAACAATGAAACACAAACTGAGTACAAAAGCTGTTCAACAGTCAAGACCATAAAACTGGCATAGTAATATTAGAATTTAGATAATTATTGTTAGGCACTAGCCACTAGTCTTTGTTTTCATCTCTATTTCAATAATCAAAATGTGGGTCCCAGAAAATTATGGGACCCCTACTCATGCATGTGACACACGTGCAGAGAGCAGCACCATGATCCATTGATCCCAATATTTTTGACTCTCTTTACAATCATGAAAGGTTGGGGACCTGGGTTGGGTTTTAGGTGTGCCTTGGGGCATAAAGCCACGTGAAGGCACGTAACCAGCCATACCTTCTTCCCATGGATTCCCAAATGAGGGTAACATTACAAATCAATAAAATTCATCCCAATAATCTCTCTCTCTCTCTCTCTCTCTCTCTCTCTCTCTCATAATAGGGTGGAGCTGGAGCCTGGAGGTACTTCCCAAGGAAGCTGCTGTTTCACATGGCTTCCATCTCTGTGATCTAATAGAGCAGAATAGTACCATTAATTGAAAATTATAAAGTAGCCACTATATGACATTACCACTATTTTAAATGGACTGCTCTACATGTGTGCATGTGAAAATTTTGCAGTTTATCAAACAAGGAAAAAGGACAAAAGAATTTAATCTAAGAGAAATAGAAGTTGGGATCAGACCATTATTCATAATGTGCACTTCACTTTCTTCCATTTCCTCCTGTTTGCTCTTCACTTTTTAATCTTGATTTCCATTTTTTTGTCCACATATTTTCCTTCTTTCCATTAAGCAAGAATACACAAACATAAACAAAAAAAGACAAAATTGCTAATTATCTATTAGATAATTGCATGTTCATGTTACCCAGATAAAGATAAATTGAGGATTTTATTTTTTAAAATATGGGTATATTTAATTAATCCTTCAAAAAATAGGAAATGTAAGAGCACTGGGGTGGACTATAATTAATATATAGGGAACCTGCCCTAGATATTAACATTTAGGAATGGCCCATATCAATTTGTTTTTGTATTGTTAAATGGGGAGCAGAGTTTTTGTCTTTGTTTTAAATTTTTAATGTTTGGTTCACCCCTGTAACATGGCAAGATTCCCTCATATCAATCATGAGGAATAAATGACATGTTCATTGAGTTATTGACTCTAATTAACCATAAAAGTAGATGATGGGTATGAACTGGCGGTGCTTTTATATTGTTAAAGTGGAAAATGGAAGGTTCATAATTTGGGTAGTTCTTCTCTTCCTTATTCTCAGCATTTTGGTGCAGCAAATAAAAAAAAAATCACAAATATTTGAAATTCTTTTAGGTACCCAAAATCCAAATGAACAAACTAGTTACTATTATGATTTGGGGTTTGATGTTAGCTTATACACACGCTTCATGGTCTTTTCTTTTAGATCATTCAATGATGAATCCACTTTAGGCATTCATTTCTGATGAATCTTTGTCATACTTAGAAGTTACCCTTTACAAGCATGAAAAAGCCTTAAGATATATGAAACCTAAATCATTCAAGCATATGTAACTTTGGGTTCCTTTCCACATCCTTGTGTGAGGCTTAAGATGAAGTGGCTTTTAAGAAAAATCTATTCCATGTACTGGCTTAACTCTTTTATTATCATTTTTTTTTTGCCATATTATATGTATTTATTGATATAAAATAATGAATATGGTGACTCATGAGATATCATGCATGTATTCATAATTTCATATACTATGTAGGTTCAGAAAGATACTAAGACGGAATTCAGTTTGTCTATTTAGTCCAATTCAGTGTATCATATAACATTATAACATACCAAACGAGACCTAAATGGATATGATCCAATTTCCATTTGCATCTAGACATCCTCCAATTCCAAGTCCAGATAGGATAATAGATAAACACTTATTTTTATGAGAAATAATTGCATAAGACAAAGCATTAAGGAGGAAAGGAAACAATTTCATTATGAATTTATGATGATGACTCACTCAAGTTGACTATATATATGATAAAAGATATAACAGAAGAAGAAAGAACACTTGAAACACTTGCACTGCATGAGAGGTGAAGACCACATTCTCTCCCATGTTTGGTGTCGGAGAAACTTCCAATAAGTCCAAAGCTTCCCCGTCATTACTTGCATTTAACAGCTGTTGCAGTACCCAAGATCTCACGAGCCCCCTCAAAACTATTATTAGAACAAACTTGATTAATTAATCAATCAATCATCCAATTCAATATTTATTTATATACCAACACTTGATACATCAACCAATCTTCTTTCCATTACTAGCTTCCTCACACAACAGTTACACACACTCTCTCTTTCTCTTTCTGTCTCAGTTTCAGAGACTGAAAATGGTGGAAAATCAGAGAGAGGAGTAGCCAATGAACAAAACCCAATAAGCAGAATTACAAGATGCAATTGAAAACCCAGTTGCTGATCTTCTTCTCCTTTTATTGTTGCATTGTCTGCTCTTCGTTTGGTTTTGCTGCTGTGGCTAATGCTGATGAAGTATCCACTTTGCTTTCAATCAAAGCAGGTCTACTGGATCCCTTAAACAACCTCAAAGATTGGAAATTGCAGGACAATGTGGCCGGAAAGCATACGTATGCAGCTCACTGCAACTGGACTGGGGTGTGGTGCAACACTGAGGGACATGTTGAGAAGCTTGATCTCTCTCACATGAATCTCAGTGGCAAAGTCTCAGGTGACATCCAATGGCTGAAAAGCCTCACTTCTCTCAACTTGTGTTGCAATGGGTTTTTCTCATTATTGCCAAAATCCATAGCAAACCTCACAGCCCTGAAGAGTTTTGATGTCAGCCAGAATTCATTTGTTGGTGACTTTCCAGCAGGTTTTGGAAGGGCGGCTGGACTGACAACATTGAATGCTTCGAGCAACAATTTCTCGGGTTTGCTTCCGGAGGATCTCGGGATTGCCAGCCTGCTAGAGACTCTGGATCTCAGAGGGAGCTTCTTCCAAGGCTCAATTCCAAAGTCCTTCAAGAACTTGCAGAAGCTCAAGTTTCTTGGCCTTTCAGGGAATAACCTCACAGGCCAAATCCCACCAGAGCTTGGCCAGCTTTCTTCTCTGGAGAGTATGATTCTTGGGTACAATGAATTTGAGGGAGGGATTCCAATGGAATTTCGAAATCTTACCAAACTCAAATATCTTGATTTGGCAGTAGGGAATCTTAGTGGTGAGATTCCAGCTGAATTGGGCAGGCTTAAGATGCTTGAGACAGTGTTCTTGTACAAGAACAATTTTGAAGGTAAAATCCCAGCAGCAATTGGCACCATTACTTCATTGCAGTTGCTGGATCTCTCTGATAACATGTTATCAGGGGAACTTCCAGCTGAGATTGGTGAGCTGAAGAATTTGCAGCTTCTGAATGTAATGTGCAACAAGTTGTCAGGTTCTGTACCATTGGGACTTGGAAGCTTGACTCAATTAATGGTTCTTGAGCTATGGAACAACTCTTTCTCAGGGCCTTTACCAAGTGATCTTGGTAAAAATGCCCCATTGCAGTGGTTGGACATATCTTCCAACTCGTTCTCTGGTGAGATTCCAACAACATTGTGCAATAAAGGCAAACTCACCAAGCTCATCCTCTTCAACAATGCCTTCACAGGTCCCATTCCAGTTGGCTTATCGACGTGCCTTTCACTGGTTCGTGTTCGGATGCAGAACAATCTTCTTTCCGGTACAATCCCCGTTGGGATTGGAAAGCTTGGGAGGCTTCAGAGATTAGAATTGGCCAATAACAATCTCACTGGTGTAATCCCAGATGACATTGCTTCTTCTACATCACTTTCTTTCATTGATCTGTCTCGAAACCACCTCCATTCTTCTCTTCCTTCTACCATTCTTTCTGCTCCAAGTTTGCAGACCTTCATGGCCTCAAATAATTTCTTGGTGGGAGATATTCCAGATCAATTCCAGGACTGTCCTTCACTTTCAGTGCTCGATCTCTCATCGAACCAATTCTCAGGAAGCATTCCAGCAAGCATTGCTTCTTGTGAGAAATTGGTAAACTTGAATCTGAGGAACAACAATTTGACTGGGGACATCCCAAAGTCAATTGCCATGATGCCCACATTGGCCATTCTGGATCTATCCAACAACTCTCTCACTGGTGGTATACCAGAAAATTTTGGAATCTCTCCAGCCTTGGAAACTCTAAATGTCTCATACAACAAGCTAGAGGGTCCTGTCCCAGAAAATGGTGTGCTCAGAACAATAAACCCAAGTGATCTTGTGGGCAATGCTGGTCTCTGCGGCGGAGTCCTCCCTCCTTGCATTCGAAATCCAGCATCTACATCGAAACATAGGAGCTTGGACAGAAAGAACATTGTTGCAGGATGGGTGATTGGGATTGCATCAGTCTTGGCAGTTGCAATTGCACTTTTTGGTGCTAGATCTCTATACAAAAGGTGGTATTCAAATGGAAGTTGCTTCAGAGATAGCTTCGAAGTGGGCAATGGAGAGTGGCCATGGAGATTGATGGCATTCCAGAGGCTTGGTTTCACAAGTGCTGACATTTTGGCTTGTGTAAAGGAATCAAATGTGATTGGAATGGGAGCTACTGGGGTTGTCTATAAGGCTGAGATATCACGGTCAAATACAGTTGTGGCAGTTAAAAAGTTGTGGAGACCAGCAACAGACATGGAAACTGGGAGCAGTGATGATCTAGTTGGGGAAGTGAATGTCTTGGGGAGGCTAAGGCATCGAAATATTGTTCGGTTATTAGGATTTCTGAACAATGATACCAATTTGATGATAATTTATGAGTTTATGCACAATGGCAGCCTAGGAGAAGCCCTGCATGGCAAGCAAGCAGGGAGGTTGCTTGTAGACTGGGTTTCAAGGTATAACATAGCAGTTGGTGTCGCGCAAGGTCTTGCTTATCTCCACCATGATTGTCACCCGCCGGTCATCCATAGAGACATCAAGTCCAATAACATACTGCTTGATGCAAACCTTGAGGCAAGGATTGCTGATTTCGGGTTGGCACGGATGATGGTCCGGAAAAATGAGACAGTTTCCATGGTGGCTGGATCCTACGGTTACATAGCCCCTGGTGAGTTTCTACTTTCTAGTTTCACATCATAATCTTTACAAGTTTGTTTAATTTTCTGGTTACTAACAAGTTTTTGATTCCCTTGATCAGAATATGGATACACATTGAAGGTTGATGAAAAGATTGACATCTACAGCTATGGTGTGGTTCTATTGGAGCTTCTCACAGGAAAGAGGCCATTAGACCCTGAGTTCGGAGAGTCAGTAGACATAGTGGAATGGATTCGAAGGAAGATTAGGGACAACAAGTTTTTAGAAGAAGCATTAGACCCGTGTGTAGGAAACTGCAAGCATGTTCAAGAGGAGATGCTGTTAGTCCTTAGAATAGCACTGCTTTGCACTGCCAAGCTTCCCAAGGACAGACCCTCCATGAGGGATGTCATAACCATGCTTGGAGAGGCAAAGCCTCGGAGAAAAAGCAGTAGCAACAACAATGATGCATATGCAAATGCAAATGCAGCTAACAAAGACCAGCCTGTGTTTAGCACCTCACCTGTAAATGGCCTTCTGTAGGGACAGAATTTTGAGTTCCCTAAATGTATGTTATTAATTTGATTTTTCATGTTGTATGTAAGATTGCGTTTTTGTTAATGTTTGTAATCAATTATTCGTTCATATGTTGGTGTAAGAAGCAAAGATTTTTAATCAGAGAATCGGGCATATACCTATTGTACCCTTTATTAGAATAACATTCAAGTATAAAATAAGCCTAGAGCTTAATTTTTCCTTAACTTATTTGCAATTTTGAAGGGCTTTGCTTGTGCTTAAATATTGGATGTTTTCTTCCACTGGTGCACCATCACCACCATCTGCCCCTCTTAGGTAGAGATTTTTAACCTAACAGGGGTCTCTCTCTCTCTCCCTCATCATTTTCATATTTCTTACAAACACCAACAAGCCATTTCATGAATCTTCTCTCTTTTTTCGCTTTTCGGGTCAGGTTTTCTATCTAAATATCCAAAAGTCCAGACTTCAATAACAGAGAATTTTTACAAATTTCAGTTTAAGCAGTTTTGTTAATATGCTATTGAAATTTCATCAAGTCCTGCTACAACAATGATAATTCCCATTATATCACACAATTTCTCTCCATTAAAAAGGGGGAGAAGAGCCCATCAGCTGAGCAGACAAAAGCAATTTAGTATAACCATATATACATCATCAACAACATTCACCAAAAGTATGCATGTGTATATTAGCATTACATTGAAAATTAAGATGCCTGTGGACTTGCAAAAGCAGGGAGATAACTCCCGGAGAAGGCGTAGCAAAAATAAAATGAAATGACATTCGACAGCAACAAAAAATGAACAAAAAAAACCAGAGGTTTATCTCCCTCTCCAAATACTCCAACTATAAGTTTCATCCACTTTGTACATTTTCAAGCACAGTTTGTCTTTCTTACTGAAGTTATGAGAAATGGATCTATATTGGCTTGCATCTCTGCCTTGCATTCTTTTCCTGTAATGGAGCTGCAAATTAAATTAAAATAGTTAGAATCAGATGAAATGGCAAGTTTCAAAGGCAAATTTGGCGCTTCTTGCACATATACATACCAAGTCCATTAGCCTCAGATTTCCTCATAATTCTTAACCTCTTCACAGAACTAAGAAACATCCTGAATGCAAAATAAGTAAAAATGCACAAGGTGTTAGAAAACCAATGCAATGACTCAAAAACCATACATTGTCACTCACAGATGGGTTTTAAAATGTAGACACCTAATTCTTCTAACACAGAATTATATATATAAGAAGATAATTACTGCGGTCAAGTCTAGATATTTGTGTTTGTGCACACACAGGCCCCACATGCTCTATTGATTATTGAAAAAGCTTACCCCCAAGGAACATCCCCAACAAGCATCCAGTCTCCTTCTTTGTCTTCATAAGTTAGCGCAAACTCAGATGATCCATCCAGCAACTTTGAGGGTCTAGTTGCTCCCACCATTATATCATGCTCTTGACCACCTGAACCCAATTATAGATATAATACCACCATCAGTCAATAAGCAAATAAAAGTTCCATCCCTAATCAGCTAATATAATTAAATTCCATCATGTTGGCTAAATAAAAACCATGGATTTTTTGAGTAATATCTTTAATCCCAACATATTCAGAAGACCAATAACTTTTGAATTTTCCTATATAGAAATATAGAATTTTGGTGAAGTAAAAACTCAAATAACAAATGACTAACCCATGAACTCTTCAATTTAAATACCAAAATAGAAAGGCTAAAAGTACTAACGTATTGAATTAGCATGTGTAGAGGGTCCATGGAACATATCCTCCAATGTTTGTGCCAGGCCTTCATAGCAGCTATGTGCACTTAGATTAACCTTCCGCCCAATAGGAATTCCATCCATATTCACCTTCACAAACAGGGAACTTCTGAGGTTCCCTTTCTCCTCAGCATTTCCATTGTTCTTGTGACCTCCATTGTTAACCTTACCCACAATATTCTTGCATTCACTTCTCTCATCCATTGAGTTAAACACTTCGGTGGCAGAAGATTTCGCTTGGTGAACCAAGCTATTCATTCTATAAGCTCTGATAGGAGGCCATCCCACAACCTGACTGCTTCAATATGACACCAGACCAGCAAAAAACGCAATCCCATCAGAGAAGAAAACAAAAACTAAAATGAAAAGGACAGCAGCTAACAACCACTATATAATTCATACTACCTCAAACAAAAATGAAAAGAAAAAGAACTACTATAATGTTTGATTGCAAAATCACAAGTATGATTGTGTGTACACTATTGTTTTAATGTAGAACCATAGTGTTGTTCTGATGTACGCTATTGTTATAATTCCAATATGGAAACCAATGCTTCCAGCAAGGATATTTGTGCATTGAGCTAAGTTGGACATTTATGACGGAAGAGGATCGGCTCTTCGATTTCATGAAGGGGCTTCAACCTACGCCAAAATGTCCAAGACTTAGGGGAGTGCCTTAGAGCCAATAGTGCAGGCTGTAAAGCTGGAGAAAGGGGTCAAGACGTCTAGTCAACAACCCTTTCTAATTTGGACCAACATAAATCATTGAAGAAAAATATGAAGAGAATCCCTATAACTATTAGTCAATAAAATCTAACAACAAACGAGAAAAATAGAAGTATGTCACAAAATCAAACCAATGGAAGAAAACATGATCCAGACCAAATTTGGGAAACAACAACAACAACAGTAACAGAAATTTGTTTTGTGCAATATGAGAGCCCGAGTAAAAAGAGTATTATATATAAAGCCTAAGGTACCTAAAACTAGAACCAACAATCACTGGAGCTTACATACAAAATGCCCAAAAAACTATATCTTTTGAGTCAGTCTTACTCTTACCTGGCACCATTAGCGGCTACCACAGAATCAGCACTTCTCTTGGTCCCAGCTGTGACATTAGCACTGCTCAAAGAAGAAGAGGAAGAAGAGGACGAAGAAGCTGATGATGAGGAAGAAGAAGAAGACGATGAACCCACATAAGGAAAATCCTTAGCCGTCAAGATCCTAGCATATTGACCCCTTGGGCCTTGTTGGGCCTTCCCTAAACAACCACCACCACCACCAAGGCTCAAGCCAAGACAAAGCTCAAGGTCAGACTCATCTGGGGTAGAAGAGTCCTCAGAAGACATGGCCAAGTTGTCCTCTTTTGAGAGCGTTGACATAGACTCACTTGCTGAAACCCCAGATAAAACCCCTCCACCACTACCCAAAACACCCTGCATTGAAATCCTTCCTCTTTCTACCTAAATTCAATCTCAAAGCTCAGAGGCTAGCTAGCTAGCTCAGACCCAGAACCTATAAAATGGGTTTTTTAAGCTAATCAAGAGAGGCTTGCTTTGAAGAAGAAAAGTTGGATTAAAGCAAGAGATTGAGAAGGAAAGGAACAAAGACGAAGTAGAAGGAGAAGTGGGGTTTGCTTGGGGCAGTGATCCTTGCACATTTTGACACAAAGATGGAGACTTTGTCGGTCGTTTGTGCAATTCTTGTGCACAATTTGTTGAACAATCCTTTATGTCCTGTTTGGTCGGTTTTGGGAAAGTGAAGAAGGGCAAGGTAGTAGGTTTGCTCCTGTGGTTTGGTTTGGTGTGGTGGAGATTACAGAGAGAGAGAGAGAGAGAGAGAGAGAGAGAGAGGATTGTGTGTATGACCCACCTCTGTCTACTGGCTGCTTGTGCGCCTCCATCAAATATCCTTTCTTGCATCTGACCCGATTTTCGTAATTTCAATTTATCGGCGTCTTTGTCCGAGTTATTGGTTTCACAGGCTTAAATATCAAAGTCTGTGTTATATATCGCGAAAAGAATTGAACGAACTGAGAAACGATATTATCGTATTATTTATCGAATGGGAGAGAGTAGGACCCGCAACCCATACGCTCCCAACGACAACCCGACAAGATGGGTCCACGCATCACAGTTCTCGACACGTTGGAGTTAGGACCGCGTGGGTCCTGCCATAGCAATCACGTATCTTATGACACGTGGAAACCAGCGAACATCGGATTTAAATGTTGACAGCTCAACAGACAATCGGAAAGCCGGATTGGCCAGGTTTTCAGATGAAAAAATTATTATGTGTGATTAGACCACACCTGATATAATTATAATTATGTAGTATTATTAATTTATTCAAATTATAATACGTATATGATAATTAATTTTTAAAATTTTAAAATTTAGGATAAATCCTAAAATTTAAGAAAAAATTATTAAAATCGCTCACGTGTTATAATTGAAATAAATTGATGATACCACATCATTATATTATATAGTGTTACAATTACGAAATAATTTTTTTTAGAGTTAATTAAAAAAGCGTGTTCAAGTCCTTGTTTTGCCACGTGTACTGCTGTCTTGTATCCTATGCCCGCACGATCATATTTTTTCCACGGTCCCCCAGGTCTTTAATTAGGAGGGGGAACAATTATGTCAATTAAGTGATGTGCAATTTTGCCAACCAAAATTAAATAATGAGAAATGAACGAACAAGTTAAAGTATCTTCCCACATCTCCACTAATAAATAACATCAAATTAAGATAAGTTTATTAATGATGAGGTTTTAGAATTAGTAATTTTCATAATGGTTAATGTGATTTCTTTACAAACTGGCTATTAGTTTAAATATATTTATATTCATTTTATTAGAAAACATCCCAGCTTGATGAAGAAGAATGATTACTTTTGGTGTTGTAGCATCATAGAAGGTGGATCCCAAAGTGAAGGTTGGATTGATATACTTAAATCGATGTTTTGAATGAGTTATAATTTGAAGACGCCCAAATTTTGTTTTTAATGATCAAACAAAATAACTAGATGAAGCAATTAAAAATGATGAAATTTTGTGGGAGGTCATTTTCCGGATCAATCTTGACATCTATCTCCCAATAGGACAAATCAAGGCACAATTTTTTTAGCCTTCATCTTTGTCTTCGTTGAAATCATGAATTGTGTACCCAAAAATCAATTCATCATTAGCGTTTGTATTTTGCTTAAATCTTACACCTATAAAAATTGATCCAATTTTCGACTTAAATCTTACACCTATAAAAAAAAAATTGAACATATTTTTAACATAAATCTTACACTTCCAGAAATTAAGAAAATGACTACTCGAATTCGACAATTTCGGCATAGAACCTTCTAACGGAAACTTTTATTGAAGGAAAAAGGAAACTGATTTAGTGGAATGTTTATGGGCTTTACAAGATTTGGTTGGCATAACAAGTTATGAAGAGTCTCAAAGTAAAGCCCATCTCACTACCACTATCTCATACCAGGCCCAAGACTAAATAAACCAAAACTTCCACTCCACACCAACCATGAGTACTGTGATGCTGTGCAATATAAAACTAAAACCAAAGCTATCTATCATCTCCTCTGCAAAATACTCTGCTCAAGTGTAAGTCCCTCTGAAAAAATTTCTATACTACTATCACTCTACCAAGTTTTATATGAAAGAAGATAATTTAAATGGGCAGAAACTCTTGCATACTGTTAAGTTTTATTACTTCATTTCTTCTCTGGATTCTCTGATTCTTGAGGGCTGGACCTGGTGCATGCCGTACAAGCTGAAGCTGGAGCTGGAGAACCGTCGGAGATACTAATCCGCATTGTTTGCTGCTTCTCTTCATTTCCAGGAACATGGAGGAGAGCATCCATGAGTAGGATGTCCCAATCACGAGAGAGGAGATATGAAAGCCAGGTGTCCTCTGTGAAGAAAAAGGCGCTCATTAAAATTATTAAAAGAACCATCAAAGCCCAACTGGTATATGAATTTTTTTTTTTTCGGTAAGAACTGACATATGTATTATTTTTTTTGGCCATGAAACTGACATATGTAGTTTAACACAAGCATCAAACACAAAATAGTCTAAATAGGTTATGAACATTTTTCTAATTGACCAAAAGAACACCGAAGGTTGTTCTTCACAAAAACCTTTATATAAAAACTTCAAATGGACTGGTTGATCCAGACAAACCAATTTGGAAAGGATCCAGCATTGCCAAGGAGAAGAATTACAGATCAACAAGAGGATGCTTATAGATTCTATGTACTGCTGTTATGGTTTTAGATGTAAAATCAAGTAGCACACATGAAATAGCATGAAGGAGAATCTAAACACCAAATAAGATATACGGGTATGCAGAACATATGCCTTTATTTTATGTGCTTGTGTGTGCACACATGACTGTCTGTATGTTTGTGTATGTAAATCAGTACAAACCTCCATTACGTACAGCCTTCACCTCGAAGACTCCTGAACCTCGTGGTCCAGACACAGGAAATGTGCAAGATACAGAGTGCCTCTTATGAGCCACGGCAAGTGATGCATTGTACCATGGGCCCCTCACTATAGGTTCTCCTATAGCTTCTACTATTGCTGGGTTCTGACTGGCTTTCTCCATGGCCTTCCTGCAAAATTCAGACAATTGATTAATAATTAAACCTTAGATTAAGTATACATATGGGACATTGAAATGGTTTAGGGTTTTCCTTGACCTCTCTCTAACCCCTTCCAAGAAAAATTTTCATTTCTCCCTCTGCCTCACTCAATCTTCTTACACACACAATCAAATTTGTAATCTATATGCTTTTTACAAGGATTTTTGTGATATAAATCTGACAGATATAAATACAATGCTAAAAATTCATTTAACCAAGCTGTCGATTGTACATTTGATCTAATTAGGATACCAAAAGTCATACAATTGGGCCAAACTATTTGCAAACACAAAAAATGAAAACCACCTATTCAGTTAAGAGCTTAGTTCCAAATTAGAAGTATCCAGACTCAAACCATCTAAGCCTCTCCCGTATTTGAGCAAGCAGATGTATAACATTGTTTTAAGACAGAAGAAAAGAAATTAGTCCCATAAACTTCGAAATGTACCTGCTACAGTTATAATAAATAGCAAGATCATCAAGAGCACTCAAAGCAACACCGCCCGTTGTAGTAATCAAAAGAAAAGACACTGCTTTCCGACCGAATGATTTGCTCTTCCCTTCATCCACGGTCTTTGCCGAACTGCAGCAAGCTATCTTATCAGTCACATATCATCAAGTTCAGGATAATTGAAACAAGGGATGCATTCATATTACATGGCCTCAGAACTACAAAACTACGAAATGGGTCTCAATAAGAATCACAAAATAAGACTAGTCAGTGCCATTTTCTCATAAGTTTATACACTGTTCTCCCACATTGTTCATACTCGAATCAAAGATCGGTAGCTGAGTTAATAGCCGAGAAAATAATTGAAATAAATATAAATTTTGGAATCCTTTAGTTAAAGTGAGCTCAACACAAAACTGCCTCATGTTTTTTGATGCTTTCATGCACAAAAGACTTGAAGTTTTCGGTTTGTTTTTTTTTTTCTTTTAACGAAGTTTGTCTCAGCAAACAAACAGCTTGAAAATTAAATTTAGCCCATTATAGTATATGAGAGAGTCGCTAAAAAATTGATTAACTTTGACCAAAAAAGTGAAATATGGAAATCAGAATTTCAAATTGGGAAATAAGATTACTGAAGAAACAGAAATTGGACCTGGAAAACTGTGATGCTGCTGAGGAGCTCTTGAACAACGAAACAAACCTCCGCGCCAGCATTTCTCTACTCTCTCGTATGGTGTGGTCTGCTGCCCTTCGCTTACAAACACCGACCGACTGGACCGTTTTCACCGTTTTAAGGTAAAGAATATGGGCCGAAACGTGTCTGGAACTGAGGCCCATATAGTCACCAGGCCCATGGTCCATAGCTTGGTTTGGAATATATTTTTGATGGATTAGATAATTTAGACACAAAGGTTACGTTTGACACGCTGGACTGTGTTGGACTGGACTATTCTTATGGATTATGCTGAATAGTGTTGGACTGGAGTAAGCTGGACTAATGTTATTCTGTGTTTGGTGCTGTGTCGGACTATGAAGCTGGATAAGCTAAATAACACTATTCTGTGTTTAGTACATAATCGGACTAAGTTATAATTAATTTAATTTTTAAATTAATAAAAAAATTTAATTATCCTAAAAAATAATATAGCTAATTAACTTTTATTTATTTATTTATTTTGAAATAAATTAATAAAATGTTGCAAATTCAAAGATGATATGGCCAATAATCCTAATTTTTTTTTAATTATCCTAAAAAATAATATGGCCAATAATCCTATGCTAACAATTGCACTTGCTGGATAAGAGGTCATGTGTTGTTCCAAACTCCAAAGCCATTGATGAGCAGAGAAAAAACTCGGAGGAAAAACAAATCAGAAGGGAAAAGATAAGAACAAAACCCATAAAAAAGTTGGAAAGAAAACCCAGTATGTCGATAAAAAAAAAAAACCAGTATATTAATTAATTTATATACAAGGCCCAAACATTTTACAAGGCAGATACATCTTAGCAATCACACGAGACAAACAATTAATTTATTACTCATATAATCCAAGAAGAAACCCAAAGAAAAAATGGAAGAAAAAACTCAGAAAAATTGGAAAACCCAGTATGTCGATCAAAAAAAAAAAACCCAGTATATTAATTCCAACCCAATCTGATACAGTGAGAGCGAGAGAGAGACTGAGAGAAAAGAGAGAGAGAGAGAGAGAGAGAGAGAGAGAGAGAGAGAGAGAGGTGAACTCCTGATGAAGGCGCGAGCAAGATCGAGAAGGCTGTGTGCTATTTAGTGAGCCTCTAACGGGTTGCTAAATAGCGCCCCTCATTTGCACCGTGTTAAATAAGAAGGCGTAGCAAGGCTTTTTGAGAAACACGGTGCTATCTAATCCTACTTAAATTAATACCTGCTGCTACCAAACATGGGCATAGGGTGTTATTTAACACAATCCTAGCTAACACTAGCTAGCACGGTGAAACAAACATAGCCAAAGTTCCTTGTACTTGGTAAATTTCATTAGTATGCTTCTTTTTCTTTTCTTTTTTTAATAATTGACTTTTGGATCATGCATCATTTTAGCAACTTCACAAAGATGCTATATAACCCCTTAAACTTATAGTTGTATGCTGAGTTGATTCAAATCCTAACTTCTGTTAAATTTATTAACAAAAAGTTGAGAATTTGACAAACTAACGACTGAATGTTTAGGAATTAAATGAATTCTAAAGTTTATGGACTGAAATGAGACACATACCAAACATTGAAGAGCTTTAAATGGAATTTTCATGCATTTTGGGTGTGCTTGATGGTTGCCCACTCACCTAGTCTTCTTATTACCCATTGTTTAATTTATTTTTCTTTTGTTATGGTTTTTCTTACTAATGTAATTTGCTTTGTTTATCATAGAAATAATTCACAACTACACAAGTAGCATGTGTACCCTTGCCACTTAAAAGATACGTTATCGGTTAGGTTGTGGACAATTTGTCTCAAAAACAAGTGTGTATCAGGTTAGACATGTCTCAAGTTGGTATCTTTCTTCCTCATATAATAAAGAAAGTGAGTGTATTGGTGGTTCACTCGACAACAAAGACTGTCGGCATTAGAAATTTAGCTTTCTTTGAGACCAAAAAAATAGCACCATGAGATGACCTACTCAAATTATCTTATAAATTATATACACAAAAATGACAAGTATACATAGAGTTACAACTCATAACAAGGCTGCCCATGAAACTCAACGATTCACTAACCAACACAACATCTGCAGAGGATGAAACAACAGTGATCCTTGAAGGTGGGTTCTGTTCTGTCACTACTAAACTAGCAGGGCTACCATCTTTCATCCCCCACCCAATTGTTCTTCTCCTTTGGTCCAGTGGGACCTTCCTCCCCATAAAGCTCAACTGGAAATTTATCAAAAATGTTCTCTACTGAATATCTAACCACCACAGGCAAAATATTGATGATCTTATCCAGCTCAGTTCTTGAATTGTAGACAATTGTCGGACCCCACTCTCTCATAAAATGCAGCCAACCTGGCTCAACAACAACCCCGTCTCCAAGATACTCGGCTGCAACAATTTCATATTGGACGCTTGAATCAACAGAGAAATTACTTCGACCAGCATCATTCCTAATTCCAATCCCAAGCTTTGCCGACCCCTGAAGGTACATCCCAGGATGAGGGTAGCTCGCATGTCCATTTTTCGATGAGTAGACAATAGTTCTATTCCCATCTATGTACTCCAAATGATATGGAGCTACCCATTCACCACCACTGTGCTGCGAGAAGTATATACTGCAAAGCTCTCCTGTAAAGTTGCATATGCGGAGTGTGAAATGCTCCCAGTCACCCACATGCTGTCCCATCTTGCTAAGAGGGATATCCATAAGTCCAAATTTGAGAGTGGCTGGTCCATTGAAGGGACAAAATACCCACATTACAATATCAGTAAAAGTCCCACCAAGAGCTGGTTTCACATGAACATAAAGTTTTGCACTTTCCAAGTTTCCATGCTTTACCTTATCTCTTCGTCCATCACTCGGCAAGTCTATCCAAAACTCCCCATCATTTGTCCCCCCACCAGGCAAATTTGAGCCCCTACCATCAACAGCTTCTCCCTCCAACACGCCCTTTTTGTACAATAGTGCTCCATTTTTGAAAAACCATGATACAGAAGATGGCAAGTAGACCTCTTCTGGATGAAAGAAAACAGTGGGTCCATAATGATTGATAAGTGAATGAATTTGATCGAGATTTGGCATTCCAGGTAACTTAGGATTCAGATTCTTCAAGCATCCAATATGCAGATCCTCTCCAATGCTCCAGTAGCTGCTGCAGAAAAATGTACCTACAGAAACCCCTTTCCCCGTCATTCCCCGATGGCGTGGTCTCGTACTCCAAACTTGAAAAGGAAGGTTTGGAGATGCTGTACTGGTGTTAAGGATTGTTCTGTAAGTTTCACATGTGTCAGTTAAATCAGCTCGAACACACCTCACTTCATCCAACCCAGGTTTGTCAGGCTTACTAGTCGCTAAAAAGCCCATTGCTTTGTAACCTTCAGGTGGCTGAGGTAGCCAAAAGTAGCCATATGCACCGTACTTCTCCTCACTCCCGTCATCAGGGCTCCATACTAATGTGTAATCAAGTGGTTCTCGGAGAGCTGGTGACTTGACACGCTCCGAAACATCAGATGTTTCTGGAAAATCCACTTCTCTAACCACGAGAACAAAACCATGTAAAGGCTGATCATTAGGTTGGCAATAGTGACCAATGCTATGGAATCCATCAGGTATTCCCACTGGCTTATAAAATGTAACACTTTTTTTCTTGTCCTCTGACAGAGTGCAGGCCCAGATGAACTCAAATCTGGTGATCTTGAAAACCTCTATTTCTCCAAGACTTATTTTTCCAGAAGCAAAACCTTCACCTGAGAAGGATATCAAACACTTAAATCATTTAGAAAAATAATCCAATCTGTCAATATCAAACAGACCCCAAGTCCTGGAGCTTTGAAGTAAGCAATCATGAAAAATGACTATGATATTTTGGAAAAACTCTCAAGAGAAATAATCAAACAATTGTCAACCAATGTGAAGTTAAACCATGCCTAGAGTCCCAGAAGTACATTCTTTTGGCAAGCATCATATGTGATACAACTTATCCCCAGTCTACAGAATATGATCAATGGACATGCTCTTTGCACTAAAATCCACACTTCCGCTAAAAAACTGAGCCACCAAAGCACCGTAGTTAAGTAAACCATAAACGCGTTTGTGATTCAACCACGAAATGACGAATTTCGACATCAACCTGGCCAACCATAGTGCAGCCCACCGAGGCAACAAAGTTACCAGAGGATACAGAATTACATATACAGACAGAACAGAGGTTGATGATGATGAATTGCATAAATTGCAATTTGCATATCAGCATTCAAACTCAAATTCAAACAACCAATGGAACTTCATAATGATTCCAAGAATATCACATTGGCAGAGAGAATCAAATTAACAATATAAATATTTTGGTAAGAAAACTAACCATATAGATTACCCAGAAGCACAGATTGGTATGTGCAATAACTGAGAAGCTAATTTTTTTTTTTTTTTTTTTTTCAGACAAAAAACGCAGTTGAAGTTTATCTAAAAAAAGTATGGTTGTAATTGATGATTTCTTCAGCAACCCAGACACATCCATAAATGGAAAAGAGCAAACTTCTAAATACTTGATTGCATTCAGCACAATCCACAAACCCATCAACCAAAAATCCATGAACAATCTAAATACCAAAAAAAACCCAAATTTGAATCAACAAAGATACAAAGATCAAAGCTTTGCACCCAAATCTTCATACCTGGAGGCCATTTGGGAGTGGGAGCAGGCAGAGAGAAGGGTTCAGGCTCTATTGGGTATAAATCTGTGAGTGTATTCCAATAGAAGCACTCGCACCCAAACATTGTTGGCCCAAAACTCTCTCTGGGTATCACATAAACAACAAGGGTCTGGCTCTGAGTCTCTGATCCTATGATTCTGAAACTGATACATGGATTCCTAAATTTTGTTAGAGCGAAAAATCATTTTAGTGGGGCCCTCCTCCTACAATGGGCAATTATATAACCCAATAATGAATGATGATGGTGATGGTGAGGTGATCTGTAGGATTACGCTTTGAAAATTTTTGTGGTAGAAGAGAAATAGACTTCTCACCGAGCTTTTACAGAGATAGGTTTCAGTTTCGTAAGGTCACAAATTGAAAAATGAAAGTGATCTTTGATCAGACCACAAAATGCCTCGAAATGACCCTAAAATTTGGTTCTTTTGTATTGATGCTGGAGACCATTGAAGGAGAAAGAGTTTGAATTTTGGGCCGGAAATTTTATTCTCTGGTGAGATAGGGGTATCTGGACCTGGCCATGTCAGCCCAGTTATCAGAAAAATTGACCGTAATAATCTGAATATTTCTTAGGAAAATAAAAAATAAAATTGTAATTTGAGAGGGAAAAAACTTTCATTAATAGAAAAAAGAAAGCATCTATTATAAAGTAATGTCATGTATGATGTATCTAAAAGGAAAAAAACACTATAATTTTTCATTATAAAGAGCTTCAAGCGTGTACTTTAATATTTTACGAAAAATTTAAATGTGTTACTGGAGTTATTTTGCAATGCAATTTAACAATTGTATTCTATAGAAATTGTTTAACAATTTAACCATTACATATAAGAATGTGTTGTCGGCTCGCATGTTTCAAGTATATACAAGTACGTAGAGGTGTACATCGAGCTGGATCGACTTGAGTCTAACATGAGCACGGTTTGGCCTGTCATTAAGTAGGTTGGGCCGAGTTCGGCTCGTACTTATAGGCTGGGCTGGGCCAAGTTCGGCTTGTACTTATGGGTTGGGACGGGCCAAGGTTTTCTATTCCTTTGGGCCGGCTTGGCACCAGTTCGTTTTGGGTTGGGCCGACTCGAGCCCGTTTTGGGTTTGGGCCGACTTGTTTATATTATTTCAATTATTTGTAAAAAAAAATTTAAAGACTAATTTTTAGTTTTATAAATAAAAATATTTTCAAAAAACTAAATACAATTATATATTCAATTACAAATTTATTTCTTATTAATTATTATTTTTAAAAAATTATATTGATATTGTTAATTAGTTTTAAATTTAATTTTTTATTTATTAAATAATAATAAAAATTAAAATAATTAATCAGGCTGGCACGAGTCCGACACGACCCGTTATGAGATGGGTCAGACTAAACTTAAAGTTTAAAATAATTAAGCCAATCCGACCCAATCCAAACACGGCACAGCACGAATGGGCCAGTTTTAAATGGACTGACCCGTTTTACACCTTTACAAATACAAATGAGTTGTACATTATGAGTCGTATAGAGCTTCGTTTAAACTAGTACAAACATGACACGATTATCAAATAAATCAACATGAACGCGGCAGGAAGGGCAAAGGAGCTCATGTTTAGATCAAATGCAACGATGACAATTCTTTGCCCGGGGCATGGGTGTTGCTCTGGAGTTTGTGGTGCATAATGCATATTGTTGGTCACGGCAAAGGCATCGGTCCAACAATAATTGAGAGTCCAAAGTCCAAACAAACAAGCAATTTCTGCCACGTGTACGGCTGTAAAAGTACTTGTACAACGAACGTGGGCAAAGCATATGCGTTTCAACTTTTTTTAGACCCAAAAAGAAAAAAACACGTCTTGGACTTCATTATTCAACATGGGCGTCTTTTAGTCCACAGTAGCTTCCATGAAGGCCGGGCCAAGTAGCCTCATAAATTTTGTTTCCATTTCACTAATCTTTCTTTTGTAATGAATTAATGATAGAAGAACTTATAATTTAATGAATTATTCTCTATCACATCACCATCCCATTTTTTTCAATTTTTTTTTCATACTACTAGACAAAATTTGTCCTTTTTCTAATTTATTAACATTTTAAATATGCAAGTTTTTGTTTTAGACAATGAAAAGAGCATGATTTTAATGATATAATAATACTTCATAAATCGATGATATGATGGTAGGTGACAAATGAACAAGTCATATTACAATTTGGCTCTTAATTAAAATGGTTAATTAGATGTAAACCGTATATAAAGAGTCTCATAAGTGTTAACATGAAAAAAGAGGTTGGACGATGAAAATTTCTAACTCAAAATTAATTGAAATCATAACTCTAATATCACATTAGACAATTACTAAATCTTAAAATTTTAAATTATCAAAAAATAAATTAATAATATATATTAAACTAACAGATCTAAATTATTTTTAGGTACTAGTACTCGTACTACAAAAGTATTATAGAGATGTATTTTTACATCACGATAGCACCGTACATGCTTAATGACGATGGTACTGAGATATTACTGGTTGCGGTCGAGAGGCTTCCAATGACTTTTGAAAAGGTTGATAATCATGCAAGACAGAGCTTTCAGTTTCATGGGGTTCCAGTGAGACGGTGAGCTTTCCCAATAATTTCCAGCCCACTAGAACAAAGCAACAAGTCGGTCCTTTTTGCTACCAGTTGTATTATGTCTAAGCCTTATTCAACCATTCATATAATAGCCTTATTCAACCATTCATATAATATCATATATATTTTTAACGAAAAAAAAAAAAAGAGGAATCAAACTCAATAAGAAACACATGTCTAGCTGCACCCTTATAAGAAGGACAGCTTCTGCAGAAGACTCAGTAATAATTCAGTTCATTATTTAAAAAAAAAAAAAAAAGACTTTGTCCTTTTGGGGTTTGGGAGTCTCTGGAATCCAAAAAGTGGTATGTACTGTGTTCCTCTTCTCCTTCCTCCTTTTTCTGAAAGCACATTCATGACAAGCTAATCTGATGCTTGTAAACCTTTTCTTCATGGGAGTGCCTTTTTATTTTTTGTTATTTAATGTTTTTCTTTTTGTTCAAGATCCATTGTTTTGAACAAGAATGTTGCATACCCTTTATATATAATGTGTGTGTGTGTGTGTGTAACCAACAAATGCTCTAAACATAGCACTCTGGTGTCTGCAAATGCATAAATTGACTTCAGAGATTTAGGACTTCAAAACTTTCTGCAGTGAACTTGAATCCTTATAATTTAGACCTTAGAGAGGTCACATTTCATTACAACCCCATTAGGTTTTTCTTATGCTCTTTGTATTTGTAATTTTGTACTAACTCATATATATTATGCTGTCCTTTACAGAATTTCATCCACAGAACAAAAGCTATCTATCTTCAAAGGACAAATCATGTTGCTGAGGAGCTCATCAACACCTGTTATTGGGTCTCTCCTTTCATCCTTCCCAGACAGTACTCCCAACAACATCAGCAGTCACTGTGAACACAAACCACCCTCCATCCACCACACTCCAAACAAATTCTCATTCCACCAATCTGGGCCTCTCAGTATCTCACACAATTCCTCCCCAATCTCTCCCTCCATTGATTTCGACCGGTATTCGTTGAAGGGATTTCGAAGGGCTCAGTCTGATGGGAACTTGGAGGGACTAGCCTATGCTTCTTGTGAAAATAATGATCAATTCTGTGAGTTAAGCCAACCCAAGAAGTTTTCCGGAAGATCCAAGTGCTTTATGTTACAAACTATACCATCTTTTTCGTTACATAACCGAGGAGGTGAAGATTGGGATGAAGATGAAGAAGAGCGTGATATGGAATATAATGAAGTGGAAGAAGAAGAGTTGGAGGAAGATGCAGAGCAGTTGCAGAGTGATGGAAGATCTGTTGAGAGAACCATGGCTATGAAAGGTGATTATGTTGGTTTACAGGATCAGATGAAGAACATGACCTTAAGCGAGGAGGTGCAGTTTATGGATAAAATGTGGAGTGGGGGTTTTGAAAAAGAAAGAAAGGAGTTAACAAGTCAAGAAATGCATCTTGCAGGGGGGCTTGGCATTGACGGCAGCGGAGGTGGCCGCGGTGGTGGAGAGGGTAATTGGGAAGGAGCCTCTGGTGGGGAGGATGGAGGAGACAACAACCATGGAGCTGAGGAGCATTACAAGAAGATGATCCAGGAAAATCCTGGCAACCCTTTGTTTCTCAGAAATTATGCTAAATTTCTATATCAGGTGAGCCTGCTTTACTTCTATAACCTTGTGTTTCTGACTAATTATTCCAGTAGCAGTGTTGATCTGACTTGGATTTTTTTTTTTTTTTTTTTTTTTTTTTTTTCAGTCTAAGAAAGACCTTCATGGATCAGAGGAATACTACTCTCGTGCCATTCTAGCAGATCCTAATGATGGTGATATTATTGCACAATATGCTAGCATAATATGGGAGCTACACCATGACCAAGATAGAGCCTCAAGTTACTATGAAAGAGCAGCCCAAGCAGCACCTCAAGATAGGTACGTGACTCCTAATGTGTACATCAAACAAGTTTGAAACAAACAGTTCAATGCTATGTAAGAGTTTGACATGTCAAGAAATTCACACAGTTTGACATGACTTTCCATTCTTGAATTTCAGCCATGTCCATGCAGCATATGCTAGTTTCCTCTGGGAAACAGAGGAAGACCAAGATGAAGATGAGGATGAAGCTAGCACGACAAAAGATCTTGATACCATGCAGCCGTATCGTCACCAAGGAATCATGACTTCTGCAAGTGCCTAAATTTTTTTTGCAAGATTTGTGATGATGGTGATTGGGTTGTAAATATATGATGGTGCTGCATTTGTGGCCATGATTTTAGAGAAGACAATTTTCAGTAAATGACGCCATTTTAGAAGGAAAACGAGCTGAACAATAAGAGTGGACGTTACAGTGAACTATTTGAGAAGCAATGATTTAGAAATGTATGTAGTAGCCTATTTATTATAAATGTTTTTCTCACGTACTAGTGGTTTCAGATTTGATGGTCAGATGGGGTTCATGTGCATAGTATAAGCAAACCAAGCAATTCTTTCTTGCTGTCATTGTTTTCCTTTTTTCTCCTTTTAGCTGGATACAATAGCTTACTATGAGCCTAGAAGCAATGACTAAAAACAATATTAAAAAAACTCTTCAAATTTAAGGAACGAGAATCCAGAAAAACAAAAAATAGATATATCCAAAATAGAAAAACTACATATAGAAAACTTGAAACAAACATCTTATCACATTCCCTCGCAACTTGGGGCTTGAAAGGCCCAAAATTTTCCCACTTGAATTGCATGATAAAAACCATTCAAGGGGAGAGAAAACATATACCAGAAAAAGAGACTGAAGTCCAAATAAACTTTTCAGTTCATGTGAAATGACACTCAAAAAGTACAAATACAACTTCATGAAACCATCTAAAGGAAAATATTAGACCAGGAATCTGCACCTTCAACAACTTTCAATCACCCTCACATAAATGTCCCGTGAATATTTTCTGCTTGTGGGGATAGAACTTCCAGAATCCTGTCTTATCGTGTACCACGCTGGTGGAAACCATTGCCTCTCGGTCTGCTGTAATCACCACCATCCTGGTAGCTACCCCTGCCCAAACTCCGACCACCAAAGCGTCCCCTTGTGGCTTCAGTTTGGTAACTCCCTCGGCCTCTTCCTCTTCCTGGTCAAAAAATTCAAATGCATGTCATGAGACCACAAATTAAGAAAAATAATATTTTACCTCCAGTTAAAACTGTGAATATTTGGGTACCCAAAACATGCAGTGACAGCTAAAAAACAAATGTATAATAATTGACTACATATTTTCAGTGACAGCATAGGAATTTTCTGCATCAAAGCTGTTAACCAATAGGATAAAGAAATTAGGCACATACTTCCTCCTCGAGCAGCACCACTGCTGTTTGGTCTCCGCTCCTCAATGTAAACTTGCCTTCCAGCCAACTGAATTGGCGATGCCTACAAGGAAAAAAAAAAATTCAGGCCATGCCAATGTTACACAGCACTTTAAGGGAATAAATTTAAATTAATAAGAAATATAATAAATCATATAAAAATAAGCTAAACAGAAATACAATAGCACCATCCATATTAAAATGAGCTAAGCCGAAATCCAAAAGCCTCTACAACAAAAAGAAAACAGTACAATAACACCATTCATAAAAACATAATCCTTGATAAAGAGAACTGACTGAAGATGCCTAGTGCAAGATGCCCCAAGACTCCTCAATAGATCCAATAAAGCACATATGAGAACTGAGAGACTTTCACTAAAAACAGGATCCTAGCCTTAATTCCATGAATATCAAAAAGCTAAAGCAAATAACTCAATGATTCAAAGAATAGAAAAGAGTTCAAACCTTGAGTGCATTGTGCACGCCAAGAATGTCTTCAAATTCAACAAAAGCATAGCAGACTCCAATTTCCTGCAGGCACCAATCTCTACTTCAGCTTCTTTCAAGTTGATAAAAATAGAACTAAGTATAGAAACAAACTCACCTTGCGAGCCCTAACAAAGACCCCATCGGGTCTAATTTGACCAAAGTTCTTAAACTCCTGCTCAATCTCTTCTTCAGTAACCGTAGGTGGCAAGTTTCTTACATAGACAGATTTCAGTTCACCTGGAACATTGATTTAAAATGAGGTTCGTCTACAAAATGCTTAAATGTACTAGGTTAAATTTAATGGTCTTCCTTCCCCGAGTCTCAAAAAAACAGCAGTAAATTCCCAATTATGAAACTACAACACGTTCACATACCTAAGAAACTAATCATTCCTAAATTCCTCATGCATATTGATCTCACCAGCCAACTTCCCATATCAAAAACCATATCAGGAATCTTTTACATACAATTTACAGAAGATATTAATGGCATGGTCTTTACAGCAGTTACATTCTGATAAAAAGAAAATAATCACTTAAATTTCCCCCAGAATCAACATATAGAAGAATGCTGCAGAACCAGGAGGAACAAACTGCACAGTCAACAAAATGACAATGATAAATTGTATTCTATGATGTCATAATGCATTAAAGTATGGTTCAAAGGCAACCTTCTTCCTCTAGTGCGTAACTTTCCTCTGCTGCTTCTACCCCAGATTCAGGGACAAATGATAGAGCAGAGTTTGATTGTTCAACAGCAGGCTGAGGCGTGTAATTCCACTCAGAAGTAGTTTGAGCACTTCTATAATAAGGTTGTGTAGTTACTGCCGGTGCAGACGGCTCTTTAGCAACTCGCAACTATTATTTTCCAATAGTACAGTCAACAAAATAAGAGAAGATAGATAAGAGAATAGAAGAGTAATGCACAACTGCAGTATAGTAAAAGTAGATGCCTGCCAATGCACAAGCAAAATCACGCACTCAAAGGTGCAAACAAGAAAATACACATGATCACACACAAGTAATAGAAGAGCTTGGGGTTTAGGTGCATACTATAGAAGCCCAAGTTTTCTTTTGAGGCTCTCCCACTGGTTCCTCCACAGCAGCAGCAGGTGTGTCTTGCACAGTGTTCACCACACTTTCAAATGAAGCATACGTGTCCTCCTGAGGAGTTTCCTCCACCACAACTTCAGTCTCGGGTTCTTGATACACCTGTTGCTCTGGGAGACTATACTTATCAACTGGATCATCTTCTATATCGACAGAGTTTACATACTCCCTGGCCTCTTCCTCCAAAACATAGTCAGAAACTGTAAAAAACACTGAGTTATATACTTATATCCAATATATATGGGCAAAAAGTTATACTACAAACTAATCCTCAACATCTTTCCAATGGTGGATAGAGAGAACATTTCCCCAAAATTAATAAAGGATTTCAAGATTTCAACTAATGACACATGGATGCATACCATCACACAATAAACAGTCAAAAAATTGAAAAGCAAGCAACACAGGCATACAGTAAAGGTAATAGGAATCATAATGAAAATCATAACATGCACAAAAGCATGCACATCTTGTATTTATAAAGAAAACAGCTAAGCATGAGAACCCCATGCCAACAATAGCTCTATAAGAAAAAAAAAATCCAAAATAGCGATTAATACATGTTAATAGTACAGCATCACAGTACCTGGTGGCTCTGGAAGAGGGCTAGAAGCACTTAGTTGCGCATCAAATTTGGCTTCTGACATTATGGGTGCAGGATGTTGTGAAAATCCTCCATCATCAATGAACTGAAAGATATCGTTGAGGACAAAGTACCCTGTATCCTGAGGAGCGAGAAAGAAGGTCTGGACAAATTTCCTCCTACCATTGAATTCCTTTGTTTTAACAGAACCTGAAACCATCACAAGAATACCTCCATCCCAAGAATCGATAGAATTGATTGTCTTGATCTCAATCGAAGTAAAATTTAGTGACGTTATGATCGTATGAATTTGCTGCAGAGGGAAAAAAAAATTGATTTAGTAGGGGCATAAAGAACAACACAAGGGTCTCAAAATAGTCTACTTTGGACTGCAAAGTATAAACATGCACATGTGCATGAACGCACAAACACACTTGAGAGAGGATCCATATATTGAACTTTACAAATCACGAATAAGATAAAGCAAAGAGCAGGGATTACATATATATATATATATATACATATCTGTTTCCCTCTAAACTTGGACACAGTAAAGCATCCAAGAATTCACCAATCATCAATTACCTGTTTTGAGTCCGCGGAATGCTTAAGAAAATGAAAGACGGAAAAATAAGAAAAGAAAGCTTTAAGCTCCCAAAATTACAATTTACACACCCCCCCCCCCCCCCCAAAAAAAAAAAAAACAAAGATAGAGAAGTTGTTAATCCAATCAAAACAGGGGCATGTCACGTGGTTTAAAAACCACATATTGAAAAGCTAACAAAAACTCCAAACAACAGGAATGTCAGTTGAACTCATTTTCCATCCCAAAGACTCAAATTGAAAGCAGATTGCAAAGTAATAAATACTTATTTTGGAAGCAGTATCAATTCAACTATTTTATGAAACCAAATAAAAATAACTGAGCAAGAAAAATCAATTTCATACCAGCATTTCGGAAGCAGAGTCGGTGGAATCACCATCGACCCGAATCATGGAGCTGCCATCAGAGTAGAACTGGTGAACAAGATCGGGATTCTGTTGAAGAACCTTATAGTACTGTCCCACAAAGTACGACCCAACCTGCAAAACCCCAAACCACACATTAACACCCACATCAAAGAAAAATACACACACATATATGTATATATATAAATATATACTTGAAGAGTTCGAAGATTTAATCTTGACCTGAACAGCACTAACAGGACCAGGATAAGAACTCGCCATTGCCTCCTCTCACCAGAAAAGCATGCACTGGACGATGGAGTTTTTTGTGTATATATTCTGCAAAATAAAACCCTAACTCACTGACACTGTCTACACTCTGATCGACCACAGATCCACACACAGAGGCAAATATATATTCGAAACCCTAAACCCGAGGCTTACGGCACCTTGAGGATTCTTCGTTCTCCTCGCCGGAGTGGGCGAAAGTAAAAAAGCAGAGCTCAAAATGGCGAAGAAGAATCTCCGAGAAAGGAAATGAGACAAGCTTAGCTTAAAGAGCGAGAGAAGGGCTTTGTATGCTCCACAGGACCACAGGGTTCTGCAACTTCGCTAATTTTAAAGGGTTTTGCTGCGGAAGATCGCAGCCGTTGGATTGAAGTAGGGGCTCATCGATCTAATACGGAATCACGACCGTTGAACTTACCCGAGGAACGTGGCGCATGGATATAAAATTATAAATATCAACGAAGGTAATGGTTTTATTTTACCAAATGGACGGCTGAGATTATTCTATGAAGTGGTGGGGTGTACAGTGTACTTGGATGTCTTGTTTGGTCGGGGTTGCTAACGTGGGTCGAGGCGCATGGAAGTGGAGTTTCAGTCTCTGAGCGCAAAAAATCGTACGTAGGTATTGTGTACTTTGTTTGTCTAATTAGGGATCAAGTCATGTGTTTGGATGGCTTTGCAGATGACAGAAAAGCGAAATCAAGGACAGAACTGATTGAAGGTCATTGCCAAACAAAGAACATGGAAGGATGGATTGAAAATCGAAACTTATTCTAATTACTACAAGAAGGTCACTCTCACTGTCACCCATTACGTGGGGGATGCAATAAGGTAAAAAATAAATTTGCTTTCAATGAGGAATGAATTATGAAACTACTAATTCAAGTATTTTTTTTTTTCAAACTTTTTAAATTAACAAAAAAAAAACAATTAAATACAGTGAGAATATATTGAAATGACCCCTTAACATCCAAGATTTGACTTCCAAAAATAATTTGTGAGATTTTACCTCCCACATCAAGGCTTATTATATAGGAGGAAACCCCACTCGAAATGCGCCGACCCGAGTTGCCCCGGTACTAATACAAGTTACACCAAAGAGTAGAAAGATTTGTAGGCTTCAGCTCACATGAACTTGTATGCAGAACTAAAGGCATTCAAAAGATTAAGCTATTGATGATGATGGTGAGGATGATCGTGTTGAATTTACTTTAAAGCAAAAATTAAAAGCATTTATGAAGATCGTGGAATTTCTCCAAGAAAACGTATTAGAAAAGAAATTACAATATCTAAAGTACATTTGCCACTGACTGACTAAAACTGATCACTAACTCCTGTGTCTCCTCAAAAATCTTTGTTAGCTACAAACCAACATTACCAAAAAGAAAGGAAAAAAGCTCATTATCAGTCAGGTTCTGTAATAAAGGAAGAAATTAGATTACATAGGCAAAATATAGCAGGGCTAGTCCTGCCACCTCAGTAGTAACTCCCATAATAGGCCTGAGGAACTGAAGCAGGTTGCTGAGCCGGTGCTATAGCTGCTGCTGCTGTTGCTGCTGCCGGGGTTGGCTGTGCATAGCTTTGTGGAGGAAACGCCGCCGGCTGCAATAGAAATTGTAATTAAACTATTAGTTCTGATACAGGTGGCAGGGAAAAGAAATGAAAATGAGAAAAACCAAAATAAATTAAAGAATCAACAAGAAGATTGAAAGAAACCCCAATAAAATGCATGTTGGATACCTGAGCAGGATATGTAGCAGGATAAGCACCATAAGCGGCAGTTTGTGGCACCGCTGCAGGAACTTGCTGATTAGTGTAGCCGCTTCCATAACCACTATATGCATTGTACGCCTATTAAAAAAATTAACAAATGAATCAGATACATGATTTTAAAGAAAAAAAAAAGATAAGAACCAAACCCCATTTTCCAATGAAATTGTTATCTTGAAACGAGTGAACAAAACAACTGGTATTCAACTCTTGAATAATGACACAAAACTAATGGTAGTCTATCAAATGCATCAAGTCAGAGAACTACCTGTTGGGTATAACCAGGGGTCCACTGTTGTCCCTGTGCTTGTGTAGCTGGTGGCCAAGCTTGAGGCTGTACACCATAACCGGCTGCCCACTGGTTTTGTGCACTTGGATATGCTCCCATGATAGACTGGGCAGGTGAAGGAACACCAGAGTAAGACTTTGCTATCTTCGCTTTATCGGAAGCAAGAAAGTCCTCAGCTTGACGTTTTTTCAACTCTGACGTGGTGCTCCTATGGAGTAGGAAGAGCTTAGCATGCCGATCCTCAGCCTTCTTGATAGACTGTGCATCTCCAAAGAGATTTAGAAACTGCAAAATCATTTCTAAGCACATCAGAATTTGAGGCCAAAAATATAAAAATCCTTGAGAAACAGAGCATTCAGGCAATTAAAAGGCTAAAAGGATAAAATGGAAATTAAGTTGGATGTACACTTGTCTTCAAGAGCAGTTTCAGGAAAAGCAAAAATATATTTCATCACTGGCTGAACATTAGCATGCACTGAGATAGTAATAATGCAGCACAACACGTCAAAGTAAAATTTACAAAGCAGACCGAACCTTAACTCTTCCTACTCCCAGAGGAAGTCTATTCCTCAAAAACAAGAACATCAGATCCTCCAGTTAACAAAAGACATGATCAATATTAACTAGCCAAACTTGAGACCAACAACGAAATTCTCAGGCACTTTATGCCCTTCCTTTAAGTTTCAATAGTTAAATGTGTGTGTGTTTGATATATATATATATATATATAGAGAGAGAGAGAGAGAGGCTCCACTCAAATATCATGCTTACTCAACTCAAGGTCTAATACAGTAAAATATACCTCTTTGAATAGTTAATCTGACAACAAAACATAAAATATATACCTCCAAATAGATGCTAGATAGTTCTTCTCTTTCAGCAACACTCGCAAAATTGGGGCTCTCTGAGTTGGGCTCTATGAACTTCACAACCAATGAATCTAAGTAATCAATTTGCTTTGGCAGTGACTGTATTGACTCAAAATGTATTACGGCCTGCATGTACAATTAAAGGAAAAAGAGAAATTAGCCCAATGTCTATGAGAGAGAGAGAGAGAGAGGAAGACAAAGGGAAAGATAGAAGGGGAGAGGGAGAGGGAGAGGGAGAGGGAGAGGGAGAGGGGGAGAGAGAGAGAGAGAGAGAGAGAGAGAGAGAGAGAGAGAACCTCAAGAAATGGTTTTGACAATTGTACATGCTCGACTGCTTCAACTAAAATTTCTCTAGCTTTTTCAGCATTCAAAGATACCTAGGAACAAATAAAATGCACATCATAAACTCATAACATGACAGCCAAAATTTATGGATGCATATCATAACATGACATTTAGTTCATTTGAATTTAAATCATCATTTTCCCATTTGGATTTTGAAAAAAAATATATATATATGTGATTATTGATATATTCCGGAGGAGAAAACACAAACATACACATAAAATCTTAAAGGAATCACCAAATTAAACAACTCTACGTATGTTAAAAGGTTCATTCTATCAACAAAAGAAAATTATGTTATATGGCTACAAGTTACATAATTTAAAGGAATGGAGAAGGAAACATAAGTTAATAATTTTGACCGTAAGCCATAAAAAAGACTGATACTCATAACTTACCAGGAATGTGAACCGAGAGTACTGAGCAAACAATATGGGTAATGTCTGTGAATGCTCTTTTCCTTTTTCAATGGCAATGGCCTGTTCATATAAAGAGTACGCCTCTTCCAGATTACCCTGTGAAAAATAAAGATATGACCAGGTTTTAACATCCATATGTACATGGAAACTGCTAAGGTTCAACTTGTTTACATCATCTTACCAGACGGTGTTCCATGCTTGCATGCTTAATGATTGCTTCAAGAAGACCAGGTGAAATTTCAGAATGTACAAGTTGATAGGCAGCCTGAGCACCAGGTATATCCCCACTGTGCTCTTTAAACCGGGCAGCAAAAAGGTGAATCTCTGGTTGCCTCTGTCATTTCAAGACAAAAAAGTCATACATGAAAAATATTACCGGAGAAAAAGAAAGTCATTGGCTGAACATTAACACAAGGGGGGCCTGCTCCCAAGCATAGTACATTTATGGGCAATATCAACAGTTCAATACATAAAAGGCTCACACTAATGAGAAATAAAAAGGTTCCCTGTTATCTATCTGTATCTAATGTGAGGGCTAGAAAGTGAATATACAAAAAGCCTATTCATCAATTGGGAAAGATAAGGGATTCTAAACAAAAGGGAATAGAAGATAAACCAAAAGAAGGGCATGGAATTCATCATATTCCATAGCAGTCCAGCTCACTTTCAGGGTTCACAAGTCAATAATCTACAAAAGTTTCAACACTTGAAACCTATAACCACACTCATCTTTGTGACTACGAGGCTAGGTCAACTTATACTCCACTCTAGGCAAAAATCTTGGCACTATCTGTGTTCATTCAAAACAGTGGACTTCATAACTTGAGAAATAACTAGCAGACTCAGCCCTCTCAGAGATGATCTCCACCAAACTTCTACAACCTTGGGACTTTAATTTTAAAAGTGAGCTATCACACTAGATTCCATTTTTATTCCACTTTCCAACCAAACTAATTACAGGTATACATGACAGATAAGAACTTATAATCCTCATCTTTCAATAATAAACAAATATAAATAGACTCAAAAGCTCATTCTTCTCTTAGCTATTGATGTCAAAAGTGGACAGTAACAAGTAAATAACCTACAAGGTATTACCTTCACAAAGACCTGGGTTGCACGAGCAAGAGCATTATTGGCAAGATCCAAACTTCCACTGGTTTCCATGCTTAGAACATATCGAATCCAGTATTCAGGATAATTAGCACAAGCAATTAGGCACCTTTCATACAGCTTGACCACCTGATTCACAAAAGAAAAAAAACAGTAACAATGAAAAGGTACATCCATTCACCATAACAGTAACCAATGGATAAACAAAACACAAAGGAGATATGCACAAGAAATACTCCATTAGAAGAACAGAGAGGCCCCTCAAATAGGAAAGGAGGGACCCTCCTTGCCTGACAGACAGATGGTTAGGAAGATAAGAAGATACCTGCATGCATAACATTGGAACTTTAAAAAGAATAAAATTTGCTAACAAACACATCATGAACCTAGAACGTCCACTGACAGATGAGGGTTTGAAATACTTAGCCTCAAAGAAACCAAATCGTAGGCCCATGCTTTAGTCTCAGTTCAATTTCCCGTTTTAAAAGTTGCTTCATCCAACGGTTTAGCCAATAAAGCATATGATGCAACAAATATTACTTAACTGTGAGTCAAACGTATAACAAGCAGAGCAACTAGAAACTACAAGACATAACATCAAAAAAGGAAGCCAAACTCACTAAACATACCTTGTTAAAGTCACCTTCCCTTTCTATAAAGTCAAGGTAGTTGTTCCAATTTTCAAGCTCTGCGGCATTGAGGGGACGCACATGAAAGTAGGGCCTCCTAATAGCTGTTTCAAAACTGATGATCTTAGAATCGAACTCTTTAGCTTTCTTATACATCTCTTCTCTAATGGTGATATACTTCTCCAACTCCTCTGCTTCCGTTAAGCCAGCACTTACACGTTTAGGAGACTGCTCTGCAGCATCAGGTCGAACCTCTTCCCCATTTACTTGGTCACCACCATCTGAAGGTGCACCTGCTGCAGCAGCAGCTTCTTCAGAAGTCCTCAATTCTGAGAGGGGTCGACTTCCCGCTAACTCCTTAAAGCTGTTAAAACCATTGGCACCATGAATACAAATAAATTTTCAACATTATGCATGAAATGGTGCACTATGTACAAAAATGTTTATACACAGTGAGGAACATTCAAAACTATGCATGTATACAATTGTAGTGCATTCTGTAAAGCGACCTTATGAGAATCCTATAGAAGAACCACAATTTATGCACATAAAGATATGTATACATATATAAGCAAAAATGATGAGGGGCATTCATCACTTGATGACAAGGAAAACAAAAATAGACTCCCGTGAAGGTCATGTGGATGTTTTTGAACCATTTTAATTTTTAAGGCATTAGAGTTAACCGCATGCATGGCTACAGTCATACATCCTGGGACAACAAATTTGGAATCAGACATCCCCAAACGCAATTAAGAAAGAAGATCAGCTGGCATTCAATGCAACGGGTAAATTATAACTGAATCTTTTACCAAACTCTACCCTAAATTTCAGGCCACGGCGTATGCACGAGCCCATATATGATACAAGGTGCGCACATATCATCAGACTTAGTCATGGATGAATATATGATAAAAAAAAAAAGCACATGGCAGCAATGTATCACACATACCAATAAAGCAGTCCCCTGTCCTACCAAACAAATAATTCAGAAACCAGCAACAAACACTGGCAATCACCTCCAAGGCTCCAACATAGTCTTCAATGTAATACTAGGTGAAATATAATGCAAAATTGGAAAACCCTTATATTTAATTTATATATTTAAACAATTATATAAATCTGCAACGAGTAACCACCTGTTGAAATAACGATCCAATTGTTGATTTGGATTCTCTAATATTCGCGAGTAGATCATGGCAAGGCGGACCCACTCCTGCTGCATATATTCATATTCTATGTACTTATCCCAAAGAGGAAAAGACAGGTAATCTGTTCCAACATAAGCTATTCCTCGCTCAAAAAGCCTGAAAGACAATAAAACAGGAAGTAATGTGATGAGATGGGTACAAGTATCAATACAGCTGAGGTAAAGACATCCATGAAAGGGAGACACCGGCACAATTCACTCTAAGACCATATGACACTTCTAAACGCTGCATTTACCTTCCTGAAAATAACCATACTATGTCCGTCAAATGGAGCAGTGATAGAGGCCATGTAAGCCCTTAACTGGACGAGATCTTCCCAGCAGCAATTTGCATAATGATGCACTTCAGAGTGTCAAAGTTAAATAGAGCCATAATTCATAGACGACTAAATTACTAAGATGCAGGTCTTCATGGTAAGGGAGATAGAACAGATATATTGAGGCCAAAAAATATAATTAGATCCTTAAAAGGAAACAAAACAAAACAAAAATCTACGCCGGTACAGTAGCCTCAAATCAAGGGATTGCACATCAGAAAATAATTTCTGAAGTGCATTCCCATCAAACCTTTCCGTCATACATGATACATGTGAGGAACCACTGTTGCAATCATTCTGAAATCATGTTAGAAAGCAAGAACACCAGTTCCTTGCAACTGAGAAAACCGTACAATCATAAACTCCCAAAGCAAGACCAACAATAACAATGCATAAATGAACAACTATTACCTTCTGACAGTGTCTGGATCTCCATATGTGCTTATGGCAAATATGCAGTAATGCAACCAAATGTCAACTGAATAGGTAACACCTTGAACTGCTCGTTCATAAACCTCCACAACTTTATCGATAGAACCTAGACGTGCCTCATGGTCTGCATACTTTTTCCAATACCCATAACACAAAGGAAACTCTGCTAAAAAAGCATCATAAACTTTTCGAATTTTCAATATGTTATCCTGCATATGTACGTAGAGCAATATGTTAGTTCCAAACGAAACTGCTAGGTACAAAATATAAATCATATTCAAATAGACAGTGAATTACGAAAGCAAGAGCACTGATAAAACAGTAACCAAAAATACCTATTGTAATGACATTTTGGAGTCACTAGGGAAAAGAAAACACGTAAAAAATAAAACCAATGTATTTGAAACTGAGAACCCTCATTGAAGGAACAAGGAACAAATTGCACATTGCAGCAAATACCATGAGAAAATAACAAGTCAAAAATGGTAGAGAACTGAGACAGTGTAAAAAGCAGGTAATACATGTCTGGTCCGTCTGGAGCCATCCACTGGGATAATATACATGCCTCAACCAAATCCTTCTCTTGTATTTCTTTTAAAACGCCATAAAATCATACAGCCATCTCTTAATGAACTTCCATTGTTATAAAAATAACTGGGAAGAAAATCGACTAATGACTGCAAATTGAAGCTATCATACCTCTGCAACCTTCTCTGTCTCTTCAATTAAAGCTGTCCAAGCATTAAAATCCACAGAATTTGCCCTCACAATGTTCCACAGTCTATCTTCTTCAGCAGACATAGCTGGACAAAAGAAAAAAAAAATACGTATAAGAAAACATGTAAACAGCTAAATGAAGTCGATCCAGAAATCCAGATACATGACTCTGGAAGGAGGAACAAATTAACAAACAGATGAAGATTATAAAATATAACTATAAACCCCTTCCAAAATTATTAAAAACCCATCTTTTGAAAGTTTGTAGATTTGTTTAGATAAATAATAATAATAACAGAGCAACCCTATTCCTGAGCCGATACAGTTAGTATCTGATAGGGAAAGCATCATAATTTTTTTATGGTGAGTAGCATCATCATACATTTTAACATAACCATGAAGTATTTGATGAAAAGTTTCAAATTTATTCACAAATAAGATACTATCAAGTCATACAACAAACAATATTCTTTTCTGTAGAATGCACATTTTTTATATCGCACTACCATGACAGCAACAGGATAATTTTGGCATTGTTAGAAACTTCTTCAGATTTCCTTTGGAAATTGAATGCATCACTTTTACTCCTCAAACTAGTCCTTAACCAATGTTCAGTTGATGTTAACATAAATGAGTTCTGTTTAACGCACTACTGTTACATAATCATGAAGCTAACGTCAAATGGCTAAACAAAAGTAATATGTAACCTCAGTAGAACAACAAGTGAAAAAAAGACATACCAGAACCATCCCCAAATTGTTGGGCATCAACTGATCCAGCCACATTATCCGAAGCATCTCCATTATCAACTGATGAAACCGTTCCAACTCCAGAAGCAGGAACACCATTGACAGAAGAATTGTAAGTAACAGCTTGGGCTGACCCCATGGCTTCATTTACATTACCAGTAACATTCCCACCAGCATCTGTCACTTCAACACCTGGCTTAGTCTCATATGTTATATAAGGATGTGATTCTTGCATGTGAGAATCCGGATCCACAGAATATGTGTTTCCATCGCCTATGTTAGAACCAACAGGCATCGAAAAAGTTGCATCTGCAGGAGCACTAGAGGCAGAAAATTCTGTGGTAGCCTCAGAATTCAAGGCACCTGTATCGGGGGCAATATTTGAGCTGGCATCCGCATAGCCTGTCGTAGTATAGCCTGCTGATGTATATCCCATCACTGCAGATGTTTGAGCAACGACTGTTTCACTGTCCCCCATACTTGATGATCAAATTTGCACCTTAATATCGTACAAACTGCAAACATATAAACAATAAACTTAAACGCACTCCAACCAATTCAGGAAGTGAGAGAGAGAAATTATATAAATTGACAAAACTTAGGTTAGGTTCATTATGTTACATTTAAAAATAAAATTTTACACAAATTCACTCTTCCCCCCACAAAATTTTGATAAGGTTTAAACCATTCATTACATACGGGTTGATAATAAACTATAGTGAATATTTCTTGATGAAATTTTGTGAATATAATCTATTATACCACTCTTTAATTTCATTATCCAAATTACAATTTTTTAACAGAACATCAAATAAGGAAATTGTAGCTACTAAAACCACTAGGGGAGAAAACTCAAATTAAATTGAGAAAAATAAAGAAGAAGAATTAAAGAAAATTGTAGTCAAAATTAAAGCACAGATTATACGATTAGCAGCAAAATAAACAAGACGACAAGCCTAGGGTTTGGCAGGATAAACCCTAATTGGAAAGCGAAACAGGAAGAAACAGAAGAATGGAACTGTAAGAAGACGTACCTGAGGTGAGAGACGGTGTCGTTTCCAGAGAGTTCTTGAACTGAGCTTCGGGGAAGATAGAGAGAGATTTTAAAGCCCTTTCACTAAAACTTTTGGTGGTAAAACGAAACGCAGAAAGAGAGAACAGAGGAACGAGTTACAAACTGAAGCGGTGGCCGTAGTAGCCTAGTAGGGCATATAACGTGAGGCGTGGACCCCCCCGTGTGGTCTCTTTTGTTTTCTTTACGGTGCTACTATTTGCACTTTTTTTTTTTCTTTTTGTACACACTTTTCTCCTACACAATTTCTATCTTCTTCTAAAATTTTAAATTTCTCTTTAACACACCCCTCTAATTACCCTAACACTCCTATTTTATACATTTCACAAAATTTCTCACCACAACACACCCCTTCACCCACCACACCCCATCAATTCATACCAAAAAAAAAAAAACACACAACCCCTCCCCCTCCCTCACCCGACCACCTCCCTCCCTTTCTCCTTCCTTCACTGACCACTTCCCTTTCTCTCTCCTCCCCGCAGCACCACCCTCCTATCTCTCTATCTTCTTCCGCAGCACCACCCTCCCTCTCTTTCCTCCCCTCCTAACACCATTAAAAAAAAATATTTGCAGTTCGGCGGACCAATGCCGAATCGGGCTGTTTCGTTTGGCACTTATCCGTCGAACAATCATGTTATATTCGGCGGATGACTGCCGAACGAAACAGCTCGGTTCGGCACTGGTCCGCCGAACCTGCTGAACTGCATTTTTTTTTTTAATGGTGGATGTTCGGTGTAGAAGACGAGAGGCTGAGTTCTAGGCCGAGGTGGAAGACGAGAGGCTGGTTATGGGCTTCGAGGTGGAAGACGAGGTGCTGCGTGTGGGAAGACAACGGGCTGGGTGCTGCACGCAGGCGGTTGCGAAGAGGTGGTCGCCGATCTTGAAGGCAGACAGAGAAAGGGAGAGAGGAGAGATGGAAGGAGAGAGAGAGAGCCGCTGGTGGTCTCTGCTCGCGGGGAGGTGGCCAGCGATGGCAGGCGTGGCCAAGGTTGGCGGCAGCCAAGGTTGACGGTGAAGAAGAAAAAAAAAAGGATGGGAATGGGGTGTGTGGGTGTGTGGGTGAGGGGAGGGCCAAAGTGGTCTTTTTCTTTGAGTTTTTTTTTTTTTTTCAGAAGAGGTGTGCAAAAAGAAAAAAAAGAGTGTGCAAAAAGAAAAAAAAGAGTGTGCAAATAGCAGCCCTCTTTCTTTATTTTTATAATGACGTGGAGCTTTCGGATATGGGCAGCAAGATGATGATGGGCTATGGCTTTACATCAGGCCCGTCCAAATTTTGTAGATAAAGAAGGTAAGTTTTGGGCTTGATCTGAGTGACTACGGCCCAATTGAATAATAGAAAGGTCATTGACTCGTTGCCATTGTGAACAAAATTATAATTTCGGTAGTGATCGAGAGTATTTACCTTACATCTAAAATTCAACCCAACCATTAAAATTCAATGATCACCAAAGTGATTTTGGTTATGGAAGGACACCAAGATCAATTGGTACAATTTAATAATGATAGAGAAGTGAGATTCATGATTTGATAACTTTAGTACTAAAAATGCAATTGGCATGATTAGATGACCCTTTAAAAGACTCAAGTAGCAAAATCTCATAATCAGATATGATATTGTTGTAAGTTTCTCTTAAGACGCATTTAACAATAATATAATATCACAATCGTATGATAAGATATTGTTATAAGTTTTATTTAGGGAGTGTCTCCAACTTAGATTTTAATGGATTTCAATGAAATCTAGGTGTCTTCAACTCAGATTTTAATAGACTCCAATGAAATTCAGGTGTCCTTAAAAAGTCATAATTTTCATTAAGGGAATGATTTTAATAGATTTGAATGCATTTTTTACACATAACAAATTCTATGAGAATTCCATTCAATTTCTTTGAATTTTGATGGATTCTATGGATTTTAAAATCCATTAAACTTCTTTAAAATCTGAGTTGGGGACACCCCCCTAATATTCACTTAAAAGTTCATATTATTTCATGTACTCGCTAATGTTTTCATAAATTTTCAAAAGTCATACACATCACACCTTTTCAAAGCTCCATATTATGAAGAAAACAAATCATTTGGTACAATCCAGATTGATCCACTGTTAAGTTGAAGTGAAACTTGATTTCTCTATCCCAATTTTTGCTTGTTGTTTTCCCATCATGGGTTTTTGAACTCTACCTTGCACAAGACCATTCTTGTTAATATTTGCTTTATTGGAGCCGTTGGTCATGTTCATAGGCCTTGCTGCCTTCACTTGACTTGGGGCTATCTTGGTTTGGGCAGATACTCTCTCTTTTGTGCTATGCACTTTGAAAGCCGAAGATTTCTTATCAGTTAGCTTCTCTCTACTCCCAATCATCCCATCATTCTCTGAAAATAAAAACCTTAAAAACTTGAGTGTATATAGATGACAACAAAAAACAGCTTCCGAAAGAATATCAAACGGACCCTAAATTACCTGGACTAGATAAAACTGCACGAGGACGCAGGACTGAACAAGCTTTAACATTTGGTTTATTAGCATTGCCAAGATGTCTGTTCTTCCCTTCTGTCCTTAACAAGTATACATGTTGTCAGATAAATTTAGATGGTAACATCTCTAGCTCTACATGAAGCTATGAAAGAGTAATTAATAATTAATAACCAGATTGCTGGTTAATCAACCTGTGGATGAAGAAATTGATTGTCCTGGTAGCTTGGGAACATAAGCCTTCATGGTTTTGGCAATTAATGGTAAAGAACAGCTTTGAATCTGCTTCACTGAAAATTCCGAGCATCTATATATCAGACAAAAATATATAGTTACTAACATTTTAACAAGTGATGAAATTAAATTGTACCCTCAGAGACTTTTGTCAACAGCAATGCTCTGTGATCATTCTGTGGAGAAAGATCATCTTTTTCTTCATGCACCCTCACCTTCACTTTGGGATACACTTCAAAATCCAAAAGAAGCAAAAACAAAATTACATATTGCCCACAAAGTTAAGCTAGAACAAAAATCTGATTAGAATTACTCACTTTATTTTGTTTGTGCTTTAAACCCAGAAACAACAATTACCCAGAAACAGAATACAATAGAATTAGAAGTTAACAGAGGGTTTGCTCACTATGAAATTTGTTGATGTCTGTTTCCAAATTGGAATAGCTTTGGCTGGTCCTTAATTCAGTTCCTTGGAGGACATGCATGGAATTGGAACCTGCAGAAATCTTTGTTGGGTTTTGAAGCATAAAATGTTGATGGCAATACGTATGCTGGAGGGACTGTGTTAGCGTTGGACAGAAGAAACAGGCACCTGGTAATAAAAGCGAATAATGCCATCTCCATTTCTTGACTTGAAAACCAAGAACAATTGATTCGTCTCTCACTGACCGCCCATTGCCTCGCATGTGGGTTAGTAGGCATTTTGGGTTTTTGGCTTGAGCGAAATTAAAATTTTGGTGTTTGTGGCCCTTTTTTACTAAGATTATAATCATTTTAATTTAATTGCATTTGTACAATTAAGTCACACATAATGATCAAATAATAGCTTGTATGCAAGATTCACATGGGCATTTATAGTTTGAGGAAAACTCTAATATGATTGTGATTGTAATTGTTATTGACTACAGCAACTTGGTTGAAAAAATTAAAACGATATAAGTTAAGAAAAATTCAAACTGGATCAAAATTTTACTTAAACATTTGTCTTACATTTTCTTCATGAACTTTGAAAAGTTTGATACGTTCATAGAATTTGCAGCGTTCCAAGTAGCATTACGTTTAGGGATGTCTCCAATTGGCTATATATTACTAGAAAATTTTAGCTAATATTGATTGAGGGGAATTCAAAAATTATAATTAATGCAGTATTAAATCGTGTAAGGTGGGGGCTGAGGTGGGGTCGGGGCTGGGGGTGGGGTGGGGTGGGGTGGGGAGTTGGGTAGAGGGGCAAAGAGAAAGAGAGGAGAGGCCGATATAGATGAGAGAGAAAGTGAGGCACATATAGAGAGAGAGAGAGAGGAGTGGGACGAGGCTGGGTGGAGGAAGGGCGGGGTTGGGGCTGTGTTTGGGGGGAAGGGGAAGGGGAAGGGGAAGGGGATGGGCTGGGTGGGGGAGGTTAGGAGAAGGGGTGGCCGACATGTGTAGTGGGTGAAGAGGGAGGGGTTTGGTTTTTATTTTTATTTTTAAACTTAATTGAATTTTAAGATATTATTTTTAAAATATTATTTTAATTTTAATTTTTATTATTTTATTAATTTAAATATATTTTACAATTGAAATTACAAAATTACCCCTTTATGTCAACATTTTTAATAATAGTATAAACAAAGTTGATGAAATCGGACAACTTGAGACACAAAATGCACTTTCAAGGATTATGTAATAAAAATAAATTTGAGGAGGTAAAGTGAAAAAGAATCTAAAAATCAGGAAGCAAATGTGCGAATAAGTCAATAATTTATGTTTAAGAAATAAATGTATAAGATGTATAGTCCCTGATATATGTAATTTTTTTTTCTCCTTTGGTTACTTTTTTTTTTTTTTTTGAGAGTTTCTGTTTTAGGTACATTTCAGAATTTCAGGTTAGTTTCTTTTAATTAATTTGGTAAGAAAAGAAAAAGAACTAGAATTCCGGAGTCACTACTAAAAGCAGAAAACGTCATGTCGTTTTTAGAAGTAAAGTCTTCGATTACCTAGACCAAGTGGCCAACCATCCTCCAGTCCTCCTCCGAGCAACAGCCCTTCACTTGACTCCACCATTTTCTCTTACAATCTCTGTCATGGCGAGCCAAGCCCGAAAAGGCGGAATCTCCCTCCCCGAGAGGCGAAACCCCAAGAAGGAAGACAACAATGGCTTGATCGCGAAGCTCTCGCAGTCCCAAATCGTCGCTCGGGGCAAGCAAGCCGCGTCCGACGGCGCGTTCGTCTCGAAGAAGCTCCTCAAGAGCACCGGCAAGGCCGCCTGGATCGCCGGCACCACCTTCCTCATCCTCGTCGTTCCGTTGATCATTGCCATGGACCGCGAGCAGCAGATGAACGAGCTCGAGCTCCAGCAGGCCAACATTCTCGGAACCGCGGGTCCTCCACCGAAATGAAGTGGGCCGGGTCGGGTCGGACGAATCGGTACCTTTCACATTCTTGTAACCATTGGTGAACCTTGTGGGGATTTTCTATGACGCTTGCGTAATTTTCTAGTGTTAGTGAGATTCGATTCGGGGTTGTAATAATTTTACTTAAAGTGGCAGGTTTAGGGTTTTGAGTTTTGGAGGATTAAAGTGCACTCAAACGCCTGGCGATGCATTTTGTGTGTTATATTTGGGGATTAACTAGGTTTAGAGCTGAATTCACTTTGAGATTAGAACAATTTTGTGCTGGTTGATTTAGGGTTCAATATTGATAATAATAAAATTCAAAGTGGATTTACATGTGCGTGCTCTGTTTTGTTTGATTCATTGCTCTTAGAACAATTTCCATATACAATGAGTTGGGTTTTAAACTCAAATGAAATTTAGTTTGCATGCTTGCATGAACAGGAAGTTTCGTCAACTTGGGAATGTTCCTTGAGCAATGAGCATTTCTAAGTTGTTCCTTATGTTTAATTGTTCGTCGGCTAATTGTATTACATCAGTATTTAGGTTAAGAGGATTTTAAACTAACAAATTGGGCTTTATAGAGGTCTGGTTCTTAAAACAAAAGAAATTACCATAATAAATCACCGATGGTTGCAGTTTTTTGCAAGTTTTATGTCTTAGTCCCTTCTATGTTCCGCCCCTGCCACTTAGGTTGTTCCTTGAGCTTTATGCCTAAGAAACACTGCTTGTGTGTTGTTCTGGTCCAAACTTTCATACCCTTGCCAAGCATTTTGGTGAGGTCTGGCTTCTAATTTCATGGAGGCATTTTAGTGGGAGATTGGTTGAGATATTTACTAGAGAGATCTGCTGTGAGTGAGACTTTAGGCCTTCTTCTGGTGTTTTGTAGAAAGCTCTTTAGTGGTATAAGACTCGAGGAATATTAGCATTATATTGCATATTGGTGTCATGCAGGACTGCTTCATTGGCCTTGGAACATTTGACAAAGCTAGGGCATTTAATGGTAGTGCATACCCTTAGATGAATGATACCCTATTTTAGGCATCCAAAACTTTGTTTTACTTGGTTATGATCTGTACCATGCTTGATTTAGAGTTTATATAAATATTTTTAAAGAGTTGAACCTAAATGCCTTGGTGGTTTTCCCTTGGCTACCTCTCCTGCCTTGAGATTTAAGTGATAAGGAATGGTAAATGCTTGTTATTCATAGATTATGACCCAACAAACACAGTTATGAAGACATCCTATGAAGATTTCACCAAACCATCTCTAGAAAACTGATTGATTCTTATTTATTTTGACTTTTGAGAACTTCGTAGCATTATAATCTTGGTTTTTTCTGTAATGGGTGAGTGATTTTGGTCCTAACTCTATTACAGTGTTGCAGCTTCTTTTTGTTTTGATTGAGATATTCCTTTATATCTGGCTGGTGGCTACAAAAAGGGGTGAAATGTTTGAATCTGTATCTCTCACTCACATGTCTATATCAGAAGATTTAGTGGTTGTAACAATTTGATAAAGGTGCAACAATCACCCTTTGCAAGCACCCCATCACATTTTTAAAGGTTGTGGCTAATGTAGCTCAAGTGTGAAAAATCCCCTCCTTTAGTATACTCGTCGATTGTATTCAACATGCTTGATTTTAATGTTTGGAGTTGGTATATGTTAGCTATGGACATATCTTCTCGTACAGGCTGGTCAGAATGATGATATGGTAAGATATGAGATAGGAAGTGCCGAAGTGGCAGTTGAATTAAAGTTTGTGAATTTAGGGCTTAGAACAAGAAAGTGATTGTATGGCTCTGAAACTCCTTGGCATTGACAGAGCTACAACTGTTGTCAGTCCAGCTTGCCGAATGGGATAATCAAACTGAGATGATCCCCATTTTTCATTGTAATGAGGCAATAATCAAAACTCAAAAGAAATTAGATTAATTAAAAATTATGTTAAAGCGATTTTTCACAGTGATGCAATAATATGCGAGTCTGTACTTGCTCTTGAAGTCTTGATACAGTTGGTTAGTGAGGGGCTCTCTACTTTTTCTCGATCACGACTTCTGAGAGTGACACGTATGCTATCCGACCTATCAATTATTTTCAAGCCACGTTGGCATAATTAAGTCCTTCATTTATTGAGCATTTAATTTTACTCTACAACACAATACTATAAAGACTATCTTGAACCTTTTATCCCCATGTCACTAAAGCGAAGGCGCCTTCATTCGCAGTTCTTAGCTTTATTATATAAAACTAGACTTAGCTTGAATGGGACTATGAGAGTTCCATCTCATCTCTTTTAAGAACAGTGGCCGGGACTACCCAAATTTTGAACTTTGGACCCTGATACAGAGACAAGGAAAGCTTATGGCTCTCCTCATTTCATTTGCTTAATTAGGAAGGCTAAATACTACTGTGACTTGTGAGGTAAGGTATCTCAACTCAACTATATGATTGAGAACAAACGAAACTTCAATCACAAAATGCCAACCAAGCATATAAAACACTTTAAAAAAAATTTATTACTTTAAATATTTGACCAGATGGAATACTTTTGCAACAATGTTGGCTCATCCATCACTCATCACTCATCACTCATCACTCATCACTCATCACCATTAATGGATAAAGCTAGCTAGCTAGTTGGAAAAGAAAATAAAGAAAAAGGGAATGTAGCTAACTAGCACTTGTTGTTAGATGGGCCCCAAATCAGCACGATGGGCAACTAGGAATTGGAGGATACAAAGATCATATGGGGAAAATTAATTAATGAAATCAAAATTTCAGCAGCAATACCAAGTTACCAACACATGGTTGGCCTTATTCAAGGCTTTAGTTGCATCACCATTAAAATAATGTATAAATGTGTTTTATTAAGTGTGATTAAGGAAACTGACCAACAAATGCTTCCCACCTCACCGTCAAACTAGGAATTTTTATTTCTAAATTCTGAGTGCAAATGCTTTATAAGCTTCATCATGGCATTTGGTGTTATAGATTTTTTGATGATTTTAATATTATTGTACGGCATAACCGGTGAGTGCCAAAATAGAACAGGAAGAAAGTAGATCCTTGGCCACCTTTTTCTTTCACAATTATTGATACAAAACAAGGGAATATGCATGCAAATAAGAGAATGAAATCAAAAGCTAAAAGTATATGTAGGGAAGCAAAATATTTGAAGATCTCTATATATCTATCTTCCAGTTACATAAAATAAACCCCAACAAAAGTTAGTGTATCTGAAAGTTAGTATATGCATAGGCCAACTTTCTTTTGGACATATCGAAATTGGATCCCCATAACTAAAAGCCATTCATCCGAAAAAGCATTCCAACTTAAGAACCCACCTAATTCCCTTAATAATCTGCTAAATTATAAGACTTTCCACCATATAGTAGATGTACAAAATGTTTGCATATCTTGATTGAAGATGTAATAAATAAAGAAGAAGAATCAATAGTACTCTTCATGCTTACCATGTTTCTTCACCAGTGACTTAACAAACAGCAAGCATACAACTAAAAATCCCAAAGCTGCAAATCCTCCCACTGCAATAGCCACTGTCTTCTGTCTTTGTTGCCCAGACCCTACAACAATTATGCACATCACACGTATTAAATGCCTGACTTGCTCTACAAAATCCTCTATAATCTTCAGGTTAAAACCAAACTAGTAAATGTAGAAGGCCAAAAAATAGAGAAGAAGAACTGAAAGAAAGAAAATATGTCAATACAACGATCTCTCTCATCTGTCATCATATTTTGACTTATAATACCAAAAAATATATAAAAATCCCACCCACATAAATCAAACAATTTGTTTACTGTTTTATTTATTTATTGAGATTTACGACTCTTGCAAGTTGCAAATCCTCTCTCTCTCTCATATACCACCTGAAAATTTGTAGACCCCGAAGCCCCAACTTGATTCGATATCAATAAATAAAACAGGTCATAAACCCTTCGAGTCTTCTAGAGAATGACAAAGAAAAAACCTTTTTTAAAGAAAAGGAAGTTTTTTTTTTTGTTGTCTGACTTTACCTGATGATGAAGTTATGCTTGGCACACCATTGGGGTAATAGCTGTAGCTAATATAGCACTTGTGAAGATATATCTGGCCAGAAATTGAATCGCCACACTCATTTTGAGCTCTCTCAGTAGCATTTTTCACACAATCCCCACAATCACTATTTCCCAAATCACCCTCACACTGCCCCAACACATACACAGACTCATTGCTCCCAGTGTAAAACAGCCCACCATTATTCAGTATCTTATTCTCCATCATATCAAAGGCTGAGTCTCTCTTCTCCTCAAACCCAGCCACACTTGCTTGACCTGACCCACACACCTTGTACAGCAACTGTGTCCCAGACACCTGCTTGAACCCAACAACCTCATAGCGCAAGTAACACCCACTGAGCTGAACTCTAGCTGCTACGGCTTTGCCACAGAGTTTGTTGACCAAAGTTGGAACCTTTTTCACACAGCTGGAGCACTGGCTGGTGGTGAGGTCTCCTCTGCATTGGTACAGACCCAAAATGGCACTTTGGCCATCACCAGAGGTAGCTGAGAAGAAATTCTTTTGTGAGGACTGTGTGACCAAAGAGTCTAGGAGTGATTTGAGGTTTCCTGAGTACACCCCAGTTGGGTCTTGAAACTTCTGGTCTGCACAACCCTTGTAAACAAGGTTTGTGTAGTCAGTAGCAGTGATGGGAAAAGGAAAGGAAGCAATTAGAACTGTGTACAAGAGTATAGCAGAGGATAGGAGAAGGGATAGATTGGTGAGCAAACCCATTTTGGGATGTGAAATTTGCTCACACCAAAGAGGCCAAGGATGGCTTTAGGAGTTTTCAATGATGGGATGGGTTTTAGACTTTTATAGTTGAAAACAAGGCAGGGGAACTCTGTTTTGGTATAAAGAGCTCTGGCTGTTCTTTAACTTCTTTTGGGGGTTTTGGAACTTGTTGGGCCGGTTTTGTTTTTGTAGCTTTCTTAGCTTTAATTGCTTTTGTATGCCTCATTAGTTTCGTGAAGTTTTCAGATCATTGTCAAGTTGTCAACAAAGTATAATAAAATAAATTGTTTATTCAAACTGAGCTAATAACGTATAGTGATTGAATTAAGGTTATGTAATATATTGATTAAAGTCAAATTAATTACAAGTTGCCCAAGGATTTAATGGTACTAGGAAAGGCCAATATGAAATGATTTGATTTGAATTTGCTGCAAACCTGGACTTGCAGTACAGTGCATTGAGCACTTTTGACCAATAGTACTTCAGAATATCAGTTTGACTGCAATTCATAACATATCACATGATTCGCATGAATTGATATTAATGTGTTTTCTTGGAGAGTTTTCTCAGTGCAAAGCAAAACATAGGTACATTTAGATCACCAAGAAAGACCTACTTTAATTAGTTGTAATGAAAATTTTCCCATTACTGTATTCAGTTTTGACTTTACATTTGAAAAGTTACAATGGTGGTGACTACTAGCTAGTAGCTAGAGAGGATCAAATACAGTTCCAGTTATTAGGTATATAGTTCTTAAACTAATTATTGGCCTAGTAGTATTGTTTTTTGGGAGGAATTTGCATGAAATTTGTTCACATACTTGTTACTTCTGAATTGCAATTTGCAACTACTAACACCAATTTGCTGTCACATGCATATATACTGTGTGCAGTGACAGCCCAGTTCCAGAATCTACATGTTGAAGGCCCATGAAAACACAAAACACAAACAAAGCCCAACAAGGGAATACCACAAACCTAAACAATAACAAGGGCCAAAACAGAGTTGCCCAAGGATTCAATACTGGAAAATATGATCCGATTTGATTCTCTTGCAAACCCGGACTTTTAGTGAAAATTTTTGACCAACACTACTTGTGAATATTAGTCTTGGCTGGCTCTAAGTAACATATAATTTTTTACCAACTAACATGATTTGCATGAATTGTTACACACCAAATACTTCTGTAAATGCAATGCACAAGAATTTGCTCTCACACCAATAGAGTCCCCCCACTAATGTGTGAATTCTTACTGTTGATATTTTCTTTACTGAACAAAACTTTTTATTTTTGTTGAATTCTTTATTAACCAATAGTACAAGAGTTGGGAGCATCTTAATTTGTTGGTCATGATGGTCAACTGGTCATGAAATCCTCAAGAGTCTGCATTCAACTGAACTCCTGATCAGAACATGCAAATGGCTCAGTCTGCATTCATGAGAAGTTAGTGCTGTGCACCTTCAATAATCGTTGTTCCCCTCCCTCACTATATAAAGCAATATATCATCATCTTCCTCTAATTTATATATGGTCGTCGGCCTCCTCTTCCATTTCTCATCTTCTTCTTCTTCTTCTTCTTCTTCTTCTCTCTCTCTCTCTCTCTCTCTCTCTCTCTCTCTCTCTCTCTCCTCATAGATCTTCTTCATCACTCTTCTCTCAACCCATCCTAGCTCGCTGTTCCTTTCTTTCAATTCCGTTCTGAAGTGATCACGTACAATGGGAGTATGGAGGTCCACTTGCATGGTATATTTTACTCGTCAACTTTCATTTTATTTTATATTTAGAATAGAGTATTGAGCTCAAATCCAAATATTTATATGTTGTGATTGTTTTTCAGAGGCTTAAGGACCCAAAAAAAGAAAAGCAAAAGGCTAGTGACGGTTTTCTGGCAGCTGATCACTTGGCGCCCAAGGTTTTAGATATTGAGCTGGCTAAAGAAGCAACTGATCTTTTAGATATTGAGTTGGGGAAGTCATCACATCGAAGGGTACGTCATGGGAACTGTTTGTGGGAAAATCCACATCAATCCGAACAGCTAATCACAGCTCGACACGTGGCTGGTCAACATCCACTTCGGAGTTGACTCTCAGTGGTCAAAACTTTGACCCCCACATCATCACCACTCGTCATCGCCTCTGCCAGCTCAGACCGGATCTCCACGCCGGCCCTCCATGTTCGGTCCGAGCCGAACCGATGATCTTCCATGGGATCGAGTGTCCATCTTCCCACGATCATCCCGGTCCGGCTCGGCTCGGCACAGGAGATGGCCTCTTTTCGGGTTCTGGCGTCGACCAGTTAGAGCTCGGAAAGACCCCCAGTTTATGGGACCGGCTCGGCCTGGAATCCCATGCCCGATCCGACCACACATGGACTTCGTGTCTTCACATGAAAACATGTGTTCGTATCGGCTCGGCTCGGCTCTCCGCCGCCATTCCCAGGAAGATCACGATGGGACGAACCGCCACACTTGAATGCACCTGACACAATCTTCTGACAGACAGAATATCAGGCTTGCATTCATGACTGCTGGACAGTTTGCCTGGACCTTCCAACCTTGCATTTAATGCAGCATTCAATGCTGAGGAAGCAAGCAGCTGAGCATGCAACTAGGTCTGACCAGGTGCGTGGGTCTCTGGCAACCATTCATTCACATGCAGGTAACTTATTCATTAAGTTTTCCTTTGCCTATATAAGGCACCACATATGCACAAAATGAAGCATCTAGCAATCTATCAATACACACGCTAAACACTTTGCATTTCCATCCAAAGAAGAGCCTACCCAACTTGCTGAGAATAACCCAGAACATTTGCCTTGTTCTTCCCATTCTCCCAAGTTCTTCCTTTGTTCTTCCTCATCCACCATCAAACACCACCACTGATTTCTTCATCGGAGTGTGTTTGGCTGGTACCACACCGGTCCATCTCCTTTGATCTTGTTTTTATCTACAGGAAGATCTCAACCAGCATCCACTTCATCATCCAGCGAAGCACTTGATCAGCCAGATCAGCATATCTAAGTTGTTGCATCTACCTTACGAGAATTTGCATCAACAGATTGGCGCCGTCTGTGGGAAGCTGACTTCAGCCGTTGTGTTCATCACCGCAAACGCTAAGCTCTTCCTCCACGCAAGTCATCATGACTACCATATTTCGGGACACCAGTTCTTCTTCAGGAGCGTCTCAGAATGATGAACAACATCAGCCTGAGACACCTGAGAAAACGAGGGGAGCACAACTCCCCAGGACGCCAAAGTCCAAAGGTCCCTCCAAAATCCGAGCCGCTCACAAACTCCTTAAGGAGAGTCAGCGACATCTGGCCGCTGAGAATGCACTCCTGAAGCAGAATAATGAGCTGCTCGCAAAACAGGCCGAGCTGGCCGGGGAACTTGCACGCCACCGTGCTCAACTCGAGAATAGTGGACGATCGGGCTTCCGATCACACCGGACCCGAACCGAGGAGGAGGTCCTTTCACCATCTCCTTCTCGGCAAAGCACTCCTGCCGAGCCGAACGACCAGACCGATCGGCAGGACTCGGATCACGTCTTCCCGGGCTTCGAGGACATGCCCCCGGCCGAACAGGCCGAATGCCTGAACGCCCACCGTCTTCTTCAGCAAAAACAGGCGGCTTTCGGGAAACGTGCCCCCAGGAATTCGGGCGGAGACCGTGCCGACCCGAATACAAATCGACGACCCCCGGCCCAATCAAGGTTGGGGGCCAACAGTCCTGCCGGTTCGGCCGAAACCAGGGGCCCGATTCGGAATAGACTCGGCCCTATCGCCAGTCAGGATCCTTCCCCATCAGGAACTTACTCGGGGAGGCGATCAGTGAGCGACCGACTGGGGTCCACCATGATCATGTCAGATCGACAACCGGCAAGCGAGAGGCTCACTCGTCAGCCGGTGAGTGAGAGACTCGGCAACCAGGCCGAGTGCTCAGGGGAAAATGCGGCCGAGCCGACCCCGCCCAATGTGGAAAATCTTGTTCGGACTTTGGTCCAGGACCAGATCCGAAGCGTCCACGATCGGCTCGGACATGTCGAGGTCTCCAGGGGGTATACCGGTAGAGCCGACCACGGGGAGGAACTTCCCCTCCCGTACACCAGCAGAATCATGGATGCTGAGGTCTCCCGCGACACCAAGCCCCCCAAGATGGATCAGTATGACGGGACCAAGGATCCCTACGACCATCTTGACAGCTTCAGATACGCCATGGAGGCCCGCCAGGCATCTGAAGCCACGAAGTGCAGAATCTTCCCTTCGACCTTGAAGGGCTCGGCTCGGGGTTGGTTCCGAACCCTCCAACCGAACTCCATCGACTCCTTCTCCGACCTCCGGAGGGCCTTTCTGGCGAGATATCGGGTTGTATCCGAACGACTCTACAACTTGAACGATATGTCGCTCATCAAGCAGCAGGAGGGGGAGAGCCTCAAGGCCTATCTGATCCGCTTCAACATCGAATATACGAAGTGCGACGATTGCGACGATAGGTCAGCTAAGAATGCCCTCATGCAAGGCCTGCACGCCGGGGGACTCCGCTCCCACTTGATGAGGAACCCTCCCTCCACCTACGATGAGCTTTCTGCCGAAGCCACTAAGTGGGCGCGAGCTGAGGAGTGGGATGCTCAGGTGGAGGCCCTGAATCCCAGGCCGACCTCGGCCAAGAGGAAGGAGGGAGAGGTTGCAACTCCCAAACCCCAGGTCCAATCCAAGAAAACCAGGACCGAGGAGCCACGCCAACTCCTAGGCAAGGGACCCAAGTTTGTCCAGTACACGGAGTACACTCCCCTCAACGCCGGTCTGGAGACAATCTACTCCAAGATCAAGGACCAACTCCCAGTCGCAAGGGAGATCAAGGGACCACCCCCAGACAAAATCAAGGAGGGCGTCTTCTGCAAGTACCATTCCAATCACGGCCACGTCACGGGTGATTGCTACGCCCTCCGCGACGGGATTGAGACTCTTGCCCGGGCGGGTAAGATCAATCAATTCCTGGCCGGTGGGCCTAGGGTACCCAAGGCCGCGCCGAAGAAGCCCACCAACACCATCGAGGTCCAGGATGCTGCCATCGGATCAATCGGCGGGGGACCAACCTTCGTGGGGAGCTCGAACCGATCCCAGAAGGAGTATGTCAGACAGGCGGCTCAAGCTCACGAGTCCTTGTCGATCCAGGCAGGTCAGCCCAGCACTTCCAAAAGACAGCGGAAGGACTGGGCACCGGTCACCTTTGAGCCAAACGAGGCAAACGAGATCATCTTCCCCCACTATGATCCGGTCGTCATAGTGGCTGAGGTCGCCGGGACAACCATCGCGCGCTCCTTCGTCGACGGAGGGAGCTCAGTCAACATCCTCTACCACTCTGCGTTCGCGCAGATGGGCATCGGCGAGGATAAGCTGGAGACCGATACACCTGCCTTGGTCGGGTTCGGGGGAGAAGTGGTTCAGCCCCTCGGACACATCTACCTTCCCCTTTCGCTCGGGAAGGGGCCGATCAAGAAGACCTGCATGACGTACTTCATTGTCGTCAAGCGGCCGTCAGCCTACAACATCATTCTGGGCAGACCGGCTCTGGTCGACCTTGACTGCATCGTCCATTACGCCAACCTCCTCATCAAATGTCCGGTGGGCGACGACTGCATCGTCATTCAGGGGGACCAGTGCTCGGCTCGGTCATGCTACGCCGCTTCGATCAAGCAGAAGGGTCAGCTACCGGACTCACAGGAACTCGACTCCATCGCTGATTCGGGCAGGTGGCCGAGGGCGGAGACGTTCGATTTCACTTCCGAGCCGAACCCAGAATCTCGGCCCCTTCCCGCCGAGGCCTGGGAAGAAGTGCCGATCTCGGCCGAGACACCGGATCGGCTCGTCCGAGTGGGGACTCAGATCAGCCCCGAGCAGCGCTCCGCCATAATTGACTTCCTCCGTGCCAACGCGGAAGTGTTCGCCTGGTCTTACGATGACATGCCAGGCATATCGTCTGACGTGATCACCCACAGGCTGAACACTGACCCGGGATGCAAACCGGTCCGTCAGAAGAGGAGGTCATACGATCCGGTCCGATACGCCGCCATGGCTGAAGAGGTAACCAAGTTGCAAAACAACGGGTTCATCCGGGAGGTTAACTACCCCGACTGGCTCGCCAACGTGGTCATGGTGAAAAAGAACAACGGGAAGTGGAGGATGTGCGTGGACTTCACCGATCTGAACAGGGCTTGTCCCAAGGATAGTTTTCCCTTGCCCAGAATAGATCAGCTCGTCGATGCAACAGCAGGACATCAGCTCCTCAGTTTCATGGACGCCTACTCTGGATACAACCAGATCCTGATGCACAAGTCCGACCAGGAAGGCACATCTTTCATAACGGATCGCGGCATGTACTGTTACAAGGTCATGCCCTTCGGCCTCAAGAACGCCGGAGCCACCTATCAAAGGCTGGTCAACCACATGTTCAGATCTTCCATCGGCAAATCCGTAGAGGTTTACGTGGATGACATGCTGGTCAAAAGCATCAAGGCGGACGATCACGTCAGGGACCTCTCAGACATGTTCGGAGTCCTGAAGGAATATCAGATGCGTCTGAACCCAGCCAAATGTGTCTTTGGGGTTCGGTCAGGAAAGTTCCTGGGCTACCTGGTCAGCCAACGGGGGATTGAAGCCAATCCGGAGAAGATCCAGGCTTTGATCAACATGAAGTCCCCAAGGACACGCAAGGAAATCCAGAGTCTGACTGGAAGAGTTGCCGCCCTGAACCGGTTCGTCTCAAAATCTACTGACCGGTGCCTCCCTTTCTTCAAAGCCTTAAAGGGAGCAGGGAAGAGCATAGAATGGACCCCCCAATGCGAGCAGGCCTTTCAAGATCTGAAAAGGCACATGGGGGAACCTCCCATCTTATCCAAACCAGAAGAAGGTGAAGAACTTTTTCTCTACCTCTCTGTCTCTGACTCGGCTCTCAGCTCAGTTCTAGTGAGAGAGGTCGGCGGTGTACAACACCCCGTCTTCTATACGAGCCGAGCCCTCGCCGATGCCGAGACCAGGTATCCAAAATTCGAGAAGATGGCTCTCGCCCTGGTTAGCTCGGCTCGGAAATTAAGGCCCTACTTCCAGGCTCATTCCATCGTTGTCTTGACGGACCAACCGCTCAGACAAATCCTGGCAAAACCAGAGACTTCGGGTCGGCTCATCAAATGGTCAATCGAGCTCGGCGAGTTTGACATCATCTACCGTCCCAGGACGGCCATCAAAGGTCAGGCCATGTCAGACTTCATCTGTGAGTCGACCACCTCGACGGAGGATCCACCACGCACCGACGCTATGACAACAGCAGCCGATCCGAACACAATCGGCGAACGCGGCCAGGTTGATCTCCTCACCTGGACTCTCTATGTGGACGGATCTTCCAACGCCATGGGAAGCGGAGCCGGGCTTGTTCTGATCTCCCCGGAACAAGTTGTGATGGAGTATGCTCTTCGCTTCAGATTTCAAGCGTCAAACAACGAAGCAGAGTATGAGGCACTCATCGCCGGGCTCAGATTGGCAAAGGAGCTCGGCGCGACCAAACTAAACATCTTCAGCGACTCTCAGCTAATCGTCAATCAGATTTTGGGAGAGTATGAGACTCGAGAGCCTAGCATGACTGCTTACCTCGAGAAGACTCGTCTGCTACTTGGAAACTTCCACGAATACAGAATATCCCAAATCCCGAGGGCAGAGAACTGCAGAGCCGACGCCTTGGCGCGCCTGGCTTCGGCCACAGACACCGGATCCGCCAGGCATGTTCCAGTCGAAATCCTGGACAGACCTAGCACCGTCGAAACCGAGGCCACGGTTATGCAAACCGATGCCGAGCCGAACTGGATGACGCCGATCATCACCTACTTGGTCTCCGGGATCCTCCCCCCAGAGAGGGATAAAGCACGTCTCATCAAAACGAGGTCGGCTCGGTTCAGCATGATCGATGGTCAGCTCTACAAGAGGAGTTTCTCCCTGCCTTACTTGCGGTGTGTCACTCCCCAAGAAGGTCAGGATGTGCTGAGAGAAATCCACGAGGGGATATGCGGAAACCACTCGGGAGGAAGAGCCCTTGCCTACAAGACAATCAGACAGGGTTACTTCTGGCCAACACTGAACAAGGACGCAGATCATCTGTCTCGCGCTTGTATCAAATGCCAGCAATTTGCCGCGGTTCCCCATCAACCTCCCCAGTTGCTGACCTCCATATCCAGCCCCTGGCCGTTCGCGCAGTGGGGACTCGATCTGATCGGCCCTATGCCGAAGGCAAAAGGGCAAGTCACCATGGCAGTGGTAGCAGTCGACTACTTCACCAAATGGGCCGAGGCCGAGCCCCTGGCCACAACCACAGCCGAACGGATGGAGACTTTCGTCTGGAAGAACATCATTTGCCGGTTCGGCATGCCGCACACCATCATTGCGGACAATGGCAAGCAGTTCGACTGCAAAAAGTTCAGGAGTTTTTGTTCACGTCTGAACATCAACTTGCGCTTCACCGCGCCCTACCATCCGCAGTCGAACGGACAGGTCGAGGCCATCAACAAGATCATCAAGAAAACCCTCAAGACTAAACTAGATAAGGCTAAGGGAAATTGGCCTGAACTCCTGCCAGAGGTACTTTGGTCCTACCGAACTTCCTATCGCAACTCCACGAAGGAAACTCCCTATGCGTTGGCGTTCGGAACTGACGCTGTCGTCCCGGTCGAAATGGGGACTCCTTCATTCCGGACCGGCACGTACAATCCCGAGACCAATGACGCCGGACTTCGGCTCGGCCTAGACATGATCGAGGAGAGGCGAACCGACGCCGATCTCTGCCGAGCCGCCTACCAACAAAGGGTAGCCAAATATTACAATCAAAGGGTCAGACCCAGAAGCTTCGGATTGGGCAATCTCGTCATGAAAAAGAATCCCCTTGCCATCAAAGAGAGCTCATTCGATCCGAACTGGACCGGACCATATAGAATCACGGGCATAGTCAAGCCCGGCACTTACAACTTGGCCACTCTGGCTGGGAAGCCTCTCAAGCATAGCTGGAACGCTGAACACTTGAAGACTTATTACCAGTAAAAATGTAGTTAGGATCGGGGACTGTCCGACCTAACACCCTTTCCAATCAATGAAAAGATGGAACATTTTTCTACTCATTTTTCTTCTTATTTTTCGAAGCAAACACTGGGGACTCTACTCCTATACACTTCTAACAAAGAGGAAAGATCTAAGTGTTTCCTTCGAAAAAATAGTAAACCCATGTGCCGAGCCGAAGTGCCATTTTCGGCCCGACGCTCGGTGCATTACAGACTCATCAGGTCTATAAACTCATGTGTCGAGCGGGCGCGCCATTTCCGGCCCGATGCTCGGCATATTACAGACTCATCAGGTCTATAAACTCATGTGTCGAGCGGGCGCGCCATTTCCGGCCCGATGCTCGGCATATTACAGACTCATCAGGTCTATAAACTCATGTGTCGAGCGGGCGCGCCATTTCCGGCCCGATGCTCGGCATATTACAGACTCATCAGGTCTATAAACTCCCGTTCCGAGCTAGCGCGCCACTTTCGGCCCAACGCTCGGCATGGTACAGACTTATCAGGTCTATAAAAATCCCTGTCTGAGCCGAAGTGACTTCCTACAGTCCTAACGTTCAACAGGATATTTCTAAAAGAAAAATATACACTCCAACCAAAACTTTCATCGTGCATGCCGAGCCGATCTGAAAGTAGGTTTGAATATTTTTCTCAAAACACTACATTCCTAAATATCTCAATGGGTATGCCGAGCCCATCCGAGATTTTTACATTCCTTAAATTTTTACTTATCTTGGTCATGCTTATCAAGCTGATCCGAAAACAAGTTCTAATTTATTATTACCATCCATTTTCATTACGATCGGCATGCCGAGCCGATCTCAAAATGCCTTGATTTTTATTATGTTTTTCACTTTTATCATTTTCTTGTCCATGTGTTATTGGTTATGTCTTTAGCTTAATTTCTGAGCCGAACTGACAGCAACTTGTATCATATAAAGAAAATACTGATAGATAAATAACATAAAACCAAATACAAATTGTTCCAAAAACAATTAAACCCGAGCCACACTTCGGCTCGGGAACAAAAAACAAAAACAAGACAACATAAAAGTTAAATAAAATCAGCCATCATGCAGATCGCTCGGCAGGGCCCTCCTGGATCGGCTCGGTAGACTCCTCGGGCGTCTCCTCGCCGAGCTGCACCACCTCAACCCCGCCGATCTGCATCTCAGCATTGGGATCGGATTCGGGGACCGGGGGAATCGGGGTCGGCTCATATGCAGGCAGTGGAGGATCTTCCGGAGTCGGCTCGACTTCGGCACGGACTTGGCGATCGAGAGGAGGAAGCTCATCCTGTTGACTTCCCTGGGTGTCTTCGTCGTCCTCGGACTCGCCAAGGAATGATACATCCCAGTCCGGCCTCTTCGATTTGATCGCCTCCAAAAGCTCCTGATACCCATCAAAATGGGCATCAGCCAGTGCCTGGGCGCTCGGCACTTCAGATCGACGTCGGAGTTCGACATTCTCGATCCTCCGTTCAGCGGCCTCGATGTCTCGCTGGAGATCGCCGACATAATGCCTCAAGTCCGCCACATTTTGCTCCGAGGAGGCAAGCTCCTTGCCGAGCCGACCGACCTCCTCCTCCTTCCTGGCCAGCCTGGATTGCAGACCCTCCGACCGTTCGCGCTCGGCATTGACCGTACGCTCGGCCTCGGCCAACTTCTCCTTCAGCTCTACGACCCGTGCCCGAAACCTCTCCAGTTTCGCCTCGGCATCGACGGCGGCCTTAGCAGCTTCGAACTGCCTCATGGCGAGCTGCAAGAGAAACAAATTCATCCTTAGTCCGAACCGAGCGAATAGACAAAATCCGAAGTAAAGGAGACTTACCAACATGGCCTGGCGGGATGCGATCAGAGCCTGGTGGCTGAAGCCCGGCTCGCCATGATCGGCCCACAGCCCCTCCTGCACCCTCGCGGTCATCACGCGCTTGAGGCCCGTGACGAACGGCTCGAGGCCGGGGACTACCTCCACCACCTTCAGGGGCGCCGAACCGGACGCTCCGGCACCAGAACCGCCGGGCTCGGCCCGAGCCCTCTTCTCCACCGGGGCCTCGGCCTGGGGAGCCTTCCTCTTCTCTGCCTGCCGAACCGGTCTCGGCGCAGGAGATCTAGGCTGAGCTGCCGCCGGGGCAGGAGCCTGGACCGGCTCGGCAGGGGTCCGCCCCGCTGCCTTCTTCTGGACGCTCCGAGCCGCTTTCTTCCTAAGGCGAACCTCCAGTTCGGTGGGCGCCATTCCCCTCTCGGCTCTAGGATTCCACCTGGGCACAAACCAGGAGATCCCGCTCTGTCGGATCTGAGTCTCCCCGAGCAGGAACTTGGTTGACAAGTACTCTCCTGGTGAGTCCCTGATCGCGGCGATCTGGTCCTTGAGCTCGCCTCGGAGCTTGTACTTGCCCCAGCTGACTGCGAAGGCGAAACCAAAAAGAGTTAGACAAAAATATAATACAATTATCACAAGACATATGCAAATTGTCCTCGGACCGGCCCCAAATTCCCAATGCCCACCTGGAATTCTAAAAGCTCTGGGCACCCGAGCCGAGGTGATTCTGTTCGGATCGGCGAACTCCCAATCCCCAGAGACAAAGAAATATCTTTTCTTCCATGTCTTCTGGGAGGAGGGATTCCCACCGAAGAGTGGCCCCGAGTACGCCTGGAGGTTGTAGAATCCGAGCTCGCTCTGCTTCGACCTCAGTGCGTAATTGCAGAACAGGATATCCTTGTGTGGCACACACTTGTGCACTTTGTGCCACAAGATGTGCATGGACAGGATGATCCTGTACACGTTCGGGTTCAGCTGGTGTGGCGCCGCGCCGATCGTCGCGAGCCAGTCCTGCAGGAAGGTGTGCAGGGGAAGCCGAACCCCATTCTCAAACATCTCCGGGTACATGGTCACCCATCCTATCGGGGGTCGGCTCGGCTTCTCCCCCTCGGTCGGCAACCTCATCAGCACGGAGTCGGGGACTGAGTATCTACTCCTCAAATCCCTGAGATGGTACTCGGTCATCTCATTGGGGATCTGATCGGCCTTCCACGGCAGTTCCTCGTAGAAGTCCGGGTCGATCGGACTCCCCGTCACCCCCTGAGCCGAGGTCGACGCCTCGTGCCCCCTATCCCTTTCATCCGAGCCCGAGGTGAGTCTGCTCGGAATGGTGGCGATCGGCTCGACGTCGAGAGGTTCTTCGTCACCTCCTTCGACCGTCCCTTGTTCCCAGTCGGAACTCAGTATCTCGGGGTTTTCCTGATCCCCTCGGGCTCGGCGCTCTCCGCCCGGATTGCGGTTCAATGCCGAGCCGGCCTCGTCCAACTCTTCGGACAAGCCATCCCAACTCGCCTCACCCGCAGGTGGGCTTCGGCTCGGCTCGGCCTCACCCACAGATGGGCTTCGGCTCACCTCGGCCCCACTGTCTCCCTCGAAGGCTTCCCCCGATCCGAGCCGACCACTCGAATCAGTCTCTGACATTACTAACAGTTTTTTCTACTTTCTCTCTCTCACTTTATGGATCAAAAAGTTCTTTTTCTCAAGAACACCAAGAACACACCCAGAAAAACCCGAAAAACACAAAAACTCAAGAATGGACAGAATCACTTACTGGTTTTTGTCCGGCCAATCCCTCCACCCCTCACACACTCGGAATGGCTTCGTCTATGACTACGCTTGCCCGAAACCGTGACCGAACTGCTGCACTAACGACGGAGGTAGGAGGAAATTCACGGCGGAGGAGGGAAGAGTTTGCAGAGAGAGAGTGGGAGTTTCTGAAAAAGTTGGAAAGTGAGAGGGAAGAGAGAGAAAGGCATGATTTATACCCCCATGCAAACCGATCTCAGCCCTTCATTTCTGGCGCTTCATATGCCAGATCTTGACACCTGTCAAGCATTCAAAAAATACCCATAACGAGGTGACCCTTACGTTCCCCCATGCAGAAATCAAACGTCCCTTCACCTGCCCCTGAGATATTTTGGCCAATCACAAGTCACCACCTGCTCGGATCTTCAGAAACGTAGATATGTCGGGTTCGGCTCGGATCAAGCAAGCATATTATCTTTGGGAAGGTCATCGCACTTCAGCTTCCAATCCACCACTGTCCGCTCGGCTCGGAAGCTGGGGGACTCCTGTTTGTGGGAAAATCCACATCAATCCGAACAGCTAATCACAGCTCGACACGTGGCTGGTCAACATCCACTTCGGAGTTGACTCTCAGTGGTCAAAACTTTGACCCCCACATCATCACCACTCGTCATCGCCTCTGCCAGCTCAGACCGGATCTCCACGCCGGCCCTCCATGTTCGGTCCGAGCCGAACCGATGATCTTCCATGGGATCGAGTGTCCATCTTCCCACGATCATCCCGGTCCGGCTCGGCTCGGCACAGGAGATGGCCTCTTTTCGGGTTCTGGCGTCGACCAGTTAGAGCTCGGAAAGACCCCCAGTTTATGGGACCGGCTCGGCCTGGAATCCCATGCCCGATCCGACCACACATGGACTTCGTGTCTTCACATGAAAACATGTGTTCGTATCGGCTCGGCTCGGCTCTCCGCCGCCATTCCCAGGAAGATCACGATGGGACGAACCGCCACACTTGAATGCACCTGACACAATCTTCTGACAGACAGAATATCAGGCTTGCATTCATGACTGCTGGACAGTTTGCCTGGACCTTCCAACCTTGCATTTAATGCAGCATTCAATGCTGAGGAAGCAAGCAGCTGAGCATGCAACTAGGTCTGACCAGGTGCGTGGGTCTCTGGCAACCATTCATTCACATGCAGGTAACTTATTCATTAAGTTTTCCTTTGCCTATATAAGGCACCACATATGCACAAAATGAAGCATCTAGCAATCTATCAATACACACGCTAAACACTTTGCATTTCCATCCAAAGAAGAGCCTACCCAACTTGCTGAGAATAACCCAGAACATTTGCCTTGTTCTTCCCATTCTCCCAAGTTCTTCCTTTGTTCTTCCTCATCCACCATCAAACACCACCACTGATTTCTTCATCGGAGTGTGTTTGGCTGGTACCACACCGGTCCATCTCCTTTGATCTTGTTTTTATCTACAGGAAGATCTCAACCAGCATCCACTTCATCATCCAGCGAAGCACTTGATCAGCCAGATCAGCATATCTAAGTTGTTGCATCTACCTTACGAGAATTTGCATCAACAGGAACTTCCTGTAATCGTAGTTGTTTAAGTCATTACTATATCATAATTTTACAAATCTTTTTCAAGTGTGATTTACATCCAATGTTTTTGGTGAGCATATAGAATTAATAATATATATACCCTTGTTAATTAGCTATATTACGCCATAATTTACTGGAAGTTGGGAACTTTTAATGAATGATTTTTTTCTTCTTTGTTTTGTGGGAAAAGAAAAGAGAAAAATGGTGAATGTTATTGTACTTTGAGATCAAATAGTGCTACAAGTATAGGTTTAGATGATTTAATATATACCTACGAACTTTGGGTTAAGCTCCATAAGTATCAAATGCATGACGTGTCAGTATATTTTGGTTTTTTTTTTTTCCATGTGTTTGTATTGCATTAATTCTTCATATATTATAGATACTAGTCACTTCGGCTTCTAAAGAAAACTAATCTATCTTTTTTTCTTATTATTTCAGATTTTCGAAATGGGTGGAATAAGAAAAAAAAAGTCGCTTTCAAATAACGGCCGAGAAAGTTTTAACTCCTAGTATATTAACAATAGTTTCCAATATAAATTCAAAGAAACTATTGTTAATATACTAGGAGTTTTTTTTTTTGGTCGAATATACTAGGGTTAAAACTCACTCCCAATGAGTAAGAGGGGGTGCCTCTCCCAAAACTTGTACTCTTGGGGCCAATGATGTCGTTGGTGTTGCGAGAGGGGGGTTGCCGGAGAAATCGCTGGTTGGCCATGAGGTGGAGGTGGTGGAGGGGTCGCATGAGAGTATATTGGGGGTAAAATGGTCATATAGAAAAAGTTTGGGAGCCAAAACTTTTTCTATTTGAGGGTAAAATGGTCATGTCACACTTTTCTAATGAGCTTTCACTATGACACACAAAAACCCATTTTTGTTTTATAATAATCTCAAACGCACATGCATCTATATATTTTTATAGCTTAATTATTTTATCGTTGTATAATAACTTCATTGTTTTGAATGCATAATTATTTTTCTTAAGATATTCACAACAATAAAAATCATCTTTACATAATTAGAATTACTTTCACAAACAAAAAATTAAGAGAATTAACTTGTTCTTAAGGTAATTAATCATCAAGTATTTCCAACAAGAGTAAGCATTTTTTATAGGGATTAATACCAATTTGGTCCTAAAACTATTATATTTGTATTAGTTTGGTCCCTAGATTTTTAATTTGAAAAATTTAGTCTCTAGACTTTTTCAATTTTGGTAATTGAGGTATTCAGTCAATTTACACACTTTTCGTCCAAAATTCTATTTGCATAGAACTATGTGCCAATCATGTGCTCTCATTTTTTAGGGCAAAATGGTCACTCTAAACTATATTATAACTCCACGCACGTTTCAACACTAGACATATTCATTTGATTTCAAACTAAATTGACTGAACAACCTTAATTGACAAAATTAAAAAAGTTTGAGAACTAAATTTTTCAAATTAGAAGTCTGGACTAAATTGATACAAATATAATACTGTAGGGACCAAATTGACATTAATCTCTATAAAAAAAAAATAATTGAACTTGACCTTAATTTTTTTTTTTTGACATGAGTTTTCGGTTAAAATTTTTTCAAACACAGGACCCGGGGTAATTTATTATAATTTGTATAAAGTATTCCTATTCCTAGGAGGGAAAAGGTAATTGCTTAATTCCTAGTATATATAAAGTATTCCTATTCTTGTATATATATATTCTAAACTGTCGACTCCTCAAGAAGACACAACAATTAATATTATTATGAATCTTAATTGAGACATCATATATTCCCACAAGAAAGACTGAAGTGTGTAGGTGAGGTAATTAGAGTACGTTTTTGATTGATTGATGGGTATGGAGAGGAAGAGGAAGGTGAGCTTGTTCAACGTGGTGGACAAAACGACGTCGGCCTGTTCGTCGTCAAAGACGAGCAATGTCCTGAACAGGTGGACCGGAAAGCCCTACTCCCAGAGCTACTACGACATCCTTGAGAAAAGAAAGACTCTGCCTGTTTGGGAGCACAAAGAGGAGTTCTTGCATGCTCTCAACTGGCAGTGGCAAAACCACCCAGATACCCCAATTCGTATTGGAAGCGATTCACGGTACAGAATTAACGGATCATAAACGACGTCGCAGGACGAGCATGGTTGCGTGTACTCAGCCGCGCAGGGTGGCGGCAATGGCGGTGGCCCGCCGCGTGGCGGAGGAGATGGATGTAAATATCGGAGAAGAGGTCGGTTATAACGTCCGTTTCGAAGACTGTAGCAGTTGCAAGACGGTGTTGAAGTATTTAACGGACGGGATGCTTTTGAGAGAGGCAATGGCGGATCCAATGCTGGAGAGATACAAGGTGATCATTCTTGATGAGGCTCATGAGAGGACTTTAGCGACGGATGTGCTGTTGGGGCTTTTGAAGGAGGTGTTGAGAAATACAAGTGATTTGAAGCTTATCCGGAAGTGTTGAGAACAAACCTTGCCACTACGGTTCTTACATTGAAGAAATTGGGAGTAAATGCATGATTTGGTTCATTTTGATTTTATGGACCCTCCTGCTCCAACAACAATGATGGATGTGTTCAGAGGAGACTTAGGTTTAGGGTTTCAATATATTTTCTGATTAATTGAATAAGACCACAAAATGTGGTTTATATACATGGACCTATAACTAAAATACAGGAATTAATAAACCACCTAATTAATTCTAATAATTACACGATAACCCCACGTGTTGACTCACACCAACACTCCCCCTCAAGTTGGTGCATATATATCGCACATGCCCAACTTGTCTAGTGAGTCCAAAAACACCCGATTTGCCACAGCCTTGGTCAACACATCTGCAAGCTGATCTTCGGACTTCACAAATGGAAAGTTAATAATCTTCGCTTCAAGTTTCTCTTTGATGAAGTGTCGATCAATCTCAATGTGTTTTGTTCTATCATGCTGAACAGGATTATGTGCTATATCAATAGCAGATTTGTTATCACAAAACAAGTCCATAGGTTTGGTAGGTGGACATCCTAAATCAGTCAATAAATGTCTCAACCACAAAAGTTCGACTACTCCAAGTGTCATACCTCTGTATTCAGCCTCTGCACTCGACCTAGATACAACTGATTGCTTCTTACTTCTCCAAGTCACCAAATTTCCTCCTACAAAGGTAAAATAGCCTGAGGTAGACCTTCTATCATCTGCTGAACCTCCCCAGTCTGCATCAGAAAACCCTTCAACATTTACATGACCATGATTAGCAAACAACAATCCTTTACCAGGTGCAGATTTTAAATACTGTAAAATTCGCTCCACAGCATCCATATGAGGTTTGCACGGGGCATGCATAAACTGGCTTACTACACTAACCGCATAAGCAATGTCAGGTCTAGTGTGAGACAAATATATCAATCTTCCAACAAGTCTCTGATATCGCCCCTTATCTGCAGGAAAAGCCCCCAAACACTCAAAAAGTCTATGATTTTGCTCCATAGGAGTGACAGCTGGCTTACACCCAAGCATACCAGTTTCAGACAACAAGTCTAAAACATATTTCCTTTGAGATAGGAATATGCCATGTTTAGATCGAGCCACTTCTATCCCAAGAAAGAACTTCAAGTCCCCCAGCTGTTTCATTTCAAACTCTTGAGACAAGTACCTCTGTAAATTAGAGATTTTCTCATAATCATCTCCAGTCAGAACCATATCATCAACGTAAATAATAAGAGCAGTAATCTTCTTCCCCATTTTCTTTAGGAACAAAGTATGATCAAAATTACTCTGCCGATAACCATAGTTCTTCATCGCACGGGTGAATCTCCCAAACCAGGCTCTCGGAGATTGTTTAAGACCATATAAAGACTTTTTCAGTCTGCACACCAATCTTGTATTATCAAACTCTGGTATACCTGGAGGAGGATCCATGTATACTTCTTCAGTCAAATCACCATGGAGAAAAGCATTCTTTACATCAAACTGAAGAAGTGGCCAATCTTTGTTAGCAGCCAAAGACAACAGAACCCGTACTGTGTTTAACTTGGCCACTGGAGCAAACGTCTCCAAGTAGTCTATGCCATAGGACTGTGTATACCCCTTTGCTACCAACCTTGCCTTATACCTTTCAACTGACCCATCAGCTTTGTGTTTGACTGCAAACACCCATCTGCATCCCACTGTCTTCTTCCCCTTAGGTAGAGAAACTAACTCCCAAGTTGAATTCTTCTGTAATGCCGTCATTTCTTCAGCCATAGCTTTGGTCCATCTAGAATCTGTAAGAGCATCCTGCAATCTACTAGGAATAGAAACAGAAGATAATTGCAGAACATACGATTCATATGACTTCGAAAGCCTAACAGATGACACATGATTATTAATTGAGTAACTAACTTTGGCATTTGGATCTGGCTCATATTTAGCTGGTGGTTGTCCTCGGTTAGACCGAGGAGGAAGTGTAAATTTAGAAGCATTAGAATCAAGATCTAAACCAGAATGTGAATCAAGAGTATTGTTGGTTACCTCAATGGACGAAGAAGATTGATTCAATGGAGTAGGAGAGATGGCAGTACTATCATGGAGTGGTGATTCCTCAGGCTCAGAATTCGTGGATTCTTGTCCTACCATATCCTCAGTATCATCTCCAGTAATTTCCGCATCCTCAGTATCATCCGCAGTAATTTCCGTAGTCTCAGTCTCATCCGCAGACTCAGGCACTGGGTGATCAGTAGTCTGTTCTGACCCTTCCTCACTATTACTCCCAGAACCAAACTGATCAAAAAACAACATATCATCTCGATTCTGCACTTCACTAGAAACCTCCCCCTGAAGAGTAGAATCCAGTGGACGTGGAGAATAAAAAAGTTGATGTTCATGAAAAGTGACATCCATAGAAACATAGAAGCGCTGAGTAGAGGGATGATAGCATCGATACCCCTTCTGGGATGGACCATAACCAACAAATACACACTCTAAGGCCCGAGATGCAAGCTTGGATCGCTGATGAGAATGTAAATGCACAAAAACAACACACCCAAAAACTCGTGGTTCCAAATGAAGGATACCTGGTAGAGAGACAAAATCCGAGAGAACATCCAAAGGTCGCCGAAAGTCCAGGACACTAGATGGGGTCCGATTAATCAGATAAACGGCAGAACTCAAGGCATCACCCCAGAACAAAGATGGCACGTGACCCCCCAGAAGAAGGGACCGAGTGACTTCTAATAAATGTCGATTTTTGCGTTCAGCAACCCCATTCTGTTGTGGAGAATGAGCGCAAGAAGTCTGATGAAGGATCCCCGCAGAAGCAAAATACTGAGTCAACTCTGTATTAACGAACTCACCGCCATTATCAGAGCGCACAACTTTAATAGGACAGGAAAACTGGGTGAGGACCATATGATGAAAAAGGCGAAAAATAGCACACACATCACTTTTATGTTTCAGAAGATAAACCCAAGTCATCCTAGTACAATCATCAATAAATGTCACAAACCATTTCATTCCTTTATGTGTACCACACGGGGCCGGACCCCAAACATCCGAGTGGACCAAAGCAAAAGGAACATCCATACGTGTAGCACTAGAAGGAAACACTGAACGATGGCTTTTGGCCAACACACAAACGTCACAATTAAAATTGGAAATGTTCAATCCACGAAATAAAGAGGGAAATAAACACCGAAGATAACTAAAGGACGGATGACCAAGTCGGCGATGCCACAACCAAATCTTCTTCTGATTCTCAGAGGAACCATTACTAACAAGACTCACACTGCCACGACCATCTGAAGCGGAAACCCCACTATCCAGATAGTACAATCCATCACTCTTTCTACCACTGCCAATTTTCTCCTTGGTATGAATATCCTGGAAAACACAATGGGTAGGAAAGAATGTGGCCACACAATTATGAGTTTTGGTTAGTTGACTAACAGAAATAAGGTTACAATTTAAGGAAGGAACAAATAACACATTATGTAAAGACAAACCAGACGAGAAGGATACCGTGCCGCCCCCTAGAACAGGAGATGACACACCATTGGCATTAACAATAAATGGTTTAGGATAGACAGATGAAAGATGACTAAAAACATAACGATCAGAAGTCATATGATCCGTAGCACCTGTATCAATTATCCATGCACCATTACCAGTACAAGCAGAAGTACTCAAAGCAGAGTTAGAGATACCTGACTTGACGACAAAGCTGGAGGAACTAACAGAGTTCACCCGGGAATGCAGCATTTTTTTTTTTTCTTCACAGAGCTACAGCACACCAGCACAAATATATATATATATATGTATATATATATATATGTATATATATATATAACTGCCAATCGAACACAGGACCGGTGGGTCTTTGGAATACACCAAAGTCAATAACGCTGTGATCGGCTCGGCGAGGATGGGCTCGGCAAGGCTGGGCGAAGGGCAGGCGCAGAAAACTGAAGTGCAGGTGGGGCGCGCAGAGCACTGGCAGCGACTGGGCGGTGCGTAGCGAACGGCGTCACGGCGAGTGAGAGATCGGCGCACCAGTGAGCAGACGACGCTCGGGAAGTGGTCGGCGTCTCTGGATGGGGTCGGCGCGCACAGGCAGGCGGACGGGCTGGGCTTTAGGGGCGTGGCTGGGCTCGGCGAGAATGGCTCAGACCGTCGCACAGCATGACCAACTTGACCGAGAGACACCCACAGCCGTCGCGCAGACTGTCGCACAGCAGGACCAACTGGACCGAGAGGCTGGCGTGGGGTAGAGGAGAGATCGGAGAGATGGACGCAAGATCGGAGTCGCCGGCGGCAGAGGAACGACGATCAGAGATCGACTTAGAGCGGTAGATGCAGCAGGGTAATAGAACCTAGTACTGACGGTGGCAGGTTTTGCAGCGGAAAAATACAATCAACAACTAGGTAGAGTAATAGAATTTTTCTGGAAAAAAATTCTTCAAAAAACCAGTAGGATAGGTAAATAAAACCTAGAAATCAAGTAAAAAAGCCCAGTTCATAGACCATGCTCTGATACCATGTTAAGAGGAGACTTAGGTTTAGGGTTTCAATATATTTTCTGATTAATTGAATAAGACCACAAAGTGTGGTTTATATACATGGACCTATAACTAAAATACAGGAATTAATAAACCACCTAATTAATTCTAATAATTACACGATAACCCCACGTGTTGACTCACACCAACAGGATGCACTTGGGGTTTTGCATGGCTTGGGAGCGTTGGATGACAATGGTAACTTGACAACTTCACATTAATTACACTCTTGAATTTGTACCATGCTTACAAGCTCAACAATGAGGATCCAAATTGGTGCTCTGACAACTTTGTGGATCATAGGGCATTGAAGGCTGCAGATAGTGTTAGGAACCAGCTGGGGTTGATTATGACTCGTTTGGGCATCAAATTATGCAGCACTGAATTTAACAGCCGAGATTACTACATCAACATTAGGAAGGCCTTGGTTGCTGGCTCTTTTATGCAGGTGGCTCGCCTAGACCGACGTACTGGACAGTACTACCTGATTGGGAAAAAAGATCAATTGGTGCAATTGCATCCCTCATGTTGCTTGCATCACAAGCCAGAGTGGGTGGTTTACAATGAGTATGTCTTGACGACCGGGACTTTTATTCGAACAGTCACAGAGATTCGTCCCGAATGGCTAGCTGAAACTGAGATTTCCAAACTGAAATCTCACTTTGTATAGTTGAATCATTATTTTCTGTCTTTAAGTTTTTGTTCTTTTTTCTTTTTGTTTCTTATTTCATTCTGTAGTTCATGTTTTTTTTTTTTGACCAATTCAGTTGTAAAGAAAATTGTTTGATTCTTAATTTTGGACATTCTTGTTGGTTACGAAATAAGACTCAAGATCTACCATTCGAGCCTCAACTTTTTGTCATACGTTTGAAGATGAGCAAGGCTTTCTTGTCAAAGAAGCAGAAGAGTGACCTTGACAAATTGAATTTTGTTACCTAATATCTTTTATAAATCAGAAGGTGCGAACTTCTTTAACCCAAAGGAGGCAGGCAGGCATAAAGAAAAGGCCCAAGCCCGATACAAGTAGTAGATGGCCAGTAAACACATGAAGACCCGGCCCAAAACCAAAACGACCCAAAACTCTGATCTGAAAGTCCGAAAAGTAATATCTACACGGACAAATGCTTTCGTAATTGTACATCATTTAAGAGCTGCAAATAAATAAAATTAATTATTTTGTTATTTATTTTTCTAATTTTCGATTTAAATTTACAAAGCTGAAATTATTGATGTAGAGCAGCATTGAGGATTGAAGTGACTGAACTGATCGCTAATCTCTCTCTCACTGATCACCCGCGCGCGGGAGATTAAAATATCTCTGCCTTTTTGAACCTCCAGGTGCAAGATAGCCAGTATGGCGCAGTTTATGAATCGAAGATCCAACACGTCAGTCCACTCGCCACCAGGCCGTAATGACAAGTGGCTCTCAGGCGCGAAGCGGTGTTTCTCACGCTCTTGTGTGAGCGTGGTGAAACAAAGTGTTATTGGACTACAAGCAAACCAAGATACAGATTGAGAGTACTTACTACTTACAAGTTACAAGTTGGACTATTGAAAAAGAAGATTCCAATTTTCTATTCCAAAGCAAATGCTGGAAATTTTGTTACCAATACTTCCATTTTTTGGTTTTATGGTAATTTTCTGCTTTATGTTTTGCCAAAACGTTTTATTTTGATGTGTGTTTAGGAAATGTTTTCAAGTTCTTTGGTTTATGTTTTTATTTCTATGAATTTTCTTGGAACATTGTACTAAGTTCGTTTTTGCTTTAGTTTGTATAATATCTTTGTGGTACTTCTGTTTCAGATATTTTAGTTCTGCTCATGTTTGGTTGTTGAGAAAATGTAGGTGAAGAAACAGAAAAAAAATCTGCTCGTGCTGAAGGAAAAGGTACTTGTAGTTTCTTACTCTTGTTGTTTTGGGGTAATTTTTAGGCCTTTGTAGCCTGAATCAATCTCCAAGGGTTTTGCATGCATTTATGGGAACTGGGAGTTCAAGTTCCTTTCTTGGGTCCCAGCAAACAAAGCTCCTTTCTTCGGACCAAAAAAAGTTCCCTTCTTGGGAGCTCTCTCTTTCCTCTGTGTTTGTGTGTGAGAGAGGGAGAGAGAGAGAGTTTCACAACTCTATGTTTCTGAAATTATTGATGGTCTACTTGGTTGATTTATAAAAACTCGGTTATTCTATTTGTTCATTTAATGGATATTTGAAAGTCATGTTATGTTCTGTAGTCTTTGATGTATGCATATACATATGTGTGTGTGTGTGTGTGTGTGTGTGTGTTTCAGTTTCATGTTGTCTTTTGGTTCCTTCTGTAGTAGAAACATGCAACTGCTTTGCAGACTTAGAAATCAGCATTTATTTAGTTTATGCATGCCGGGTAGGGTTGCCAACGGTAAGTGTGAAGTGAAATTAGTATAGGACTCAACTTGGACCCATATTAGTTAAAATGTATTCTCATAGTCTCAATATTTTGTCTGAATATCCAAAATGTGTTGCTTCTCTACTAATAAACATGTTGAAGCATGTACATTTGGCATAGGGGAAACTCATAACCGAATAAGGTGAGAGTAAATAGATATGGCACCACATCCAAGAGTTGTAGCAGCCTTTCATGCAATGGAAGCTCTTGGTGTTAGCAAATCAAATGTGACACCAGTGCTGGTAAATCTTTTAGAGTTGTATGACAAAAACTGGAAGCCTATTGAAGAAGACAATTATAGATTTCTTGCAGATGCTAAATTTGATGAGGTGGATTCTAAGGTGGGGTTTTTATGTTAATTTTTCCTCCTCTTGTCAGTCATTCTTTATGCCATTTCAATTTTCTCTCTTTCTCTGTCGATTAACTTTACTTATGTCTTTTATTTTGTTTTCATCTGTTAGGTGATGAAGGGGAAGAAGAAATGCAAGAATTTTGATGTATGTAATTCAATTTCCGTTTTTATGTTGCTCTGCCTTCTTGTTTCTCTTACCCTTATGGCTATATTTGCTTACATATCTTTGGCCTATGAACTATCAGGAGGAAGAATCTCAGTTGCCACGTCAGCCAAAGCGCCCCCTGAAAAGGTTACGCTTAGGAAGTGATAAAGATCTGATTTCTCCTTCCTCGAATACCTGCAAACCTATATTGGGCGGTACTTCATTGATAAGGCCAAAAGTGGAGGAAGATGAGTTACTTGTTTACACTCATCCATTTGTTGGGCCTAAAGAAACCGATGACATGCTTGCTGGTGACAATGCCACAGTATGAGCCTAGTATCGCAGCCGGTACTTCTTTCCTTCCCATATAAATTATGTTGTCATCTTTCTTCCACATGGTTGGAACTAAACAAATCTGCATTAATTGTGAATGAAATGTTTCAATGGCTGCCAATTATTAAAGTAAAAAAGCATAGCATTATATATGGCTTGAACTTTTTTGTTAGTATAAGTTTATGACTTCGTTTGGTGTCTTCTTTTAGAATGATTTTTGTTTTGTTCAACTTTTGCAGATCCATCAAGGAAAGGATACTCACTACTCAGTGATGATTCAACTGGGAAACAAAATTATCAGGGACCTGTGGCATCCCAAGAGGTAGGAGGTAGGGGAAGTCATATTTTAGCTTCATCTATTGAGAGGAGAATGAAATTTGAGTTTTCAACCATTTCAGAGGAGTCTCCTTGTGACTTCAAGAGTGCCTCCTCCTCACCCTTAGAAGAGGTAAAACTTTCTCCAAGTTGCAATTTGTGTAAAATTATTGGACATATTTTTTGATGTTGTAACATGTATGCTAATGGGTTATGCCTTGTAGTTGCACTGTAATTTTATAGGTGTAGTTTAATATTTCTATTAATGTGAACTCATTACTGATCTTGATTTATTCACATAAGACATTTACCATTTTTTTTTTTTTATGCGCAGATGGTTGATAGTGTAGAGAGGCCTACGAATGACACTGTCATTCGATTGAGTGATGACAGTGAAACAGATGCCCCTTCTGATGATAATTTGTTAGATGATAGTGAGATCGAAGACTTGGGTGGTCATGCTCAGGCTGGTGAATTACCACGTGGAGAGAGGGTTGGTGGATTAGGTTTGGGGCCTTCCTTCATGCCCAAGAATTCTGGGGCAATGGGAAATGAAGCGGCCACAAGTACTGTTGGGGGGGTTAGGAAAAGTAGGGGTAAAAATACGCGTAATTGGGCACTGAAGCGACCAGAGAAGTTGAAGTTTAATAAGTATGGACAGGCTGTTGCCCCTTCTCGTACTGTTGCCAGATTTTCTCGTTTTATAGGGCAGCTTGCTCGTGACGGTAAGATTTTTTCCTTAAGTGTCACTGATTGGCGGAAGTTTAAAAAGAAAACTCTAGATCGAGCATGGAAACGAGTACAGGGATGTAATGTAGTTTGTTTTTTCATTTTTCATGATAATAATGTTCTACTGATTGACAAGTGTGATTATTGCAGCCGACTATTGATTGGACAAACCCCAAGGTACAACAGAAGGCGCCTAAGATCCGAAAGGTAGTGGAGAAGAAGTTGAATGATCGATGGAAGCAACACAAGGCGATTCTACGCAGAGATTGGTACGTCCCATTTAAAGGCATGCCTGAGAGATTTGTGTGGGGAAAAGGATGTTAGTGCGAGGCAGTGGCGTCGTTCGGTCAGGTTCTGGGATTCAAAGAAAGGACAGGTGATAAAGCAGATTCATAATTGCATATTGCTCATCAAACTAATAAGTGGTAACATTAACATCAGAAAGGTTTTTTTCTAATTGCATCATGATTAATCAGTGACGCTCGGCTGCAAACACTGCTAATCGGGCTAAGTTGAAGATGAATCGCACCACAGGGCCGAAGACATTTGCACAGTTGCGGTATGAGTATGTAAGTATTAGGGGTCAAAAACAATTCACTTTTTCAGTGTCATGAGTCCTAACTAGGAATGTTGATTCACCATGATATATTTTAATTTTTAAAGGCGAAAAACCACGGGGTCAAGAGCCCGACAGAATTACATTTTTCAAGATGACTCAGATGAGGCGTAATGGTAAACCTGTGAATGCACGATCACAGGAGGTTATTGTGAGTATAACCAAAACCAATTCATGTTTACTGAAGTCGAGTCATAGTCACTAGTGTACTAAAAGTTGGATGAATTTTTTGCAGAATGATATGGATCAATGTGTTGCTCAGTTATCGAAGGGCAAGCCGGTGACCCCTAAAACTCGTGTGGAGGTGTTCAGTGCTGTACTAGGATTGGAGAAGGGCAACAGTGTACGTGGTTATGGTGCTGGGGTTACACTGGAAGACGTGCCTGGTATTCAAACAGAAAAACCAAAAGGGGCTTCGGCTGAGTTGCAAGCTCTAAACAATGCGTATGAGGAGTGAGGGTAGGAGGTGGAGGGGCTTAGAGCTGCAGCCGAGCAGCAACAGCAGGAGATTGAGCGACTACGAGCAGAGGCAGCTCAGGCACATGGGGTAGAGAATGTTGCTCAGTGCCAACAGCATTTGGAGCAACAACTTGATGAGCGTATTAGGCTTGCTGTTGAAACACATCTTCGGGCTATGTTTGCTCATACCAATTCAGTGTTGCCAAGCATGACTGGCAACCCCCAGTGACTTGTTTTGTTCCTCAATACTCTCATTCGGGTCTCCATTTGCAATTCCATGCAACCCCCTCATGAACAAAAATATGATCATGGCACTCACTACCCAGATTCTCAGTTGCCACAGTTTATTATTTTGGATACAATTTCACTGTGCAGGTTAATATTGGACAACAAAACAAGGTGAGATGGGAGCGGGGTATTTTGTTGTTTTTGATCAAGCACAAATGGAAGCCTTGGAAACCATTTTGTACAACTCTGTCATTGTATATATATATGCCTGCACTTTTATTCTGAGGTCTGGACTCATTTAGACGAAAACAGCACCTCAATAGTTTCATTTTTTTTCATTTGTCTTCTTTGCTACTAATCATTTTTTAACTGACAATTAATGTCTGACCTATTAGAAAGTAAATTAAGCTTTTTAAGCAATACCCCTAGTTTTCCTTAGGAAGGAAATTAAAGTCTACACAAGTTAAAGTGAACACTATTGAATCCTATATACAAAAGTTTGAAAAGGCACTAATTTAAATCTTTCATAAAATTTTAACAAACACCAGATTAAACATGTTATATGAAAAAAATTTGGAAAAACCTTCTCAATCCGTAAATATGATATCAAAAACTGAAAATTATATAAACCCAAATTAACGATGAAGAGAAAAAAAAAGCCTAAACTATGCTTTTAAATAAACCATATACTAAAATCTTTCTTAAAAAAGTTTAAACCCTACCAAGGGAAATTTGGAATTGAGGTGTCAATGCCCCTACTCTTTAATTTCAATAATAATGTTACACTAAATGTAAGTGTGATGTATGCAGACAAAACATATTAGCCAAGTATGGACAAAGAGAGAATTTCCAAGATTAAAACGGCTATTGCACAAAAATGAACACGTATAATTAACATGCAATTGAATTGTGACGTTCAGACCAAAAAAAAATTTTGAATTGTGACGAATTTATTTGTTCACTACTGGAAAGGGTAGAAATTTTTTCACCTATAAATCTGCTTCTATATTATTATTAGAAACTCCACTAAATGTGCTATTAATAAAGCTCCCTTTGCTAAATTACTTTTGAATTAAATGTGTCATTCAGTCATCAATATCAATATATATCATCACAAAAGAATACAAAACGCCAAAAGGATTCAATGGGTGAAACGTTTTGATTGTTCATCCACTCGGCGCATGATAGCACGTGTGGCCCATCTTGTCAACCAAACACACGCACGCGCGAGTCTACTCGCCAGTAAGCAACGACAATTGGCTCCCGAGGTAATCACTCCCTCACGCGCTCTTTTGCGAGTGTGGTCAAACGATTCCTGGACTAAGAACAAGTGAGAGACAATCACACAGTCACTAAAATAGAAGAAGAATTTTCCAAAACCCTATTTCAAACCCTCTCAACGCTCTCACACACGCTCTCCCAATTCTTCCAAATGCTGGTAAGCTCGTTTCCAGTGCTTCCGATTTTTTGTTTTCTGAAAACAATTTCGATGGACCGCTCATTTTCTAATTTCTGTTTTTTTTTTTACACGTTTTATTTCTTCTGTTTCAAATGTGTTTCGGAAATGTTTTCGAGTCCTATGTTATTTTAATTTCTACGATTTTGCTGGTACATTGTTTTAAGCTCGGTTTTGTTGTTTAGTTTTTGAGAATGTTTTGCTGGAAATGTTGTTTCAGCTTCTTCTTTTTTTGCTTGGTTCTTGAGAAAATGTAGGTGAGAGAGATAGAAAATAGTTGCTCATACTGAAGGAATGGGTACTTGTGGTTTCTTACCTCTTGTTTTTCTTTGGATATTTTTCAGGTCTTCATAGCCTGAATCCATCTCCCAAGGGTTTTTCTCGGTAAAACTTAGTGTTAAAATTAGTGCTCTATTTTTGCTTGTATGTTTGGGTTTCAAGTTCCCTTTCGAGGGAGCTCTCTCTCTCTCTCTCTCCCACTGATGTGTGTGCAAGAAAGAGAGAGCTTTACATCTGTGGACTGTGTGTGTGTGTGTGTGTGTGTGTGTGTGTGTGTGTGTGTGAACTTTGACTGATTTTCAACTGGGTGATTATTCTATTTGTTCATATAATGGATATGTGAATTATTATAATCTTTTAGACCTTCAATTTATGTATATTTATGATTCGGTTATTGTCTTCCCATGGTGCTTCTCTAGTAGAAACATGCAATTTTTTTCAAACTTAGGAAGTGGTTGTTAGTTTATGCTGGGCAGGCAGGGTTATGGTAAATGAAATTATAATACATCTATCTAGGACCCTTGTTACTTAAAATCTATGTTCATTTGTTCTGAATTACCAAAAACTGTTGCTTGTCTAGTTTTAATGATGGAACAGACGAACATGTGGGTAGGAAGGAGTAGGAGTATGCAGTTTTCTGTTCATTGTGACATGGTGCAACTTCTAATGTTCTTATGTTTTAGACTCCTATTGATCAGCTTCTCTCATAAGTATTGGAAAATTTAGGTACACTTGGCATTGGCAAGCTCATAATTAAAAGTAAGTGGTGAGTAAACAGTGATGGCGCCAAATCCAAAAATTTCGGCAGCCTTTCGTGCAATGGCAGATATTGGGATTAATGAACACCAGGTTAAACCAGTATTGAAGAAACTTTTGAGGTTGTATGACAAAAAATGGGAATTGATTGAAGCAGAGAATTATAGAGTTCTTGCAGATGCTATATTTGAGGAGGAGGATTCTAAGGTTTATATACATTTTTTTCCTTTTGTTAGGCATTATTTATTCCATTTTCATCTCTCTCTCTCTCTCTCTCTCTCTCTCTCTCTCTTATCTATCTATCTATCTCCTTTACTTATGTCTGTTTGATTTTATTTCATCTTCTAGGTTGTGGAAGAAAAGAAGAAATGCACGTCCTATGATGTATGTAATTTTAATTTATTTGGTTGTGGTGCTCTGCCTTCTTTTTTTTTTCTCATCATCCTTGTGGCTATATCTGCTGACATGTCTGCCTTATTAACTATTAGGAGGAAGATATGGAGGAAGAACCTCAGCTGCATCAGGAACCTGAACGCCCTTTGAAAAGGCATTCAAGAAGTCATGAGAGTTCATCTCGGAATAAGAAATCTACAAATGATGATGTATGAACACTTGACTCCCTTGCATGTGTTTCTCGCATTCTCATCCTTCTACCTATATCTGCTGACATTCCTCTTGGCCTATTGTCTAGCTGGAGGATGGCATGGAAGAAGAATTTCCCCTGCCTCATGAGCATGAACGTCCCCTGAAAAGGTTGCGCCTAAGAGGTCATGAGGGTCAGATTTCACCTTCCCAGAATACCTGCAACCCTATGTCGGGTGGTTCTTCATTGATAAGGCCAAAATTGGAGGTGGATGAGCTACTTGATACTCGATCTCCATGGCAGCCACAGGACATTGCACGGTCACCTGAGTCAAGGGCTGAACTGCAGCAACCAATTTCACCCCATCTTGGTTTTAAAAAGAAGGGCAAGCAACCTGTTATGTCTAAACCATTGGCACCACAGGAAAGATCTAATCAATTCTCACTTCAAGTTGCATCCCAAGGGAAAAGTAATGCTTCGGAGAGATCATCTCATGGTGTGCGCTCTGCGGAGACGATGGTTGAACCAGGCATCATTTTTTTGCCTAAACGGAATGTTGACACTCATCAATTAGTCAAGCCTAAAGATGAACCCTTCACTGATGACATGTTTACTAATGAAATGCCACGAGACGAGGTTCCTATTGCAGTGATCCTTCCAGGTGCATTTTGTTTCCCTTATACTATGATAGTCCACAAGATAGATGGTTCGAACCAGGAACCAACAAAATCTACTTTTAACTGTGAATGAAATATATCAGTGACTTCCAATTATAAACATTGAATTGCTTAAAATTTTATGGGTATTCTTACTGCCTTTGACAATCTTCTCATAGAATGATATTTGTTTTGTTCAACTTCTGTAGGTCTATCAAGTAAAAAAAACTCTCTACTCAAAAATGGTGCAACTGCAAAACACAATGATCAAGAACCCGTGGCATCCCAAGAGAAAGAAAGTAGAAGAAATGATATTCAAGCTCCATCTGATGAGAGGAGAATGGACCTTGAGCTTGCAACCATTGCAGAGGGATCTCCTTGTAACGTGGCGGCAGAGGAATCTCCTTGTAACTTGGAGGTTGCCTCCTCATCCTTAGGAGAGGTAAAGCTTTCTATGAGTTGCAATCCAGCTATTGGAAGACCAGATATTCATATGCCTACTCTAGATGACATTCTAAAATTGACAGAGGAAAAATGTCTGCACTCATACAAAATTATTGACCCAAACTTTTCTCTAAAGAAACTGTTGGGACACATGTGTGACAGCTTCTTGGAGTTGGTAACTAATTCCGATAGTGAATCACAGGATGGATCAGTTAATATATCACCAAGTATTGATGCATTGCAAAAATGTGCTGCTTGGGATGCTGTGGGTGGAAATAAGGAAACATTGTGCATGCCATCATGTTCTTCAAATGGGTCTGTTAGTATTGAATGCCCTACTGCGGTAACTGTTCCTCAAGTTCCCAGACCTCTTTTGTCTTTGAATGGTGCTGATGACTGCACACAAACCTGTAGGAGGATTGTTTCTAATGGTTTTGCCGAGGATGATAAGGAAGGCGAATTGGGAGACTCTCGTGATCTGGTGGTTGTTCAACAGTGTGATCTAACTCCTGATGATTTAAGAACTATTCATGATAAAAATGACATAACTAAAGGAGAAGAAAGAGTAAGAATATCATGGGTAAATGAAATGAGCAGCGAATGTCCACCATCTTTTTTCTATATCTCCCAAAGCCTTGTTTTCCAAGATGGTGATGTGAACTTCTGCCTGTCTGGGATTGGGGATGAGAGTTGCTGTGGAACTTGCTTTGGTGATTGCTTAGCAGCATCTGTATGTTGTGCTTGTGCATGTCAGACTGGGGGTGAGTTTGCTTACACTTCAGAAGGCCTTGTCAAAGTTGATTTCTTGGAAGAGTGTATCTCTATGAATCGCAACCCTCAACAACACCGTCCCTTCTACTGTAAAAACTGCCCAATCGAAAGATTAAAGAATGATGATTGTTTAGAACCATGCAAAGGCCACTTAAAGAGGAAGTTTATTAAAGAATGCTGGAGCAAATGTGGCTGCCACAGACAATGTGGCAACCGTGTGGTCCAGAGAGGCTTAAAGTACAAGTTGCAGGTGTGAATTTATGCAAAAATGTCCTTAGTTGATGGGGGTGATGTTTTTCTTTTCTTGTTGATGTAAATTTTGTGTATAAATTGTTTCATGTATTTTAATAGCTCTATTCTGTGAGGCTATAATGTTATAAAAAATTGGCTTCTGTAATACCTTTTGTCAGTTCAAACACAGCTTCTCTGATTGATTTGCCTTGTGTATTCCAGGTATTTTTAACTTCTGAAGGAAAAGGATGGGGTCTACGAACCTTAGAGGACCTTCCAAAAGGTGCCTTTGTGTGTGAGTACGTTGGGGAAATACTGACCAGCGAAGAGTTACATGCGAGGAACATCCAAAGCACCAGAAGTGGGAAACGTCCCTATCCGGTGCTACTGGATGCAGATTGGGGTTCCAAAGCGGATTTGAGGAATAAAGAAGCTCTCTGTTTGGATGCAACAAACTATGGAAATGTTGCTAGGTTTATTAATCATAGGTAAACGCTTGAAGTCCACTAATATGACATATAGCCTATGACCATTTTTTATTTGTTTGCACTACAAAGTTTTCACTTATGGTTCAGTTCTCTAGATGTGCTTCTTTTACCCAGATACTATAATGGCATCTATTTTGCATATGCTTAAATAGAATCCTAAAGTGATACATGCTCAGTTTCTGGTTTCTGCATATGGATGGAATTTTTATGTTTAAAATTAGAAATGATATAGTAGGAAAATAGCTCAGGATGGGGATGTAGTTGCAATAAGAAACTTGAACTAATTAAAAAGGGAATTCACAGTAGGCAATGCATGTTTAAATTTTGCTGCATTAAAATGCAAGTTCATGCTAGTTCTTTTGTTGCACAAAAATATAGTTAGAAATGGCTTTAGAGAAGCTGCAACTCAGCAGCAGGGGATTTAGCGTTATATCAGAGATTGCTCATTGCTGGAATGCTTGCATGTCTTGAGAAAGTTTAGGGATCTCATCCTTGAGTGTCTAGCCAAAGAGGCAAGTTGCTGCAAATAGAACTGAAACTGGAGACTTTGTGCCCTAAACTTGTTGCCTATTGTTGAACCATCAAAGCTAAGGTTGCTCATTGAAGGAGTTATTGATGTTGGCCTCTTATTTTTCCCTTATAAGTTGTGTTATATGAAATATTATACATTTGATGATAATTAGGGTAGAAAAAGCAAGAATTCACATTGAAGCACATGGAGTCATTATGAACCTCTAGAGTACATTACTTGTTCAAACAAAGTGAGACAAGAATCTAGTTGATGACGAATGATGACTTTTGTTAAGCTAAGTGTCTGACTGTATTACAAGGAGTTAACCTTCAGAACATCTGACATATTATTTTGTATTTTACTAGATGTTTGGATGCAAACTTGGTTGAGATCCCAGTTGAAGTGGAGACCCCGGATCATCACTATTATCATGTACGGAATCTTTGATCATTTGTATAGTTATAGTTATCTGCTTTGTCGGTGATTGCAGATTTAATGCTTCAAGCTTAGCAAGTATAATAGAATATTTAATGTGCCTTCTTGTGCAGCTTGCTTTTTTCACAACAAGAAAAGTAGATGCTTTGGAAGAGCTTAATTGGGTGAGTATGTTCAACATTATTAGATTGTAGTTGTGCATAAATTGTATGTTCTTTCAGAATTCTTTTGTTTTTGGCATTATATAAATCGCTGCTCCCATATGAGGACAACAGAATCCAAAACATTTGAATGAATCATGAATGCCATGGAACAGTATTTTGTTTCATGTGTGGTAAGTTAACATGTTGCAACTCTTATACATATGGAAATACCCACTGTCTAGTTTACTAATTCAACTTTCATTAGATGTTATCTATTTTGAATTTTACGAAATTGATGAGTGTTATAAATGTATTTTTGGTTTAACTATTTATTCTTGTGCTAGGTTGGTTATGGAATATGCATATACAATGCTGTATTTACAAGTGATGTTCATTAGTATTTTCTAGTTCAATTGACTTACACTTAGTCAGTTCTGCTTCTTAGAACTGTTTACCAATTTACTGTGGAATGGTTCATGTTTATTGAAATATGAATGCACTAATGGGAGCTGTTGATTGATATTGTTTGGTTAAATGTATCCGATGCTTAAGTACCTTCTTTGGACCTACCACCATAACAGACTGTACTTGTAAGGATTTTCTGATTACAACTGTAGCTGATGCTTGAGGCTTTGAGCAGAATGATTTATCTGAATAATTTGGTTCCTGTATAAATGACTCTTTGGATTTATGTGGCCCCTCTTAAGCTGCTGCTATATGTGATCTGTCTGCAGGATTACGGCATTGACTTTGATGACCATGATCATCCTGTTAAGGTCTTCGACTGCCGATGTGGCAGTAAATTCTGCAGGAGCATGAAACGTTCAAATAGTAAGTGTATTTTTTTAATTTTAAATTCCCTTAAAAGACAATTTTCACACCCTTTTCTGTGACAATCATTTTCTTGCCCGATTGGGCATTTCTGTATGATTTTTATTAGCCCTAGTCAAAATTTTCATCTGGTTTCATCCATAACTGGGATGCTCTATTCTAATTATGTGTTACTCTGATGCTAACCTTCATTTTCATGCAAACATGCAACAGGATCTAGATCTGCTTCAATGTCAAGGTGAACGCTGGAGAGAACAGATGACACCAATGATATGTGCAAAGCCGAGGGAGATCTTTTGGATGTATTTGTACAGGGTTTTTGGATCTTTTGGATGCTTTCGTATAGGTCATTAGGTGTCTTATGCCATTAGTGATAATTTAAACTTTAGGCGCCGCCATCTTACTGTGTTTACAGAGGCTAGTGTACTGCTTAAATTACTCTATAGTTCTATATGTCCTTGGTTGTGTTGTTTTGTAAGTAAAATACATGTAGCCAGAAACACCAAGGTTGGAACTCGTTGAGTATATTTCTATAGCTCTGTTGCTGAGAAGCCTGAGATGCCAGAAAAAGCCCATGCTACCTTTACAATTATACTTGGTTCACCAAAATATACAAATTATGGGGAAAAAAAGCCCTCAGTCGAAGCTAATGAAGAAGCTGAATGTCATTACATTTACATAGTAGGTAGGTTCATCATTCATGTACACACGTCTGAACTGAGTTTGGGTCTGGCTCTTAAGAAACATAGAGGGCGGCCGTGCTTTTATCTTTAAGCGACATTGAATCCCTGTTATGAGGTCTGCAGAGGGCTTGATGCTCAGCCCCGGCGGGCATGATCGGTTGAATGCTGCCTGGATTGAGTGGGAAAAGGGTTTTGTAGTAGCCATCCATAATTGAAGCAAAATTGCAAGTTTCTGCAACCTCTGGAATCTGTATAACAAACCAGGGTTAGTCATTTTCCCATTGAATTCAAGTAAAAAGAATGAATCAATAACTAGCTTTGTAGTGAAAAAGGCAGTACTTGATAGATGTCACGCATATAAGCATGAAGGTTAGGATACTCAAGCAGCTTCCTCTTAGTGCATTTGAACAACACATTGTACGCAAGATCGAACCGAATCAAAGTAGTGAAAAGACAAACATCTGCAAGCGTCAGTTCATCCCCACACAAGTAGCGTTCACAGCTCAAATGATCTTCTAACATGTCCAATGTATTGAACAACTCACTGACTGCTGTGTCATATGCTTCTTGAGACTGAGCAAACCCACATCTGCAAAAATGGTGGGAATTAATTAACAGTAAAAACCCATTACTATAAAATTAGAATCAGGGAATTAATCAATTATTTACCTATAAACCCCATTATTGACATTGGGGTAGATTATGTTATTCCAGTCCTCAATCTTTTGCTTCATTGAAGGTGGTGAAAGATCCAAACCCGGATTACCCGCCACTTCATTAAGACCTGAATTGAACAATTGGATTATGTCATAACTCTCGTTGCACACCACTTCCTTTCTCTCTTTATCCCAAAGCATTGGCACTGTGGACCGACCATCGTACCCTCCTGCTCTTGATTTATACACCTCTTTCAAAGTTGAGCACCCGTTTGCGTTATCCGGACCCGGGGCGAGTGTATCCGGGTAGGGTTGACGGGTCTTCTTGAATTCCCAAGAGCCGTCCTGGCCCGGGGCTGCGACTGAGACGGGCACGGCGTCTTGGAGGCCCTTGAGGGCCCGCACTATGAGCGTGCGGTGGGCCCAGGGGCACGGCAGGCCCACGTAGAGGTGGAGGGTGGTTTGGGCTTGACGCGGGATGCTTGTGGCGCGAAACCTGGAGGCCGGTCTAGAGTAACCGCGGGAGGGATCGGAGGGGGCCAGCTGGGACATCATCAGGCGCCACGTGGAGTTCCACGCCGTACGTACGGTGGAGATTAGGAGGCCCGGCGGGAGGGATGGGCCCCACAGGAGCTTGCTGACGGAGGTGAGCAGGGAAGTCGGGTCCGGCGGTTGAGGCTTGTTCAGGGACATTCTACTGCTGACATGGCATCTGATGATGGGCTTGGTCCATTTGGAGGAGGGGGAGGTGTTGGGCTTCGTCGGTGGTGGAGTTGGGAGGTGGGGGAAGCTCAGCAGGGAAGTGCAGACCATCTCGACACGATTGGAAAAGAAGGCTAGGTTGGTAAATATACACCTCACAGCAACACGACACGTCGTCTGTCGTTTCGTAAAGCGGTGTCGTTTCGTGTGTGGAAAACCCAAAACCCTAGTATATATACAAGTATCAAATGAGCAAAGCTGCGAGAAATTGAGTGAGTGAAAATGTCGAAGAGAGGGAGGGGAGGGTCGGCGGGGAACAAGTTTCGCATGTCACTGGGTCTGCCGGTGGCGGCGACGGTGAACTGTGCCGACAACACCGGAGCGAAGAATCTCTACATCATCTCCGTGAAGGGCATCAAGGGGCGACTGAACCGTCTTCCGTCGGCGTGCGTCGGCGACATGGTGATGGCCACCGTGAAGAAGGGAAAGCCCGATCTGAGGAAGAAGGTGCTGCCGGCGGTGATCGTCCGCCAGCGGAAGCCGTGGCGGCGAAAGGACGGCGTGTTCATGTACTTTGAGGACAATGCTGGTGTGATCGTCAATCCGAAGGGGGAGATGAAGGGGTCTGCGATTACGGGGCCGATTGGGAAAGAGTGCGCGGATCTGTGGCCGAGAATTGCGAGTGCTGCCAATGCTATTGTCTGAGAGTGATGCTAGTAGTCTTTGATTTTGAATTCTGTCAATTTAGGAATTAGGGTTACTTGCAGAGCGTTGTTAATTTCTTTGTTTTGGACGAGTTATATTTTTATGTTCTGTTAGATAAATATAATCGGATGGTTAATTTTTATTTTCTAGTTATCTATTGTTGGTGTGTTTGGGTTGGATCTCAGTTAGCTGGCATGGTTATCAACTGTTTATACAAATATGAGGGAAGATTTGAGAGTTGATGATGATGATGATGATCACCATAGATGAGATTGCATCTTCGATATGACATGAAAATATGAAATTGATATAAAATTGTTTGTCATGACGTCGTATTTCATTTTGATTCAATATTAATACGGAATTAACATAGAATGGGAACAAAATCAATGCAATTTGATATGAAAGAATCAAATTTATGTAGTAAACTAAACAAATTTGACTATTTCTTAAATTGTGATAGATTAGGTAAAATCCTTATTTTATAAATTGGTACTTTGTTTTTGGTTTTACTCTTTTGATCTTTTCTTTTCATTTTGATTTATCCCATTTTTTCTATAAAAATAAAAGTAAAAACGAAAATGTGATGAAGAAAAAAATTCGGAATTTAAACAAAATTCAGCATTTAAGAAATTACATGCTCTAATTTCCTTGTTTGGGTCCATAAATACAGAATTTAGTAAATTCTAGGTGGAAAAAAACTTTAGATTTGAAGGCTGTAAATTCCAACCAAATTAGTGTCATTTTCAAAATTCCAAATTTTACAAAAGGAAAATAAGTCATGTCGACCATGTCGACACTACCACCACACCCGCCAACGTCACCACCACTAACACCACCACCCCCGTCACCCCTGCCACCACCCCCGCTGCCGCTGCCACCACCACCCCCGCTGCCGCTGCCGCCACCACCACCACCACCACCACCACCACCACCGCCACCAACACCGAGACCGCCACCGCCGCCACAACCACCATCACCATCACCGCCACCACCACCGCCACCACCACCACCATCACCATCACCATCATCGCCGCCACCATCATCGCCGCCACCACCATCACCGCCATTGCCGACACCACCACCACCACCACCGCCACCGCCAACACCCCAATTTTAGCCACCACCATTTCTCCCACCGCTTGTGGGCCATCACCCCTACCAATATAGTTAACTCATCATAAACATAATTTTTATTGTTGCCACCATCACCATCACTCTTTTGAATTGATGCATCAAAAATTAAAACTACCATAAATTTCGTTTTTAAACTCCATTATATTTACATGTTATCCAAACAAGAGAATTTATATATTCTAGAATTTTAAATCACATCGTTTTAAATTCCGTCATTTGTGAATTCCTTAGTAATTTCAAACTACTTCATCCAAACGCACCATAAATTATTCTTTTATTAAAAAAGAAAAAAGGTTGGAGAGGGCGGGAAAACCAGAAAGTCAGCACGACAGCGCCGCTTTGAGGACTTTTAATAAATTCTCAAATTATTTACTCCAATTCACAATCCACATCCAACCTATTCATCAAACACAGCTCGGCTTCCGTTTCAGTCTCTACAATTGCAAGAAACAAGTAGTCTGGGAGTGGAGCTTGAAGACGACGATGGGTTGGAACCACCCAGACATTTCATTGGAAGAACTGATGAATCTGATCAAAGGATTCGTAGATATACTGATTCTGCTTTCTGGGTATCAATCTTCTGGTCGCCTTGCCCACTGGGACTCCCACAACATCAAGAAGGCCTTCCAATGGGGGTTCTTCTTCGAAAATGTCAGTATTCACTACCTTTTCCTTGTCTCTCTTAGTTGGGTACATTTATAGAGAGTTTGTTTTTGCTATTTTTAGGTCCTTGAAAGTTTGAGTTGCTCAGATGATTATGAGGACTCTGTGAAGGAACTTGATGCAGCTCTATCTGAAATGACATCCGCTGCTTCTTTCCCCAAGGTTATAGTCTTATAGATAGCATTTTTTTGACACCTTGAGTTTGTTGAATTAATCTATTAACTAGTTTACTTATGACCAAGTTTTAAGTCCAGCCTGCTTAGCTTAGTTATCTACTTGTATCTCGTAAAGCAGGGCCTTGCACATTTGTCATCTGCTACTCTTACTGCGGCACGGGGTTTTGTCTTGAAACATCTCATTCATACTTTACCCGTGAGAGATGCACACCTCAGAGCTTTGCTGATGGCAACTGTGGAGATGGATCTTCAGGAGCTATCAGAAACTGAGCATGATTTTCTGAATGTATACTTCAGCAAGTTGAAGCTGCAGAGTACATCACTCCACCCAGGCATTGCGCCAGCTACGAAGATTGAAAATTGCTCTGGTGATGGTTTAACAAAATACACGGTTCAAGAGCTCTTTAAGAGGTGGTCTGCGGTTTCTTTCATATCAACGGTTGAGACAGGCTTAGATGTTCTTTCTCAAAGTGTTAGACGTAGCAGTTGGAGCGAGTTTGATGATAACTTATTTAAAGAACAACTAAAGCATGAAAATTCTCCAGCGTAAGTGGGAAGTGTGTGTGTGTGTGTGTGCAAGCTTCTGTGTATTAGAAGAGTGAGTAATGTGTATGAGCAAAGTGAATTGTGTCCTATGTGCAAGATTTGGTGTGAGTAGTTGTAGTAGACTATGTGTCTAGATTACCAATAAAAAAAAAACAAGTCTGTATGTGTCTAGTCTCTTGCTGATAGAAGATGGTATGTCTCGCAATCAACTCCTCTTCTGCGATGCAGTTAGTTGAGTCACGAGTGTTTTCGTAGGTACCTAGAAAAATTTATGACAAATCAAAATGTTACTGTTGCATGTTTTCAAGATCACACTGCTATGGCCTGAACTGAATATCTTGTGACTACTTATTCAGGACTGTAGAGTGGTTGGTTGGTTCTCTGACATGGAACCGCTGGAAATCAAAGAATCTCTCTTATTTTCTTGATAAGAGAACTGTTCAATTGGTCTCAGGTGCCAGCATGATATTTTCTGCCCCTAAGATTCAGTGGGTACAAATTTTTGAACGGTTGAATTTGAATCTTTCAGCAGGAGGTAGTGATGATGGTCTGTGTGAAAAAGTTGTAAGTCAGTTCATTTATTTAAATAAATTAGAATGAATTTTACTTTTTTCCTTTTTAGTTTTATGAATTTCTTGAACACTTGATGCTCTCCAGCAATTATTTTCTATTAACTAGTGTAATTCTTTTCAGGAGCTCTTGTTGCTAGGGTGCATTACAAACAGATGGACTTCTCTAATTGAACATTTGGTGTCAGTTTCTTATGATAACCTTACTATTTCGGAGCTATATCATGAAGTGTGCAACCTACTTTATGGAAGATCTACAACTCGTAAATCTAAACAGGAAGCAATGAGTACAAAGGTCATTATTTAATGCTTGCAAGTATATGCATATGCGCGAGTCTGTGTGTTGTACATGCAAAATTTGTAATACATGATATTTTGTTAATTTTATATTGTGTCCTTTCTTTTTTATCTAAGTGTTTGACTGTCTGCTACTCTGCAGCTTTGGGGTCTCTGCATTCTTCTTTGCTTGTTCATACTTTTATCTTCTTGGATTACTAATCAAGATTGGCTTTTACGGTTGAACTAGGAAAGTGACATTCTTGAGTATCTGAGTGGATTGCTGGGCAGTCAACTGCATCAGTTGTGGAAAATATCTCCAGCCCTTGGAGCCGTTGCAATTCCATCCTGGTATTCCTATATCATTGTATACAATGTTTGGATTTGCCTTTGACTTTGAATCAATCATCTTGTTCGGATAGGAACTGAACTGAGTCATTTGGTTTTGAAGATTCTATTTCCCCCTTAACATTTGCTTAAAATAAAGCTCTTTTTTGTACAATTTTAAAATATAATCACATTGAAATAGCTTTAACAAATAACTATATAATTATTATAAGCATAGCTGATGGTGATATCTCATATGACACAGTAGACTGGTTTAGTTTTGATGGGATTTTTAATCACCCTCTACAGGTATATGTGTCAACAGTTTTTTTCAGTTTATATGTTTTTGAATTGAAGAAGGTGATAATTGGTGTTGCAGGTCACCCTTGTTTAGACTTTACCTGAGCGAAATTCAGATTCAATTCAGAGGAGACTTTTCAACAATGAGGTTTGGTATTGTAATTCCTTTTCTATTGATACTATAAATACTTGTCGAGATGTATGGTTGTCAGGTGTTTACATATATTTTGTTTTGTAGATGCTGTGACTGTGCTCATGATAGGAAGGAGCACAATGACTGTGAGTATATTCAATTAATTCCACAGCCAACACCCTTCCCCCCTCCCCAAATTTAAAAAATAATGCTTGTATGCGTTGCATGACTTATTTGCAGGTGCACTTGCTGAGAGAATTTGGTGCCTTTACATTTTCCATGTTTGTGGTTCTCGTCTAATTGCCTGAAGCCGTGGATGGTGCTCGACTATTAGACAAATCTACTCTATGTAGGTTTAGACTTTATATAACTGAATATATAGGTTGAAATTTAATAAATTGTTGAAAGAAGCTAAGTTTGAAGGTAAGTATGTATGGTTTTGGAAACTTGTGTCTGAAATATTTTTAGTTTAATTGTCTCGACCATGGTTTTGTAAGATTTATGGTACAATTGACTAAAGTTTGTTCCATTTGTTTCCAAAAATGTATGTTTTATGGCGGCCAACTGTTGATATCATTTCAATATATATATTTTTTCTTTCCAAAGGGTCTTGTACATGAATATGAAAGGTCTAAAGTTTATGGATCCAACATCATTTTCTTCCTCCTAGGATTGTGTGGTTTTCACTTCTCATCAATCTCTGGTTTACTAGGTGGCTATTCTAACTGCTGTAGTGTTTTGTGTAAAATTATCTCTTGGACCTAATTATTCTTCCTTTATACTTTGCTTAGAGATTTGCTTTGTTGGCACATTTTTGATTAATTTTATATTTACTACTTATATCAGTATCAAAGATGTACACGACATAAAATTTCTCATGATCTTTGTGGGCCTTTTCTGTGTAAAGTGTGATCGGTTATGTGATAAAAAAGCTGTATAAAGGTCAGAAACATGTGATTAATCAAGTTACCATTGTTTGTGTAGGTCTGGACGGTGTGAACTTTTGACTCAGGAGTGGACCTCATTCTACTTATATGCTTCCTGGAAAGTTCACCACCAAGTCTTTGATTGAAACAGAAGCAATATACAACAGATGCAAACAAGCAACTTTTTAGAAGCCAATCACATTTAAAAAGTGTTTTGTCATCTTTACTGACATTACATCACTAGAGGCAAGTCTTCAATCCTTTTATCCAAACTGTGACCCATATGACCCAGCCCCAGGAATGGTATCAAAGCACACTGAAATAGACTGTTGATTGTAATGTTTATCAACTTCCACCAATGAGAATGTGACATCTTACAGATGATGCTCAGTAGTGGGAATTTGACACTTAAAACTTCATCATCTGCTTGTTTTCTTGTACACCATATTATTCTTGGTGCTTTTTTGCTTCTCTATAAAACAACTCACAGCTAAAGGTGGACAAGGAGCTAACAATGAAGGTTTCAAGCATCTCTAGTTTCTGGAAATTCCAGTTTATGAAGTTGGGGAAGAGAATTGCAAGCACCAGGTCTGCAGTCACATTTGTAAGCTGTCAAAGAAGTGCATCATTGGGTTGTTGGCGCAGATCATATCTTTTGCGGCAGTTGATTTGGAAGTTGAAGTCTCAATGGAAACAAGCTTTGGGAGGGCAAAGGAACTACATCCAGTACAGCTATGATCTTCACAGCTATTCTCTCAACTTCGACAGCGGTTCCAATGACCATCTCTCACCTCATAGTTTCCGGTGACGCTATGTCTCCTCAAAAGAGTGATTTTCACAGAGACCATTTAAGGCAGAGGGACAAGGTTTTCCTTCAAGATGTATAAATATTTCGATTCACTCAAGTCTGTATAGTCATGCAAATTTAGATTTACTATGAGGGTTGTTGCTAATAGTTGCATGACAAATTTTGTTTCATTCTCAAGTCTCAAACTATTTCTATTCTCTGCACTGTGACATTTTTTTTAGATGGCCAAAATTTAAACATGGCCCTTTTCATCAAATTCTCATTTCGGTTGATGAGATGTTGGGTGAAACAGATCCTGGAAGTTGGGATATTAGAAAAATCTCTATTTTCTGTGTTTCCTTTTTCTTTATGGGAGTGGAGCAAAGATTATTCTATTTTCAAACTAGTCAAAAAGATAAAGCAAATTCCACAAAGATGAGTCATTGCCTGCACAAATGACCATCTCTTACCGATGATGCTCTCTAGTGGGAATTTGACACTTAAAAACCTTCATCTGCTTGTTTTCAATTCCACTTCAGTTTCAGATTCAGCTTCCATTTCAGATTCTGCTTGAGATTCAGATTCAGATTCAGCTTCAGATTCCGCTTCAGATTCAGATTCAATGCAAGGGAGATTTCCTTCCGCAATGATATGGTACACTGTATAAACGAGGCCAAAATTCTTAACAGCCTGCATGGCCTCTCTGAATCCTTGGCCATAAATTTCATCTTCTCTATTCTCTATCAATCCTATGTAATAGTCATTCAAGTATTTTCTAAATTCGGCCTGATTCTTAAGTCAACATCAATACTAGAACAAAACGATTTCATCCATACGTATTTCATTACTTCGCAAATACCTTCTTCAACCCTTCTTTCCAATATTTGACAACCTATATAATAGGCACACAAAAAACACCAATCAGTAAGTAAAAAATAAAGAAATTTAAACATATGAGAGAGAGAGAGAGAGAGAGAGAGAGAGAGAGAGAGAGAGAGAGAGAGAGAGAGAATATTATGGAGCCTAGCTAGTAAACATATAAATGGACCGATTTCAATTCAATAATCCGATTACAATCCAAATACCATAATCCATTAGATGATCCAGTTACATTCGATATATGCTCCGAATCGGATAGTTGGATTATAAATGGATTTGGATTCAAACATGAATTTTAAGTCAATCCGATCTATTTATATTCAAACCTTTAATTCCGTTAAACCATGCATGCATCACCTCATGAGCCAAGGTTCCACCCATCAACACACTGTATGGAAGCAGATAAAACTTTAGAGTCTAACAAATAAAATAATACAGTATAGTTGTTAAATTGAAGAAATAAAAATTCTAATGAGTCTATATGTGGATTTTTTGTAAGGGTGAAAATACATGCATGTTTAACCTTGTGAACTTTCATATACCTAACAAACTAAATAATTAATACACCAAGTAGCTATTTGTTTATTGGTATTTTTCTTCACTTTATTAGAAAACACCCCAAGTTCCAAATCCCCTTTCCAAATTTATAAAAATAATATAACAAAAATAACTAAAACCAAATGAAGCAAAAATGTTAAAAGTTGAAAAAAAAAATACAAATATATAAACTAAAACCTCACTGTGAACTAAAAGTTCTAAAACCCTTGGCTATAAAGAAGAGCATCAGATATTTATTTAGGTTTGGAACCATCGCTATTTTCCCCTTTCAAACAAATTGAAACGATTGAAGTTTTTCCATTTGGAATCATCTTAGGTCTAATTCACATTTCTTTGGGTGGATTATTCGAGGTTAATATGAAGTAATAAGACAAAGTAAAAAATAAAGAGATTCCCAATTCACAAATAAATTTTAATCCTTAGACATGGATTATATATATCCCAGCCCCTCTGCAGCATCTCTCTCTCTCTCTCTCCTCCTAATTTGAGGGCTTTGCTGCTCAGATTAGTGTGAAAGGGGGAATGCTAGCTACCTTCCTCTCCGTCTCTTATTGTTCTCATTCTACAATGTAGTTTAATGATCTAAACCGTTCATTTTTTAAATCACACTTTAATGATCATCTCTGCAAAAATCCAATCAAATCAGAAATTATTTGGTTATGTAACTGTTATCAAATAAACAGACTCTGAGTTTACCAAATCCGTCTTATTATTATTTTCAATTTTGTTGATTTTTTTTTGCAGAGACGACCGTTAAAGGATTATCTAAAAGGAAAAGATCTGGCAACAAAGTCACACATCTATATGCAAATAAACAAAGAACTTAATAAACTATATATGCAAATGAATCAGGGAATTTAATGCAATGAGGAATGATGCAGAAATTTGATAAAAGAAGATCTAAGGTCAAATATATACTCCGGTAGTCCAAACAAAAGCAAAATTTGTATAGGTTTTCCTTGGCAAGTTGATATCTCCACCTCAATATTTTCTCCATTTTTTTGTACATTTTTCAATCTGTTACAAACCAGAGAAGAAAGGTTTTATAGCACAAATAGAACTACATATAAGAAATTTTAACGCACAAAATCCCTAATTGTCATTAATTTAAATATAGGGCTAGATACTTTAGTAAAAAAAAGAAATAATTAATTACTAACAAAACACTTACCCTCTCAATAGGACATGCATTTAGCACGGTAGAACCAGCAATCGAACCCTTACAATAAATTGGGAAAAAAAAATGCAGTTAATGAACTTTTTAATAAAATGAAACCATATCAAAAATGGCATGGCGAATCAATTAGCTTAATATTTTCATTAATACATTAATTTGAAGTTTGTAGCTACTTACTTTTGTAGAACAATTAGCATTCAATCTGTTCATCTCATTTTTGTCAACAAATAAGATAGGAATGTCTTCATCCACCATGAAATTTAAAACATTACATAATTCATATACTTTTTCAATAAGTGGTTTGCACTGCTCTGGATCAATGATAGCAATAGAATAACAATCTAAGCAAAGTTTTCGGCCATCACTAAAGTTCACATATTCCACTTCTTCCTGCATGTAGGCAAATCAAAGTTCCAACTTCAATGAAACAAAATTTTAAAAAAAAAAATTGTTTATTTTTGTTGAGCCAACTTTGGGGAGTAAAATATCTTTCCACAAACCTTAACTGTATGACAAGTACTACACCTCCAAGTCCTCGGAGTCTCATACGCTAGTTGCATCCTGAGTTGAACAAAATGGAGCGGAACCAAGAGAGAGAACCACACAGCCAAGAGGAAGAAGTGGAGAAAAACCTTTACAAAAAGAGAGAACGTGAAAGTCATCCAAACCATATTCAAAACTCAAATTAACTTAAAAATCTCTAACAATGTCCCTAAATTAATGAAATTAAATAACTAAATTTAAGAAAAGATCACGTCCAACAGATAAAATCCCCAACAATAACGCAAAAGGATTTCAGTAAAAAAATGAAAAATCCACAGATCCAGACTATCCAAATTACCCATTACTAATTGAAAAGAAATAAGATGTATACAATATAATATCATACATTTATATACAATGTATTATATGATTTTGTGGTGATAAATACACAAACAAGAAATATAAATATTAGCTTATGTAGATGTAAAATATATAATAATAAATGGTCTTTTATGTAGCTTAAGTTTCAAAAACAAACCACAACCCAAAACACCGTACCAACTACCCTAACGTACCTTGTGATCGTTCCCATTCCACACACCGACTAGACCCATGACCCATGTAACATTGTTTACACTTTACAAGCATAAGTCCATGTAAGATATCATAATTCCTCAAAGAGGGTGTCGAAAAAAAAGACAAATTTCAGTTTAACCTACGAGAGGATGAAACATGGAAAAACAGCACAGCATCATTTCTTCAACCTCTAAACCCCACACAAATTAAGCATTATTATCTTTGCTAGATATTTTCAGTTTCAGGACTCCTACTTTGAATTCTTCCACAACTCAATTCTTAAGTGTTTGTTTTTAGTGATTCTTGACCTTATGGAAAGAGGACAAAGCCCTCTACAATTACATGTCAACCATACATACAAAGATCAAGTGTGATGAATGTTGAAACTATGCAAAGTTACTGTTCCATCCTATTACTTGAAAAGACCCACAATCCTATGTAATTATTTTTGAGGTTTATTGTCTGATAATCACAAGAAAGTGACGATTTTTATTAGTTCTATGCTAAAAAAGATGTAGAAACCATACTTAATTAACTGCTCTACAATTGAAGCCTACACTAAACAACGATCCTTACTAGTTAGAAGCAACCAAACAATCGAACATAAATATTTCAAACAACAACTTAGACAACGAACAAGATATGGTGGACATAAAAGCTTCAGTCAATAAAAGTATGTTAGAATATCTATGTAAAAATATAAAATTTTACTCACAAAAGACCCAAGTCTTGATTTTTTCCTTCTTTTGGCCTGGATGGGGATGGTTAGGTATTTGGTGTGTTATTTCTTTGGGTCAAGCAGCAACAATACAAAAACGGAGGACGATGCAATACATATTATATTAAGTTTTTATTTGATTGCTACACAACGTATTAGGGGGTGTTTTCAACTCAAATTTTAATGAATTTTAAAAGTCCAACCAAATCTAGGTGTTCTCAATTAGAATTTTAATGGGGGTAGTACTTGAATCATCACACCCCCCAAAACTACTTGTTCGGCAATGCAGACTTAGGATCAAAATCGTTCATTTTTTAAATTACTTATTAAAAATTATCTTTAAAAAAAAAAAGTAATAAAATCAGAAATTATTTTGTTATATAACTGTTATTGAATAAATGGACGATTTGATCAAGAAACCACTATTTAAATACAAACTGTCCATTTATTCAATAACAATTATATAATCAAATGATTTCCGATTGAGTTAATTTTTTGCAGATATGATCTTTAATAGGTGGTTTAAAAAATGAACGGTTCTGATCATGAGCCTGTATTGCCTAACAAGTAGTTTTGAAGGCTGGAGGTGACCAAGTGACACCCCTAGGTGACCCAAGTACTACTCTTTTAATAGATTCCAGAAATATTTAGATGTCCCAAACTCAAATGTTAATGAATTCCTTAAAAATTCAGGTGTCCTAAAAAATTGATGGATTTCATTAAGTAATGGATTTGGATGGATTTAGATGAGATTTAATGAATTTTTTACACATAACAGATTCTATGAGAATTTGAATTATTTTCTTTAGATTTTGATAGATTTTGATAGATTTTATGGATATTAAAATTCATTAAAATCTGAGTCGGGGATGAAGTTCAAAAACACCCGCTTGTTATTTTAGACTTATCCTCCGTCCTCCTGCGGCGAAATTCTTGGTTTCGTTTCGATTCGATTCTAAGCCTTTCGGGTTCCTGTTTTCCTTTTTGGTTGTGAAACTGTATATCAAATTTTGGGTAAGAATTCTAATATTCAATATACCCTTTTGATAATTTTGTTCAATTTTGGGTTAGAATCCGAGGCTGTTTTTTACTGGTTATGGAATGGCCAATTGGCTTTTGATATTTGTTGTCGGCTTTGTGATGGATAATGTCTCTACTAAAATTCTATAATTTGGCATATACTCCAAAAAAAAGTTCTATCTTTTGGCATATAGAAATTGTTTTGCACGATGGAGTATAATGCTTTTATTTTGTAGCTGTTTTTCTCTTTGATGGATTGCATATTTGATGTTGGATCTGGTTATCACTTCATTTGTGATTTCATTTCTAGTGTTTTGTGTAAAATTATCTCTTCGATCTAATTATTCTTCATTTATACTTTGCTTAGAGATTTTCTTTGTTGGCACAGTTTTGATTAATTTTATTTTTACTATTTATATCAGTATCAAAGATGTACACGACATAAAATTTCTCATGATCTTTGTGGGCCTTTTCTGTGTAAAGTGTGATCAGTTATGTGATAAAAAAGCTGTATAAAGGTCAGAAACATGTGATTAATCAAGTTACTATTATTTGTGTAGGTATGGACGGTGTGAACTTTTGACTCAGGAGTGACCTCATTCTACTTAGAGCATCACCGATAGAGGTAGCAAATACAATCGATACACACAAGCAACTTTTTAGAAGCCGATCACATTTAAAAAGTGTTTTGTCATCTTTACTGACATTACATCACTAGAGGCAAGTCTTCAATCCTTTTATCCAAACTGTGACCATATGACCCAGGAATGGTATCAAAGCACACTGAAATAGACTATTGATTGTAATGTTTATCAACTTCCACCAATGAGAATGTGACATCTTACAGATGATGCTCAGTAGTGGGATTTTGACACTTAAAGCTTCATCATCTGCTTGTTTTCTTGTACACCATATTATTCTTGGTGCTTTTTTGCTTCTCTATAAAACAACTCACAGCTAAAGGAATGAAGGTTTCAAGCATCTCTAGTTTCTGGAAAGTCCAGTGTATGAAGTTGGGGAAGAGAATTGCAATTAGCACCAGGTCTGCAGTCACACTTGTAAGGTTTCAAAGAAGTGCATCAGTAATGGGTTGTTGTCGCGGATCATATCTTTTGCGGCAGTTGATTTGGAAGTTGAAGTCACAATGGAAACAAGCTTTGGGATCGAGAGCAAAGGAACTACATCCAGTACAGCTATGATCTTCACAGCTATTCTCTCAACTTTGACAGCGGTTCCAATGACCATCTCTCACCTCATACTTTCCGGTGACCATTTAAGGCAGAGGGACAAGGTTTTCCTTCAAGATGTATAGATATTTTCGATTCACTCAAGATTACTATGAGGGTTGTTGCTAATAGTAGCATGACAAGTTTTGTTTCATTCTCAAATAGTCAAATCTCAAACCATTTCTATTCTCTGCAATGTGAAATATTTTTTTTAAATGGCCTAAATTTATACATGGCCCTTTTCATCAAATTCTCATTTTGGTTGATGAGATGTTGGGTGAAAGTGTGAAACAGACCTTGGAACTTGGAAGTTGGGATATTACAAAAATCTCTATTTCCTCTGTTTCCTTTTTCTTTTTGGGAGTGGAGGCTGTGGAGCAAAGATTATTCTATTTTTAATCTTGTCAAAAAGATAAAGTAAATTCCACAAAGATGAATCTTGCCTGCACATTGGTTGGTTTTGGGGTCCTCCACTATTCATTGCCATATATGCTCCTTTTTTGTATTCCAAGATTGCAACCATTAACAACCATTGACAATGGACAAACAAATTGGACCAGTCGGATCAACCCTATCGATCTGAACCCAACATAAACTTTGAACAAGTCATAAAATTTTTTGATCAGTTAAACAAATTTATGCATGCATACTTTTTGAATCCAAAAATTTGTACAAATACGGATAGATATATGGACCTTTAACTTGAGGAACTTAAATAAATATAATATAATATATTTCTTTTTCAGCCATTGGATGCTTGTCTTCGATTTACATATGGTATGATGTGCATGGATGACCATGGTGTAATTAATTAAGCATCCATTTGATGGGTTCCATATTGATGCATCTGCATATATAGTGTTGCATGCATGCACATTGAGCACAAATTTCTAGACAGATATAGCCCATAGGAAACAAGTTTCATGAGTAGTGAAACATAAATTTGGCTTTTTATTTCGCCTTTTGTCCACTTGTCCATCACACATTCATTAATCCACAATCAATTTCTTATCCATCCAACTTAATTGATTACACCATGTGGGTTCTAGTAAAAGGCCATGAAAATACTATCAAAACATGCCCCACAGGCCCACACGGTCACACCCCATGCCACCCTTTAAGTGCACTTTTTGATTTACCTGCTAACTAGATCTAAACTCACCCATTTTTTCTCCCTCTCCACCTCTTTCTTCTCAGGAAATTCAAATGGGAAAACTCATAGGATCCCTGATTTTCTTAAACCTCTTCATGGGCTTAGTGGTTGCATCAGATTGGAACATTTTGAACCAAAAGAAGAGGAATTATAATGGGGTGGTGGGAGATAGCTTGAAGAAGTACTGTGAGAGTTGGAGGATCAATGTTGAGGTAAACAACATTAGAGGGTTTGATGTGGTACCCCAAGAATGTGTGCAGTACATAAAGAAATACATGACATCATCACAGTACAAGGCTGACTCAGAGAGGGCTTTGGAGGAGGTCACTCTCTATTTAAGCAGCTGTTGTGCATTGGAGGGTGATGGTAAAGATGCATGGATTTTTGATGTTGATGATACACTTCTCTCCACCATTCCATTCTACAAGAAACATGGTTTTGGGTAAGTGAAGTTTTGGATTACAAGGTACGCCTAGTTACTTCAACATTATACCTCTTTTACATGAAGTATTTGGAATAATTAGACGGAGAAATTCTCTTTTGACAAACAATCTGACATGTTATTTTATCATATTTTGAATATGAACTATTGATTAGGTAAATTGTTTGAATCTGTGGAGTGTGTGATTGAGATTCAAAACATGTGATGTCACAGGAAAATGTTATTCTAGTAATAAGTTCTTTTGGGGTTAAATGACTGGAGTAATATATTTTGTGTTTGGAAACTCAAACTAGGGGAGAGAAGCTGAATGCAACTTCTCTGGAGGCATGGATGAGTGAGAGTAAGGCACCATCTCTTAAGCACACACTGAAGCTCTTCCATGATATCAAAAACAGAGGACTAAAGATCTTCTTAATCTCTTCAAGAAGGGAATACCTTAGATCCTCAAGTGTAGATAACCTCATCAAGGTTGGATACCATGGATGGACTAGTCTTGTATTAAGGTATGGGCTTTCATCAAGGTTTCAAATCCCTCTTTATGATAATTATTTTTGTATAATTAAGCGATAATTGGAATCTTTACCAGCATGATTTAGGATTACAGCATTAAAAGTACTAGCCCATTAAATTGGCTGAATTCATGAGAGATTTAAGTACCAGCCCTTTTTCCTTGGTTTTTTCTCCTTTCCCTGTGATGCCAGGTCAGATTGCTGACTTGGTGCCAACCCAATAAGATTGTAACACCTGTAACCCACTCTCCATCAGCTCTAAGATTGCATGGTTCAGCATCAGCTCTAGTACAAATCTAAAGTATCTATTCTATTATCCATATGTTGGTGCTCTGTAATTTTTTTTTTTTTTTTAAATCTCAAAGTTGCTGCCTTTTGTTTCTCTTTCAGTCTTATCAGTACCCAAATGCGAACTACTTGACCCAACCTGCCATTTGATTCTTCTATCTGGTTTTGTCAATGGTTAAAGAGAATTGATGCCAAAAGAAAAAAAAAGGGGGGGGTAAATAGTAAAATAGATAAAGTGACTGACTTCATAAGAGATTTGATTTCATATCCCAATAACACACATTGCAGGGGTCTTGAAGATGAATTCATGGAAGTGCAAAAATACAAGTCTGAGGCAAGGAATCAATTGATTGATGAAGGTTACCGCATATGGGGCATCACTGGAGATCAGTGGAGCAGTTTTGAGGGACTCCCCAGTGCAAAAAGGACATTCAAATTACCCAATTCCATGTACTATGTAGCATGAAATTTCAGGCCATATATACTTTGTTCATGTGAATCTGTATCATGTAGTCACTTTTTAATTCTTGGGATATGACCGTTTTAGATTTGTGAACTATTAAATCTGTTGGTATAGCATACGATCCATATTATTAAACCAACTTATAGTAAAGTTGTGTTTTCTAATGCTTCTAAATTGAATTTCTGCATGTTAAAAAGAAGTAATCCTCTGCATAAAAGATTACTGAATGCAATGGGAACTACAAGTCTCTGCAAGTTTCGACATATTCTTCCTCGTATTCAATAGCCAAGGAGATAACTTGATGCTTTGTTTCCTATTAATTGCTTTCAATTATTGGGAGGGCATCATTTGAAATGATTCCTTTTGTAACTCTGACTCATTCTCTACCTCTCTCTCCCCAACCCAAAAAAAAGAAGAAGAAGAGGTTTCTCTTGAGCAAATTATAGCACGTGGTATTACTTGCTCCAAGTAAACTCAGTAATGGCTTGAATTCAGTTACACGTAGTTATTAATACACACTTATACCAAATCAAGAAACTGTTTTCAAAACGTACCCTAAAGAAAGCCAGAAAAACAAGCATTTGAATTTTCTCACTAATAATTTTTCTTTTTTTTTGGGGTCTAATAGTTCATTAGTAACTTATAAAAGTTTACAAATATATACTTAACGGATTATTTTTTTCATTAAATTTTTATGAAAAACCAAACACAACATTAAATTTTTATGAAAAACCAAACACAAGCTCTAATGTTGGATAGCCATCCAATGACTATTTATTCAATATCACCTAGTGAACTATGTCGAATTTTATTGACAAATAGCTTGTGTTTGGTTTTTCATCAAAATCTAATAAAATGAATTCAAAACAATATTCAGATGCACCAGACATTTGCTCATCATTAACAACCTTTTTATGCTAATAAATGTGGTATGAATAGCATTATTCTATGAGAAATTTGAAAAACTAATCTATTTTTATTGTCATTAAAAAATTTTAATCTCTTTTTTCAATTTTTAGAATTTTGACACTCCAGTAGTGTTCGAGTTCCCATCAAAAAGTGCTCAAATCCCCCTCGAGTAGTATTCGAACCTTATCGATTAGTGCTCAAGGGGTGTTTGAACATTTTTCAAAGAGAATTCGAGCACTACTCGAAAATCAAATTTTTAAAAATTAAAAAAAGAGGTTAAAAGTCTTTATTTGACTTCAACTTAGATTAGTTCTCCAAATTTCTCTTATTCTATTGATAACCCACGTAAGAAAAACGAAGATCCATTTGAGTGTTGAATAACATTCTAATTACCCAACGGGTCTCTTACGCCGAGAAGAAAACAAAGACCTAAGAGAAGGAAATTTTTGTCTAACTGTAACATCACAGATTACACGTATAAAACCCTCAAATCCATATTAGGATCACATTAAAAAATTCTAAGGAATGATGAAAGTTGGGCTTTTGGGCAACTCCAAAGAACAATTACGGGTGGAAACTCTTTCCCCACGTGCGGCCCATTAGATATTTTTTCAGCGCACCAATCACAAGCCGCCAACGCATGGGCCCACACATATGCCCTGCACTGCTCCGTCAACATCGAGGCGACTCGTATAAACGAACCGCAGAGGCGCGTGGAGTAAAATCACTGTTTCTTATAACGCACAGAGCCGAGAGCCCCAAAGAAAAGAGGGGGCGCAGAGCGCACTCGTGCGACACTCGTCACCGTTCACTTCCATTCCTTCCTTGGCCACGCCGTCGGTGACGGAATTCAAAAACACCCGCCTGTTATATTAGACATACCCTCCGTCCTCCTGCGCCAAAATTCCTGGTTTCGTTTTTCGATTCGATTCTGCGCCTTTCGGGTTCCTCTTTTCTTTTTTGCTTGTGAAGCTCTCTATCGAGTTTTAGGTAAGAATTCAAATTTTCAACATACCCTTTTGATGATTTTTTTCAATTTTAGGGTTTTGGGTTAGAATCCCAGGCTTTATTTATTACTGGTTGTGGAATGTCCATTTGGAGTTTGATTGAGTTTTGGCTTTTTTCTTTTCAATTGGTATTATTATTAGGTCCCAATTGAATTGGTTCTCTCACTTTTCCTTTGATATTTGTTTTTTGAATCGGCTTTTTGATTGGTAATGTCTTTTCTAATTCTATAATTTGTCATATAGAAATTGTTTTGCATGGTGGAGTGTAAAGCTTTTACTTTGTAGCTGTTTTTCTCTTTGATGGATTGCATAGTTTGATTAAATTTTGATGCTGGAGCTGGTTATCACTTCATTTGTGACTTTGTTTTTGGGGTTGAGTGGAGGGTGTTATATAGGATATAGTCATATAGGCATATATAGCTGGAGTATGGCTTTAAGATAGAATAAAATAGTTATATTAGTCTGTATTAGGTTAGAACTTGGCCTAGGGGAGGTAGAAGTGTGAAATTTTATTCGGTAACATTTATATTTAACTTAAGGTTCTGTGTGGTTATTTTTGTTTTCGGCCTTCCTTTTTCGTTTTCGTTTGATTGACATAAGGTCGATTATTCTTTGGGATGTTCTAAAGTCAGACAAATAAGTGCTTTAGTGTTGATCCAGAATGTGAACGTGTGATTGTGTTATGTATCATTACAACTAACTGATCAACTGCCTCATAAAGAAGACAAAAAGAAAGCTCTTTGTTTTTATACTTTTTCCGTTCTTTTTAGATAAGTCCTCTTGGGATAATAGGGTTTTTTTCCAGAACATTCATAGTTTTAGGGCCTCATTTAATCGGTGCTTGTAGACTTTGTAGTGGCATCCCTTCAGAGCACAGTGATGTAATTGTAAACCCATGGGTGTGTGCTCTTTTTGTTAAAACATTTTCAGGGTTTGGGGACTGTTTTTATCGTCTTTACGCAAAGAAATGCTTTTATTTTATCAAGGTTGGTTTGTATAGTATCTTGCACTAATGGATTTATCCTTCTGTTCACAGTTGAAAATTGATGACCCTTTTCCGTGGTTTGGCTATCAGAAACAAGCAAAAAGGGTGTTTTCAGTAGGTTTTAAGTTGGTCAGTATCACCGCTATCAGAAACTTAGCTAATAGCTACTGACTAAATTACTGATGCTCCCTTTTCTGATTGTAGGACTATTGATGGAGGCACGCCCTGCTTTATCCATTCAGAGATCAGCTGCAAAGCAGCTTACTCATATGGGGGTCTCTACAGCACTGTCCTCATCTTTACCAGTCCTTCCAACCCCTTTGGAAGAGACATATCCCAAGTTGCCAGACTCTCAACAGGTTCCCATGGAAAGAGAACTTATGACAAGGCCTGTTGTGCATGCAGGTCACTTAACCTCCAACAGTGGAGTAGTTGGTCACATATTTTCATCTTCATCGGGATTTTCAACAGATCTTCATTACTCATCTGTTTCACCTCATGATAAACAGTCAAGAAATAATCCTTTCATTTCTCAGTCATCGAGTTCTGTATCTTTGCCATTACCACCTTCTTCTCGTTCTGGATTTCTTCAATCTACAGCGTCTTGTCCTTATTCCAAAGAAAACAGTGGTTCCTGGTGTACAGATTCACTGCCAGGTTTCCTTGATTTTCCTGTAAATACCCCTGTCGAGAATAGTCAAGTAGAGAACAGTAGTTGTAGTGGCGTTATGGCTGCTGAAGAATTTAGTAAGCGAAACGATTGGCAGGAATGGGCAGACCAGCTAATCACCGATGATGATGCTTTGACTTCCAACTGGAATGAGCTTCTTGTTGACAACGATGTTACAGATCTGGAACCAAAGGTTGAGATTGTGTCATAGAGTTGGTGATTGATATACGCTTGCAATGTTCAGTAAATAATGTCTGCCGTTATATTTAAAGATGAAAAACCAATTGGGTTCTGATTTTTTTCGTTTCAGATGACATACCATGTTCCCAAACAGTCTTCAAATTTTTCAGCTCAGCAGGCCCAAGTTCATCAGCAGCATCCTGCTCCGTCTAGAGAAATCATTCCTGTTCCATCTAAAGAAATTGTTCCTGCCCCATCTAGGGAAATCATTGCTGTTACTACTTCTTCCTCAGCTAATAGTGTCCCAGCCAAACCACGCATGCGTTGGACACCAGAACTTCATGAGGCCTTTGTGGAGGCTGTTAACCAACTTGGCGGTAGTGAAAGTGTGTAATTCCTCTGGCTTCACTGAATTCTTAGTCTGATATACAAAATTTGTACCTTAGTGAAATTCTTTACTTTTCACAGGAGCAACTCCTAAGGGCGTGCTAAAGCTCATGAAAGTTGAAAGCTTGACTATCTATCATGTGAAAAGTCACTTGCAGGTACACAAGCTCCCTTCACCAATAAATAGATTCCCACAGAAACTCTGAGGAACTTTCTTTTAATGGGATATGTTACTTCTTTAATTGCAGAAATACAGGACTGCTAGATACAGACCAGAGTCTTCGGAAGGTATATAGCAAGTACCTTTGAGTTTTCTCATTTATAGTAAACGCTTGTTTTTGTCTCTTGGAGTTTCATGTTCTACCCTAAGACTTTATAGTGTGCATGAATATGTTGACCTCATTTACTATTCATAGCTTACATTTAAGGATTTCATAATTAGTTAATGTGCTGTGTTGTTAACATTCTTTTGTAGGGTCCTCGGACAAGAAATTGACTCCCATTGAAGAAATGGCATCTCTTGACTTGAAAACGTAAGTCAGTTAGTTATTAATTACTGGAAAACATAGGACACAATCCAATGATACACCTTGTGGTTATCCAGTAAATGCTAATAGCTTATGATATTCCCCTAAATAGGGTCTTTACTTTCTAGATTTGAAGTAAAAGAATGATGCTGATGTGGACAGAAAGTTGACAACCGTACGAGACATTAGAATTGGATCAGTTGGGAATTTCTTAAAATTACTGGAATTTGGCTGACCCCAAGTTTAAAGATAAGATGACCTGAATAGGCATGGCTGCATTAAACATTGACCTAAATCCTATAATACATTATAGCCTTCTTTTTCTTATAAGATAAACTTTGGCGTAATTATACTATGAAGTCTTAAGTACACATAAACCGAGCTTTGTCCCGGATTCTACTGCAACTTTAGTGTTTATAGCTGGTGTTAACTTGACAGTTCTGAGTTCAAGGTTACCTTAGGACCTTCTTGTTTGGTCATTGAGTCATTGACAACATTCAACCTATATGATTCAACCCGGAGTGGTTTAACAGAGGGCCAAGTGTCAAATGATTCAATCTTCTACCTGTAGATTTGTTTACTGTTATCCCATTCTAGGATGAATTATCATGCTATATTTTTTAAACCTTTCTACTCATCTTTATTTGGGTAACAGGGGTATTGAGATCACTGAGGCTCTGCGACTGCAGATGGAAGTTCAGAAGAGACTGCATGAACAGCTTGAGGTATAAATTTGTTCTTTGTTTCTATTGATTTTTATTTCTAATTGATCAAGGTTTTGAGTTCTCTACGTAAAATCTATTCTAAAGGTTCTATCTAACTTTACCTGTCTCTACTTTCAAAATTTGAGAACTATAACATGCATGGCACTCTGTTTTGGCTTTGGTCAACACAGTGAGGGGCTTCAAACCCTCCTCTGTATGGTTCATGCTTGAGATATTCTTATGTTCCTGTTAATTGCTGTGTACATGCACATAAATATGCTGCACATTTTCTTTTTGTGTTCAACCCTCCTGGGTTTCTCTGTTGGTAATTTGTTGTGTAATATTTGTAACTTTCCCTTCTATGCAGATTCAAAGAAATCTACAGTTACGAATAGAAGAGCAAGGGAAGTACCTTCAAATGATGTTTGAGAAGCAATGTAAGTCAGGTATTGACAAGCTGAAGGCATCATCATCGGGTGTGGACGACCCCTCTGCTGAGCCTTTAGATGCAATGCAAGTTTCTCCTGACAAAAGTGAACTGGAGTCCCCCAAGGCGGACCAAGACGAGACTGAAACTGATCCAGTTAAAGCCAACACCACATCTGGAGAAGGTTCAGGGGAGTTGGGAGGGAAGCATAAGGCACCTGAAACCGAAGCTCCTGAGAATCCTGACCCAGATGTTTGCACCTCCAGTTCCCAACCTCCAAAGCGTCCCAAAACAAAAGAATAAGTCATATCATCTGCCAAATCTGTATTAGACTGACCAATCATTCCTGACTGTTAGAAGGTCCAAATTTTAAGATAGCTATGGAAAGAACTTTTGTTTTCTTTGGTCTTATATTATCATATATTCTCACATGGGCATTGGATAAAATGCGGATGCAGTTTTTTCTGCCGAGTTTGATGATTTAAAGCTGGATTAGTCAAGTTTTGATCCTCGTATTCTCAAACCTCGTTATTTGAAGTCTTATAGTTGAGCAAGGATACTGCATTGAGAATTCTCTTGTGTCTGCCACTGATTATGCCGGTGGAATCTTGAGTCTTGTATGGATGTTCTGTTCCTAAGTTTTAAGCTGTAAGACTGTAAATAATAATAATAATCTTATTTTGATAAATAAGAATTGTATTCTTTTCTTTCGCAAATGTTAGGAAGCATCTTGATTCTTGAAGGCTTGTAGGTTTAAAAATAATCGTATTCTACAATACCTTATGCATAGGTTGGGCTGGACAGCACAATGACTAACACAAGGGGGGCTGCTACTGGAGGAGGGAGGAGGGCATTGCCGGCCGTGGTGGGGTGGGCCAGCCGGCGGGGTGGATGGATGGGAGGGAGGGAGGAAGGAAAGAAGGGAGGGTGGTGTTGGGTTTGTGTGTATTTTTCTGTTTCTTTTGCTTACAGTTGAGGGCAGAAATGGTATATTTGGGGGAAAGCTGTTGAGGGGGTAGGAAAAGAAAATTGGGAGGTATATTTAGAAACCTCCAAACTTGGATCCATTATTGATATTCGGGCCCGGCTTCATCAAACTGTAATTGGAAGGCCGTAACCTGGCCCAGGCTTTTTGCTTGTTTCTGTCCCCAACAAAGGAAGGCGGTCGACATCATAAGCTTGACTATTAGGAATTCTGTTAGGAATAAAATGTATTTTTTTTTTTTTTTACAATTTCATTATGGAAATTATTTTGAATTAGTAGTTAGATGAGAGAGGAGATGGGTACGTGACACATCACATGTGTAGAAGGTGTGTATGTATTTTCTTTTCTTGTTGTTTATTTAAAAAAAAAAGTTTGGCGTCAACCTCAGAGACACCTTTGAGTCGAAGCTAGCTAGGTAGCAATGGAACATTATATTGGCATAGCAAGCAAAGCAAAGCAACCAAAACCAAACCCTCTCTAACGTCTCTTAGACTCAAACCTACGACTTCCCAACTCACAGTAGGTAGACACAAACACACTCTTACTTCCACCTCATGCATCCAACATTTCAATATAATACCCTCCTTCCCATTCTCTCCTCTCACCATCTTTTCAACACCACTCCATCTCTGGCCTTTCGGTTAATGCATATGTGCCATGGCCTCAAACACCATGGCCGGCTTCTTTACAGGTTCTTCTGATCACACCGGAAACAACAAACTCCATGTTGTGCATGTCACTGACGAAGAGGTACATATATATGGTTCTATAGCTATTCCTTCCTTAATTTGAAACTAACAATGGCATGCATTATGCATTTAAACATTTGTTTTATTCTGAATTTCAAATGTGGCAGAGTAACCAGCATCCAACCCGGCAGTCAGTGTCGAAAGTTTGCAGAGTTTGTGGGGATGAGATTGGATACAGAGAAGATGGGGAGTTGTTTGTGGCATGTCATGTGTGTGGGTTCCCTGTGTGTCGGCCTTGTTATGACTATGAAAGGAGTGAAGGCAACCAGTGCTGCCCTCAGTGCAACACTCGTTATAAGCGTCACAAAGGTTTATATGCATATATCTCATTAACACAAATGCACTTCTCTTCTGATTAATTTCTATCTTAAGCAAATTAATTAATGAAAATGCATGCATATATATATATATATGTATATATGTATTGTAGGTTGTCCTAGAGTTGCTGGAGACGAGGAAGACTTGGATGCAGATGATTTTGATGATGAATTTCAGATCAAGATCAATGATCACAATGATGACTCTGGACATGAAAATCATGCCATTAATCGCTCGGTAATTTCATCCTGTAGTTTGCATTAACTTTTGTTTTCAAATAAAAATAATAACTAATATTCCGAGGAATGGGAAGTGATCAATGTTAGTGAGTTTTTGCAGGAAAATGGAGACCATGATCAACAACAATGGCAACCCAACAATCAACCTTTCTCTGTAGGAGGAAGTGGTAAGGATGCAATTAATTCAATTTATATTGCTATGATTAAAAGGGACTTGTTTCTTGTAGTGAATTGCATTTGCATGTACTAATTTATGTGTCTTTGGGTTGTGTATAGTTGCTGGTAAGGATTTTGAAGGCGAGAAAGACATTAATGGGAATGCAGAGTGGAAAGACCGAGTGGAGAAATGGAAAGTCAGGCAAGAAAAGAGAGGTTTGGTGAGCAAAGATGATGGAAATGATGATCAAGGCGAGGAAGATGACTTTCTGTAAGTAATTGGTTTCATATGCAAATTGACTATAAAGTGATTCAATGCTGCACAGTATGCACCTTCACTAAGTCAACATGAATTCTTTGGAAATCCTCTGAAATCTATACTGAAAATTCCCCCAACATGTTTGTTTTGCAGTATGGCTGAAGCCCGGCAACCACTGTGGCGAAAAGTACCCATATCTTCTAGCAAAATCAGCCCTTACCGGATAGTCATTGTCCTCCGGCTTGTAATTCTGGCCTTCTTCTTCCGTTTCCGCATCTTAACCCCAGCATATGATGCTTTTCCCCTTTGGATCATATCTGTAATTTGTGAGATATGGTTTGCCCTCTCTTGGATTCTTGACCAGTTCCCCAAATGGCAACCCACCAACCGTGAAACTTACTTGGACCGCCTGTCCATGAGGTTTGAGCGCGAGGGTGAGCCTAACACCCTCGCCCCAGTTGATGTCTATGTGAGTACAGTGGACCCTCTCAAGGAGCCTCCAATCATTACTGCAAACACTGTTCTGTCCATCTTATCTGTTGACTACCCAGTTGACAAGATCTGCTGTTATGTCTCGGATGATGGTGCTTCAATGCTCCTGTTTGATGCACTCTCAGAGACTGCTGAATTTGCAAGAAGGTGGGTGCCATTTTGCAAGAAGCATAACATTGAGCCTAGGGCCCCTGAGTTCTATTTCTCTGAGAAAATTGATTACTTGAAGGACAAGGTTCATCCAAACTTTGTAAAGGAGCGTAGAGCCATGAAAGTAAGCGAAATTAAACATGTTTCTCTTTCAACACTTAGACAACAATGAAATGAGGTCTAAAGGGCTTTTTTTTTTTTTTTCTGTGGTACTGCAGAGAGAGTATGAAGAATTCAAAGTGAGGATTAATGCATTGGTGTCAAAGGCTCAAAAGAAACCAGAGGAAGGGTGGGTGATGCAGGATGGTACTCCATGGCCCGGGAACAACACTCGTGATCATCCGGGAATGATTCAGGTTTACAATGTTATTCATCCCTATTCTGTTTTTTTTTTTTTTTTTCCATAAAACCAATATGAAACAAATGTGGCTTTAAATTGATTTTTAGGCTTTATTCGTTTCTCAAACACGAGGGAAAAAAGTAGAGAAATGCAAACGATTTGGTTGTCACTGTTTACATGGCGCCTGTGGACATTAATTCTACTTGCTTTGCAGGTCTATCTAGGAAGTGAGGGTGCACTAGATGTGGATGGTAAGGAACTTCCACGTCTTGTGTATGTTTCGCGTGAGAAACGTCCTGGCTACCAACATCACAAGAAAGCTGGTGCCATGAATGCTTTGGTGAGCTGATGTCTATTTAATTTGTGTATTTACTTTGAGGCGAGATTGGTGCATTTAGCAGTGCTTTTAACTTGGAAATTTCGTATATGATCTACAGGTTCGAGTTTCTGCAGTGCTTACTAATGCACCTTTCATGTTGAATCTGGATTGTGACCACTACATCAACAACAGCAAGGCTGTCAGAGAAGCTATGTGCTTCCTAATGGATCCCCAGCTTGGGAAGAAGCTCTGCTATGTTCAATTCCCTCAAAGGTTTGATGGTATTGATCGTCATGATAGATATGCTAATCGCAATGTTGTGTTCTTTGATGTAAGTGACACTAGAGCTTTAAATTCATATGTTTTCTTACAATACAGAATATTCTCTGCCTGTAAAAATTTAGCTCAATTATGTCTTGACTGTGTTTTTGGTCATAGATCAACATGAAAGGCCTAGATGGGATCCAAGGACCAGTATATGTTGGCACTGGATGTGTCTTCAATAGGCAAGCATTGTATGGCTATGATCCACCAGTGTCTGAAAAGCGACCTAAGATGACATGTGACTGCTGGCCTTCATGGTGCTGTTGTGGCTGTTTCCGTGGTTCAAAGAAGTCTAAGTCTAAGAAGCATGGATTGAGAAGTCTTCTTGGGGGACTTTACACTAAGAAGAAGAAAATGATGGGAAAGAACTATGTGAGGAAAGGGACTGGATCCATGTTTGATCTTGAAGAGATTGAAGAAGGTTTTGAAGGCTATGATGAGTTGGAGAAATCATCACTCATGTCACAGAAAAATTTTGAGAAACGTTTTGGGCAATCCCCTGTGTTTATTGCTTCCACTCTCATGGAAAATGGTGGGATTCCTGAAGGGACTAATAACACAACACTCGTTAAGGAGGCCATTCATGTTATAAGTTGTGGATATGAAGAAAAAACTGAATGGGGAAAAGAGGTGATTACTAAGTAGCATTATGAATTTATGATGAACTGCTTCTCTATCTATTCAGTTCTTAAATTTGGTATAAGTATTTGATTTCTTTTTACACTAGGCTTTGATACGAAGACTCTAACAAGCTAAAGCATTCGTGGTTTTTCTTTGCAGATTGGGTGGATTTATGGTTCAGTTACAGAAGATATTTTGACCGGCTTCAAAATGCATTGTAGAGGATGGAAGTCAGTGTACTGTATGCCAAAGAGACCAGCTTTCAAGGGATCTGCTCCTATAAACTTGTCTGATCGGTTGCACCAAGTTCTGAGATGGGCTCTTGGTTCTGTCGAAATCTTCCTTAGTCGTCATTGTCCCTTATGGTATGCCTGGGGAGGAAAATTGAAATGGCTTGAGAGGCTTGCTTACATCAACACCATAGTCTACCCTTTCACTTCCATCCCCTTGCTTGCATACTGCACTATTCCAGCTGTCTGTCTTCTGACTGGGAAATTCATCATCCCCACTGTAAGTACTTTTGGAGACTATTTTGAACATCAATGGAAATAGGCCAATTTTCTAATCAGAATTTCATTATGTGCAGCTGAATAACTTTGCTAGCATATGGTTCATGGCTCTTTTCATCTCCATCATTGCAACTGGTGTGCTAGAGCTGAGATGGAGCGGTGTTGGCATCGAGGACTGGTGGCGTAACGAGCAGTTTTGGGTTATTGGTGGTGTCTCTGCACATCTCTTTGCTGTCTTTCAAGGCCTACTCAAAGTCCTGTTTGGAGTTGACACCAACTTCACTGTGACATCAAAAGCAGGAGACGACGGTGAGTATGGGGAACTCTACCTCTTCAAATGGACTACTCTTCTCATACCACCAACCACCCTTATTATCTTGAACATGGTGGGAGTAGTGGCTGGAGTTTCTGATGCCATTAACAATGGCTATGGCTCATGGGGTCCTTTGTTTGGGAAGCTTTTCTTTGCTTTCTGGGTCATTGTTCATCTTTACCCCTTCCTCAAAGGTTTAATGGGAAGGCAAAACAGGACTCCTACCATTGTGGTCCTTTGGTCAATTCTTCTTGCTTCCATTTTCTCACTGGTTTGGGTGAGAATTGATCCCTTCTTGCCCAAGCAAACTGGACCAATTCTCAAACAGTGTGGGGTGGAGTGCTAGGCATGCTGTTGGGGCCTTTACCTTCCTCTTCATTGATTATCTTTGTAGTTATGCCACATTTTGCTTGTTGTTTTGAACTGTTCTTGAGTTTCCAAAGAGGGTCATTTGTGTATACACTATACATTCATTTTGAGAGAATTTTGCCTGCAAGGGTCTCATGGAATCATGGAAGACAATGTACCTAGTGAATCTGTGATAAAGATCAGTGTCTTTTGGGCCTTCAATTATTTTTGGGCTAAATGCTCCTATATTTTTATACACATTGAGACCGGCCTCCCAAAAAAAAAATGGTAAAATTAAATTAGCTACAAGTCAACTTTTGACTAGCAAAAAATTAAATGAGAATAGTACCAAAGGACAGAACCTTTGGACTAGCTGAAAAGTAATTAATAAGCAAACATATTAATTATGAGATTCACTGGCAGCAAGCTGTTCGAAAGCTAAGTCTTACCAACTTTGAAACAACGCGGTTTTGCAGAACATGATTGGCCAACTTTCATGTTTCAAGCATTTAGGTTTTGCAGGTGAAATTTGGAAACTTTGAAACTTGAGACATGTACATGAATGAAACTGTCTAAAGAAAATAGAATCTCTAAGCCAACTATATATACACTATAGGGGTACAAGTACAATTCTTATGTATTCAAGATTGTCCAAATAGGTTTCCAACCTGAAAAAATTATTGTATGTAAACCTTCAATACCTACTTTTAACCCCAAAAATCATGCAACATTCTTATTCATCGGACACAAGGCACCTATGACCTATGATACAAACACAAACACAACAAGAAAGCCTACATATATATTTGCATTATGAACTAGGATTTGGTTGGCATTACTACTACTAGTTTCAGTTTCTTCTATTTTTGAAGCCCAGTTAGTTTGTTGATGGTTAAGTTACTATATGGTTCAGAAATGCAAGGCTGGTTCTTAGCTGATAGTTCTTGTGCCACAAAACGCATTGTGGGTCGTGATTCCGGATGGGCACGCGAGCACGCCAAGGCTATGGTCACGACAAACACCACTGCATCCGCCAATTCATTGGTCGGAGGCTCCAGCCGTTGGTCCAACACATCTTTTAAAAACAATTCTGCATTGTCCGTCAAAGATTTTGATGATTCAGATAGGAATTGTAGCATTTCCCCTGGGTGCCTTCCCATCATGATTTCTAGTGATAGCACTCCGAAACTATACACATCACACTTATCACTCACCTTCATAGTGAATGCAAGCTCTGCACATCAAGGAACCAATTAGCCACTTTAGATAATCACTAGACCCAAAAAGTTTAGTACAGTTTTTACGAAAAATAGGTCAACAATGTATATCAAACTAAAATAAGGCACAAATTAAATTGTTACATTACCTGGTGCCATGTAGCCATAAGACCCAGCAATGGCAGTCCAGTTGGATGAATCCGAGCTCAGCATTCTTGCTGTTCCAAAATCCGAGAGCCGGGGCTCAAAATCCAACTCGAGCAATACATTGTTGATAGAAACATCCCGGTGCACAACTGGTGGAGAGCAGTCATGGTGCAAGTAAGAAAGTGCATGAGCTAGTCCTTGCACAATTTTGACCCTTGTAGCCCAGCCAAGTTCAACATCCCCTTCCACCCCATACAATGCTTTTCCCAGGCTGCCTCTCTCTAAATACTCATAAACCAAGAACATGGAACCCCTCCTTGTACAGAACCCGAATAGCCTAATGATGTTCCGGTGGCGGACATGTGTCAAAGTTCGAATTTCGCTCTCAAAACTCTGGCGATTGATTGCTGGAATGTCACTAGAGTCTGACATGTTAAGCCTCTTAACTGCAACAACTTGGCCTGATAGCAACTCTGCCTTGTAAACCCTTCCAAACCCTCCACTTCCAATGCAGTACTTCTCATCAAAGTCCTCTGTGGCCTTCACAATTTCCCCAAATGTGAATTTCACTTCTCTTTCCCATATCATGGACTCATAGCTCTCAGACTTCTTAGAACTTTTGGTTTCCTCATCGAGGAGATTGGGTTTCTTTCGGCAAATAAGGATCAGAGCAATAGCAGCTGCAAGCACTAATAAAGCACAAACAGGAACAAGGACACCAATGAGAACTTTTTTGTTGTTGTTGTTCTTGTTGGACATTGAGGAAGTGCATGGAGTTAGTCCCTCTTGATCTCCACACAAACCAGAGTTTCCCACAAAAGCATTCGCGGGCGCCTTTTGGAAAATGCCACCAGTTGGGATTGGACCTGTCAAATTGTTGTGAGAAAAATCAAAGCTGTTTAGACTGAGCATTTGGGAAAATACTGATGGGATTCCCCCTGAGAGATGGTTGTGTGAGACATTGAGATTCTCCAATTGTGTGAGCTTGTCCAAGTTTGAAGGTATTGGTCCAGATAGCGAATTGCTGCTAAGATCCAACAAGTACCTCAAGTTCAAGTTACCAATCTCTGCTGGTATTTGACCTGACAAATTGTTGTGGCTCAAGTTCAAGCTTGTCAAACTTTCAAATGTACCAGGCTGAACTGGTATTACCCCTGTCAAATTGTTATCAGACAAATCAAGAAGCTGGAGCTTGGTTAATTTGCCTAGACTCTCGGGGATGGCTCCTGTGAAATGGTTCCTGCTCAGATTGAGAGTGAATAGCAAGCTTAGATTTCCAAATTCAGTTGGGAATTCCCCACTGAATTCATTGAAGTCTAGGCTTAGAGACTGCAATTGTGTCAACTGTCCAATCCCAGCTGGGATTTGACCAGAAATTTTGTTTCTACTCATAATCATTGCAGTGATGTTTTTGCATTCTCCCCACTGTGGTGAGAGTTGACCCACAAACTTGTTGTCACTAAGATCAATGTAATCAAGCACCGGATGAACACCAAATGCATTCGTAATGTTTCCGGTGAATTGATTCCCATCAAGCCGGACTCTAGATAATGCTGAACAATTTCTCAAGCACTCGGGCAATGGCCCTGTGAAGTTGTTATTATTCACTGTGAGATTTGTCAAAGCAAATCCACTGCACAATTCTGGTGGCAATTCCCCAGAGAAGCTGTTGTTGGAAAAGCTAACATATCCCAACTGACTGTACTTCCCAAAATCTCTCGGAATGGTTCCTGATAATTTATTGGTGAACACAGAAAAATTCTCAAGGCTACTGAGGAGAGAAATGGTTTCTGGCAACTCCCCTTCAAGTTGGTTTGTGTCGACATCAAAGTTGGCCAATGATGTCATGTTTCCAATCTCTGGGGGGATTGTGCCACTGAGGTTGTTGTAGAAAAGCTGTATGCTTCCAAGATTTGTGAGACTCCACAGTGTCATAGGAATTGGCCCTGAGAGCTGGTTGGTTGAAAGATCCAAATCATTCAAATCTTTCAAGTTTCCAATCTCTGAGGGAATTGAGCCAGAGAAGTTATTATGGTACAGATAGAGCAAATTGAGTTTTGTCAAAAGCCCAATTTCTGCTGGAATGTTCCCACTGAAGCTATTATTTTGAAGTTGCAAAGATACCATTTCAGTCCAATTGGAGATTAGTGAAGGCAAGATTGGACCAGTAAAGTGATTCCCAGATAAACCCAGTTCCTTGATGTTGGTCAGATTGGACAAGGACAGAGGCAGTTCCCCACTGAGGGAATTCTCAGCCAGGGCCAAGAAGGTAAGGTTGGTACAAAGACCAAGCTCAGAAGGGATTGAAGAGTTTAAGGAACTCTCATGAAGATCAAGGTACTGGAGCTCTCTCAGTTGGCCTATAGAGGATGGAATTTTCCCTTCAAGGGAATTTTGAAATAGCTCAATATGCTGAAGACCAGCTATCAAACCAATATCTTCGGGAATTGGACCACTGAAATGGTTCACAGCCAAACGGAGCTGTTTAAGCTTGGGAAAGTTTGATGGTAATGGTCCTTGGAATTGGTTATTAGTGAGGTTGAGATATTCAAGCTTGCCCAGATTGGTAAACACCTGTTGTGGTATTTGACCAGTAAAACTATTTTGAGACAAGTCCAGGAAGGTCAAGTTCCTACATTCAGATATAAATTCTGGGAATTCTGAATCAAGATTGTTCAGATAAATGTCAAGGTATGTCAACAAAGGCATGGCTGAAAATTTAGACCAGTCAGGAGGGGTTAAGAAGTTTGATCCAAGAAGCAAGTACTGTACCTTTTGGAGATTGCGTAGCTGATAAGGAATGGTACCATTGAGACTGTTGTTGTTGAGACTTAGATACTGAAGCTCTGTTAACTGGGCTATCTCCACAGGTACAGGCCCTGTAAAATTGTTGTTGCCCAAGTCCAAGATTGTGAGCTTGGATAGGTTGCCAATGGCAGATGGTATAGTCCCTGTGAAATTGTTGAGATTGAGGCTGAATTGGGTGAGATTGAGAAATGGGTTGAAGTTGAATTGGGTTAGTGTTCCTGTGATGCTCAAGTTGAAGAGCTCTATTTGGGCTACTGTTTTGGTGCTTTGGTCACAGACAATGGATGTCCACTTGCAGAGGTTGTTTAGGTTTGTGAGGGACCATGAATTGAGAGAAGGTGGTGAAAAAACAAAGCTGTTTTTCCAAGTTATGAGAGCTTCTGCTTGTGTTCTTGGAGATGTGGTGGCCTTCAATGGGAGCAAAGAGAGCAAGAAAATATGAAGGAGAAGATGATGAAGTGAAGGCTTCTGAACTCCTTTCATGATGATGAAGTGAAGCCTTCAAGTTTGACCAGTGGATGTTCTGTTTGAAACCAGCTATATAAAGACATGAGTGATTGAGTGGGCCCATAACCTATTTGGCCTAATTCTTTTTTTTTTTTTTTTTGCTATTTGGTCTAATTCCTTAAAAACATATAATAATACTAGGCTATTATTTTGTCAAATTATGTATCATATCTTCCATCCAGAGTATATAGTCTTGTATAAAATGTTAATAATATATCATGTTATACATATTTTCATTGATTATCAATTAATTTTAAATTAAATACCTATATTTCAACATGATATTAAGAAATTCTTTTATCAAATTCAAGAATCACACCTGACATATTTAGCTTAAGTGCACACATATGAAAGAATCTACAGGTCTATAATGTTCATACTTTTAAGTTTTAACACACTAAAAAAAGGAGAACTCATATGAGAAATATAAAATAAAAAGTAAGGTCAACTAAAAGCCCATAGTCTATACATGGGATGAGACTGAAAATAATTTAGCTAAATGCAACTTTGGACTGATGAATGCTTTTAGAAAGAGAAGTTAGGAATTGACTTTTATGAAAAATTTAGAAGACATGCGTGGCATGTTTATTCTTTAAAACGTTCACACTCTTGAATGGATCATCTTGCTGATGCCACATTAAAATATAGTGCAGTTTCTGTGAAGATTCTGGTAATAATGTTGAATATCCAATCCAACCAAATTAGTGGTCTACCATCTTTTAGCTTTAACTATATACTACATCTTTTAGCTTTTCTTGACCAAAAACAACTATATACATCATCTAGCAAACATATATTTTTGGACAGTTTTGTCTGTACTTTTGACATCATCTTAGTATCTCATATTTATAAGTTTTTATAAAAAATTGTGATCATTACAAAGTGTAAAGGCGCGCCAGCTTTATTACTTAGATAATCACAATATTTACTTGCAACATATATGAATATTCAGTGCAAATGGATAATTATTTAAAAGTTGTAAATTTGGGCACTTATTTATTTTAATAGCAAAATGATTATTCAGTGAAATGGGTACTTAATTAAGGTAAGAAATTAGGGCACTTCATATATTTTAATTTCAAAATGATTATTCAGCCAAATGGGTACTTAATTAAGGTTAGAAATTTGGGCACTTAATATATTTTAGAGCGTGGAGCGCGGAGCGCGGAGCACCCTTTGAAGTGGAATTAGTATTAATGTTAAACATTTTTGTTAGCAAATTAAATACTTAGAACCAAACCAATTGAGACAAGACATATTACAATCTCATGAGTCTTACATTATATAAACAACATAGTTGGTGCTAAATCTCTAAACATGAATTACTAATGGGGGCATGAATTGCAATCATGACTAAACTTCTACTTCGAATCTAGAGAACAGAATCTATAATAAGCCAATTGACTTGAAAATTAATCGAGCAGTATTCCACTTCTAATTACAATTTGTTTGAAGAGATCTCAAATTCAAATTATCATTTTCTCTTATAAAAGTAAGCATTTCTTAATTGCCTATTATAGTAAGTTTTTTAGGTTAATCCAAGTGGTGAGTAGATGAAAAAATAAATTAAAATTAAAATAGATTTAGAATTCGATTCTCTGCAACAAAAAAACAGAAAAAAAATAACTATCAACAATAATGTTTCCCAAAAAGAAAAGAAAAAAACTAAACCAACCAAATGGTAGGTAGTTGAAATAGGGAGCCCACCCCTTAAATGCATGCAATCGAGAACATTACAACTTTCCAATATAGTGAGTAATTGGGGTCCAAAAGGTATAGGGTACCCCCGTGGGAATGGGGTCCATCGGATTTGTCTACCTAGAAATGTGAATGTGAAAATGAGGAATTGAAGAAGACGCTGCTTAACTTGGTCCTCCCACAGAGAAATATGGGACAAAGTGAGTGAGACTCGGACAATGACAAGTCTGGTCATCTTTTAATGAGACTTTAACAAGGGGATTATTATTAGTCTTACCTACCCCAAACTCAAATTCTATCAGCCTAAACTTTTATCGTAGATTCAACATATTTATTGTTGAGAGGACGTCTCACACCGAGAATACTAAACCATGCATTATAATTTATAATGGGAAAGATCTTTTTATTTATTGTCAATTTTGATTAAGTTGCATTAGACAAATTCTGAATAATATTATCTTTACAATTCACGTCTTATTAACAATATTTATTCTAATAATACCTAACATAATTTATCTACATGTTTAACTCGAGTCCAACAACACATGAGAAACGTTATTGTTCAATTAGTTTTGAATTTGATACTCGTACACGTACTTGTACCACTACTAGAGTACGTAGTCATGCCTTTATTCCAAATCCAAAAGAACTTTAAGATCGAAAGGTACCTCCCAGAGCAGCAAAGCTTAATTCACCGAGACTCTGAGTGGTTTTGTTTGAGGTCTATATACTTGCATGCACCGCGCTTAATTGTATGCCAGAGAAATAGTATGGGTTGGCCGTTAACCATGCATGTCCATATGTAGTTAAGGACCTGAATTAAGGTCGTACATGGCGGCTTAATTGTCTCTCTATCTCCTACTTATTACAAGACGCACGTGATTTCTAAGGTTTAGAAACATGCATGCATCCGTGGTCACTGGTCAGCCTTTTTTTTTTTAATTCTATACTTTCTATTGATTGAGCGAGGGCCGAGAATTTTGGTGATTAACTACCGTTGAATCAAAATCTAATGATTAAAAAGTAAAAGACTTATTAATTAGACTTTACCAAGTTTGATGAGACTCATTTTCATTGATGACGAGACTAAGAAATTCTGCATCAACAAGAATGATGAGACCCATTCTCATTGATCGAAGGTTCTTATAACATTCAGCAGCCACCCTTTTTCAGCCAGTAATGTAACACATGCATTGATACAAATAAAAATACAAGAATTTGGGGCCCAAGAGCAGCCCAAAAGGGCCCAGAGACATCCAGTCTGGGCCAAAAATAGAAAACCCAATATGAGCAGTAAATGTATACAGATCATTTATTGTTTTGTTATCTTTAATTTTGATGCAACTTTATTGTATTTTGATTGACTAAATAATAACGAGTCCCTTTTGGCACCTACAATGCAAATGTTGAAGAAAATGCAAAGCTCCTTTGATTTTCAACTAAGGATTTAGTTGGTACATCTTCTAACTTTGAAAACCTGCTAACTTGTTGATGGTTATGGTGCCTAGTGGTTCAGAAAGGTAAGCTGTAGTCCGAGCTGATGATAATTCTTTTGCCACAAAATCCATAGTGGGTCGCAATTCCGGATTGGTCTGGGTGCATGCCAAGGCCATGGTCACAACAGAAACAACTCCTGTGGCAGACCGACCGGGAGGCGGCGGAAGCCGTTGGTCAAGAAAATCCTTCAAAACCAACTCTGCATTGCTTGATGACACTGATTGTAGCGAAGCCAGCAGCTCCCTAGGATGCCTTCCCATCATGATTTCTAATGCCACCACTCCGAAACTATACACGTCACTCTTATCCGTCACCCGCGTTACGAATGCCAGCTCTGCATGCACAACATAACAAAGTCAAACCAACACTTTTCGATCAATAATAATATTAGGGTGATCAAATATGTTCACCAAATAATGTGACAGTATACATATATATATACATATCACGTACTAGGCAGTTACCTGGAGCCATGTAGCCATAAGACCCAGCTACAGAAGACAAGTTGGATGAATCCGGGATCAGCAGTCTCGCCGTTCCAAAGTCCGATAGCCAGGGCACGAAATCCTGCTCAAGTAATATGTTGTTCAAAGATATGTCTCGGTGAACAATTGGTGGTGAGCAGTCATTGTGCAAGTAAGCAATTGCATGAGCAAGTCCTTGCACAATTTTCACCCTTCTGACCCAGCCAAGTCCAGCTGCTTCACCCTCTGCCCCATACAACACTTTTCTCAAACTGCCTCTCTCTGCATACTCATACACCAAGTAAAAGCAGCCCATCCAGGAACAGAACCCATAAAGTTTTATGATATTTCTGTGCCTGATATCTTTCAAAGTTTCTATCTCATTTTCGAAACTCTGGAGATTTGGTTCTGGAATGTTGTCACTAGAGTCTGACATGTTAAGCCTCTTAACTGCAACAACTTTGCCTCTGCCCAACACTGCCTTGTAGACGCTTCCAAATCCTCCTCTTCCAATTAAGTACTTTTCATCAAAGTTCTCGGTGGCTTTCACGATTTTACTAAATGGAGATTTCCCATTTTTTCCCCAATTTTTTGAATCAAAACTCTCAGACATCCTAGGACTTTCGATTTCCACAACCTTCGATTTGTGGCGGAACTTGAAGATAGCAGCAGTTACAGTTACAATCACTAGTAGACCACAAATGGGAGGAAGGACACCAATAAGAATCTTGTTGGACTTTCCTGGGTTTGGATTGCTGAGACCACACAAAGACAAAGCATTGTTTCCAACAAAGGCACTTGCACGCAGCTTTTGGAAAATGCCACCAGTTGGGATTGGACACGTGAAGTTGTTGTAAGAAAAATCAATCTCAAGTAGACTAGCCATTGTGGAAATTGTTGATGGGATGTTCCCTGAGAGATGGTTATGCGAGACATTAAGAATCTCCAGCATTGTAAGCTTGCCCAAGTTTGAAGGTATTGGTCCAGATAGCGAATTGCTGCTAAGATCCAACAAGTACCTCAAGTTCAAGTTACCAATCTCTGTTGGTATTTGACCTGAAAAATTGTTGTGGCTCAAGTTCAAGCTTGTCAAACTTTCAAATGTACCAGGCTGAACTGGTATTACCCCTGTCAAATTGTTATCAGACAAATCAAGAAGCTGGAGCTTGGTTAATTTGCCTAGACTCTGGGGGATGGCTCCTGTGAAATGGTTCCTGCTCAGATTGAGAGTAAATAGCAAGCTTAGATTTCCAATTTCAGTTGGGAATTCCCCATTGAATTCATTGAAGTCTAGGCTTAGAGACTGCAATTGTGTCAACTGTCCAATCTCAGCTGGGATTTGACCAGAAATGTTGTTTCTACTCATATCCATTAAAGTGATGTTTTTGCATTCTCCCCACTGTGGTGAGAGTTGACCCACAAACTTGTTGTCACTAAGATCAATGTAATCAAGCACCGGATGAACACCAAATGCATTCGTAATGTTTCCGGTGAATTGATTCCCATCAAGCCGGACTCTAGATAATGCTGAACAATTTTTCAAGCACTGGGGCAATGGCCCTGTGAAGTTGTTATTATTCACTGTGAGAACTGTCAAAGCAAATCCACTGCACAATTCTGGTGGCAATTCCCCAGAGAAGCTGTTGTTAAAAAAGCGAACATATCCCAACTGACTGTACTTCCCAAAATCTCTCGGAATGGTTCCTGATAATTTATTGGTGAACACAGAAAAATTCTCAAGGCTACTGAGGAGAGAAATGGTTTCTGGCAACTCCCCTTCAAGTTGGTTTGTGTCGACATCAAAGGTGGCCAATGATGTCATGTTTCCAATCTCTGGGGGGATTGTGCCACTGAGGTTGTTGTAGAAAAGCTGTATGCTTCCAAGATTTGTGAGACTCCACAGTGTCATAGGAATTGGCCCTGAGAGCTGGTTGGTTGAAAGATCCAAAACATGCAAATCTTTCAAGTTTCCAATCTCTGAGGGAATTGAGCCAGAGAAGTTATTATGGTACAGATAGAGCAAATTGAGTTTTGTCAAAAGCCCAATTTCTGCTGGAATGTTCCCACTGAAGCTATTATTTTGAAGTTGCAAAGATACCATTTCAGTCCAATTGGAGATTAGTGAAGGCAAGATTGGACCAGTAAAGTGATTCCCAGATAAACCCAGTTCCTTGATGTTGGTCAGATTGGACAAGGACAGAGGCAGTTCCCCACTGAGTGAATTCTCAGCCAGGGCCAAGAAGGTAAGGTTGGTACAAAGACCAAGCTCAGAAGGGATTGAAGAGTTTAAGGAACTCTCCTGAAGATCAAGGTACTGGAGCTCTCTCAGTTGGCCTATAGAGGATGGAATTTTCCCTTCAAGGGAATTTTGAAATAGCTCAATATGCTGAAGACCAGATATCAAACCAATATCTTCGGGAATTGGACCACTGAAATGGTTCACAGCCAAACGGAGCTGTTTAAGCTTGGGAAAGTTTGATGGTAATGGTCCTTGGAATTGGTTATTAGTGAGGTTGAGATATTCAAGCTTGCCCAGATTGGTAAACACCTGTTGTGGTATTTGACCAGTAAAACTATTTTGAGACAAGTCCAGGAAGGTCAAGTTCCTGCATTCAGATATAAATTCTGGGAATTCTGAATCAAGATTGTTCAGATGAATGTCAAGGTATGTCAACAAAGGCATGGCTGAAAATTTAGACCAGTCAGGAGGGGTTAAGAAGTTTGATCCAAGAAGCAAGTACTGTACCTTTTGGAGATTGCTTAGCTGATAAAGAATGGTACCATTGAGACTGTTGTTGTTGAGACTTAGATACTGAAGCTCTGTTAACTGGGCTATCTCCACAGGTACAGGCCCTGTAAAATTGTTGTTGCCCAAGTCCAAGATTGTGAGCTTGGATAGGTTGCCAATGGCAGATGGTATAGTCCCTGTGAAATTGTTGAGATTGAGGCTGAATTGGGTGAGAATGAGAAATGGGTTGAAGTTGAATTGGGTTAGTGTTCCTGTGATGCTCAAGTTGAAGAGCTCTATTTGGGCTACTGTTTTGGTGCTTTGGTCACAGACAATGGATGTCCACTTGCAGAGGTTGTTTAGGTTTGTGAGGGACCATGAATTGAGAGAAGGTGGTGAAAAAACAAAGCTGTTTTTCCAAGTTATGAGAGCTTCTGCTTGTGTTCTTGGTGATGTGGTGGCCTTCAATGGGAGCAAGGAGAGCAAGAAAATATGAAGGAGAAGATGATGAAGTGAAGGCTTCTGAACTCCTTTCATGGTGTTTGACCAGTGGATGTTATGTTTGAAACCAGCTCTACATTTTGGCCAAAAAAGAAACCAGCTATATAAAGACATGACTCATGAGTGGGCTGTGGCCTAATTCTTTTTTTCTATTTGGTCTAATTCCTAAGTCATTCTGCTTGTCAAATTATGTGTCAGTATATCTTCCATCCAGAGTATATAATATTGTATAAAATGTTAATAATATATCATGTTATAAGCATTTTCATTAGTTATCAATTAATTTTGAATTAAATACCTATATTTCAACATAATATTAAGAAATTATTGTATCAAATTCAAAAATCACACCTAACGTTTTTAGTTCAATTGCACCACATTAGAAAGAATCCACGAATCTATAATTCTCATACTTTTAACGCACTTAATTGGAGATCTCAATTCTCATGCATAACATAGAATTGAGACATGCATGAATGCTAATAACAGTTATAATCGATCACGTGAAATGTGTGTAGGGTAGTCATGGGAAATGGGTTCCATCGATCAACCTACACGTGGGAAATTGGAAAGTGTAGAGAGTATTCTGGGGCTGTTCTTTGCGGCTTTTAAATGGGGATTTTCATCATCAGCAGTTCAGCACACAATCAATCTGTTATAAACTTATAATTAGTTCTACCAACCTACCCCAAACTCAAACTTGATCAGCTCTTATTGGTGGGTTCAAGATATGAAAGGAAGAGTGGTACATATCTACAGTTTTGCCATTATCCCAAATCCAAAACAACTAAAGACTTTAAGATCGAAAAGTACCTCACGGGACTGCCCTTTCTGAGAGGGATCAGACTATTTCTTTATTTTGGTCAAAAAGATCAGATTATATACCATGGGCTTGTACTAAGTTTTGCACATCACATCATAACTTTTTTTTTTTTTTGCCAAACATCACATCATAGCTTACGACATGTAAATCAAATTTTTTTCAAAGAAATAAAAACGTGATTTCACAATTCACATGACATAGCAAATGCGTATCCTCGTTTGGCCTAATTGATGCCCCACCTTTGTGATTCACAAGCATTGCTATTTAATGTTACATGTATCATACATATCACTTTTAGAGGTAAAATGCATTTGAATATGTGAGTTTCATGCATTTGGCCCATTACTATTCCAATCAAGGCCTCTTCCTCTTCCTGTTCAATTTGAGCCCATAATGACAATGAACTAAAGGAGTTAAAGACCTTGGGTTTACATGAGTCAACAAAGTTGGCATTTCCCACAGAGTTCCTAAACACAAAGTTGTTCAACCACACAACCCATAAACCAAAAGCGAACACAGCACTATTAGAAAATTTGCTGTACCAGCAGTTCGTTTCATCAATGGAACATTCATGTGTGAGCTGGATATACATCGTCGATCCATTTCATAACAATGTAAGTTTTTGGGACTATTGTCAATAGTATATTGTATTATTAATTATCTTACTTATTTATGTTCTTTAAGAGTACTTTAGTCTTTTACTTGGTTTAGGGCTTTTATAACCTTTTGTACATATTTACTAGAGGTTCATATTAGATTGTAGTGTGTTGTTCTCTTCTTCAATATGCAGAGATGATTTCACAACTATATGCAGGTTGTGTAGCACCATGGAGTAACCAGAATTTAAGTGGTTCTTCAAAGGAGTTAATGCAACCAGAGGAAGAATGGTTTCTCTGCTATTTTTTCAGATAGAAACACACTTCATGAATATGTTACCCTCTAGATGCCAGTTCATGTCTAGTTGCAATACTATATAGTATAAGTACACAGCCTACAAAAAGATTGAATTCTAGGAGTAGCTCTAACTTGCTATATTCAATTTCTGTTTAAGATTTACTTTCTAGTCATATTATAAGCAGAAACTGTGGAAACTTCTTCTTCAATAAGAATATATATTGATGTATAGTCAATAAGTAACTTTCTACATATTCAACAGATCATACTTAATTTTAAGTATCTCCTCATCTTTCAAAGAGTCTAGACAATAAAAAAAATGTAGTAAACACATCCAATGTCAACTCATAATGTGTTCAATTTGAGCCCATAACGAACTCAAGGAGTCAAGGGTCTTTGCTTACATGATTCAACCAAGTTGTCATTTCACAGAGTTCCCAAACACTAAATTATTCTGCCGTACAACCAACCAAAAGCAGACACATCACCATAGCAATTCTCCATGGTGTTACAACCCATATATAGTCCCCAAAACTTAAATTGTTAGGGAATGAACCAACAATATATATCAAGCTTACACATAAATGTTTCATTGATGAAACAGAATGCTGCTACAACAAATTTTCTGCAACCAGAATCTAAGTGGTTCTCCAAAGGAGTTAATGCAACCAGAGGGAAGTGGTTTCAGTGCTATTGTTTTATAGAAAACGCATATCATCGATATGCTGCCCTCTAGATGCCAGAGCATCTCTAGTTGCAATACTATGTTATGATTACACAGCCAAATAAAGGTTGAATCCTAGGAGTAGCTCTAATTTGCTACATTTAATTTCTGTTAATGAATCTACTTTCTAGCCATATTATAAGCAGAAACTGTGGAAAATGCTTCTTAAATTATAATACACATTGATGTATAGTCAACAAGTAAATTTCTACATATTCAACACATCAAACTTAATTAAAATAACATTAAGTATCTCCATCATCTTTCATATAGTCCAGATAAAAATAGTAAAATATCCAATGTCATACTCATAACAAAAAGAAATAATTAATACCAGATGAGAAGAAAACTGAACTCTATGACATTCATATTTCACACGAATTACAAATCAAAAACCTCTTTTCACAGGACCTACAAAGACAAGTTGCAAAGGTAACAGATTTTCAACACCCACAACCTTGGTGTTAAAGCTTGGAAAAGATGTTCAGACACAGTGCAAAATAGAAAAGGTCAAAGCACAAAGTCAGAATAGATAAGAAATTCAATATATTTCCTCTATGCATATTCTGCATGCATGGTATTGTTAGTCTCTTCAAAACTTTTTCAGAGAACTAGCAAAAAGCTCTCAGTTAAAGTATGATGAAAACATCAGAGAGAATTCTCTGTTTTCTTATTTTGTTTTGCCTTCTGGAAGCAATCTATGCACAAACAGAAGCAGAAGCTCTGCTCAAATGGAAAAACAGTTTAAACTCTGCTTCCCTTACTTCATGGACTCTCACTAACAGCAGCAGTAGCCCTTGCAACTGGACTGGAATTCAGTGCAATGAAGCTGGCAGCATTGTTGGCATAAATCTTGTGAATTCAGGCCTGGATGGAACACTCAACAAGTTTGACTTCTCTGCATTTCCTAATCTCTCTTTCATCAATCTCAACAACAACAATCTTGTAGGAGAAATCCCAGTTGGGATTGGGAATGCAACAAAAATCACTTTACTTGATCTGGGTAGTAACAATTTCACGAATCCGATTCCCCCAGAAATTGGAGACCTCTCACAACTCCAAGTTCTTCTCCTCTACAACAATTCACTCACAGGTCAAATTCCATATCAGCTTAGCAATCTACAAAAGGTCTGGAATCTCAGTTTAGGAGGAAACTATTTAGAGAATCCTGACCCAGTTCAGTTTAAGGGGATGGCATCTTTAACAGACCTTTGGCTCTACTATAACAATTTGGTGGAGGTTCCCTCATTTGTCTCAGAATGCCCAAAGCTAATATTTTTAGATTTATCCCTCAATATGATCACAGGTCAGGTTCCAGTGCAACTACTGACAGGTCTTGAAAACCTTGAGTACCTAAACCTGACTGAGAATTTATTTGAGGGATTACTTCCTGCAGATATTAAGAATTTTTCAAAAATTCGACACCTGAGGTTGGGAAAAAACAAGCTGAATGGTACTATACCAGATGACATTGGGTTCTTGTCGAACCTCGAATTGCTTGAACTGCATGAAAATTCGTTCCAAGGGCCTATGCTACCCTCGATAGGAAATCTGCAGATGCTTCAGAATTTAAATCTTGAAAAGGCAGGCCTGAATTCCAGCATCCCAAAAGAACTTGGCTTCTGCGTGAACCTTACTTTTCTTGAGTTATCAAACAACAACCTCACTGGTTCTTTCCATGGCATTCTTTAAACGGATCAAAGAGCTTGGAATTTCAAGTAATCAATTATCTGGAGAACTCCATCCATCCCTTTTGTCCAATTGGACAGAACTCATTTCTTTGCAACTCCAAACAAACAACCTGTCTGGTGTCATTCCCCATGAAATTGGATTACTCCAAAAGCTTAATTATCTCTTTCTTTTTGGAAACCAGTTTTCAGGTCCCTTACCTCCAGAAATAGGAAATTTGTCAAATTTGGTATACCTTCAATTGTTCAGAAATTCTTTTACTGGTACCATCCCTTCAACCATTGCAAATTTATCTAAGCTCATCAGCTTAGCCCTTAATGAAAACCTGCTCAGTGGAATCCTTCCTCCAGAAATAGGTAGGATGGAAAGCTTACAAGAACTTGACTTGAGCACAAACAAGTTGCAGGGACCTTTGCCTTCATCAATAACCAGCTTACAAAAAATTACTGTACTCTATGTTTCCTTTAACAACTTCTCAGGGAGCATTCCTGAAGAGTTTGGTCCCACATTTTTGAGAAATGTGAGTTTCTCCACAAATAACTTTTCTGGCAAGCTTCCTCCTGGAATTTGTAAAGGAGGGAACCTTATATACTTAGCAGCCAATGCAAATAAACTAGTGGGACCTATTCCAGAAAGTCTTAGGAACTGTACAGGATTGAACCGAGTCCGGCTGGAGCACAACCTTTTCAATGGAGATGTCACACGTGTATTTGGTGTATACCCGAATATGGAATTCATTGATTTGGATATAACAAGCTCTATGGTTTGTTGTCACCTAACTGGGGAAAGTGTACGAATCTCTCAGACTTCCGGATATCTTCCAATATGATATCAGGCAATATCCCACCGGGGCTGGGAGAACTTCCAAATCTGCAAAATCTCGACCTTTCTAATAATCAACTTATTGGAAGAATCCCCATAGAGCTCTTTGGTCCCTCTTCACTTCTACTCAAACTAAACTTGAGCAAAAATCAGCTTTCAGATGGGATACCAGCAGGAATTGGCACATTGGCACGGCTACAGTACTTGGATTTGTCAGCAAACAATCTAACTGGGCCAATACCAGAAGAACTTGGGAACTGCCAGGAACTTATGTTCTTGAAGCTGAGTATAAACAAACTAAACAGCACAATGCCATTTCAGCTTGGAAATCTAGTGGCCTTGCAGTATCTCTTAGACCTTAGTCAAAATTCGATCACGGGACAGATATCCCCACAGCTTGGGAATTTAAAAAAATTAGAAATATTGAATCTGTCTCACAATCAGCTCTCTGGTCCAATACCCAATGCCCTGCAATATCAAGCAAGTCTTCAAGATGTTGATGTCTCATATAATAATCTTGAAGGTCCTCTCCCAGCGAACCAGGCATTTCGAGAAGCTCCTGCAGAGGCAGTGGCAGGTAACCCCGGTCTGTGTGGTGAGAAGACACAAGGATTGATCCCCTGCATTAGAGACTCTTCACCAGAAAACCAAGATAAAATCAAGAGAAGGAAATTGATTATTGCCATAGCTACCCCAGTGGCTGCTTTAGCCCTTCTATTAATTTTGCTTGGGACTTACATTTTGTGGCGTCAATCAACGGCTAATCAAAATGAAAAGGACAGAACAAAGGAGGAAAACCCACATTTTCTTTATGGAATTACATAAAGAGAGTTGAATTTAAAGACATAGTCACATCCACAGAGAATTTCAATGACAGATACTGCATAGGAAGGGGTGGACAAGGAAGTGTGTACAAAGCAATGCTTCCTGCAGGTGACATCTTTGCTGTAAAGCGTTTCCTCCCATATGATGCAAAAGAAAGCCCCCAGGATTACCAGATGAAGAACTTCATGTCTGAAATGCTTGCACTTACTGAAATTCGGCACCGGAATATCATAAAATTGTATGGATTCAGCTCCTTCAATGGGCTCATGCATTTTGTATATGAGTATGTAGAAAGGGGTAGTTTGAACAAGTTGATTCAGGAGGAGGAGAAGGCACAGATTTTGAACTGGGAAATCCGGTTAAAGATTATCAGAGGAGTGGCACATGGACTGTCTTACCTGCACCACGACTGTACCCCCAGAATTGTGCACCGAGACATAACAGGAAATAACATACTATTGGACTCAGACTTTGAGCCCAAGGTATCGGACTTTGGAACTGCAAGGTTGCTGAGAGAGAATGAATCTAACTGGACAACTCCAGTTGGTTCCTACGGTTACATTGCACCAGGTATTTCTCAAATTCACACAACTGAGCAATATGAATATAGCTTAAACTTGATCCACAACTCATTAACATAAAGCAACATTTGGTCATATAAGGCAACAAGATTCAACCATGCATATATAGCTCAAACCATCCGAAAAGATATTTCATTAAATTCTTGTACTTATTCCTTTTTGTCTTGCAGAGCTTGCTTCAACAATGAAGGTGACAGAGAAATGTGACGTGTACAGTTTCGGCGTAGTTTCTTTAGAACTACTCATGGGGAGGCACCCTCAGGAGCTCCTCTTAAGTCTGCAATCTGGAGAAGACATGCTCTTCACTGATGTCCTTGACAAGAGGCTTGCACCTCCAGCTGGTCCAGTTGAGCTAAGTCTGGCTTTGGCTACCACCCTCTCGCTGGCTTGCATTCGTGAAAATCCCATTTCTCGACCCACCATGCATCAAGTGGCCGCTCAACTCTCAGCAGCCACACCTTTATCTCTCACTGCACCTCTCCGTACACTCACGTTGCAGAACTTGACGGATATGTTTTAATAAAATAAGACTTTATATAAGCTTGTTAAAACTTATCCCCTTAAGTTCAGTTGAGTGTTGTTTTTATTTTGGGTGTAATCTCTGAAAAGTTGATTTAGTCAGTGTAGTTGGTGCGTGTTATGGTTTATTAACTTTATTACGTTGGATAATTGTGAACATTGTCCAGAACAAACATGTTTGAGATGAATTTCTTTTCTTCAAACTTCGAAATGCTGTTTTTTTGGCTTAGCATTGGATCTTATTAAATTCCAACCCAATAAAAATTGTGGCTGCATCGTAAGTGGAATTAAACAAGGTAATATATGTATATCCTAATCTTTTCTCTATCATGTCTTTGTTTTGTTTCTCAAATCAATAGGCACCTGTCCACAGTATTGTCCACAGTATTATAGAAGGGAATCTATTTTAGACTGAAAATCATCCAACTGGTAAAGGGTATACACACTGTTTTCTGGGCAAATACGTATGCAGGATCCTTAGTAATTAGGTTCAATAAATAAGCAAAGTTTACAACAGGCGAGCAACTGTCACACAGAAACAAATCATAATTCACAAAAGAATCAAAAAATAGACACAATGAACAGACAACAACAATCACCAAATAATCTCACAATCCACTAGAAGTATGAGTAGAATAAGCTTCAGCAGCGCCTCTATTCAGAGCTCTTTCCAACCTTGTCTCAAATGGGGTAGAGTGCCAATTCACTCTTTTATCCTGCAAACCCACAAATCTTTTATCAGAACCCACCAAGACCTTATGGAAAGAGTGTCACACAAATCTTACTTCACATGTACCTCTCTGTACTTGCTGGTAGTGTTTGGTATTCCTTTGTAAGAAGGGGGGGCAGAACCCTTGGTAGGACCTGTGTGATTCCAGTAGGTTCCAACAGTCCCTATTATGGGCATCTCATCAGGGCTTCTACTTGGTGACTTCCTTGGTGAAGTTGAAGCTGAAAACTGTCTAAGCTCTTCAACAGTTAATGCACCTAAAATTGGTCTATCTTCATGGCTTCTCGCTGAGTTTGATCCAGGGGACATGCTTTTCTCAGGTGTGACAGTGTCTAAAGCAATTGTGCTAGTCTTGTTAACAGGTGTATTCTCTGAAGAAACCAACCAGTTTGACAGGCTAGCATCAACTGCCATTTCTTGGTTAGGATTCTTGGACTGACCAGATTGCTTCTTGTGTTGATCAGTTTTTGATTTGAAACTCACTGAGAATTCCTTAAAACTTGCCTCTGAACTGAATGAAATCCGGGGTTCTTGATCTAATGTAAAATTCTCTTTCTGAGGCTTCATTAGTGATGCCCCTTTGGCTTTGACAGCTTTCCATTGTGTAAGATTCTCAACTGGGTTTAGCACCGAATGAACATAACCACTCCTATCACGAGCATTATGGTTCAACCCAGTTGGATTTATCGGCATTGGACTATCAACATCCTCAGTATTCACTTGAGGTGTAGAAATCCCTCTATTGGACTCTACAATTTCATCATCATAATCTAGTTCCCCGTCATCATTGCTGTAGCCATCCTCATCTTCATCTTCATCATCAAGATCACTGTCCTCAAAATCTAATTCTCCATCTTCGTCATCACTATCCCTGCAGTTCTGGTACCTATGATTAGGAGGGTAAGACCCTGAGCTCGAAGTGATTGAACTATCTTCAGAGGAAGACTTGGACTGGGTTGATTTTTCCAAGATATTGCCCTCCTCCTTCTTCTCACACTCTTCAGCATCCAATGAAAGATCCAAGGATTCGTTGGTTAAAACATGTTCATAGGTTTTGACATTAGAATCAAAAGTTACTTTCTTTCTAGCAATGAAGCTCGGTTCCTCCACTGGTTTCAGTTGCTCCACTGGTTTGTCCCTACAGACCAAAATTCAAACTTTAATATCAAAAACACCAAAAGAAAATGTAATTCCAAAGCAAACTGATGAACGGTATATTTAAAGTAAACAATGAAGTGAATTAAAATTTAAGAAGCAATTGAACAGAAAAACAAAAAAAAACCCATGAAATTCAAACACTCACCGGACTTCTTCCAATGCGGGGCTAATGGGTCTTTCTCCAACGTCCGGAACAGAAGAGACAGCAGATTGCACAGGCTCAAAACTTGTATATCTCTGAAAAAATGACTACAGAATATAAGATAGTTGAAAAAAAAAAAACGCAATTTAAGCAATGTTTGGCTGTTGACAAAACCAGAGAAAGGAAAAAGAGAGAAAAAAAATTTGAACTTGAAGACTTTTCTTGAATAGAAGAACTAAAAGTTAAACATTTAACCAAGCCTAACTCAACAAAATCATGGCCTACCTACTGGCCATTTTACAAACAACAACCCAGAAAGGAAACAAAATTCAAAACATTTCTTGTTTCTAGACTCTCTACATTTTCTTAGGAACCAAACAAAACCATTAACCAAGCTTGAAAATTGTGACTTACTTGGTCTCGGTGGTGCTGAACCCTATGCCTTTGAATCCTGCGTTTTTTATCTTTGGAAGAACCAAAACATGCAGCAAGAAAGCAACCCATTTTCGATATCTTCCTCTGGGTCTCTCAAAAATGACGTCTTTCTTTGAAAGAACGAGTTGGGTACTCGGTTTTCATAGTTTCGAACACATCTTTGCGAGTGAGAGAGAGAGAGAGAGAGAGCGAGCGCGTTGGCCGTTGGGTTTGCTAAGAAAGAAAGAATTAGAAACTTTGAGAAGGTAAAGGGGGGAGGGAAAGGACAAAACGGTCATAAACTTTGGGCTTGATTGTGGGCCCTACTAGGGTCCAGGAGAGTCCCTAGGGCTTTTTTTATTTCGAGAAAAAGGAAGTGACCGTTAGGATTCATGAGTGTGTGATCAGTTGATCACAGCCTGTAAATTAATTAATTAAATTTGTGATTTTGATCATTTTTCTAAGAGAAGATTGGTCATATTGTAGACAGACTCAAGTTTTGTCTTTATTAACTTTTCTGGACCGTTGGATCATCAGATTCATCAGCAAAACAATGGTGGGCTGTAGGCCCTAAATTTTCCACATACTGGGCCGTGGTGCTGATGGGCCAGAAATGGGCCAACGTTCTTGCCCAAAGAAAATGTATTAAAGATATTCAAGCTTAAAATATTTTTTGTTTTGCTACAAAGCCTACAAAGGATGATAGAGAATTTGAAAGCTGGCCTTTGATTTTGGGGAAAATGTTGACTACCACTAAAGTTATAGGAAAATTGTCACATGAGTAATGTGAGCCTACAAAAAAACATAAAAAATGTGAACTAGAAATGTTAACTATTGGATTGCAAAGTACTTTTTGAAATCTTATTAAGTGGTTTACCATACATATACTTGTATATACACATTATTTATATACTTTATAAGAGAATTCCTTTTTTTTTTGGCCAATATAAGAGAATTCCTTATAGTTTGATAAAATAGATATGTTATGCAAGTATGAAAATAAAAATTTTCTAACAACTTAAGTGAGGATGGAAAAAGTAATAAAGGACATGAGTTTGTAATAAAAGAAGACATGAGTCAGGTAATTTCCTTTTGTGTTGACAGATGTCCACAATGTTTTCTATAATAGTGATTTTATGTAAAATGGAATGTTAAAGTGAAAATTATGGTATTCAAATTTTAAGAAACTGAAATAGAAAAACAATTATTAAATTAAAAACTTGAAAAAAAAAACTATTTGTATTTTCAATCCAAAACTAAGTATATTCCAAAGGGGTAATGGGAAATTAAGGATACTCCAAAGGGAAAAATAAAATTTGGGGTGAGAGAGGCTCGAACTCTCGACCTCAGGATAACTCTATAGCTATGAGACCTACGCGCTAGCCAACTGCGCCACCACCCCATGTTGAATTATAGTCACGCCAAAATATTTATATAGCAATCTTTGACACTTGGTTGGGCACCCTCGAAGTTATTTTCCCAGTTCCCACGTGCTCGATTCGGTGTCGTTTTCAAACAAACCCTAAGGCAGTAGCCCTTCCCTCCTCGACTCCTCCCTCTTCTCAATCCCACTCTGTGTCTCAGACTCTCTCTCTCATTTCAGAGAGTAGAAGTACACGAAGACACACACGCATACAGAGCAGCCATGGACTCAGACGAAGGGAAGCTCTTCATAGGAGGACTAGCATGGGACACCACAGAGGACAAGCTGACTGAGTACTTCAACCAGTACGGTGAGGTCACCGAGACCGTCATCATGCGTGACAAGACCACTGGCCGACCCAGAGGCTTCGGCTTCGTCGTCTTCTCTGATCCTTCTGTGCTCGATAGGGTCCTCAACGACAAGCATACCATCGATGGCCGAGTGGTCAGTCTTTATGCATCTTCCTTTTTACCTGCATTGGCTCATCGTTTTGGGTGCTTAATGCGTTTCGTTTTGATGTGAATTTTAATGGGTTTTTTTTTGCTTGTATTAGCTTCTTGTGAGTGTTTTGCGTTCTGGGGTTTCGTTATTTTGTGGTAATGTGTTATAGGCTTGGCTATTTTGGTGTTAATTTTATGGGTTTGCTTATTCTTAGCTGTCATTTAATGGTCTTTCCTTCTGGGGTTGTTTTTATTCTGTGGAAATGTGATTGGTTTATGTTGATTTTAAGTTGGCTTGCATCTGGTAACTGAGGAACTATAGAATTAGGGAAAAATCAGTTCTCTGGTTTATAATGTCTCTTTTTTCGTTATGTTTCTCGTTTCTACTGATTTTGATTGTTGCTAAGCTCCTTGTGGGATTTTGTTTAAGTACTTGCAGTTGTATGTTTATTGGGTTCATAGACATTGCTTTCTAAGATGTAATGTGTGCAATCAGTTAATTTGGTCTATGGGGTTTTATCTTTTTCTGATTTTTTCTGGGATTTTCCTATTATCATCTACTTCTCATTGATTAGTGGATATTTTTGTGTGCTTCTGTATTCTAACTCTGTTAGTTGATGAGAAATGATACACATAGATTCTTCGGGGAAACACACTATCAGTTCTCAAACATGCAAAAGCTTGACTCTTAATCCCAAATTTGTCGGTAGTTTTCTTGAAAAGTATGATTTATAACCACACCAACTTACCCTCCATTTAAATGGCTGAATTTATTTTGTATAAACATGGTTTGGGGGCATAGGTTGAAAATTTGCAAAACACACACGCATAGGGAAGTTGAACATGTTTACATGCTAGTGGCCAAAAAAAAAACATGTTTACATGCTTTATAAATGTAGGATTTACCAAATACAACCTTTTAACTGTTAGAGATTCAAGTACTACTTTAGCGTGTCTCCATATGACATTTTTTGAAATGATATTGTTACATATGACATGAATCTTCCACTTGCATTTTATTGCGTTCTTTCTTGCTTCTTATGGATAAGCATATGCCACTTTGATGTATTTCTTTTTCTTGTCAGCACATCTGTTTGTCCCTTCAGCATTTTAAGGTTTCACTTTGACTACACAGGTGGAGGCAAAAAAGGCTTTATCAAGAGAAGAACAGCAAACATCCAATAGAACTGGAAATTTTAATGCCAACAGAAGCTCTGGAGGGGGAGGAAACTTTAAGACCAAAAAAATATTTGTTGGAGGACTGCCTTCCACACTGTCAGAAGATGGATTTCGTCAGTTCTTTGAAGATTACGGAAGCATAACTGATGTAGTAATAATGTATGACCAGAATACTCAACGACCTCGTGGTTTTGGTTTCATAACATTCGACACTGAAGATGCAGTTGATAGAGTACTACACAAGAACTTCCATGAGTTGAATGGTAAACTTGTAGAGGTAAAACGAGCACTTCCTAAAGATGCAAATCCTGGTGGTGGGGGTCGAGGTGGGGGCTATCAGGGTTCTGGTGCCAGTACAAATGCATTTGATGGCCGAATGGATGGCAATAGATATCTGCAGCCTCAAACTACCGCAGGTGGTTTCCCTCCATATTCTGGTTATGGTGCTCCAAGTTATGGTTTTGGGGCAGCAACTACTGGAGTTGGTTATGGAGGTTATGGAAGTTTTGGTGTTGGTGGTTATGGGAGTGCCAATACTGGTTTTGGTGGTCCTGCAGGATCATATGGAAATCCAAATGCCCCTAATGCTGGTTATGCTGGTGGGTTGCCTGGAGCATTGAAAAATACTTGGAGCAACCAAACTCCCTCTGGTTATGGTGCTTCTGGCTATGGGGCATCGGCTCCTTGGAGCGCTCCAGGTGGAAGTGGTGCTGCTTCTGCTCCAAGGGGTCAATCCCCAAGTGGGGCTTCTGGATATGGAAATCAAGGTTATGGGTATGGCAATTATGGTGGAAGTTACGCATCTTATCCTGGTGGTTACGGGACTTCTGGTGGGCGTGGTGGAAGTACCCCAACTAGCAACACTGGTGCTAGTGGAGGAGAGCAACAAGGGACACGTGGTGGCTACATGGGGAGTGGCTATGGTGACGCCAATGGAAATTCAGGGTACTCTAATGCATCATGGAGATCTGACCCTTCACAAGCCACTGGTGGTTATGGTGGTTCTCAGTCCAGGCAGGCCTAACAGCGGAGGACCAACAAATTTTAAATTTTCTTTCACAGGGATCCTTACGCATGCAATCTTAACTCCAGTCTGACAGCTTATGCATGAGAAGAGTTGAAAACGAATCTTGGGACTGGTTGGATCGCTTGATTCTTGGTGGTAGTTGGCAGTAGTAGTTCTGCTAGAAATTACAACCAATACATTCCAGTATTAATTTTTAGTAAAATTTTCTTTAAATTCCGTAGAATTTAATATTTAGGTTGCTTATATTGTGTGTGCTTGCTAATTTTGGAGCTTCCCTCTTCCCCTCTCTACTCCACCATCTCCATTGTTTCTGTTTGAGCTTAGATAGTTTCTATTGAACGAACTTATCATTGTGGGTAATGATGAATGATGAAAATTTATTGTTCCTGGTGCTGCATTAGTTGGATTCAGTTTCGATGTGCTAGATATTGATGTTACTGTCTGGATTATTCATGACTATTAAAATGTTTATCACTGTGGGTAATGATGATAGTTAATTGTTCCGGGTACTGCTTTAGTTGTATTCTGTTATGGTGTGGTAGCAGTATGAGGTTACTGTCTGGATTACTCATGCTTTGAGTTTCTGCTTGATCCATTTAAGCAACCAGGATGCTACATTTCTAGTGTGATTGAAGTCAAGATAGTGAAACTTAGTGAAGCACTGCACCTCTAGGTCATTGTGCTTGATCCTTGCATATAACAATAGTGGCAACTGAAATGTTATTAAAGGCATTGTAATTTTCCTCCTGGATTTGCACTTTTTGTACAGGAGCAAATGGCAATGCCGCATTCTAATTAGGAACATATATGTTGTAGCATGGACATGCTTTTTCAGATGGAGTTGCTGGATGCATTTGCTTGCCTGGTTGGGTTCAGAGTTGTCCAAGCCAGTCCTTGTGAGTAAAGAATTTTGAGCTGCGGACCTCACCTGTGGACCTGAGGTGATGTCAGAATATGCGCCTTCCCCACTGGATTTTCTTTGAACCTCTGAATGTGGTTAGTCCTGTCACTGTAACATGCATACGCAAAGCTAGGCTGAAGCTCCACTATCGACCACTGTGCCTGTTTCTTGACAGCCCCAAGTTTCCCTCTCAAGGAAGACAAAGCCAAGGTGGATAGAACGCATTGTTGTCTGAGGAATCTTCGCCTCTGAACCTTATTAGTTATTATACCCCTCAAGAAAAGCAGCACACTTCACCACCGGCCTCAGACTGGCCTGCTGGCAGTGAGGAGCTGAGGGGATAGGGCTGCTGGGTTGGGTTCTTGGTTAGGGTTATAATTTTTTATTTTTTTATTTTTTGTGATTTCTTTATGTTTTTTTTATTTAGGGTAAAATAAAAACTTTCAAGGAAAAAGTTGAATGGGGTATAAATGTATAATTAGCAATTGGGTGGTTACCAATGAAAGCATTCTTCTTGGAACCATTAGATATTTCTTTGGTGTCTTATTTGATTCGGTGGGTCGGATAGGCTGGCTGACTTTCTCCTTTTCTTGTTTATACCACTTTTGCTAACCTCAAAGGCTTAAGTTGCTCGACTTTCTCCTTAAAAAATGATTATGCTCAAAAATTTGTTTACTGTATTGTTTAATTTATGTGTACGCCTTGCCTAATCAATGTGTCTATTATTGTCATAGAATTGTCTATAAGACTATACCTTTTCACATATTCATAGTAAGAATGATCACATCTTTTTCAGCAGGTGGGAATGGAATCCCTGAGTAGACGCCACTTGGTCATTGCAACTATCTGCAAGTTTGCAACATCCTCAAAAGCCAGCAAAACACAGGAAATTAAATTTAGCCAAACCACATGATGAAATAAGACAATGATGTAAAACAAATAACATACAGCTTTCTCACTAAAGATGTCTGTAAAATCAAAAAGTAAAAAAAAAAAAAAAAAAAAAGTAAAAAATATTTAATAAAGAAATGAAAAATGTTATAGTCTTCGCACCGAAAAAAAAAATTATAGTCTTGGAAGCTCACGAAAGGTCCTTAATTTGTTTTTTTGTTGACAACCTTAAGTTTACATGGTCTAAACTTTTAGGGGACGGATCTGTGACACTATATTTTTTACACGAATTTTTAATGGAGTCCATTTCATATAGGATTTTAATGATCCGAACCGTCTATTTTTTAGATTTCCATTAAAGGATCATCCTTGTAAAAAATTAGATAAATCGGAAATCATTTACCTACAAATATTAAATTGTCAACAAAATAAACACTTGAGATGTTAACAATTTAATTTTTGTAGGTAAATGGTTTTCGATTTACCTAATTTTTTGCAATAATAATCTTTTAATGAAAACCTAAAAAATAGACGGTTCGAAACGTTGAAATCTTATATGGAATGAGCTCCATCAAAAACTTGTGTAAAAATATTATGTCATTGATCCTTCTCCAAACTTTTAAAACCTATATATATATATATATGTATGTGTATACATGTACCTTCAAATTAGTGAATTCCAACTAGCTAGAGTACAAGTGTTTTTTGCTTTCTAGCTCTAACATTATGGAAAAAGCAGAGGAGAAAGGCCCTGCAAATGGAGGACAGGATCACACACAAGATGGGACTGTGGATCTCAAAGGTAGACCTAATTTAAGGTCAAAGACTGGGAGATGGAGAGCTTGCTCCTTCATTGTAGGTCTGTGTATTTATAGCTTATAATATATATATGTGCGTGTGTTTTGTTACAGCTCCTTAATCCATGTCTCAATTTCAACTGGACTAACTACTAGGAATGAATATGGTGTAACCTTGTTGTTGTAGGGTATGAAATATTTGAGAGGATGGCAAACCATGGGATTTCAGCAAACCTAGTGGTGTATTTGACAAGGAAGCTCCATGAAGGCACTGTACAATCCTCAAACAATGTCACCAACTGGGCTGGTACCCTATGGATCACACCAACATTAGGTGCTTACATTGCAGATACATATCTTGGTCGATATTGGACCTGTGTCATGGCATCAGCCATCTATCTTATGGTAAAATTTTGGACACAAACTGCATTTTTTACCTCAGAAGAGTTGTCTTCAGTTTCATATAACTTCAATATCAAAAATATGGGTTCTTTTAGGCTGTATTAGATAATTACTAGAGTTGTTAGATAGTTTGGCTAGTATGTTATGTGTTGAGACTATCAATTTGAAACATTGATAAGACGGATTCATGTTTGAGTATGTAATGTTGATTCTAACAACATATTGGACCTTTGTTATGGCATCCACCATTTATCTTATGGTAAAAGGAAAAGAGTTTGAAGACAAATTCTCAACAAATGTAATTCCATACTTCTCTTAATTATTTGAGATAGAGTTGTGTTTAGGATAGTTGTCCACTTGTCCATGTGAACAATTTCTAACCGTAAATGCATGTGAGACCCACAATGAGATTCACATTAATCAACGATTGAAAATCGCTCATGCATGTACACAATTTGACAATTTACCCTAAATTTTCTTTTGAGATAATTCAATAACTTTTTATTTTATTTTTTACTGCAATTAAACAGGGAATGTCACTATTAACCCTAGCAGTATCAGTGCCAGCTTTGAGACCACCGTCATGCAGCCATGGCATCAAAGAAGAGGATTGCAGAAAAGCTTCACCTTTCCAAGTGGGTATATTCTATTGTGCATTGTACATGATAGCAGTTGGAGCTGGTGGAACCAAGCCCAACATCTCAACCTTGGGTGCAGATCAATTTGATGATTTTGAACCCAAGGAGAAGGCCCACAAGCTCTCCTTCTTTAATTGGTGGATGTTCTGCGTATTCTTTGGGAACCTCTTCTCCAACACCTGCTTGGGGTACATACAAGACAATGTTGGTTGGGCCCTTGGCGATGGGCTCCCAACAGTTGGGCTTGTGATTTCAGTGGTGGTGTTCTTGTTGGGCACCCCATTTTACAGGCACAAAATGCCTTCAGGGAGTCCTATCACTAGGGTTGCTCAGGTGCTAGTGGCAGCTACTAGGAAGTGGAAAGTGCCTGTTCCAAATGACCCCAAAGAACTTCATGAACTGAGCTTGGAAGAGTATGCAGACAAAGGGAAACTCAGAATTGACCACACCCCTTCATTGAGGTACTTGTTCTTAATATTCTAAAAGACCAAATTGTGTTTGTTGCTCATATAACTTGGTCCATTTGAATTCTCGTAGTTTTAATTTTGACAATTATAGTGTGGGAATGGTCGTGACACTACATGGTGCTCGTGTGTAGGGGTAAAACCATCTTTCCAAATGGTGTTCTACACAACTATTTCGTAAATTTAGTTGGCGAAATTCTTAACTTGTCCTTAATCAAAAATGTTGATTACTATTTTCAAAGTTGAAACTATTAGAACCTAAGTGAAAAATGAACCAAACTACAAGTCTACAAGAACTTGATCTTCCAACTCACTAATAACACTGAATTAAACTCCTGCAGATTCCTTGACAGAGCTGCTGTGAAAATTGGGCAAAGCACACCATGGGCTCTAATCCCAGTGACCCAAGTTGAAGAAACCAAACAAATGACAAAGATGATTCCAGTTTTGCTCACAACATTCATACCTGCCATTCTCATAGCCCAAACCCACACCCTATTCATAAAGCAAGGTACCACACTGGACCCAAGCATGGGCCCCCATTTCCATATCCCCCCTGCAGCCCTTGGAGCCTTCATAACCCTCTCCATGTTGATCAGCCTAGCAATCTATGATCGTTTCTTGGTTCCATCACTCAGGCCCTACACTAAAAACCCAAGAGGAATCTCACTGCTGCAGAGAATGGGAATTGGGTTTGTGATGCACATCATAGTCATGGTCATTGCTTGCTTGATTGAGAGAAAACGACTCGTCGTTGCAAGAGAAAACGACATCTTTGGCAAAGGAGAGATAGTTCCTCTCACTATATTTGTTTTGCTGCCCCAATTTGCTTTGATGGGTGTGGCTGATACATTTGTTGAAGTAGCAAAGATTGAGTTTTTCTATGACCAAGCACCACAGGGTATGAAGAGCTTGGGGACCTCATATTACACTTGCAGCTATGCATTTGGGAGTTTTCTGAATAGTTTTCTTCTGACGACAGTTTCTCATGTGACCAAGAGGCATGGGCACAAAGGGTGGGTCTTGGACAATTTGAATGTGTCCCATTTGGACTATTACTATGCATTGTTGGCTGCCTTGGTGTTCCTTAACTTCCTGTTCTTTCTGGTTGCGGCAAAGTTCTTTGTTTATAGTGCAGAAATCAATGAAACCAAGATAGCTGTGGAAGCTTAATTTTCCAAAGGAAGCTAGCTAGCTAGCTTGCTTGATCTTTCAAGATGTGAAGACTTGATACAAGTTTTTTCCCTTTTTTGGGTATGTTCCTTGCTTCTTATTTAAGATCAAAGAAAATCTAATTGATTAATCCTACCAATTAATATGAAAAAAAGGAAATGCAAGTCGATCCATATTCTCAAGATCTCTCAATGGTGTAAAATGAGACTGGACTTTTTCAATCTTTCAAAATTTTTAAGAGAGTATTTTGAAACTGCATGTATCTTTTAAAGATGGAGAGCCATATAAGACTCATCTATTCAAATAAATTTTATCAATACCAGAAATGTGATCGCCAATGATATTAGTTAATATGGTATATGTACGTGTAACATTAGCTAAGATTTCTGGATCAAATTTTGCCCACCATGCATATTGTCATATGGACCATTCTACTTCTTAAGTTCTTTTTGACAACCACTCAGTTTTCCTTGTATTCTAGAAGTCAATATGGCTAATGTAACATATGTGGGTTTGCATTCATAGGGTTGTCATACAGTGTATCCAGCAACCTTCTTAAAATTTTCACCATGGAATCAAATTTTTTGTCGTGTATATATATACCTAATTAACGATTGGTTTATAACTTGGATTGGCATATATAACCGTTCTTAACACATCAATCGAAAACAACATATATATACATATAGCCTGGCCTATAAAGTTGTCCCATTTAGATATATATTGGCCCAAATCTAGTGGAAGGTTGAAGTTTTCTTGGACCTATTAGACTTTTTCCTTGCTTTTATTTCTTTGGTTGGAGTTAACAAGGTGATCAACTTGTCTCTCATTATGGTACGTAGTTTTCTTGGACTAGTTTAAGCCTTTGTCTATGTCACGAGACTCTCACAACCCTTTTAATTTGTTTGCTCAATTTGTGAGCCTTAATTCTCTGTCCCACCTGGGCTCCATCGATCACTTCTTTCATATATAATGTGATCATAAATATCACGTCTGTAATTTCTTTTTAGAGGTATGCTATTCACAATCGTCTAAAAATATATGTATATAAATGTAGTGATCCGAAGTTGATGCATGTATATATTCATTTAAAAAATCAACTTTTTTTTTTTTTTTTTTGGAATTTGCATATTTGGGGCCGGCCAACTTAGATTCCATGAAATAATAGATATTTCATACAAAACAAACACGTACTAACAGCAATTAACATGACCGTACATGATTAATTAATAATATTTCATGACCCCATCTTTTTTGTTTTTCTTAATTGTTTATAATTTTGATTATCAAAGCTTGATTGGGATCATTTCCATATAAACAGTTCATAAGAATTGACAAATAAGAAGGCGTACGTGTCAAGAGAGAGGATCCAAATCCTTCGATGATTTGTAGTTCATGGCTTGTTCTAGACTTCATGATCTATTGTGTTAACGTCGTCAATGCTTGTATCAATTACTCGTCATTAAATTGTTCAACTAGTTTAGGGACTTGACTAAAATACTCGATCTTCCATTCAGTCCATTTAGTAATAAATTAAGTTAGGGATTTGAACTATATTGCATCCTAAATTGAAAGCAGGTGTATATGATTAATGTATGCTTTAAACTACAAGGATGAAACCCTAACAGACTACCTGAAATAAAAATGTATTGTGACCTATTTTTTATGTCACATGTGGATCCCAACGTTATTAGACATTTGATATGAAAAATGTGATATAAATAATTTCATTCAAATAATATAAGTAGAAAACCATAAGAATCTAGAGGTAGGCGTGCAGTAGTCCAAATTTCGAGTAACTAAATGAGTTCTATATTTATCAACCGATGTCAATCGTACAATTTAAATAAAAGCTCCGTACATATTTTACGTATTTGTTATACATATTAAAATAATAAAATAAAACTAGGTGACCGGGAAAGCGAATGGAAAATCTACAATAGTGGAGGTTGAAAACTAAGTTGAAAGGTCCTTGGGTTAAGCTGTCCGAGCTCCCTCACATTTTATAAAAAGCTATCTACGAGCTGTGATCACATGATTTTCAACGCCCAAGCCCCTATTCATTTCATTACCTTATGATGGCAAAGGTAGAAGAGAAAGGTTCTGCATATGGAAGAGAGGATCACACACAAGATGGGACTGTGGATCTCAAAGGTCGACCCATTTTAAGATCAAAGACAGGCAGATGGACAGCTTGTTCCTTCATTGTAGGTACGTAACGCATGCACTACTCCATATTTTTCAAGTAATTCTTTTTTCCATATATACATGGTGGTTAATTATGTTCTTCTTTTGAGAGTTGAAAGTTTAAAACCGATGGCATCAAGAAATTATCAAAGCTCTGATACCATATTAATTAGACAATTACAAGATTCGAAAAATTTAAGTTATCAGGATATATGTCAACAATATATATCAAACTATAGTTAACAAAGGCGAGATTAAAGTAAATTAATTAAGCTAGTACGTTTTTTGTCTTGTTGAGTGAGTGTGTGGCACTACTCTTGCTAATCTGGTTTGAAAGACTTAAATCTGTTAGATTATATGTTTAATTTGTATTGTAGGGTATGAAGTGTTTGAGAGGATGGCATATCATGGAATTGCTTCAAATTTGGTGGTGTATTTGACAAAGAAGCTGCATGAAGGCACCGTTACCTCTTCAAACAACGTCACCAACTGGGTCGGCACCGTGTGGATGACACCCCTTTTAGGCGCTTATATTGCCGATGCTCATCTCGGCCGCTACTGGACTTTTGTCATTGCTTCTGCCATATATCTTGCGGTACATATAACATCTACAAACTCAATATCCAAACTTACACTTAGAATGTGTAATATTTTCTTCTCAGATATATATTTGACAATTATCAGTTAATATAGATCAAGCATTCAAGTCATATTTCATCATTTCACATAATCAATGATTTATAGTGACAGTCTAATCAGGGAAGCTTTTAAACTTGGTTTCGTTCATAATTGACAACGTAACATGTCAAATTTTAATAAGAGAATATTTTTCCGTACCTAATATCTCATTTCTCTACACATGCATGCCATGCATTCTATATGTTTTTAAAAATTAATGGATCCAAGATGATTGAGAATGCTTCCATTTGTTACCAATTAGGGAATGTCCCTACTAACACTAGCAGTTTCATTACCTGCCCTAAGAGCACCGTCATGCAGCCATGGAGTCAAATTCGAAGATTGTGACGAACGAGCCTCACCGTTCCAAGTGGGCATATTCTACTGTGCATTGTACATTATCGCACTTGGAACTGGTGGTACCAAGCCCAACATCTCAACCATGGGTGCGGACCAATTTGATGATTTCCAGCCCAAAGAGAGGACCCAAAAACTCTCCTTCTTCAATTGGTGGATGTTCAGCATCTTCTTTGGGACCCTTTTCTCAAACACCTTTTTGATTTGGCTTAATTATCGATTTACCACCCAAAATTGTAACTCATTCCCACTTTACCACCTGAAAGTTTTTTTGTCCCAGATTACCACCTGTAACTTACATCCGTGTCCCATTTTACCTTGTTCCGTCAACAATTCCGTTAATGCTGACGTGGCGCGCTGGATGTGCGCCACGTGTCACATCTTTTTTGTATTTTTTGATTTTTTTGATTTTTCTATTTTTATAAACTTTGAAAATTAATTAAAAATAGCTCCGAACTTAGAAAAATACACAGAAAATTCCTACCGACTTGTCTTAACTAGTACTAATTTACTATGGGGTCAAAATGCCAATTTTCCCTCTAAAAATTTCCAAAAAATTTGGAAAGTCCAAATTTATTTCTAGAAAATTAAAATACTCTAGACTCTTTGAAAATTCATAGAATAATCTCCCGAACTCCAAAAAATATGAGGTCTGCACCGTTAGTCTTCTAAAAACTAACAATACCTTTCTCGTGAACACTTGCTACCCAAAAGACCTCTCGGTCTTAGAGAAAAATAAAATTCTCTATAAAATAAATTCTAGAAAAATTCTAAAATTTCTGTAAAGTCTCGAAATAATTTTCTAAAACAAGCTTTTGGTAATTTTTCAAAATATTTTTGAGAATTTGTCCAAGAGTTTACGAAAATTCTAGAATTTTTTCTAGAATTTATTTAATAGAGGAAAGTTTATTTTAATTTTTTAGAAATAAATTTGGACTTTCTAATTTTTTTGAAAATTTTTAGAGGGCAAATTGGTAATTTAACCTTATAGTAAATTAGTGCTAGTCAAGACGAGTCCGTAGGAATTTTTTTTGTATTTTTCTGAGTTCGGAGCTATTTTTAATTAATTTTCAAAGTTTATAAAAATAAAAAAATAAAAAAAAGTGAAAAAATAAAAAAAGATGTGACACGTGGCGCACATCTAGCGCGCCACGTCAGCATTAACGGCCAGATCGTCAGCATTAACGGAATTGTTGACGGAACAAGGTAAAATGGGACACGGATGTAAGTTACAGGTAGTAATCTGAGACAAAAAAACTTTCAGGTGGTAAAGTAGGAATGAGTTACAGTTTTGGGTGGTAAATCGATAATTAAACCTTTTGATTTACATACAAGACAGAGTGGGCTGGGCCCTTGGATATGGGCTTCCAACACTTGGACTTGCACTCTCTGTTGTGGTGTTCTTGCTGGGCACTAAATTTTATAGGCACAAGTTGCCTTCAGAGAGTCCTTTCAGTAGGATAGCTCATGTGCTTGTGGCTGCTATAAGGAAGTGGAGGGTACCCATCCCAGATGACCAAAAAGAGCTTCATGAGTTGAGCTTGGAAGACTACACAAACAATGGGAAATTCAGAATTGACCACTCCCCTTCATTAAGGTAAATCTAAATCATCCTGAAGTACAATTCTAAACTTTGTTCTCACTCTAATCTTACACGAACCACGTCATTAATAGAAGTGAAACTCATCTATATAAGTGGTTTCACTTCTATTAAAGATGTAGTTTACATTAGTGACCCAAATTTGGCCGGCGTTATCAGTACTTCTATTTAGCTTTTGGCACTCTATATTTCGAGTGTATTAAAATTATGAAGAATTCAGTTTGGAGTACAAGAGGCTAAACATATATGGAGTGCTAATTGCATTAAGAGCATATAGTTTAGTTGCTTTTTTCTTGATCAAATTTCTTTTCCATCTTGGCAATGACCCTCATAGAAAAATAATTTATTTATAAGTTTTGACAGATCCTTAATTAATCACCAGTAGCACTGCATTGCCTGCAGATTCCTTGACAAAGCAGCTGTAAAGAGTGGACCAACTTCACCATGGATGCTATGTCCAGTGACCCAAGTTGAAGAATCCAAGCAAATGATCAAAATGGTCCCTATTCTGATTGCCACATTTGTACCAAGCACCATGTTAGCCCAAGGAGGAACCCTTTTCATCAAACAAGGCATTACACTAGACCTTAGTATGGGTCGCCATTTTGAAATCCCTCCAGCATGTCTTGGCGCATTTATCACAATCTTCATGCTGATTAGCCTTGTACTCTATGACCGCTACTTCATCCCACTGGCCCGGCGATACACGAAGAACCCGAGAGGGATTACATTGCTGCAGAGACTAGGCATTGGCCTTGTGCTGCATATCATGATCATGATCACAGCTTGCTTGGCTGAAAGAAGGAGGCTGAGTGTGATAAGAGAGCACCACCTCTTTGGCAAAAGTGACACAGTTCCTCTCACAATTTTTATTCTCTTACCTCAGTTTGCTTTGATGGGAATTGCTGATTCCTTTGTGGAAACGGCCAAGATAGAGTTTTTCTATGACCAAGCACCAGAAGGCATGAAAAGCCTGGGGACCTCATACTTCACTACCAGCTTGGGAATTGGGAGTTTTCTTAGTAGTTTTCTTCTGACAACAGTTTCTGAAATGACCAAGAGACATGGCCACAGGGGTTGGATTTTGGATAACCTGAACATCTCCCATTTAGACTACTACTATTTTTTCTTGGCTGGCTTGAGCTTTCTCAACTTCCTCTTCTTCCTGCTCGTCGCCAAGTTCTTTGTTTATAATGCAGACGTGAGGGAATCCAAGGGAGGCTTTGCCATGGAAACTTTGCCAAACAAAACTTCAGCTCAAGAGCATAATGATGGCTCAAATACTTCACTTAGAAGCTGATTATAAAAGTTTCTTGTGTATGCCTACTTCATAGTTCCTAGAGTCAAATACATGCCAATGTATTCCCACAACTTGTCCAAGTTATACGGGTTTCATTCTGTGTGTCAAGCATTTTCCAAAAGTCAGAATTCTTTCAAGCACTTGGATTGGAAGTTCACTGCCACCGCATTGTACATACTTAAATCTATGAGTTTTTATCCAGTTTGAGATCAATGTACAAAGAGTTGCTTAACTTGCTTGCATATTAATTTGTAAAACAATTATTGTTGGTGTAAACTGTAAAGTGTCCACAACTATATACAACATGGATGTCTCAATTAAACTTTAATTTCATTCAAAATGCGAGTTGCTTTCAAACAGTTACTCATTTAATTGCGAGAAAAAAGTTCAAAATAAAACTAAATATAAACAAATAAAATACTATTTCAAGATATCAAAAAATTTGAACTTCATTTGCATATAGAATAGAGGTTTACAAGGCATTTGCAGTTTCGTAGAGACATCAAACTGAATGCATGTTGTTGAAAATAACCTAGCCAAAAACTAACATATACATGTGGATGTTAACATCTTTCTTTCAGAAAGGCCCCATTCCGATGGATTACCATCCTCGACCTTTCTTTTTGCTAGATAGATATTCTTGAGTCTTGACTTTAACAAAGATCACTGCATTCCATACTTTCTCAACAGACAATAGGCTGTAACTCATATCTTGCAATTGATTCCAACAGCCACGTGTGACCAATGATTTGGGAGCCAGTTTTGGCAGCTACATCACCTGCCTCATTTGATCTTTGCCAAAGGATTGAAACTTCTTCCCCCAACTTGCATCCTGGTGGGGGGTCAAGGTTGTAAACAACTAGTGTCCTTGAAGCAGACTCTTCATGACGACTTGGTTCCAAAAGTTCTTCCATACTGATGGAAACAGTACCTCCTGCGGCTATGATCAAATCTTGAAGATCTTCCTTTCTATTCGGTACAAAATCACCAGCAAAATAGAAATTCAAACCATCAAAGAGCTTCGGATCCTGCAAAGGAAATAATCCAATAACTAGAATCAAATAGAGCTACCGTAAGATTTGCGTAATTGAGTCTAAAACTTTTTTATTATATAGGAAGAATTGAGTTTAAAACTGAAAGGGAAGGTATTTGACCATATAACATAAGCATTGTATTTGACCCTACAATCTGACTTTTTGACCTCTAACATTTTTTTTTTTTAATTTGAATATAGAAATCCATAAGTTGCCAACCAAGGACTGGATGAAATGATTGCATTATATTTACAAATGTTATGAAAAACCAATTGAATTATCGGGCCAGATATTCTAGTTGGAAGACAGATGTATAAAAAAAAAGTGCTCAAGATGGTTGGAACTATATAATCTTGATATTGCATGTAGAGTTAATGCTTTTAATATTCATTAGAGGAACTTACATTGTTTAATGCCCTAAGCCTGCCAGTTTTTGGGCCATTCTGACACCCGTAGTTGTCAAGACCAACTTCATAAGGTACTTCATCCACATGATGCATGGCTTCCATGCATGCTTTTACCCCTGCACTCATTTTCTATGTAATTAGACATTAACATGATAAAAAGCAAATAAAAGGCAGGTTAGGTGATGAATAACAAAATAACTAAAAGACCTCGGTGACAACAAATGCATGAAAATTTAGTCAAAACATACATTTAAAAAAAAGTAATCAAAGCAACCAATAGCAAGCAACAAAGTGTAAAGCTTAGGTATTAAACTAAAGAGTAAAGTGTAGAATATCCAAGTTTAACTTACAATTAATTTTCAGAACCCATCTTCCAGCCAACATAGCCATGAGAACTTTAAATGTCCGAACATATGCACCATCCTCATCCATAGCTGCAATCACATGTGTAACATCTGGTGTCCAGTTCTTTGACACAATTGCACCACTTATCTCAGCAAAATTGCACAAAAGAAGCTGCACCATTCAAAGAAAATATATTAGTTTCTGATACAGCAAACAAGATTTTTAGTTTACAAAGGAGACCATGGTCTCTAGGCCACATAATAAACAAATTGGCATGGCAGATTGATTACTTTTAGGAGACCTCTAGGCCTGAAAATCAGGAGCCTCAATTCTACAATCCACCTTATAACAATGCCCTCATAAATTTTATCCAAGGATAAGCCTTTACAAATTACAACCAATATAATTATATAAAATCAAGTCATACAATACCACTACATAAAGCTTTTTTGTCATGCGAATATATTTAGAGAAAGTGAAAACAAATTAGTAATTTGACCACAACCAGGTCCTTGCAAGCCAAGCAAAGAAAGAATCAATGTTTTTGAAGAGATTCTGCACCAAACTTTGAGATTATCTCAAGATTACTTTCCATCATGTCGTAATAACAACACAGAACCAAGTGATTAAGAAAAGGAGAAATTCTGTGCAAACGAACCTTCTCTTCAGGAGACAAACCAGATGGGCAAAAAACCCTTTTCACTCCATTTGAAGCTACCCAACTGTTGGACAGCTGACAATTTCTGTGTGCAGAATGGCAGAGAATTGGACATTAAATTAAACATTGACAGGGAACTATTATCCAGCAGCAATTTCACTTCAAAAGAAACACTTTTCAAGCCTTTTCCTTTTGCATGAGCTGAGGGTTTATAAGTGAATAAAACATCTTGAAGAGCAAAGAATTAAAAACCCTACAACAAAATTATAACAATTAAATGCCCCAGAACATAAACTTCTGCTTCAACTAATCACTTGGAATCAAAAGAGTTAAGAGAATGATGTCATACTCATGCTTCTCTGAATTCAACTTCTCCTTGGGAAATCTAACTGAACAATGCACTGGACAAAGCAACAGATAGCTTTCCTGTAAGAATCCATAAAAGAATACCAATAAACTATTATTTAAGGCTTAACTGACTTTGACAAAAAAAAAAATATGATAACAAAATCTCTAACTATACAGTCTATACCAAACAAAAGGACACAGTAATTACATTGAATACAAAAAATATGCTACTCCATATAAAAGCATATGACATACATAGTCCCAACGGCATTTAGAAATTTCAATTGCACAGGGCACATGATAGCTTCTCCGGCAGGATTTTACATAGCATCCCAAGGGTGCTCCTTTTAGCCCACATTTGCTGCATCTTAGCTTTGCACCCCTTGCCACTTCGGCCTTCAAATTCTTAACAGTTTCCTCAACATAAAACACTTGTGGTGCCCTGCATCTCAAAATCCATAACATAAAGTTAACAACTAACAAGTAAAAGAGAAATATCAATCACTTTCTTGACTATTGAGTTAAACCACTATTGTTAGACCAAATTTGAACCAAAGTGGCTCCATTTTACATTTCAAAGAACATGAGTGTTTTTTTTTTTCCAAAAAATATAGAATAAAAACATACTTGCATGTTTTATACACATATTTACTAACTATGCTAGTAATTACAGCTTGAACATAACAATCAATGCTAGAGAAAAAAATGACATAATTACAGCTTGAACATACCAATCAATGCATAATTTGTGAACATGTATGACATTTGAAACAGTTGCCTTATCTCCCACCACCGGTTTCCCATTAGAATAATGCAACATTGGTCCTGTAACCTGAAAGATTTCACCAATTCAATGAGCTATACTTTCGCTATGTATACAAGAAGAGACTAAGATTAGCATATATAAGAGCAATTAACCTCTGAGATTCTGGACAACTGGCAAAATGCACAAATGGTGCTATTTGCCAATGATTCATTAGGAGGTATCCTGGACTTAAGTTCCTGCTCTGGCTCATAGTTCAGTTTCTTTTGTCTCTTGAGGTTCCTCAAATGACCATCAGTTTCAGATGCAGAATAATCATTCCTCATCTGCCCTGTTCCACTCTCATCAATTTTGATGATTGATCTCTTGACCAAAGAATTTTCTGAAATCTGAAAAATGCAGCACATAAAGACAAGGAAATAAATAATTAGTACTATTGCAATTGGAAAAGAACAATGAAATGAAATTAGCAAGACAAGAACTATGAAATTCTCACTTGCTCACAGCGCGGATCACAGCTATCATTATCTGAAGCTTTGGCATCACCAAATGAAGGAGGACTGTTTGGCAATGAGTGTGCTCCCTGATTCATGTCTCTTTCTATGGTCATACATTCTTCAACTCCCCCAGCTCTTACTTGAGAACTTGACAATGGTGATCTCCTTCTAGCCAACTCTAGTTCTTCTCCATTGCCAACTATTGTCATTCTACGGTTGTCTACCCTGCCTTTTGTGGCAACTCTATCTGCAACAGACTGATTCGGACTACATGAAACCCGAACCCCTTGACCATTGTCAAATGGCTCTTTAGTCATTTGCCTACTAAAACTGATATTAGGCGAAACTGGAGGTTGGTCCAAATTGGCACAGAAAGCGGCATCCAAGCTTTTGTAGATGGCTACTATGTTCTCCATGAAAGGCGCAGGCCTGAGATCTGTCAGCCCAGGAAGCCATTGCATCAGAAAGAGAACTAACTAGATATATTATTTGTTTCCACAACATATTGTAAATTCAGACCCAAATAAACTAATTATTTATGAAAGATTACTATTTTCCATCATAAAACCCTAATCAAGAGCATCAAGAGCTATACCTTGATCAGAAACTTTGATTTTGCACACAGGGCACTCTGATCCAAAATGTGCCAGATTGGGTATGCAGGGACTGCAAGTAATTCAAAAACCCAACACAAACAAGATCAAATCAACAATTTTGAGAAACAAAAATAATCAAAAATGAATATTAAGCAAAAAGTAGAAGACCCACTTGCAGAAAATGTGATTGCACCGGAGTAATGTCGGTTGATTAAGCAATTTTAAGCTGCAATCAACAAGAACAAGATGAAATCAGAAGAAATTCATGTCCGATAAACTCTACATAGGCCTCTGTTTGTTTCTCAAAAAATAAAACAAAAAATAAATAAAAACAAAGAAGAAATATTATAACGCTATACAGACCAGAGAGCGCACTTGAGCTCTAGACCCAGTTTCTGAAAATGAAGAACCCATGGATTCATCAACCTACTGCAGCTACTAGTACTGTCGTTGTTGCACTTGGAGTCTGCCATTGAAACCGGGCTCTGAAAACCGTTGCAGAAAACAGTGTGCTTTTTTACGAAGTGTTTTCCTCATGAGGGGGGATAGAGTAGAGTATTTATGGAGGGGTCTATTCTGGGACACGTGGACCTCTGGGATTGGTTATGTGAAAAATTAAAAGAGCGGGGGATTTATTTGATTGATTGATAAGCGCAAACGCTGACGTTTTCAGTTCGCGCGCTTTAAGTTTTCCCGTTTTGGAAACTCCCGCCTTCCTCGTGCCAAGTGCTTCGTTACCGCCGAGGATGTCCAACAGTCCAAGTCTCGCGAGTAATTGTCTAAAACACTTGCCCTTTTTAGTCTTTTACCACTAATGATGCGTTTGGATGAAGTAATTTGAAACTTCTAAGGAATTCACAAATGACGGAATTAAAAATGACGTGATTTAAAATTCTAGAATTTATAAATTCTCTTGTTTGGATAAATGTAATCATAATGGAATTTAAATACGAAATTTATAGTAGTTTTATAAAAGAGTGATGGTGATGGTGGCAACAATAAAAATGATGCTTTTGGTGAGTTGATGATGGTAATAGGGGTGATGGCCCATGAGTGGTGAGAGAAATGGTAGTGGCAAAAATTGGGGTATTGGAGGTGGCGGCAACGGCAACATTGGCGGTGGTGGTGGTGGCACTAGTGATGGAGGCGGCAGTGGCGGTGTCAGTGTCGGTGGTGGTGGTACTGGTGGCGGTGTCGTGGTGGTGGTGGCAGTGTCAGTGGTGGCAGTAGTGGCGGCTGTGGTGGTGGCGGCGGAGGTGGTGTCGGTGGTGGCAGCGGGCGGTGGTAGTGGTGGTGGCGGTGTCAGTGGTGGTGGTGGTGGTGACGGTGGCGGCGGTGGCGGTCGTAGTGGTGGCAGAGGTGGTGGTGGCGGCGGAAGTGGTGTAGGTGGTTGTGGTGGTGATGGTGGCGGTGTAGGTGGCGGTGGCAGTGGCAGTGGCGGTGGCAGTGGTGGTGACGGTGGTGGTGATGGTAACTGCGGCATGGTGGTAGTGGTGGTGGTATTGTAATTAATTGGCAAAGTGATGGGTGAACACGACCTTTTTTTTTATTCATAAAAATTGGAATTTTGAAAATGACACCAATTTAGATGGAATTTAAACTTGGAATTTATAATCTTCAAATCCCAAGTTTTTTTCCACATAGAATTTACAAAATTCTATAATTATAGATCCAAACAAGGAAATTAGAGCATGTAATTTCTTAAATGTTGAGTTTTATTTAAATTCCAAGTTTTTTTTCTCCATCCAAACGCACCATAAGTGACTTGCACATGTTACTGTGTTACTGTGAATGTTACACCAAAGTACCAAAAATAACTCAAGTGAAGAGAGCTGGGGTGTTGCAGCCAAACCAATTAACCAAGAGAACCAGCAAGCAAGCTCTTCAGGTTCTTCAACTCAAAGTGTGAATGTTCACCAAGGAAGATTTATTCTCAACAAAATACTATCATGATATGATAAAATTTAATATTCTGTTTCATTTGGAATGTGATAATATCAAATTTACAGTTTTAGTTGATGTTTGCAGTTAAATTGTTTGAATATAATATCAGCATTGCATATATGTTTGTATTTGTATGTACAGAAAATAGAATGAATAGTAAATACATGAAGTTCAAATAATTCATTGTATTTAGTCATTTCAAATGTATTTAGTTAAAGGTGTTCGTTCATATTATCATATATCTATATTTGAATCACAAAAAAACAAAGAAAATACATTGATCTCAAATGACTCTTTGTATATAGTTATTTCAAATATCTAATGTTTAATAATTATTTTTAGCTAATTTAGCTTTACTATCAAAACAAAATCCAAATTTATTCTTTTAAATCACCCCCCATACAGAAATGATTAAATGGTAGCTATCAGTCTATCACAATCTTCTGTTTTATTCTGGTATTGCAGTTTAACAGTCTTCCCCCATAAGTAACTTCAATCTTTGACAGAATGACAAATCCATAATGTCACCATCTTATAGCTTGGTGACTTCAGATTAATTGTCACTCCCCCTCTCCAACATGAACCTTCATCTCTGAGGCCTCTCCGATGTTATTTACAGGCAACAGTGCTGTTGGTGCATTCGTTTCTTCGATGATCTGTAACATATCAACCGCCTTGTTGGATACATTTTCAAAGCCAGTATGTGGAGATTCTAAGGAAGTGTCTGTCAAATTTTTAGGACCTCCTTCACTGGAATTTCTATCCACTTCTGGAAAATTGGCAGACCCTCCTTGAGGACAAGATTCTGAATTCAATGATTCTGTTTCTGCAGTAAGAGCAACTTCTGGCTCGTCTCTGCCTACCACATCCTCCTCTGATCGCATATAATCTTCCGAAGGACTTACAGCATCATCCTCAAAAGAGTCAGTTGCAGGCTTGGATTCATCCATGCACGGTTCCGTATTCAATGGTTCTGATTCAGCATTATAGGCAACTTGTGGATCATGTGTGGCTACTACATCCTCCTCTGGCTCAACATCTTGCTGAAAAGAGTTAGCTGCATTCTTAGATTGGTCCATGCATGGTTCTGTAGTCAATGATGCTGATTCAGCACTAAAGGCAACTTCCGGATCACATGTGGCTACTGCATCCTCCTCTGGTTCCACATAATCCTCTAAAGAACTTCTAACATCTACCTGCACAGAGTCAGCTGCATTCTTGGATTGGTCCATGCATGGTTCTGTATTGAAATTGAATGATGGTAATTCAGCATCAAAGGGAAATTCCAGATCATATGTGGCTACTGCATCCTCCTCTGGCTCCACATAATCCTCTAAAAAACTTCTAACATCTTCCTGAAAAGAATCAGCAACATTCTTGGATTGGTCCATGCATGGTTCTGTATTCAATGATTTTGATTCAGCATTAAAGGCAGCCTCTGGCTTGTCTGTGGCTCCTGCATCCTCCTCCGAAGGACTATCAAGTCTATCATCATCACGAAAAGAGTCAGCCTCATAATTGGATTCGTCCATGCATGGTTCTGTATTCAATGATTGTGATTCAGCATTAAAGGTGACTTCTGTCTCATCTGTAGCTACTGAATCCACCTCTGAAGAACTAGCATCATCCAGAAAAGTGTCAGCCGCACACTTGGATTGGTCCTCCTGTGATTCTTCTCCATTGATAGGCTCTTGATCTGGAGGCAACTGTGTTTTCTCAGTCTCCAAGAGCTTATGGATTGTTTCAGCAGCAGAATCTATAGCCCATCCATCATCATTGACATCTCTGCATGAAAGGAGTCAAGAAACTGTAATGTTAGAAGCACACTCACAGGATTTTAACCAGTGTTTTCAAAAGCGAGCTTCAGGCGCGCCTCAAGGCGCGAGTCATGGCGAGGCGGCGGCCGATTGCGCACGACGTCGCCGGACTGTGTAAAATGACTGAAAGGCGACGGCAAGGCGCAGATAGCGTACGCCTCGCGACGGCAAGGCGGTGAAGGCGTGAATGGCGACGCTCTGCGGGATTTTTTTTTTTTTTAAACTTTCTCAGTCAGGTGGCGCAGAGGCAGTCGACGGTAGGGGCGGCGGCGAAAGCAGAGGAGACAGAGATAGAGAAAAGAGATAGAGAGGAGAGAGATAGAGAGGAGAGATAGAGAGGAGAAAGAAATAGAGAGGGGAGAGGGAGCTCGATCTCTCTGGCGGCGGCGGAAATTTGAAGAAGAAGGAGATAAAATTTGAAATTGAAGTTTTAATTAGTTAACCCAATATCTTAAATAATATCAGCAATTCTCAACTTGGCCTCTGACTTCATACAAGGATGTGGCTTCCTGAGTGAGCAAGTCTCCGACCCTTTCGACCACATATGAAACAACAGCCTCAACCATATTAATTTTCTTGTCGATCCAAAAGGGAAACAAATAAACCAGATTTAGTTTTCGATCAGATTGATGATATGAGAGATTGAGAGCTTATTAGCAGTACTGATTGAGTGAAGCAATATTCTCTTCAATTCGTTTATGTATGAAGTCCAGTACTCTTAAATAATATCTTCAATTCTCTTCAATATTCTCTTAAATAATATCATAAATAGATATATGTATAAATATATTTTTTGGGACAATAACATATTAGAGTTCGGTGGTCTAGTGGGTAAGGCACTGCTTCTTTACTTGGTCTTGTGTTTGAATCATATTTAGTAATTTGTTTTTCAATCTATTTTTTAGTTAGTTTTTTTTGAGTTTTGGGTCTTATATTCTATATATATATATATATATATATGTTTATAATATATTTATAATTTTTTTATTATAAAAAATATGTCCCGAAAAGCTTACGCCTTAACGCGTCGAGGCTTACGCCTCGCCTTCTATGACTAAAACGCCTCGCGTCATGTTTTTGCGTCTGAAAACACTGATTTTAACAACATCATATGGCAATAGAAGTGCAAGAATTACCTTCTAGGATCTAGTCCAGCTGAAAGAAAGGCTGATTTCATGAGATTTATGAGAATCAAAGGATTGCTGGAGAAGTACCCTCCATATTTTGTGATTTCCACTAGAAATTGCACATCCAAAACAAACTGCTCTAGGAAACATAGACAAATGAAAGAAATTGAATGAACAAGCATCATGATAAAACAAGAAATGGATCACTACCAGGCTGCTAGCGCTTCTCTAAGCATAAGGGGAAAAGAAAAGCAAACCTGCTTGAAATTGAGAGGATGCTCTATTGTCATATTCTCCTCATCAGTATCCCAGATCTCTTTGTTATTTGAAATCCAAACAAAAAATGGCCTCTATAAGCTCCTTTAATAGCTCCATTAACCAATCAACTTCAAAAACATTGTCTTCAGAAAGTTTCTCCAGTTTCCTCAGTTCTAGAAACAGTACCTGATTGTGAGACATTAGAAACAAACCATATAAGCAGCACATAAAACTACAGAATTTCTTAACTAATAGGAGTCAATTGACTGATGCAGTAACTCTGAGGAAAATCAAAAGACAAACTGCTGAACAAGGAAGGAATATTGACATGAAAATTACCTGAAAGGCAAGGGAGGGCATCACTCCATGAAACATGCAAGACTCATCCTGGCCATCAATGCAAATTTCTGGAGTAAGTTTGTAGCTAGTCTTGAGGTACATAATTCTACATATAAATTGCTCGCAGAAAAGAGCTCTGAGCCGACAAGAAGCCTCTTGAATGAACAATATGCAACTGTCAAGTTCCTTCGCTTGATACTCATCTGGATGGATTTTCATTAATTCAGAATTGTTTTCACTAGCACCCTTAAAGATACTTCTAACCAGTCTGGAGAAGAGTTGCTTGAGTGCTGATAGATTGGCTAGAATAGAAACCTGTTGTTGCACTGACTCGGCCAAATTGATTCTTGAATTACTTTTTTCTGCAACAGTTGTTTCACAGTTGATGGCTTTTTCAAGGATGTCTATGTATTTATTGAAGAGGTTCATAAGTCCACTGAGGATTGATCCTTCAATTTGAAGTGCAAATAATGGGGTGACATCTACAGCGATAGCCTTGAAGGGAAAAAAAAGTACAAGTAAGAATAGCATCACACCAGAAAGATAAAATAATAATATATAATTCAAGTCATACTGCTGTATACACATATGGTATAAACTGCTTACAAAATCATACATACCTGCAACAGTGTTACAAACTTTCTGCCACTGCTAGTGAGCAAGCAGTATTCTGGTTTTTGGCCAACAACCATGGAAGAGCACCCTTCATTCATAATTCCAGATACAAGATATCTACCCAAAACCCAAGCATCAGTTTCTGTAAAGATATCAATGACTTTCTTAAAATGGTCTAGGTGTGAATGTAGAACCTCTTCCATGCAAGGGCGAATATGCTTGATCAAGTATGGCTGCAACACTAATCTTTGAGTTTTCAACAAAGAACAAAATGACATTGCACACTGCACACTGCACAGCTTCTACTGCTGTGGACAATCCACCACTTATTTCTGAGATGGACTTAACATATTTCTCAAAACAAGCAGCAAACACTTTGGTTTCTTGACGCACCCATTTGATAAATTCTAATGCATAGGGAGAAGTTTCCCCATACAACATCACAAAACTTCTTGCTGCTTGAGAAATCATAGAGAATACAAACTTTGAAAGTTCCCTGATATATACCCTATGCAAAAACAATTTCGAAGCCTTCAAATTGTGTATCCCAGCTACAATGCGCGAATGGTAATATTTGAGCAATAACTGAGTTGCAAGATGACTGTCACCTAGTCTGCAGAGCCCCCCCAGTGCTTTTTGAAGTTCTGGTGCAGCTATTCTTGGATTTTCAGCCACCAGTGTCAACTGTAGTGTAAGCATAGCCTTCCTCTCAGAAATCGCAGAGCTAAATAACCTTAACTCATCCAATGGATAATCTTCTTCAAACTGCATCTTTTGAAAATTCTCATCCTCCAATTCTAGAACGGCCAGTGCTTCCTCTATCCTGTTCTCGGACAAGAAAATGTCCAAGGTTTCTAAAACATTATTTGCGTGAGCCTCTAACTTGCTGATGGGAAGCGGTTCAGCACATTCAAATTCTTCAATAACCAAGTCTATAGTCTCCTTGGATAAAACCTTCAAATATATGCCATCTACAAGGTCATTTACGAGCCTCTTTTGGGTCAAAACATGGTTCTTCAGTTGCATCAGCTCATTTTCCACACTCTCTACTTCTTCAAATATTCTACAAATATGATAACACATTAATTCCACTTCTTTTTGCAAACAAAGAATCACCTCAACTCACTATGGTCAAGTAACTTAATTGACTTCACATTAAAATATATATATATGATTAAAGTTAAAGTTCATATGTTTAAAAAACATAATCTATACTGTTCTCTAATACCTTAAGGTTTTACAATTTACAAGGAACAATTGGTAGCTGAAGACGTTACCTAACGAAAGACGAGTAATTAGAAAAGATGTGTTTGTGAAATTCTTCATTGGATGCATCCTTCAGCTCGAGGAGTTCTGAACAAAGATGCTTAATTCCCTATACACAACAGCACATTATCCGAAATTAACCTTATATTTCATTCATATTTGATTTCCAGTATTTTCTCGGAAGCCAAACAGAAGGTAAATTAATTAATTAATCAATCAAAAAAAATAAAGAAATAAAAAAACTGACCTTTCCAGTCATGGATTGAAGGTCAGACTCGTCGTCTCGGTCGCTGGACACGGAGGTTACGTCGGAGCCGGTATCGGACTGCGTGGAGTTCTCCATTTCCGGAAGGTCTCGGAAGCGAAATCTCGAAGACGCGGAAGGAGAAGTTTCCATGGAAAATGGTTCGTTTCCATTTCACAAAGAGCATCGGAGACTCCGACGGAGAATTTAATCGAATTTGGAAGCTGCTTCTGGAAAGCCTCTTTGGAGCTCTCTGTTGTCGTTTCGTAGTTCCATTGGCGCGCTTTGGTTTCTTCGTTACTCTCTCAGCAAACGGCTTGTTAGCAGTGTCCGTTGGTCGTTATGCTTGGGCAAAATGATTAATACGGCGTCGTTTTGATGCTGGTTAAATTACTTTTGTTTTTTGGTCCACGTAGTTTGTTCAAATTCAGCTTAATACTTTCAATTGTACTAATTTTTATCCTGTAGTTTTCTAAATGTTGTAATTTAGGAACACATTATTGTTTTCTTCAATTTGGTCAAGGAAAGATTACAATTTAGTTCTTCTAACATTTTTTATTTAGAAAAAAATCTTACAACTCTTTTTTTCTTTTTCTTTTTTCAAATAAAGCCCTTATTTTTTTTTAAAATAAAGTCCTTTGATCATTTTCTTGTCAAATAAATATATCATTTTTTTTTTTAGAGTATAGGGTACGGGTTAACCTCATACTTTTTTATGGTATAGAATGAGATTTGTGAATGTTGCATATTATATTTTAACTCTGAGATTAAATCTCAAAGTTAAAACATAATATAAAGTCGATAAATCAGGGCTTGATGAAAAAAGTAAAAATGCACTACCGTACATTCGAAAATAATCGCCGACCGCTCGACGCCTCGTATGTGTGAAAAAATATAAAATAATAGACCAATATTATGTAACATGAAATTATTACAATATTATGTAATATGAAATTATTAAACTTTAGTTAGAATTTTAATAGCCATAAGACTTTAATCAATAAATTGTAAAATTAAACGACCTAAATGGAAGTCTTCATTTGGTCAATTAAGTATGATATTTTAAACCGTAAGTCACATTGAGTGCAAATAAAATTTGTCATCAAGTGAATGAGACTAGTAACAATGAAACTAAATCGCCCAAATAACCAAAATTACTTTCACTCGTGTACTTCACTTACTATTTTCTTTTGAAGAAATTGACAAAATTAAGAGTATGCTCAAAATTGTTATGAAACTACATCATAAAATTGAAACAATTCAAATTATAGGGAGTTAATTTGGCCTAAAAGATCTAGTGGAATGGGGAAAACGGCGTCATTTTGGTTATAACTGTGTTGAACATAAAGACACCTATAGAAAAGAGTCTTTCCAACTCCTAGTACCACCTAACCAATGGCCATAAAATAAAGAACAATATTTGGATTACCCCTTGGGAATACCTCAAGGTTACTTCACCCCTCTAAATTCTGATTTCGGCAATGTCGTCGTATAATCGGAATCGTTCATTTTGTAGATCATCTATTATAGATCTTCTCTATAAAAAATTAACTCAATCAGAAATCGTTTGGTTATATAACTATTGTCGATTAAATAAAAAAAATCAATGATTTGATAAAAAAATACTCTTTAATTAAAAACTATATATTTTTTTTATTTAATTGACAATAGTTATATAATTAAATAATTTTGATTGATTTAATTGTTTATAAAAATGATTTATAATATATTATCTAAAAAATAAATAATTTTGATTATATATTAATATTGCCAAATCAGAATTTAAGAGATTGTAACTTGAGATACCGTCATACCGAAGAGTGACCCAGGTATTCTTCTAAAACAAAATAAAAGGAGTGATACTTTGCGCGCAGAAACTGACACACACACAGAGAGCAAATACAATGCGAGCAACGTGGCACCACAACCTGCTCACGGCGCTCCTCCTCCTCGTCCTCCTCTTCCACGGTGGCGGAGGAGACTGGTCCGGCGACTACTCTAAACTCTCCGGCATCATAATCCCCGGCTTGGCCTCCACGCAGCTCCGCGCGTGGTCGATCCTCGACTGCCCCTACTCTCCTCTCGATTTCAACCCTCTCGATTTGGTCTGGCTCGACACCACCAAAGTACGTCGTCTCTTCTCTTCGCTTCGCTCTTAATTTTCACAAATTCGGAGTTTAGTTTTCTTACGTTTTATGATGATGATGATGATGATGATGACGATTCTATGTTGTTGCAGCTTCTCTCTGCTGTGAACTGTTGGCTCAAGTGTATGCTGCTCGACCCGTACAACCAAACGGATCACCCGGAGTGCAAGTCTCGACCCGATAGCGGTCTTTCGGCGATTACGGAACTTGATCCTGGTTACATAACTGGTAACGTTACATTTGCTCTGAATTTCATTTCATGTATGTCTTCGCGTTCGTTCGCTTCGCTCTTCAGCTTTTGGTTTTTCCAAGTTACAGGTCCTCTTTCTTCGGTGTGGAAAGAATGGGTGAAATGGTGTATTGAGTTTGGTATTGAGGCGAATGCAATCATTGCTGTTCCATATGACTGGAGGCTCTCACCATCCATGCTTGAGGAGCGAGACCTTTACTTTCACAAGCTCAAGTTCGTATTTTTATCACTGGGTTCATTCATTCATTGCTTGTTTACTACCCACACACATTTGCATGGAAGTATTTACAATCACTTGCTGAGATTGATTTGAGAGCTGCAAAAAACCTTATTTGAATTGAAGTCATATTACAATACAGATTGACATTCGAAACCGCACTGAAACTTCGTGGAGGCCCCTCAATAGTGTTTGCCCATTCACTGGGTAATCATGTCTTCCGTTACTTTTTGGAGTGGTTAAAGCTGGAAATTGCACCTAAACATTATAACCAATGGCTGGATGAACACATTCATGCCTATTTTGCTGTTGGTATGATTGATTTGCACCATAATCCATTTACCTCAAAAGTTTAGTTTCTTAGAATAGTGCATGCTATTTTTTTCTGGCTTTATTCTGTTGATTTTATTCCAGGAGCTCCACTTCTTGGTGCAGTCGAGACAGTCAAAGGAACACTTTCTGGATTAACATTTGGCCTTCCTATTTCAGAGGTGACCCCTTCTTTCAGATTTGAGAACCCTTTTCAATAATGGTTCATTTCTTTTCTTTTATTTTCTTTTTCATTTAAATTGTAATTTTCATACTCCTAGATGTAATCATATATTTTTTCTTGTTTCTTATTTAACCATTTGTTATTCTCTTACGGAAAAAAGATAGCAACTAAACTTAAAAGCATATAAATGCATATGATAATCAGTTATTATCACCGTTCATGTTTAAGTTTGCTTGTTTACTTAGACTTCCTTGAAGCAAACTGAACTAGCAAATGTGACTTTCACTAGCTTGTTTTGAAATAGGAGATTTATTATAGTTTCTCTTTGATCTGGATTCATGTTCTAACACATGCATATCATAATTGTTCGTGGTAATCAGGGGACAGCTCGATTGATGATCAATTCATTTGCTTCTTCACTATGGATGATGCCATTTTCAAAGCATTGTAGGGCAGATAATCCATACTGGAACCATTTCTCTGGGGGGAATAGGAACAGGAAGGCTCATCAGACTTATCACTGTGACGAGCAAGAATTTCGGATGAACTACTCTGGTTGGCCAACAAATATTATCAATATTGAAATCCCTTCAATCCGTGGTAAAATGTTGACCCTCATGCAAGTATTGTGGTTGAGATGTTATTATGCTCATATGTATTCTTTGCATCTTATATGGACAGGATTTGAAGCCTATCCATCAGTTACTGAAGTATCTGAGACTAACTTGTCTAGCACAGAATGTGGACTCCCTACTCAGTTGTCTTTCTCTGCTCGTGAAATATCAGATGGGACCTTTTTCAAAGCAATAGAGGATTTTGACCCAGACAGCAAGAGGAATCTGTACCGATTAAAGAAGTGGGTACTTTGTTAATAATCATGAAGAATATAATTTTGCACACTTGTTTTCCAGACATTGGATGCCTTTTTATCACAACTTCTGTAGTCTATGCTGCTAGGCTGAAACTTAGTCTGTTAATCTGCTTACAACGTCTAAATTTCATTTCTTTGTCAGTGGTACAAACTTCCTGCAGTCTTCAATTGCTATTATACTTTTTGGGTTAGTGTGTTAGTGTAGACACCCTTTAGTGCCAGTGGTAAAGGATACATTCTGCTATTATATATTTCTCCATTTTCCTCTTCCAATTCTTTTACAAGGTGGACATCCAAGATTAAGGCATCTTCATTGTAGTTTCCCAATTTTGAGTGGATAAATGTCCTAAAATGGCAGTTTCTGTGTTATGCTTGTTGTCCCATAACTTTTTGCTTCTATTTCTTTGTATATTTTGAACTTTTATCAGGCATAGTTGATGTTGATGTCTGGTTTAGCTTTCCAACTGGACTCTGTTTGCAATGCTGTGTATTTCAGGTCATATCATGATGATCCAGTTTTAAATCCACTTACACCGTGGGACAGGCCACCTATAAAAAATATATTTTGTATCTACGGAACAGACTTGAAAACTGAGGTATATTTGCAATCTCCTAGTATTAAGATATTTCCATTTTTCATGACTGAATCAATTTAACATGATTGGCGTTCTTGGTTTTTTTATTTGGTTATCACAACAGTGAATTTGGAAATTTAATGTTTGTAATGCTTGTTTTCATCGTCTTTTCCCTGCTTGAAACAGTTCGGGTATATTATTACTTAATTGTATTTTGTTATGAAAAATGCTGCCAGGTTTGTAAGTGATAACAACTTCAATGAGTAATATAAGTATAACTACTCATGTTTAGTTGTGTCAAATTTTTGCTTACATATATGAACTCTTCAGAATCAGACATGATCTTATTGAAATGTGCTAATTTATTTTCTTCATGTAAGCTTCGGTTACAAGTTCAGTAACTGTAACTGTTATTATTGCTTAATTTCTCCATCCATGCATCATGTGTCAATCAGTTTTAGTGACAATAAGAACTACTGCTAGATTGCATTCATCCTAAGATATCTCTTTCTTATGACTAGGGATTTGTTGGTGCCTGCTCTACATTTAGCTGGTAATGGTGTTGTGGTGAATGATAGTTTTGGTATCTTGACAATGGAAAAACAGGTTGGTTACTATTTTGCACCAAGTGGCAAGCCCTACCCTGATAATTGGATCATTACTGATGTGATTTATGAGATTGAAGGTTCCTTGTTCTCAAGGTAAATTTCCTCCATAGTTCCGTACTACATCTGTACACAAAGTGTGACTTGAATACAATTACTGCACTGTTGTTATCATATCTGATTTTTTCTTAAGTTCAGCATATGTTCAGAGAGTGACAGTCTTTATGGAAACTCTACAGTGTATAATTTCATAATATTCTTGTAGGTCAGGAAATCTTGTCGAAGGAAATCCAGGAGCTGCAAGTGGGGATGAGACTGTGAGTTAGAAATTACATGCAAGCATTTCAAATTTCAATTATAGAATACGTTTAGATTCTCCTGCTTCAGTATGATTATTTTTGTGGTCTCTTTTTTGAAATAGCATATGCAGCAATTAGTGACACATCATTTAACAGGTACCTTACCATTCTCTTTCTTGGTGCAAAAATTGGCTTGGACCAAAAGTCAACATAACTAGGGCTCCTCAGGTATTTGTTCTCATTTTAGTATATTACATGTGATTTTGTCTGCCAAATTTTAGTAAATTTGATATGTTTCTTCACCAGTAAAGTGGCCTGTATGAGAGTTTTGATTTTTGTTTTCTTCTTAAAATTGCAGTCAGAGCATGATGGTTCTGATGTACAAGTGGACTTGAACGTGGAACATCATTTTGAAGAAGATATTTTACCCAACATGACAAGGTTCCCAAGGGTCAAGTACATAACTTACTATGAAGATTCTGAAAGTATACCAGGAAAGAGGACAGCCGTTTGGGAGCTTGATAAAGGTGTGGGTCCCAACTCATGTTACAAACTGAAGCACAACTTTTCTGTATGGAATTAAGTTTAAAGTATGACCAGCTAAATTGCATCGACTACTATTGCATGTAGATTTCAATTACTCATGCGCATACATACTTGCATTTTAAATATATTAATTTTTATTCTTCTCCTCCTGAATTTATAAATAGGATAAACCCATTATTTAAATATGCAATAAGACTCTTGTAGTTTCTCTATGATTCTTTGTTATAAAAAAATCAAGCTGCTCATCTTTAATGTTACCATCTTTGGTGGTAATGTTTTATTTTCAAAAGCAATTATATATGTTATCCATGAGGAAAGTATTTTAAATAGTTATTGCATTAACACTATCTTAATGTAGCGAATCATAGGAACATTGTTAGATCCCCAGTTCTAATGAGAGAGTTGTGGCTTCAAATGTGGCATGATATCCATCCTGATGCAAAATTAAAATTTGTTACTAAAGGTGAAAGTTTCTTCTCTCCTTCTTCATCTTCTCCTCCTTTTTTAAGCAGTCAGCTGACATGTAAAATCTGCAACAGCCAAGCGTGGACCTTTGAGGGATGACGACTGTTATTGGGATTATGGAAAAGCTCGATGTGCATGGGCCGATTACTGTGAATACAGGTTTGTTCTTTTCAAGACTACTGAATCTTTGTCAAACGTTAAAACTTTCCTTTTCCCCCTCCCCACCTCTTCTTTAATCTTAACTTGATGTTTGGAGATGCAGATACATCTTTGGAGATGTTCATTTAGGACAGAGCTGTAGGTTAAAGAATACTTCGGCAGATCTTCTTTTGCATTATTTATAGATTAGAAGGTATTCCTTTCTTCATTCTCTTTTGCCTTATAGTAGTTTAAGTACATGTATTGAGCTTTGCCTTACATTACCGATGTAATTTTGTTGGAAACAATGGAATCACACAAGAACATGATACTTAGAGATATAATGTGTCGCCGTGTCAGTTGGTAAACATTCTAATATCATTGTCATTCTACAAATCAGTAAAATTTAATTAGAAACGATTCCACTTAATTAAACATTCTAATATCATTGTAACTCTACGATGAATGAGTTCTGATTAGGAATGATTTGTTCACAATAATGGATGTGGTTTTGATGATATTTCAGGTGCTGGCAATGAACGAATCAGATTCCTTGCCATTATTTGCGATTATTGGAGGCACTTGCCATTCACTATAAGTGGGCTCGCTCATCTCCCGTAAAACTTAGCACTTCAGTAATCCTTTTTGTATCAAGCACAACTGAAATGGCATCTCGGAACTTCAGAACGCTTGATGATTTACGCTTGATGATTTTGTCGTTGGTAAACCTAACTTGGTGACTCAGTTTTGTCTTCAATCGATATTGCATCTGGAAGACAGCACTGGTGACTCAGCCCTACCAAACCGTGTCAAGCTGTAACCTTATTTTTTTCTGGTAGCTTCTTCCAAGTATTTCTTGTTTCTATTGTTAACATCATCCCAGGAAGTTTTCGACGATAAATATGTATTGACCTACAGTCTATCTCTTCATTATTTTTTCAGTGAAAATATGCTAAACATTTCTGCATTTACAAGGTATGATGCTATTGTTGCAGATTTTGTATGTTGACACTCGAAAATGTTTTTGATAAGTGATGATCCCGAGTTTACTTAATTCGGAGTTCACCTTAAAACCTTACCCAATGATAAGTGCATTGGGTTTGCAATAAGAACTTGGGAATCCACACTCATATAAATAGTGAACTAGGCTGCTGTGCTGCAATCTGTCAATCAATCCCTTACTCTTTCAGGAAAATACACTACATGTGCTTTCATGGCATGCATTTTTCACTTGAGGGGTTCCTCACTTGTTGAATGGGCAGTATAAGCTGTTTCTTAGCAAGTAGTTAGGGTTAAAAATGGGGTTCACAGTCAAAAAACAGTAATGGCAATCCAAATTCTAAATTTGTATAACAAGTCAAGGAAACAGTAATGAGAACCCATTCTACATTTGTATCCCACCTACAAGGCAATAATCAATTGTTTCTATAACAAAGATCTGTGGTTCATGGATAAAAGCAAAATAGGAGGGGAAAAAAAAGAAATAAATCTAAGAATGCAGGATCTTCCAGAAAAAGTCAGCTAACTGAACCTTTTGATCTCGAAGGAGTATTTGAGTTCCATATGACATCTCTCGTCATCATCTTTGAACTGTGCAAAATTGAAAACCAAAAAAAAAATCAACACATATTCTGTATGCACACATAAAAACTAAAATTTACAAGCTACTACTCGTTATGGAATGACTACAGAATAATGAGACAAAAACAATGTTTTGAAAAGGCAGTTTTGCAAAGATCAAGCAGTGACTACAGATATGTTCTTCAAACCCTAGCAATGACTACAGATGTTGCCTTGCACTCTATAACCCACTGAAAATTTAAGAAATCTCAAAATAGGCACATCTTCCTCTTCTGATCACAATGTGAACAAACATAATCGAGAAACAAAAGAAAGAAAGAGGTATTTGATTGTATTCCAAACCATCATATTATGAATACACTTTTCAATCCCAAATTAAGCTGACTGCATGCAAATATGCTTTGCCTACACACATATACTAACCGCCACGCACCTTAAGCTTTGCTGAGTAAACCCCCCTTGCCAGCACCCCGGATGGAGTGGTCTCCTCTTCTAAGGTGTGCACATATGGTTCTCTATTAGGAGCAAATGTACCCAACATTCCTTTGCTTTGATCAACTGACACCCAAATGGTAAAAGTTAACCATAAGAAAAGAGAAGAATAAGACTTGGAATAATGATTATCATACAGAATATGAGCTTAAAAATATAGAATAAAGGATCTGTGTCTTTCTCTATCCAGTGGGTTGAAGGAAAAACTAAAAACTGTGGTCTTCAAGAATGCAAAATGAGCATCAGATACTTTACCAATCTTATTACCTCCTGCTACCTTAACCAAAGTTGTTGACAGATTTCCATAATAAATTTATGTTACTGTGTTTAAAGGTTTAGCCTACAAATTTCAACAAGCTTTCAAGTTCCAACCATCTCTACTGCATTTAAAACATCTAGAGAGAACAATAAAACAGTATACACCTTGGAGTCCTCCTTTCCACACTGTGTTGGAGTAGGTAAGGCCAGAGACAATGTTGTGCAGAACACTAAATGTTAGCTTAAGCCGAAATTGAGATCCCTCTTGGAGCGTAAACAGGACACGGCCAATCTGATTCTCATCAACAGGCAAGGGAGTGTTGATTTCCCCGAAGTCATCGGAGATGATTCCGATGGAGTGGAATTTGACTTCAGGTTCTATTTGACCTGATTTAATGGAAGACTCTTAGCAAAAGTGGGACAATAGATTCAAAAACCAGAACAAATTAAGGTGTGAATAAAGCACTGGAGTATAAAAGAGTCACTAAGACAAACCATCCAAATCACTTTCCGAGCAACCAAGCAGCTTCTCTTTCCACCTCCTTAAGCTGTCATCATCCTGTCAAATTTGAGTAGTAGACCCCAAATACTTTGATTGTCAATTTCATAAAAACTGATCAATCTAGATGGTTGCATTTGGATGTCAACAGGAATTATATCATTATAATAAGACTGATCTAATTGAGATTTTAAAACCAAATGGTTCTATTGAAGATTTTGAATTATTTCAATTGCAGAGGACATTAGCCTCCCCCAGTTAAACATAATTGGGATTAAAAATTCAGACTTCACTAGAAAGTTTGGGTTCAAGAAAAGGCCTTTTCCTTTCCTGCATTTTTTGAGATACCAAAGACAACATCAATGGATACAAGAAAAAGCATGAATAACCCATTACATATTATTCAATAAAATGAAATCCCATTAAGCAAAAAGTAAAACAAACCCAAATTCAACATTGATCAAAAGAGAGAATTGCAGGAGTGAAAGAAGAAAAAAGAGAGAACCTTGTCTTTCTCAATCTGTTCCTTGAGAGAAACCAAAGGCCCAGGAACAAAACCAGCAACAACCCCATTACTCTTATCATCACCCTCTTCTTCTTCTGCAACATCAAAAACCTCACTTAGCTTTTCAGTCATTTCCTTCTGCTTTTCTGGTCTCCCCTCACTCACAACACCAGCTGAAGAGCTTCCTGATGATGACCCTGGTTGATCTCCTCTCTTCCCACCCTCCATCTCTCTCTCTCTCTCTCTCTCTCACCCAACCGACAATGAAACACACACAGCGTCAGACAGTGACCACCGACAGAAAAAAGGCACAAACCCTTTGAAAAAATGTTTCGACAAAAATCTCAAAAAACAAGAATTATGTTTAACCAAAAGAAGAACAAGGATTATGATTCAAAGAGTGGCAAAAAATAGGTATAAAAGTAACGTACCGGTTTCTCTCTCTTGTAAACTTATAATGTTTGTTTGTCTCTTGTGTTTGTCTTCTGCTTATCGTGTATATATACGTGTATATATATATATATATCTGTGCTGTGTTCGGTGGACCTGACACACTATTTACTATCGAACATTGCACTACACTTTAGAAAGGGCTTCTTTGCTGCCCTTATCTTATTTGTTGGATTATAATTTTGGATTATTGTCAAGTTATTAGTATATTATAGACTTACAGTCACCATATGGCCATAAAAAACAAAAATTAGCTCATATTTCTACTTGAGCTCCCATACATGAATATTGTTTCTCTAATGCAGAATGCAGCTACGTAAAGGATCAATGCAAAATGGTGCAGAGTGTTTGAACACTCTTTTATAATTTACGTTGATAATGCGGGACGGTGGAGAGTAGTCGAACACTTTTCATAATTTATGTTAATATCTCTCGTATTATATTAACGACGTTCTATAAATATTAGTTCGCATTTCTATTATTTCCTTTTTTTTTATATTCGAGCACAAATCGTAAGTGTGAGAATAAATGTTGAATCACTAAAGTTATAAAACTCAACTAAGTGAATATTGAGTTTGTTAAGAAAAAATGGAATATTAGGGGGTTTAATTTGTATTTTTGAGAGTGTTTGGTGAGTGATGACAAAGATTAGCCATATCATTATTGCGATCTCTAAATAGGGTAAGAAATGGATGTTGAAGCAAATCCAGTGAAATTTACTAAAATAATAGCAAGTGCAAATTGCAATAAATCATTTGTGGACATTGGCACACCTGTCATGCATGATTAGTCATTACTACATGATTTTTTTATTATTATTATTTTTTAGAATAGTCATCACTACATGATTAAAATAATTTTAAAAACTTAATTAGGAAATAAACAAACCTAAACAAGTAAACAGTTAAGACAAATCTGCTATTGTATACAAATTCCAAAAAAATTAATGGGTTTATAATCATTTGAAAATTTTGAATAATAACTTGGCCAAAAAAAAGAAAATTTTGAATAATAAAGATTTCTCAGGACATGGAGAGAGAATTTCGAGAGAGAAAAGTGAAATTATAAAAAGCTGTGGGTCCGTGGGACCCTTTAATCTGTACGATTAAAGTCAAAGTTAATTAATCGTGAGTTCGTGCCTACTTCGTGGCCAAAAAAAATAAAAAATTAATCGTGAGTTCGTGACAACTTGCACCTTCAGTAATGCAATTGACTCTGTGGACCAGACTTAGGTTAATGGGCTTGGGGAAAAAAAGGCCAGGAACTGAGGCCTAAAAACAAATAGGAACCGGATTTGGATTTATGGGATTGGGGAAAGAAAAGGCCTTGGGCCTTCAATTCCATAGTTTGATTACCTATATTATTAATTCATTGTAAATAAGCTTTAAATATGAATATGGCGACAGCAATATGAACAAAAAAGGTGAAATGATTTTCTTCATATAAAGCATAAACATAAATGGAAGGGTTAGAATTTTAAAAGAAAATACAAAAAACATAAAGTTATTGCTTAAAACTTCTAACTCGTTTTTTAGTTAAAACGAGGTGTAATCCAATAAAAAAATACTGCACTTTAACAGATACAACACAAAATTTAAAGATTCTAACTAAATCATCAAGTCACACAGACCCAACAAATGAAGGGTATCAAAACTTACACATCACAATTCAAGAATGTGACTGAAATTTACAAGGCTGTGGCCAACAGAGTTCCAATAAGTAAAGACTTTACACCATGTATATTTTTGTCCACTGGATAATATATATATATATATTCACCAAACATTACTCATAAAAATTCAAGAAAAAACAACCCAAATAGGAAAGAGTAACTTTGTTACAATAGGAAAATAATTGACCTGCCTAAATGGCACAATACCTAATTCTCTTTAATACTCATAAATTTTCAGTCCTAATGAAATCAAGTTTTGACCGAATTACATTTACATTCTTGGCCACATTAAAGATTTCGTAAGAACATAGCAGATGCAGTGTTCATGAACCACAAGCAAATTAATCTTCATGTGGCCTAATTTTTTAAGAAAATTAATGTAGGCTAACAAATTCACAATCACTCTGTACCTAATTACTCAGTAATCTTTGCTCCATACCATTGATTTGTGGCTAAGAAGATTATTACGACACCCAGTTTTAACATTTTCAAACGGCTTTAACAGTCTCTACAAGTATACTGGACACGTGGCGGTTGTATGTGGGATAACAGAATGTACTAACAAAAAGTACCCTGGTGGGAAATCTCTTGCATTGATTGATTGATTTGATTCCATAATTTTATTAAGTTAATTAGTACGTGTTCAGATTAAGCATGCTTTTTCAATAAATTATGGATTGTGCCACGTGTCCTCTCGACATTGATATATATAATTATGTCACGTGGGCGAAGAGACAAAATTACAAGACTTTCCTAATTAAGGTGAGAGAGTCTTGTAAATGTACACGAGTGCTTCGGTTGTAAAAAAGTGAATACGACTATACGAGACTAGTTGTAAACTCGAGAGTGTTTAATATATTAAGAGAAATTTAATGAGTATTATGACTTAATTAGAGGTTTAGCTGTAATGCTTTACACTTCGTTTACGCATGACTCTTGTTTTAGGCAATCATATCTGTTGATATATTGTTTCTATCTTAAATAACTGAAAGATTTAATTATATGTAATTCATATTACGCATAATTTATACTTATTTATTGACTCTGGTACATAAATATTTATTATCAAAGTTGAGTATTTATGATTTTATTAGAGACTTGGCTTATACAATGTAATGAGTAAACTATCATGATTTAATAATTTTATTAATATATGTATAATTGAACATATTCATAATTAGGATAATATTTTCTCATTAGACAATTTGAATAATTTAAACAACACATTTAGCCAAAAGTATCGATAGGCCTATTTGGTAAGAGAATATATTCTAATCTTTTATATATGAAATCTTGCATTTGATAAAAACTAATTAAGTGTATATTGAGAAGATTTTGTTGATAACAAATTAATTACAAACAATAAGTTTAATGCCCAAAAAGAAGTCATAAAATTTGCAGTAGATAACTTATGTCATATATTATATAGTAGATGTATGATAAATTAGAGAGCTTCTATGGAATAAACAGTTGATGTCATACATCAGAACAGTTGATGAATAACAGATTAGAGAACTTCTATGAAATAGACAATTCATGTATGTACCAGTATTCAAAAGTGGAAAACTATAGGCTACAAATTAAAATAGTGTACCCTTAAACAAAAGTCAAAAGTGGATGTATATATCTTGTACCAAAAAAAAAAAAAAAAAAGTGGATGTATCATATACAATTACAACGTTTGCATGTGAGAACTTTCCACCAAATGATCGAATCGAAACCCATCCCTCATCATCCCAGCAAGCAAACATATATTTATATTGAGGGCAACTCGATCAGACTCTTTTGTGAGGCTAGCATGCTAAACCCACACACTTTTCGAGGTGAGTGTTTCAATCAGAGAATGACACGTAGGCAGCATATGTTAGAAGGAGTAGAGTGCTTGTGCACACTAACTAGTATATATACGTAGTAGAGTTCTTGTACCTAACCCGATCATATCGTAATTAATACTTATGGATAAAAACCTAAAACTTAAAAAGAGTGCAAAAATCTCTAACACACATTCAACGAACCAGTTTTTCTTTGATGTCATGAACATATACATGATACATTATATAATATTATATAATCGATCTCCCATGCATGTGTACATATATATATATATATATATAATTGTTCATTTATATTATTATTATATATATTATTTTATAATAATATTATTATTATATGATGCCTATATATTACGTGACCCATTAGCCAATCATGCCCCTAGAATGCTTGATCAATATATTTTATATTTGTATTTGTCTGGGAAGCATGCAAATTCAGTAATCAGTATGCTGTATATATGGAAATAGTGTACGCGCGTTCTGAATAAAATAAAAAATTGTTGATTTGCATGCATCAGCTAGTACTCCTAGATCCCTTGATATTATCTTGATTGAGTCTGAATCTATTGGTCTTTAATTTGTCAAAAACTAGACTTCCATTAATAATTATTTTCTCAATATAAATTTCAAATATTAAATTCTAATTCCTAAACACTTAATTCTAAACTTCAAAATAACATGCTTTGGTTATAAGCACAACATAATTAATTAATTAGGTATAATAAGCTTAAACATAAGATATCATGGAGTTGTACGTTGAGTAGACCATTCGGAAGCAGGGCCGTAGAATTGCTCACAATGCAACAATGTTAGATCACTCATCTCCCAAATTAAAAAAAAAAAAAAAAAACAGAAGATATCATTTATTTCGTGTAATTATTTCTCTAATACAAAATGCAAGATAAGAGATTAGTATAGGATGTGAGATGACGTTTGAACATTTGAGTATGACAGACTTTAATTTGTTCAAATGTTGTATGGTACGTTAGTGTTCGAATGTTGAGGGATTATAACTAGCTCTCGAAGGTTGTCTCACACACCTCATATATATCCCAACATTTTTATTTTATGCAAGTTTTAATATAAGGGTAGTGCATGCCTGCATGGAGCAAATTAGAAGTCATGGTCGGCCCAAGAGATCCTTTCGTCTCAATCTAGCTCTCAATGTCAGACCATATCTGAAAATAGAGGCTATAACACCCACAAACCGCCGCCAAATTACTTCTCTATAAATACCAAAACCCTCCATCACATTCTCCTCATCTATAGCCTATAACCAACATCCCATAAAATTTATTATAAGCTAGCTATCATTGCTTACCAGCCTTTGGATTATTCTCTCCCTTTAATACCAAAAAGAAAGAAGAAACAAATGGCTCTACAAAGTCATTTATTCTCCTTCTGTACTATTGTTATTCTCTCTTTTATTAGTACTATTTCATGTTTCAAAGAGAACTCACTTCATAGCTATGTTGATGACCACAAATCTTTATCTGGGTTTTATGATTCTTCTTCTGGAGCTCACCCTTCATACATGAGCACCATTCAGAATGTCAAGTTCATACAACCCATTAGCCTCAGAACTCAACTCTTCGGTATAAAGAGGCTTCAAGAAGTGGGTGCCACCTCATCATCAGCTTCTGTTAAAACGTTTAGTGTTGATGACTTTGGAGCTAAAGGAAATGGTGCAGCTGATGACACACAGGTACATAGTAAATTACATTACGCACTAGTCACATATTACGTTGTCGATCTGTTTGTTTGCAAATGTGGTACAAATAGTTTTATGTGTGTTTTTTGTTGAATCGATTAATGTTTAATTTGTTTCTTTATATCGGGTTGGTTTTTAGGCATTTGAGAAGGCGTGGCAGCAAGCTTGTTCTTACAATGGAGCAGTGGTTCTTGTGGTGCCCAATAAGAAGAGCTATCTTGTTAGGCCAATCACATTCAAAGGATCATGCAAATCTCATCTTACAATGCAGGTAATTAATTAAAATTGTGTTTAAAATATAAAATGTGAGAGATCGAAATTAATTAGTACTCATATATATATACTATCAAATTACAATAATTAGTAGTACGTGTTTTGTTGGAAAACTTCAGATTTATGGAACCATAAAAGCATCTGGTGACCAGTCAGACTACAATGAAGAAGACTCTAAGCAGTGGCTTGTCTTTGACAGCGTTCCGAACTTGTTAGTTCAAGGTCCTGGAACCATCGATGGCAATGGAGAAACATGGTGGCAAAGCTCTTGCAAGAAAAGAAAAGCTCCCTGCAATAAGCAGGCACCCACAGTACGTATCTTCGTGTTTAAATTTGAAAATATTTTCTTGTCAGACAGTGTGTAATTTGATATGTTATATTGTTAGCTAGATACTACAATATGGTTCGATTGAAAGTCTATAATTAATTGAGTAGCATTAAGTTTGAAATTAAGGGTGTCTTTGCAAATATTAATTTTACATTTGGAAACTAAATATATGCAGGCTGTGACCTTCAGCAACTGCAACAACTTGGTAGTGAGGAATGTGCATATCCAAAACGCACAGCAAATGCATGTTCGATTCGAATATTGCACAAATGTTGTAGCTTCCCATCTTACTGTAACAGCACCAGAGGATAGTCCCAATACCGATGGAATTCATGTTACAAGTACCCAGAACATCACTATCTCAAGCTGTGTTATAGGAACAGGTATATTTAAGCATCAATAAATTAAAGAATTAACTTCATTAACCAAATATTATACGTCTAATTTAAAGTAGCCTAATATAAACATAATGTTTTTATCTATTTATTTGGGTTGCAGGTGATGATTGTATTTCTATTGTGGATGGGTCCCAAAAAGTGCTAGCCACAGACATAACTTGTGGACCAGGCCATGGAATCAGGTAATTTCAAATTCAAAACTCCACTTCTTCAACGTGCAAAAATTTTTTATTATCTAAATTGCATATTCAATTAAGAGTCAACATAATTAATGACTCAGATTTACAGTCTAGCTAGTATGTTTATATTGCGAGATTGTCTCGTAAAAAACATGCCCGTATAAATCAATATATAATATTAATGCTAGCTTGTTCGTTTTGATCATTTCATGGTGCGCTTATCATCAGTATTGGAAGCTTGGGAGAAGATAGGGCAGCTGACCATGTATCACAAGTAACAGTAAATGGAGCTAAGTTTTCTGGAACCTCAAATGGAGTGAGAGTCAAGACATGGCAGGGAGGGTCAGGACTTGCAAGCAACATTATTTTTCAGAACATGCAAATGAATAATGTGGAAAACCCCATAATCATAGACCAAAACTACTGTGACCGCAAAGACAAATCTTCTTGCAAACAACAGGTAAATACAAACAATATATCGTACTACGTACTTTGAATTTGATCGAATTGACATGTTAATTAATTTCTCCTAAGTCGAAAATTATTAATTTACTTTGTTATTGCAGAGCTCGGCAGTGAAAGTGCAAAATGTGTTGTACCAAAACATTAGAGGGACGAGCGCTTCGGACGCTGCCATAACATTTAATTGCAGCAAAGCCGTTCCATGTCAAGGGATTGTACTGCAAAATATTCAACTGCAGCAAGGGAAAGCCCAATGCAGCAATGTTAAACTGGCTTACAAAGGAGTTGTTTCTCCTCAATGTCCTTGAGAAATTTCAAAAAAAAAAAAAAAATAGTTATAATTAAGGGCATTATAGATTAGATTGAATTTGGCACTGTAATTATGTATCTATACGTACCAATTGTAAAAAAAATAATTGTAATGGTCTGTTGTTAATTTGTCTGTAATTCATTAGTCATTGATTCATTGTCATATTAATTAGTTTGAATTTTATATCAATAAAATGATTTGAAGTTTACACCATATATGGACCATCACAGTTCATGTTTACCCAAATTAAGTTTTCTAGTTTTTTGGGTTGTCCAATTCATCATATCGATCTTAACAGAGTTATGGACAAAAAATTGACAGCAAAATTTCAATAATTAACTCAAACAAATCTAAGTCGTTATCTATAATCTAAATGATAATGACTACGAAATTAAGTGTTTCCAGTACCACTAATAAGTTAGTCAAAGAGTATAAGAGAAGGTTTTTATGTTTGGTAAGGAGATCGAATAAAAATCCATGGAATCAAATTTCTTCAATCTTCAGACAAATTGACAAGTCACATGTGTGCACATCATAATAGAGATGTACCGCCAATTATTACTAAACAAATACTTTATTGTTGATTAAAAAAAAAAAACATATATTCTCAAGGTTATCAACAATCTTGACCTTTTGCCCTGTCCTTTTACTGTTTGGTATTGAAATAATGGGTATAGATTGCTTTACAACCAAGGTCTCCACACAGATCACTATAGGCTATAGCCTTACATCAAAAAGTATGAAAAATTTCTATCAAAGAACAAAAAAATTACAACAGTAGTTTTTGACAACATTACAAAAACAAAGATCTTTGTGCACGGCCTTGTAGAAAGTAGTTATGTATTCTGGTGATACAGTCATCATTGTGTAGCGGATTATCATTTATTTTTTCTTTTTATTATTCTTCTCTTTCATCATCTAAGAGGATGTATAAATGTGGGAGAGAACTTTGAAGTTGACAGCAAATTCGAAGGTTTACATGGAATGTATATGCATGGTTATCTGAAGGGTTCAACAGGAGCAGACTCTTCAAGAAAGACTGCAGCCTCAAAACATTCAGCAGCTTCTAATTTAGAAGATGGGGTTCCCTGGGCTTCGTAAAGTAGGCCAAGATTATACCATGCAGAATGGTTTGTTCTATCAAGGCGTAATGCATTCATCATAAAGCTTTTGACAACTGCTTGTGAGCTACCAAGCCGTCTGAGAACAACAGCTGTAGAGATCAAGCTTGGTACATGGGAGGGATTAATATCCAAAGCTTCTGAAAAAGCTTTCAGAGCTTCTTTGTAGAGGCCCTTAGTTTCATAAAGTACACCTGCAGAATCGACGAAGTTCCACAGCATTAGCACAATGCACCAGCAGAAGTTCCCACAAATAGTATACACACAGATGCCCTTATTTCTTTCTCAAATGTAATGCTTTGAAGCCAAGATACTGCACTCTAACTTGAACAAATCGAGGAGGAAGTTCAGAGGTATTTGGCAAAGAGAACCTCAGAATCCATTTGTTAGTTGAAAATTATAAATATTTGACAAAAAACTGACTCTAGGTTGGTAAAAAGAAAAAACATAAGGTTACAAAGGTTCTCAAATTTTTGGAGAAGCTGGACGACTAAACTTAACATCATAGTGTACAGTAAGTTCAGTGCATACTTTAAGGCACTCGCTGAAACAGGATTCATGAAATATTAACTGTATCCAACCTAATCCTTTTTCAAAACTTCTCTTTTATTGATTTTTCTGCTACAAACAACAAAATATATCATACTTTGATTACTTTCTTCCATGAACATTTAATCAGCGAGTGATCTAATTGTTAGCAGACAATGAAAACTAGAGCACTTTGATCCATCAAGAAACTGATTGGAAGAAAAGAAAGCACAAACCAAGTGATTGTCTGAAATTACCTGTCACATGACATCTACTAGCAGAGTAAGAAGTAATAGCTTTAGATTTGGAAATACAAATCTCAGCATCCCTCCATTGTGAAAGATTTATGTAGACATATGCCAGGTCATGCCATATTTCCAATTCCAACCTTCCAGCAAGATTTCTATTACTCTGCCATTAATAATAAAAATGAAGATTAGTTGCAGTGGAACAATTTTATCTGAAAACTTACGAAAGCATACACAAACAAAAGATGTCTGAGGTAACAGAAACTGTGTTCAGAAAATGGATCCGCAATTATCCCAATATACTTTTCATTAGAGCAAAAGAAGATTATCCATTATAAATACTGCAATTAAGGCTATGATTCTGAACATTTATAACATCAAGAAGTGGATTCTTTGAATACAATTTATTGACCAAACACTCACAGCGTAATCTAACAACATGAATTTATGAGCCTACTTCCTCTATTCCTTCAATGAAAACAAAGAGATCCATCAAATTTTGTAACATGAAGATGATACCTCAACACATCCATTATTCCCTTTCCTTCTCTCCTGGACGTCACGTCCAGAATACAAACTGGCTACAAACCACCTATTACTATCATTTGGTCACAAGTTCATGAGTAGTAATGACACAAACAAGGGATCACAATAATTCCAAAACAGCATTTCAGTATCAACTGTATATGTGAAGTAATGCATCCAATGCCAAAAGAAGCATTCATTATAAAGAAAAAAGAAAAAAGAAAAGAAAGAGAAAACCTGTTGCTCAAATAGATTGACTAAATATGTGGGAAAAATAACCCAAGAATGGACCTTAAGAAGCTCCTTCCCATAACCAAAGTTTTTATTCTGTACTTGAAGAACAGCGAGAAGCTCAGTGTATGTCGCAATGGCACATTTAAACTGACCCTGCGCAATTTGAAGTTTGGCTTTGGTTCGCAACAGTTCTCCTTGATCCCATTTCCCTGTCTGGTCCAAAGCAGCATCAATGATTGTTTCAGCATCCACAAACCGTTTCTGAGCTGATAATATCCTACTCAACAACAACCAACCTTTAACATTAGAACCGCCTTGCAGCTTTAGCATTTGCTTTGCACAATCAAGTGCAGCATCCAACTTTCTCTGTTCAGCATATTCTAGACTGAGATGGTAAAGAATAATGGGGTCACTCATTGTTGTCATTCTCCCAGCAGTTTCTAGGGCCTGAAGTGCCTCAGTCTGTCTTGTCACCCTCTCATAATCAGCAACCACTGATTTAGAATGTGCTGAAAGTGATAAGCCCAATAAACAAGAAGCGGTACTTTTCAATTGATCACAATTACCATTCCAACTCTCAACGGCTCTGAAGGCAAAACCTACCCCTTCTTCTGCATGACTGGGGTTTTCCCCACATATCTTTGATGCCATCAACAAAGCTGGAACACACATTGGATCCTCACTTTTACTCAACAATTTCCTAAGCAGATTTAAAGCAACTGAATCCTCTCCTGCTCCATAGTAACAGAGAGCTAGTTTGAGATATCTTTCTTTCCGATCAATAAACCCAGGCAGCAATTCTTCAACTTGATTAGCTAAGGCCCTGGAATCCCCTGAAACAGATAGAGCGAACGAAAGATGATCCAAGATTGATGGATCCCACTCAATTTTCTTAAGGGAAACTTTTCTAAGTAGTATCATTAACAGAAGAATAGCCTCTTCTAAATTGTTTCTGGGTACAAATGAACTATCCAATTGGGAGCGGAGGTTTGGGGGGCTTGCTTCAGCTCCACTGTACAGAAGAAAAACGGCAAACTCCTTCTGAATCTTTGCAGTAGTTTCCACCTCAAGGTTCCAATGATGGAGTAGAGCCCGTCTGTATGACAAGATGACTTCATGCGGACAATCAGAAAGATTCCATAATTCTGGGAGCAACTCGACATTCTTATTTATAATCTCCTGCAACTTGCAGTCAGCACCAAAGTTTTGAGGCAAGCCTTCTGGTAATGTAGATTCAACAATGTCCAGAATAACTTTGCAAGATTGAGCAGCTTCTGCAAGAGTAACTAAAGATATACATAAGCCATGCAGTGATGGTGTGATTATCATGTAAAGCTAACAGATTCCTTCTTTCTTTTTCTTTTTCCTGTCCTAAGTAACAACACTCAAGACTGTGGTGTAACATAACAGAACACTATATTCAATGGTTTGGCGGTGGCATTATTACTAAATGATTTAAAACAGATTATATTCTCATAAAACTAATACATATTAATCTTTTATCAGTAAAAGGCCAAGAACTAAACCACCTCAATAAAGTAATTCAGTGCAGGTCAAAATTATGTACAGTCTCACAACATCCAAGATTCAACAAAGAAGAAAGAAAAGTATGTACCTTTAAATCTCCCAAGACTCTGCAATGATTTTGCTTTGAGATATATTGCTTCCAGAAGTAAACTGACAGCACTTAAAGACAATGGTGGTGTAGAAAAACTTTTAGAACGTCTCCTACGACGTTCAACTCCTCTTGCAAGGGTGATTTTTATCTTCGGAGTCACTGCAGCAACATCTATTCCTTCAAATACATGTAAAGCAGCTTCTATGTTTCCTTTCTGATATTCGTATCTTCCTAATAATGCTCTTGCTTCCTGAAATTGCAAATTTTGTAGCTTTAGAATACAGAAATAACTGCCAAGGTCACCAATACAAAGACTGCATTGTTGCAGACAGGCTCTTAAGACAGAGATCTCTGTTTTCATTGTGAAAGTCTGACAGACATGCTTTAACATGCAAAACCTCTATTGGCTGCATTTTAATTATCTCCAATAGTCTCCCGCGTACCTAGTCTTTCCCCTAAAAAGGTAAGGGTGGCCAGATAGTATGTGAAGCAACGACAAAATGGCCTATTTTCTGAACTCAACAACAGCCTTAATCTACGATGGAGATGATGGATTTGAATGTGTTTATGTCTAGACCCTGACTACTAATGACCAAATACTCATACATTCAAGGATCATAGAATGATAAAGCAATAGAAACTAGGTTTGACACAATTCATCACAACGCCTATTTATCAAAATCCTTCAGAAACTTCAGAGATATAAAAAGAAAACTGTTTCTTAGGCTCAATAATATTATTAGATTTCCACCTAGGACTTCTTTTAGAAGAAAAAAAAAATGTTAAGAGAAGAAAATTGATGGTTCGGCAGATAAGCAGTGTTTAAAGCAAACAAACCTCGTAGTTCAAAGAACCATTCTCACGCAGAGATGATTCAGCTTCTTCTAAAGTGCCAGTGTGCGGGTTCGTGGTAACCACACCAGCTAGTGCTGAATGCTCACTTCTCGTATAATCCTTGGTTGCAAGGGATTCAATTTCTGAAGGAACTATTTCATCTGGTTCTCTTAAATTCTCTCCCGAGCAGAAACACTTCATCATGTTTCCAAAGTTCCGCGCAGTTTTACCACTCCTCCCCTTTTCAGTTCCACTACTCCTCATGATGCTTCACTATGCTCCAAAATCTTCAACCACCAAAACCAGCACCAACAGTAATTCAGAACTTCATGTGGGAAATTGAAACATTCCCATTACTAAAGTTTACTGATAACCATTAGATCATGATCAAATTAAGATAGTGGTCAATCAGGCAATGAAGCATTACAGCTCAAACTTTTGCAGACGAAAAATATTATAAAAATCAAAAAGACTAACTAATCTTCCACATTATGGAGCAAGTAATACGGGAACCATCACTGAAAAACAAATACAAACTGAAATTAACATAAAGAAAATTCTTCAACAAAAATAAACATATAAATTCAGAACATTTTAAGGCCAAGACCCTCTTCATCATTCAAAACAAAAACTTACCTATCAAAACCAAAAACCCATTAGTTCACCTCCACCAGTAGCATCAAATTTCAACCCCAACCACAAATAATGATGAAAATAAAAAATTCATGATAAATGGCCAAAACTACATCCAAAGGACAATTCCAAACCCTAGAAACAGGGGAAACAATCTTCAATTGTATAAATAGCCAATGAAAAAGCAATCAAAGTTCAAACACACCTTATGTTTTTGCAAAACATAAAAGCAGAGGCCAATACCCCACGACATAAACAGCAATACTCATTACTTCAATTTATTGCCAATCAAATCCACCTTTGGTGAAATCTTTGAATCTTTCTTTTCTTTTCCCTTTTTCGATTCAGTACGTGATTTGTGTGCAAAACAGGAATGGAATTTTTGAAATTGAAGCGTGAGCTTGAAGATTGTCTAGGGGTTAAGAAATTGAGGAACTGGGAATGAATAAAACAAAAAATAAAAAGTCAGTTTTCGGGAATTGGGAAATTCGTTTTTGGGGTCCCACATTGAGTATCTAATTTACTTTTACCACAGTGGCTCGCCACGTGGAAGGCTGCGTCGTTGGCGTTAAATGGTACTAACTACACTTTGTGTCTGAAGAAAAAATATTGGGCGCAGTGTAACTAATTTAACTTTATTATTATAATAATACATGATATATTTATATTAATATGATATGTTGAATTGGTTACATCACACTAGACTTAATTAAAAGAGAATCTGATAACTAAAAACGCAGTTAAAAATTAATGCAATTCCATGAAATCAAAACAAAACAAAAGGCAGAAAATTTTTAATTGCCCAGAAACCAAAATTGTAAAATAAGCAAAAACAAAGTCATGGGCAAGAGAATCAACTTCAAAGAAAGCACCAAACACAAACTCATTGTTCAATGACAATGATACAATGAGTTTAGATGAAGACAAAAAGATGGTTGGATGTGAGGATGCCAATCAGCCAGCCTAATATTAATATTAATACAAATAATGTAAGTTGTCTAAGGAACAAACAAGAAATAAAATTTCGGGTTTCGATAAAATTTTAATGAAAATTTTTAAAATTTTTAAATTTCGACAAAAATTAAATGAAAATTACTATCAAAATATGAAAATTTTGAATGAAACTTTACCATATGTTTATTTATCATATTATCTACTAAATTGATGAAAAAATATTGAAGAAACCAAATTATATCGTAGGTTTCATGTGATATAAGATGAATATAATGCACGCTGAAGACAAATACTGTTAAATAAAATTAGTATAATGAATAAATGAAATTAGTATATTATCTATACTCTATAATAAATACACTAAACCCTATATATTTTATAATCTATATTCTATATTGTTTAGGATATGGTATATGATATATGATATTGGTATTTTAAATTATTTTTTATATAAAAATATATTAGAGTTTACTAATTTAGGGTTTCAAAACAACTAAACGAAATTTCAAAACGGTCAAACGAAACCCCAAACCATTTTTTTTCTTTACAATTGCTCAAAGGCACCAAACCTCAATCAACCTAAACTTTTTAATTTTTTTTTCCTTTTTTTCTTTTTTTTTTCTTTTTATTTCCTTCATTTTTTTTTCTTCTTTTTCTTTCCTTCCTTTCCTTTCCTTTCTTTTCCCCCGAGGCTCTAGCGCTCCACTGTTTTTCTTCTTCAGTTCTTCATCCTCTCTCTCTCTCTGCATCTCCCCCTGCTCTCGCCCCCTGCCTTCACCTCGTTGCCCCGTCGCCCCCCTGCCCTCACCCCGTCGCCCCCTGCTCTCGCCTCTCTCTCCCTCGATCTCCCCCTGTCGTCGCCTCTCTCGCTCGATCTCCCTTGCCGCCACCCCTATTTCTCCCTCGATCTCCCCCTGCCATTGCTCCATTTTTCTCCAAAAACCAAGCCTTCTAAAACCAGATCTCACCGAAAATTTCGCCGAAATTTCAATCATTTCAACGAAATTATCTCGAAAATTTAACAAATATGGGTTTCGATTTCGACACCCAAAAAAATCAAAATTTTCACCGAAAATTTCAAAATTTAACACCCTGGGAACAACAAATACAATTCTTAGACCCAAAGTATCCCATTTGAATGAGTGATGAAACCATTGAAATTTGTTTTAAGATTTTAACAATTGACTTTAGTTTATCTTTCTTTTATTGGGAAAATAGAAGCCAGGTACAAGGGTTTAAATTTCGAAGTTTTCGGCGAAATTTCGCCGAAAATTTCGTTTTTTAGGGGTTCCGAAATTTTAACACGGATTTGACTAAATTTCGGAAAATTTCGGCGAAATATTCGAAATTTCGCCGAAATTTCAAGCGAAATTTCGAAACAACCCAGAAACCCAGCCGCCTCAAGAGGGGCGGCGGCAGGGGGTGGCCGGGGGGCGCGGCAGGAAGGAGATCGAGGGAGATCTTGGGCGCGGCGATCTTGGGCGTCTTTCTTCTTCTTCCTTTTTCCTTTTCCTGGGTTATCTTTTTGGTTTCTGGACTTTTCAGGTTCTTCTTTTTTGGGAAAAATCAGAGAGAAATGGAGAGTGATGGGTGTGAATGTGATTTATATGAAGGAGGAGCAGGTGGTGTTGTCCAAGCATAGATAGAACCGAACAATGAGAACTGGGTATATGGGATCTAAGTAGAATCAGAAAATGGAATAATCTTGCAGACCAAATAATACCGAAAAACCAAATTATTTAAAAGAAAGAAACCAACAAAACAAAACAAGCTTCTAGAGAGAGAAATTAAAAAGGATACAAAAAAAAGGGAATTTTTAAGAGTGTTTTTCATACAAAGAGAAAGAGAACTTGGGGTTGAATATTCGAAGGTATGAATTGTGAATTTGTGATTCGCTTTTCGTTGCTTATCTTAGTTATCTATGGGCTGGCAATGACGTCAGCACCTCCACACCTACTTTTTTTTGTTTTGTTTTTTAATTTCTAATTTTTATCAGATAAGATCAAAGATTAAGAAGGCCAAACAAGCAAGTGGTGGCTGCATTAACAAAGATGCATTTGCCACGTGATACGGACGCCACTAATATTCTGACCTCAATAATATTAGTACTTCATCTTTCATACTCTCACACCCTCCCTCGTTATACCTACTCTCTCTAATATCACCAAGCAAACAAAACCAAAAACCTTACTTGTTTTTAAACCCTAAATTTGTAAACTCTAATATATTTCAATATAAAAAATAATTTAAAATACTCTAAAGAGCCTAAACCCTAATATCATATACCATATCCTAGTTTGAGGTTTTTAGGCAATTGAAAAAAAAAATGATTTGAGATTTCGTTTGGCCGTGTTGGAGTTTCGTTTAATTGTTTTTAAATCCTAAACCAATAAACTCTAATACCTTTTTATATAAAAAATAATTAAAAATATCCTAAAGGACCTAAACCCTAATATTCTATACGATATCTTAAATAATATAGAGTATAGATTATAAAGTATATAGAATTTAGTGTATATATTATAGAGTATAAATAATATATTAATTTTATTTATTCATTATACTAATTTTATTTCATAGTATTTGCCTCCAGTGCGCATTATATTCATCACATATCACATGAAACCTACCATATAATTTGGTTTTTTTCAATGTTTTTTATCAATGTAGTAGATAATATGTTAAATAAACATATTGTGAAGTTTCATTCAAAATTTCCGTATTTTGATAATAATTTCCATCGTTTCCGTCGAATTTTTGTTGAAATTTAAAAATCTTCGAAATTTCCGTCGAAATTTCCATCGAAATTTCCATCGAAATTTCCTCGAAACCCGAAATTTTATTCCTTGGCCAGGTATTAGTTCAACATCAATAGTACTATTAAATTCCCAACAAAAAATAGTACTATTAAATTACCACTAAATCATTAACAAACAAAAAGTTTATACAAGACCAAAGAAAACATTTGGTTGTTATATTATATTATTATATAAAAATTTTCAAAGTGATAGATCTAATTTCTATTATAAAGATAATACATAATATTTTGGGTTTTTTTAATATTTAGTACCTAAATTTTGACTATTGTCTTGATGTGGTACCTAAACTTTTATTTGTCCCAATTGAGTACCTAAACTTTTATTTTGTGTCTAATAGGTACCAAAATGAATTTCTGTTAAATTTGTCAACAAAAGTTAGGGGCAATATAGTCACTTCAAAAAATTTTATTTTTAATTTTTAATTTTTTTTGTTTGTTGTGTTTTTTTTTAATAATTTTAAACATATAAAGAAAATAATTAAAATATACTTTGACTATATTGCCCCTAACTTTTGTTGACAATTTTAACATAAATTCATTTTGGTACCTATTAGACACAAAATAAAAGTTTAGGTACTCAATTGGGACAAATAAAAATTTAGGTACCACATTAAGACAAAGTTCAACGTTTAGGTACTAAATATGAAATAAACCCTAATATTAATAATATTCACTCATAGTATGACACATTTGATTGGTTATACCACGTGACGAATAATTTCATATGTCTGAAAGTCAACAGGTCATTTTTCTTTCTTTTCACCATTTTTTTTTGGTAAAACAAAATGGTAAAAAATAAAAAAAATAAAAAAAACACTTTGCAATTTAGTTAAATTTATCTGCTAGTTTAAGAAATTTACATAGGGTTCTGGTGATTTGGTCTGATATTTGGTATTTAAGGATTCTTATGGTTTTCATACTTTATTACAAAATTTTAGTCTATCAATATTAAGACGATAGGTCGTATTTTTTCTAAGATTGAAATAGACGATACGAAAAACAGTGAAGGACATGAACTTAATAGAGTATTTTTGTTTTAAAGTGAATAAAAACGGAAGATAGAAGGAAAGCGCAATTAACGTACAAGAACAACAATGAAGATCACAAGGAAGGGATCTTACAAAACAACAACAAAGTGCATGAACAATATAAAACACAGAAAAGTTTAAAACATACAATCAATCAAATCAGAGCTACTTGAAGTTTGGATGAAAATGAAGGTCGTTGTTTTTTTGTACTGGACGTAAACACCATAGAGGTGAGTTTGAACTATAATTGAATGTGTGTTTATGTATAACTGAGGTTTTTAATATTATCTAAATTGTTGTTAATTGAGACCATTAGAGCTTGGATCTCTAATTGTTCTCAGAACAACAAGAGCAAGTTTAATCTCAACTCATACCGCATTTGTTGGTGTATACTTTGACCATGTTGGGCCTCTCTATTGTATTAAGCCATAATGGGCCTTAACTAGGTCAAGTCATACAATTGTAAGGGGAGAGTTTCATATCCTTTATAAATAGGGAATCACACCCGCATAGAAAGGGATCTCTAACATATATAGCACACTTTCTCATTTCTCTTTAGAGCTCTCATACTCTTTTGTACATTGTAAACACAATTATTCATAGTGAAAACCAAAATGCCAAGTGGATATAGCCCTATCGATATCGATATGATCGTAGTGAACCAATATATATTATTGTGTTTACAAAAAATTAGAGTTTAGTCCTTGTTACATTTATTCTTTAAACTGAAATTTTATGAGTTTGTTTTTTCTAAAAAAAAAAAAGCCCTTTGACCATTGCTACGTCAAAAAAATATGTAATCATTTTTTTTTTAAGAGTATAGGGTACAGGTTCACCTCATACTCTCCTATATGGTTGCAGAATGAAATTTGTGGTCGGTGGCTGCATATTAGGTTTTAACTCTGAAATTTTGGGCTGAGTCCAAAATATAAAGCCGATAAACTAGTATCGAGGGCTCGAAGAATAAGCAAAAATGTACTGCTGAACACTCGACGGCAATTGTCGAGTGCTCGGCGCCTAATATACATGAAAAAAAATAAAAATTAATGGACCAATATTATATAATGTTAAATAGTTACAATATTATTGAAGTTTATTTTGAATTCTAAAAATCATAAGCCTTTAATCTGTATAATGTAAAATTAAAGAAATTGAATGGAAATCTCCCTTGTGTTTATTGTGCGAATGTTGTTGAATTTACGTTGACCACTTGACTAAAATTAAGCCAACAACACAAATCATTTTCATCATTTGAGCTAACTCCGAAGACTTAAATTATGTTTTAGATTTGAAATATAACTCTTATAACAAACTTTATTATTCCTTTATAGAAAATCTACTCCTCATTCCCAATAAGATTAGGCGTTTACTAAGTTTATATAAGAGTCATTAAGGTGTGTTAGCAAGCATAATTTTTCAGATTTTGTACGTGTAGAAAGCAAGAGAGAGTTGGATTTCTTTCTTATCATAGTGGAATTAAGTCGATTGAACTTACAAACTAAAGTTGAAGCACCTTAATTCTCTAATTCATTTGAGACGTACCACAACAAATTCTCGATTTTCTTAAAAAATATCCAATAATAGTATCAATTTATATTAATTTCATTTTAAGTTCGAGTGATATTATCATGTCTTAATTTTACCACACCTGATTAACTAGGTATGCTGGTAAATTTACTTGCAGGGTGAAAAAAAAAAAAAAATTATAGACAGCGAACTAACTTAGGTGTGGCTCGCAAACTACATTAATTGTGGCCCAAACAAGGACCTATCTAGTTCTTGACTTGCCAACCCCCAACTCCAAAGAGCCCAGGGATAGAATCGTCATTCCACACTATCCGGTATTCTCGTAATTTTATCTACACCCAAGGGGCAATCATTCAACTCCACATCTATAAATATGGAGAACCCCAACCCCTCCTCCCTATTCCATCTTCTCATTTCCCCCCCCCCCTCTCTCTCTCTCTCTCTCTCTCTCTCTCTCTCTCTCTCTCTCTCTCTCGTCTCTTTCTGAGCAACAATCCTTCTCCGGATTCCGGCTACTAACCGTACGGTCTTCTCTCCCACCCAACCTTCGCCTTCTCTTTTTTTATTTTTTTTTTGTGGGCCCTGATTTTGTTCCCAATCCATTTTCTTCACGATTTCTCATCCAAGAGTCAGTTTCTTTTTTTACTGTTGCGAATTTACCTTTTTACCCCTCGATTTTGACGTTTTGTTTCTATCTTACCTGTCAAGTTTTATCAGATTTATCATCATCTTTTTTTTTTTTTGGGCTTTGGGTTCGGATTTGTGGTGGATTTCATGAACTGCTGTTGCCGACGTGGCATGCACTCAAAGAGCCATGAATACCAAAACGATGCGTTTGCCACCTCGCCGGATTTCGACGACCAATGCGTCAAATAACAAGCGCAAGGAGGAAAGTGGGCTCGACGCGCTCCACCACTCAAAAGCAACCAAGACGCTCAAGCTAGCGGCTACAACCCAAGCCGGCTCGAAGACCCTCCCCGAGCCGCCGGCTCCGTCCGGTCAGCTTCTGGCTGGCTATTTGGCGCACGAGTTCCTCACCAAGGGCACACTACTCGGACAGCCGTGGGACCCAGCTCGAGCAGAGGCCGGAACAACCGGAACCGCTGAGGAGGAGACTACGAAATGGAAGTCTATAGGTGGAGCCGAGCCGAGATGGAGAGCCGAGCCGAAGTTGGAGAACTTGCAGAGATACGTGGAAGTAGCTGATTTGCTGAGGGCTGATGGGGCACACTTGCCTGGTATTGTAAACCCTAGTCAGCTTGCACGCTTTTTACAGTTGTGAGGCAACGGGAGCGTGAGGCAACGCGTGGAGTATTGGCTTTGAGTTCCGAGTATGTGGCAGTTTTGCTTCCGAATATGAAATTACAGTTCTTTTAGGGGGCAAATTGCAAATATGTGTAACTCGCAAGCCGAGGCAAGCATGCATTAGAAATGTGTAATGTGACATCATGTACTCAACGTGTGTGATGAAATTGCTTTCAATTCAAAAAGAAATGGACGGTTTTATGAGCAATCAATGCTTTTTTTCAAGCGATGCAATTGGTCATGTGCATACTTGTTTAATGAACTGCATTTTAGTATTTTGCATAACTAATCTTTTGGGCAAATAATTGATTGGCCTTGTATTTTGGGTCCGATTTGTTTTAAGGAAAATGTTTGGATATTTAACTTTGAATATCAACTTTATGTTCATCGTCAATTACATGAGTTCATGATGAATGTTCACCATTTTATTTTAATTCATGATTTTTGAATGGGATCCATATTAGTTGAGAAAAATGGTCCTTTTTGAATCATGACATGAAATTGGCATATGAAAAAATTATATTTTATTACTTGATTATTAGTGTTGAAAATGGGGTATATTGGTTGAAAATCCTTACGGATGATGATGATGTAGGTGTTCTATAGTCAATATTTCGTATACAGTAATGTTCTTTTACTAAATAGTTTAAACATACCTTACTAAACTTCTTTTGCCAAATTATGAATCCCAAACTATCAAATAAGTTTAGTATATGAATAATGCTATATATAGCATATGAGCCAACCATTTTGCAACTCAATGAAAGTCTACAAATATAAGCTATTGAGATTAACTCAAGTGGTGAAATAAATACACTAATATATCAGAATTCATATAAATTCATAATTTGATTTTTTTCGATATGATTAATAACTTTATAACAAGTGGAGAAGATGAATAAAGTAATGTGTCAGAATAAGTTCATAGTTTGATTTTTTTTTTCGATATAATCAATAACTTTATAATTAGTGGTGAAGATGAATAAAGTAATGAGATTAATGTCAATTTGATCCCAAAACTATTATACTTGTATTAGTTTGGTCTCTAGATTTTTAATTTGAAAAATTTAGTTACCAAACTTTTTCAATTTTGCAAATTGAGGTTGTTCAGTCAATTTCATTTCATAATAAGACAATAATTTCAGTTTGTGCCATTTATCATTCCTGTATCCTTTAGAATAATTCATTTCATAAGTACATAATTGAAAGTAATAGGACATAATTGGACAGAAAGTGTATAAATTGATTGAATAACCTCAATTGCCAAAATTAAAAAAGTTTAGGAACTAAATTTTTCAAATTAAAAGCCTGTAAACCAAACTGATACAATTATAATAGTTTGGAAACCAAATTGGCATTAATCCCTAGAATTCAGTAAGTTCACAATTTGATTTTTTCTGGTATAATCAAGAACTTTATAAGTGGATGATGCCTAGTTATTAATTTTATGTTTACCATATTTAATGAGATTGGATGAGAATTTCAAAGTGATGCAGTAAAGCATGCATCATTTATAAATTAAAGAGCTTAATTTATTCATTCAATTACCTCAATCTAAGTCAGTCCTTAATTTTTCCCCACCCATTTTTATATAGTTACATATTTACATTATACATAGAAATTCCTAACCAAAACGTATTAGGTTGACCATGAAAAAAGGTTAATGTTGAGCCGTCTAGTTGCCCACATAAATTTGATAATGCGACGCGGTCGCGAATTGTTTAAAATACATGACGTGTCGTTTGATGCCGTTTTCATGCATCTATTTAGGAACCGTGGTGTCGTCATAATAAAAGAGGAAAAAACGTAAAAGAAATTGTCGGTTTCGGTAATAGGTGTGGCATTTCCACGAATACTTGGGCTGCTGCTGACTGATTCTCCATTAAAACCGCCAAAATATGCTGTGCTTTCAAATTTGTGTCCCGCCAAGCGTACTACAGAGCGCGCCTATACACTGTACCCGCACTCTGAGATCTCTTCCTTGCTATGCTGTGTCAAGAAAATCGGATTCGGAGCCCGACCCGAAACCCCGCTCTGATACGAAACGAAAACCTCGGCGCCGAAAAAGTGAAATTGTTGAGAATGAAGGCGAAGAAGAACCAGGCAAGGCGTTCCCGGCGACGATTCCGAGAAAGCTTCGGCGCGGGCGGAGAAGCGAGGCGGCGGCGGTGGAGGATTACGTGCGGGAGTCGCTTGATCGGACGTTCGCGTCGATCAGAGAGCAGAACCCAGAAATTGTTGAGACGAAAGAGAGACTGATGAAGGAGAAAGCTGGTGATGACGATGATGATGAAGATGACGATGTGGGTAGTGGGAGAGAGACGAGCATGGTGGTCGAGGAGGAGAGCAAAGATTGGCCGTTGGATGCGGACGTGGGTTGGGGGATTAGGGCTTCCGAGTATTTTGAGAACCATCCAATTCGAAATGTGGTGGGAGAAGATGGGGTTGAGATTGATTGGGAAGGTGAGGTTGAAGATAACTGGGTGAAGGAGATTAACTGCTTGGAGTGGGAGAGCTTTGCTTTTCATCCAAGTCCGCTTCTTGTTCTTGTTTTCGAGAGGTACAACAGAGCAAGCGATAACTGGAAGGCTTTGAAAGAGCTCGAAAAGGCGGTCAAGGTCTATTGGGATGCAAAAGATCGATTGCCTCCTCGGGTATGTATGAATACTTTTTGCAACGGTTTATGGATAACTGCTGTAAAGATGTTAACTTTAGCTCCAATTTTGTGCTTTTGTTTAACAGTCGGTGAAGATAGACATCAATATTGAGAGGGATTTGGCGTATGCTCTAAAAGTTAGAGAATGTCCTCAGATTTTGTTTGTGAGGGGAAACAGGATCTTGTACAGAGAGAAAGGTGAGATTGGGGATTAAAATATGGATCATGGTTTTTTGTAAGTTCCTATTTTGATATGATTTTAAGTAAGTTTGTGTTGTCAGAGATTCGGCCAGCGGAAGAGTTGGTTGCCATGATTGCTCATTTCTACTACAACGCAAAGAGGCCCTCCTGGATCGATGTCAATGCTTTATCTCCACCTTACTAGTACTATTCTGGTACTAAATCTGCACCCATTAACTAAGATTTAGTTTCCTTTTGCTTCTTGATACTTCATTTTGAGCTCAGCCCTTGTGACTTTAAATCTCTTCTAATTATGCTCTATTGCCCTGTGCAGGTGAGAGTATCTGTTTTACTCAGAAGTCAGAAGCATGGAGCACTGTCGATAGAAAATGAATTTGCAGGTAAAAGCTGCTGACCGCTGGATATTCTTGATTTTGAATGAATATTAAATCCAATGTGTTCTTGAACTAGTTTTTGGGGTTGTTTATCGTCCCCTTGTTCATATGGCAATGATATTTGATGCTGACAATCTGAATGGTAAAGGTTGATTCCATGGATATTTTAGATAGGCATTCAAGTTAGGTCCATGGATTATGTGCTTTTGATGGGTTTTCCTATCTTGAACGATTCTAAATTCAGTAATCCACCATACGTGTATTTGTAACTTTAGTTGGATGGTATAGCATATAGTTTCTCGGCATTCTACAAGTCTTTTTGCAGGCAAATTGTTCTTCAATTTTAAGCCTTTCGTGGACAAACTTTAACTTTGTCAAATCAATTTATCATAAAACCTTTAGATCTTCATTTAACCACATTTATATATTTGACTCTTGGTGTTCTGGTGCTCATTCATGTATGTAGGGAAAGACCAGATAAAAAGATTAGACAAGATCTTACATTTAATCATTTACATATAAAAAGATTTGGTACCTTTTGGTTGTAATTTGAACACATTGCTGAGTTTCTTGTGGAATGTGGACCATATATAGAAGCTAATATCATATATGAATACAATTATTCCTTACTAATTGTAATTGCACAATAGGCATGCACTTTATTATAAATAGGCTTAGAATTAGAGAATGACAGCACCCAGAAAATTAAAGTTGAAAGTTTCCCTTCTGTGAAGGAATGGCAAAGCTTCATCCCACCTTTTGCTTCTTCCTTCTCCTCCTGCTGGCAGCTGCAGGTCCATAATCTCCTACTAATCACCTGTACTATCATAGCATAGTTTATATACATACATGCAGATTCACAATGGAGTATGCCTAAATGCTTTAATAATATAATTTTGTAACATTCTTATACTATTTGGTACAAATATATAAAACTTTTTCTCATTTAGTTTTGTACTCTCTCTCTCTCTCTCTCTCTCTCATATATGTGATATTGTGTTTGTTTTCGTTGTGGCAGCTCAAAACGGAGTATGTGAATCAGGTGAGCAGCCTGTGTGTGTAGCATCATGGGACTGTACTAATGATCAAGAGTGCAATGAGGCATGCAAGAAGAAGCACAACGGTTGTGGAATCTGCAATGTTGAGGCCAATAATAAGCTAGTTTGCTGGTGCGGCTATGACTGCTAGGCATGATAAATTGCATGGATGAGAACTAATGTATAAGATGAATTAAACGCAATAAAGATTATCCCCCCTTTAATCTTATGGTTTTTGCATTATTGTGATCTAATCAGAAATGAAACTTAATTATATTATATGATCAAAACATATACTAAATCCGAACAAGTAATAGTATTGGAGTATACATGTTTGCGGATGATTGCACATATTTCAGGGTACTCTAAAACCTTGTACCTAGTGAGAAAATAGATCGTTGAGGTTTTCCTTTACCTTGTTGAGCATTTCTAGCAAAAAATATGGTTTCAAATAAAAGAAAATTTGAGGGCCAACATTAATACATTGTCAATATTTGGGGTTCAAATAAAACAATATCGTTATGAAATAGTACTAAAAGGATATGATTATAAGATGAATTAGCTAAGAAAACTATTGTCGTTTATGAGTGATATGAAAGCTAATTTTAATTCAGATCTTCCTTTAACCACATTGATATATGCACAAACCGAATCAGAAAGTAATCTCAAAACAACAGATAGATCAACGCTGTACCTGCCTGTGAGTTTAGTGGCTATATCGGACCCACCAAGCATATTATATATAATATAGGTCAAAGTTTAAGTAATGCACATATAATTCAACTTAGTTTTTGGTCATTCATAGGTGTGTATATATATGCTAGAAAATTGGGGGTTGGTCTTTCTCCTCCATCTCCATGCTAATACTTGAGCCTGAACATGAAGCCTTAAATTCCATCATGATCATTAAAAACGATGAGATACTGTGTAATGTCATCATTAAATGAGATACACTAAACTTACAGTTACAGATAAACTAGCTAACAAATTATTGCCATTTTTGTGTGATATGTATGTAAAATTGAGATCTTTATATCCACATTTCTGGAATATTGTGAACCATATATAGAAGCAGATATCATACAATATCCATACAACCATTCACTGCTTGTAAATTGCACACCAGGAACTCTATAAATAAGTCTTAGATTAGAGAATATGGCACCCAATTAAAAGATTACAGTGGTTTTGTGAAGGAATGACAAAGCTTCATACCACCTCTTTCTTCTTCCTTGTCCTTCTCCTCCTGGCAACAGGTTCATAATTCCTACCATTAGATCATATATAGTCTAGATATATAAGCACAAGTAATGATCTCTTATCAAGTATCTTTGTCAGGGCTAGACTATAAATCAGGACGGACCACACACATTCAGATATGATTCTATTTATTAATAGTTCTGTTTTACAGTTTGACAACGTAGTATGTCAGACTCTCTGATAAGAAAATTTCCCACCTAAACGCTTCAATTTTATAACTGAAGTGAAACTAATAATATGATATGATATGTGAAACTGATAATATTGTTGCTGCATATGTATGTGCAATTAATTAATTGTTTTTGTTTTGGGTGCAGTTGAAAATGGAGTATGTGAAAGAGGTGAGGGTGAGCCAATAAGGTGCACAGCTTCATGGAAGTGTACTACTAACAAGGAGTGCAAACAGCAGTGCAATCTTAAGTTTTTCAATTCCTGTGGATTCTGCATGACTTACCCCAACAATACACAAATTTGCTTGTGCGGCTATGAGTGCTAGCTAGCTAGAGTACTGCTACCTACACATCATCATGTCTAAATAAAATTGAATGCCATTGAACGCAATAAAAATATTATTATTCCCCTTTTTCTAACTATCTTCTTATGGTTTTTGTATTATTGTGATATTCAGGCAACAAAAATTGGACATCTAAATTCTCAGCTCATCAAACTCACAGTCATAATCATAACCAGAAGTCTAAATTGGGTTTTCGGATCCGGTTAAAAATTTTATTATGCCCAGTATGACACATGGTGTTATGATCATACCTAAAAATTGCCTGTGTGATATTAAGGAGGAGTAGTGAAGTCATGTAGTTCATGCCCACTGTGACAAATATATTTTAATTCAGAATCCTAATGGCATGTTCTCAAGGTTCAACTATTAATTCGTTTTTTTTTTTTGGGCTCAGTTGTGAATGAATCTTGTGACTCTGCAGTTTTGTCCTGTATCTGGGACAGTCATCTATTATACATGAATGCATGGCTTTCAGTTTAGCCCATGTAATAAAATGGCTAATGAAACCTTCACAATTCACATGATATATCCTTTTCCAATCCCCAAATGTATACCAATAAATTCCATTTGTATAAATGATTCTCACATTTATTAGAGAGATATACACAACGTGGTCAGTTTTCCTATATAGACTATAGATGGAAGGTAATTTCAAAGCTGATATGAGTCAAACTGCTCACTCTTACAGTCATACAAGGCACTCTATCTATAAATATATGCTTAGAAAGAATGATGGCACCCAAAAAATTTCAGTATACAAGCTGTACATTTTGGTAAAGATATATCATGACCAAGCTAATTCATAGCACCGCTGGCTTCTTCCTTGTCACTCTCCTCCTCCTCATCACAGCAGGTCCATAGTTTCCTCCTATTCACTTTGTTATATATGCTTGAATATAATGATTCATTTTGTAAATATTCTTATTCATTTAAGAAATTTTGATATATATATATATATACACACACACACACATATGTGATATGTGTTTGTTTTTGTTTTGCCATGCAGTTGAAAATGGAGTGTTGGTGTGTGCTCAAGAGCCTTTTCGATGCATAGTGTCATGGGAGTGTACTACAAACGATGCTTGCAAACAACAATGCTCGCAGAATTTCCCACAAGGCCGTGGCTTCTGCACAACAGACGGATCTGAAAAAGCTTGTTTGTGTAGCTACAATTGCCCTCCAACCCCTCCTAGCCACTAGCTAGCTAGCTATAGTTATGTATACATAATAGGAACAATTGAATAGCATGTATGGGATGATATTGGGACATGAATAAGATCAATTGTGACCAACTCTACTATTTTCTTATGCTTAATTTACTTAGTTTGACATTAAATCTTAAACTTCCTTATGAATTATGATCATCATCATCATAAAAAATGAGATATGTATGTGTTTGATCCTTTATTATCATTGAGAATTATACATGGAAAACTACAATGCCTGTTTATGGTACGGATATCATATAACAAACAAATATATTTGATTTAAGGGGGAAGAGATGTGAAATTCCCTTTCCTTTGTTTGGTAAGCTTGGGAAAGTAAACTAGGAATTGGAAGCAATAAATACTGTGTTTGGTCAGTTTTCCAATTGTACCATAATTTATTATTTATTTTGAAATAATAGCAGAATTAATTTTGTCAAAAAAGAAGCAATAAATGTTTTTCCAAAAAGGGGAAAATCAATTTTATTGCTCCAATAAGGATTTCATTTTTCCTCCAATAAGGACATCAGATTTCCTTGGGTCATGAATTGATTTCCCTTCCTGTAGTTAACAAACATGAGAATAAAATTGATTTTTTATTTTCAAACTTTCAAAACTTGAACCAAACGGGCCCTAAAAGTTTGGGTTGAGCCAACGATCCTCAAGCCCGGTATAAGATTGTGAGAAAAATAAAACAATCAAAGAAAAAAAGTATTCTATTTGAACCCCTTCAAATCTCAAATTTACACTTTAAGGCTTTGTTAATAAAAGCAATAAAACCAAAAGATGGGGCGAATGATCGTAAAATACTTGAAACGGAGGGGTCAAAGAGAAATAAGAGAGAGAAGAAGAAAACGCTAGGGATCCATCTCGCCTTTCTCAGTCAGACCCAATCGCCTCTGCGTCCGGTAAACGCACTCTCTCTCTCTCTCAAAGCTCGAAACAATGGTGAGAGGATTACTGAAGCAGCTGACCTCTTGCTCACTCTCCATCGCTGGAAAATGGCAACAGCAACAACTCCGCCGCCTCAATATTCACGAATATCAGGTCTCTCTCTCTCTCCCTCTCTCTCTGCTTGTTTCACTCACACTTACGAACATACACAAACTCTCATTGCTAGCCGATCTGTTTCTGTTTCTATCGTCCTCAAACTTTGGAGCATAAAGAAAACGCTATATTTCATTTTATGATTTATTTCAATGTCTTAGTTTTTCGATTATTTCATATAGTTGTATTAATTTGTATAAACTTAACAGTTGAGATCAATGAAAAGTCTCATTCCCCAAATTTTTTTTTTTTTTTTGTTTTATGGTGAAGAGAGTGTTGTTTGAATTTGATAATGAATGCCTTTCATTTTGGTTGAAACTAGGGGGCTGAGTTGATGAGCAAATACGGGGTCAATGTTCCGAAAGGTGTTGCCGTTGCTTCTGTTGATGAAGTCAATAAGGCAATTCATGACGTGTTCCCCAATCAAAGTGAGGTAATTGTTAGAAACTATGGAATCTGGTCTCATTATGTCTCGTTTTCCCAAAAAATAGTTTAGTGACAAAATCCGAGTAGTACTAACTTCAATTTTGGGGCAGGTGGTGGTTAAAAGCCAAGTTTTGGCTGGTGGAAGAGGGCTGGGAACATTTAAAAATGGTCTCAAGGGTGGTGTTCACATTGTCAAGACTGACCAAGCTGCAGAGATCGCTGGTACTAACACCTGTCTTTGTTCTATGAGAATGTGATTGAACTTTTCTGCCGTATCCATATTTTTTCCTTTATTTTTGGGCATTAAGATTGGTTCTCACATTCATTAATCTTGGACCGGGCATGCCACATGGGCCCTGAACTAACTAGTACAACCTCGGTTGATTCCATTTCTGGGTTGATCTGTCTCATTTGCACTCCTGATGGGGCCTGGAGAAATGCATGCATGTTAGTTTACAATAGTTTCTTGTGCATATAATGTTCAACAAATTCAGTAAGTTGCACTTTATTGTGATACTGCTTTGTCCTTTTGATGCTCTGTTCTCTTTCAATTTTGAGTTTTGATTTTTATATTTCTTGCAGGGAAGATGCTTGGGCAGATACTTGTTACCAAACAAACAGGACCTCAGGGAAAAATTGTCAGCAAGGTTGGCATTTCAATTTATTCCATGTTGTACTTGTATATTACCTCGTAGGCTATTTCATTAGGTATGCACACAATATTCACTTTTCTTCTATTAAAAAAATTTGTTTCTCTAGAAGAAATTTTATAGGCGATTTTGAAATTTTTACTAAATATTATGATCAATCATTCAATTGTGAATATTAATATCTATTTGAAAAGTGCTGCTGTACTTTTGGCATGTATTGGAATATTAAAAATTTTGCCACTTTTTTTTTTTTTTTTAAAAGAGTTCTTTGCTTTGGTTCATCTTCCCACTCGACCTCTTTTTAGATTTATTAATTTGTTTTTCATTTAGTTGGTGCTAAAGCAGTCCCAAGATTGTTTTCATCACTACAATTTGTTTTCTTTCCTTTGCTTGTACAGGTTTATTTGTGCGAAAAGTTGGCGCTTGTCAATGAGATGTACTTTGCTATCACTTTGGATCGCAAATCTGCTGGTCCAGTATGTTCTCAAACTGGGTTTATTATCTTTGTGTCAGCTGCAAATTGCTGGTTTTACTTATCTATATGTTTTTTACACAAGTTCTCATCAAATTTAGCTTGCTAAATTAAAGATGCATATTTTTATCTCGTTTTCCAGCTTATAATTGCCTGTGCCAAGGGAGGAACCAGCATTGAAGACCTTGCTGAGAAATTCCCCGATATGATAATAAAGGTTGTTATCCCTGTGTTTAATCCTGATGTTTTAGCAACTACCCTTTCCTTTCTATATTGTAATTTAATTAGTTTCTTCTTTTGTTTTTATGTTTATTTTTTTGTTCTGTTGCTGTAGGTACCTATTGATGTTTTCGAAGGAATTACAGACGAAGATGCTGCAAAGGTTGTTGATGGTTTGGCTCCCAAAGGGGCTGATAGAAATGAGTCAATTGAACAAGTGAAGAAATTGTATAAACTATTCATTGAGACTGATTGCACACAGTTGGAAGTGAGTATAAACTTCAAGATTCCATTAATGTTATAGTTAAGGCTTCTGAATTCCAAATTTTTCAATTCACTATTTTTCTGAAACTTGATTTTTTGGACAGATCAACCCAATTGCAGAGACTTCTGATAACCAGCTAGTAGCTGCTGATGCCAAGTTGAACTTTGATGACAATGCTGCTTTTCGTCAAAAAGAGATATTTGCTCTTCGTGATCCAACACAGGAGGATCCCCGAGAGGTTTGATTATGTTAATTAATATTCCTTGAGTGTGATCAAGTATTAAAGCTGATTGATATTACCATCCTTTGCAGTTCTATTGTCACTTAATTCTAAAGGGTTTTTGAGCTCTACCTTTTGATGTATTTCAATTTTATCTCTGTTTTTGGGGGCCTGTTTTGCACAGATTTGGTTGGCATTATTATATTTTTGGTTTGTATGTATTTGCATGCCAAATTTAATGAGGATTTGTGCTCCCTCTTCAAAAGTGGATGAGGTTTTAATAAGAATCCCTGATCCCCATTAAACAGGGCCAATTACAATTACAATTCCCATATTTTTTCATATGATTATAATATTTTATAAAAATCGTTTGTCTCGGAAGCTGAATCATATGTGATATATGTACAACCGGACACCCTGTGTGTAAAGATAAGAGTGCAAAACTATGATGTAATTTTGGATTTGTGATAAATAACAGTATGACATTCTATATACTTATTGTTTCTGGTGCCTTTTTCCTTCTGACAGGTGGCTGCTGCCAAAGCAGATTTAAATTATATTGGCTTAGATGGAGAAATTGGCTGCATGGTGAATGGTGCAGGATTGGCTATGTCTACAATGGATATAATTAAATTACATGGGGGAACTCCTGCAAATTTTCTAGATGTAGGTGGCAATGCTTCTGAAGGCCAGGTAATGATGTACAGGATTTGATTGCTTTTCTGCTGTCAAACCTTTTTTTTCGCATTGTTGTCATCAAGTCTCTTTCTACTTGTATTCTCTTCTTCTTCAGTATCAGGATTTCTGGTTTCTATCCAAGTTCAATGTGACTTTGGCATTATGATGGTTTAACAGTTAGTTAAAAAGGTTGAAGATGTTATATCTTTCTGCATTGGCACATGCATGTTTGAGATATTGTTTTTCTGTTCAATTTTAAAGAAAATTGAACAGAAAATTGAGAAAATTGAGTTTTATTTTGTTTCTCTAAATTTTTAAATTATGTGAAACAGGTTGTCGAGGCATTTAAGATTTTGACTTCTGATGAGAAGGTGAAAGCCATTTTGGTGAATATCTTTGGTGGAATAATGAAGTGTGATGTGATTGCTAGTGGAATTGTCAATGCTGCTAAACAGGTGAGATCTGTTTCCAACTGTTTCAATTTTTTCTCAAATTGATTGCCGTTCCTGCTTGTTTCATGTTACTTAATATGATCCTCATTCCATTAAAAATGAAATATCATTTATAAATATGCTTAACAAGGAGACTTTATAAGAAATTCTAAATTTATTGGACCTCTGGACGGTTTTGAATAATTTTATTGCCTCAATCTAGCTTTTGTGGAAGCACTAATTTCTGTTATCCCTTTTTGAAGGTTTCACTAAAAGTACCAGTGATTGTTCGTCTTGAAGGCACCAACGTTGACCAAGGAAAGAGAATTCTGAAGGTAAATTAGTTAGAAATTTGATCTAATACAAAAATGAAAAATGTCAATTCTTTAAAAAGTGTTCTGAGGGTAAAACTAGAAACTTCATTGTTTGCTGCTAATGGCTGTGCAGGAAAGTGGTATGACATTAATTACAGCAGAAGATCTGGATGACGCCGCCGAGAAAGCTGTTAAAGCTATTAAAGGATAATCTAGTTGAGGAGATATAGATCCCTTGATTCCCTTTATAATTGAATATATCTGAATACGATTATTTATTTTTGTTGGTGACAGTGATGTGCTCTGTTTGTTGTTTTCTTCCCCATCTGCATAGTTTGAGCCAAATTGAAATTGTTTAAAGAGAAGTTTTGAGGCTGTATCGGTTGTCAACGAAATTTCAATAATGCAGCTTTCCTTGAAAATTATGGAAGTTTTTATACTATATGATATTGATTTTTATCATCCTTCCTGTGCAGATGTTATGTTGTGGATTTGATTTTATGCTTTGCTTCTACGTAATAACGGAGTAGCTTATTAAAACCATTTGGGCTTACAATAATATGGCTTACATCATGTCATATAATTGAAACAAAAAGTTAGAAAGCAGAGTTACTTTTTTTTACTAAGTGGAAAAAAGAGAATCGAGTGTTCTGCATTTCCATGAAATAATAATCCTTTTACATGAAATAGTAATCTTATTTTTAAAATCATTGAGGAAACTTACAATATTTAAAGTATTTCTTGATTTAATATAAATATATTGATAAATATTTCTAAATTATCAATACGAATCACATATTTATATAAAATTCACCGGATTAGTGGGGCAAATTATTTGTGATTGTCTTGGTAAGAGGACATTGTTCTATTTTATAGACCTGAATTTTTTAATTTGCCATTTGAGTGAGGGCCAGTATAACTAATATAGTGGCTCCAAGTTTGAATACCCCTTCTCCAAATATCATATGATCATGCCTGGTCAGGGATTTAACTTTGGGATTTTGGTCATTTTACACCCTAAGAGTGTATGGGGTGAACTTGTTGGTCGATGGGTAAAAACAGAGAGAAGGAAAAAGCGCTGACCGTTGCAAGAAACGCTCGGCTATTTTAAAATAATAGCGTCGAGCTCTTGGCAATGTTACCGAGCAATCGGTATCAAATGCGAATGTGGGCACATTCACACTTGAATGGCTTCATTCATATGATTTAAAAAAAATAATGGTTTTGCCAATTTGCCATCAGTCGATCAACAGAATCATGAGTTCATCATCCCACCCTACCCCAACTTTCGACCCAAAAAAAAAACCCCTACCCCAACTCAGATTTTCCTATTACAATTCCAAGAGTTCATAAGAACAACATAAATCAACTATTTTTTTTTTTTTGGCCAAACATAAGTCAACTATTAACCATGCATTTTTCTTTTTTCAAGGACTCTGCAATCTTCTTGGAAATGCAATAGGCTGTGGATTGGATGGTAATCATAGGATTGACACCAATTGCAGTTGGGAGCACGCTCCCATCACACACAAACAAGCCTTTTGCCTCCCAGCTCTCACCATTCTCATCAACTCCTCCTTCTTTCTCAGTAGCCCCCATTCTACAACTTCCCATCTGATGTGCAGAGGAGTACATGGTCCAGTGCTCTCCTCTTGAGCTTGGCCCCCCAACTGCAACAACACTGTCCAAGAACTCCTCCAAAGCCTCCTTCTCTGTCCCTTTGCATATGAATCTCTGCCCATCATTTCTAAATGTACCCACTTCAACTGCTCCTGCAGCAATCAAGATTCTCAAAGCCTGCCTGAGCCCAACTTGGACATTTTCTTCATCCAATTTGTCAATAGTGTAGTGAATCCTACCCTCTCTCTTCACCTCTCCTGAACCCACATCTCTGACCAGTGCAAACAGGTGAGCAGTTCTTGCATACTTCTCCATCCTGTCCTTCATGTCAAGCCTTGAAACCCATGGAACCAATGTGGCAAATGAGGCAGGGCCTAATGCAGGAGTTTCTATGATTGCTTTGACATTGGTGCTCTCAGAAACCACCTTATGGAGTGAAGTAATGATCCCTCCCTCATAAGGTTTGCCTTTAAATTCTGATGAATGTTCTGGAAAATATCCCCAAGCCAACAGAACAGGGTGGAGATGGAGGTTTTTGCCAATGTTTGGATTCTTGAGTCCACTGGAGATCATTAGAGGTGGAGTCAAGAGAGACCCACATGCTGAAATTGTCACCTTAGCCTCAATTTGCAGCTTCTTTGTGATGTTCTTGCTCAAAGATGTGGCAACCACTCCTAGACATCTTTTTTTTGTTGTACCTCCTTGATTGTCAATTTCAAGTATGAATTTCTCAGCTTTGCAACCTGTTAAAACCACTGCACCACATTTCACAGCATCAACTAGCCAAGTTGAATCAGTCCCGTGTTTCTCTCCTGTTGGACAACCATAATTGCAAGAGCCACAGTAATGATCTGCTGGTGAGTTTCTTGGAACAGAATCAACCTTCAGTCCAAGATTTTCGCACCCCTTTCGAAGAATTTGATTCTGGAAGTTTTCCTCAGTACAACCCTCTGTGACACCAATCCTCTTGCACACAACATCCATTGCAGACTGATAATCAGAGGTTCCATAAAGTGGGATCTTATGATCCACAGACCACTCATTGAGAACAGAATTTGGTGTTTTGATTGATGCAGACCAGTTCACAGCAGAGCCTCCCCCAACTGTTGAACCAGCCAATATCATGACCTTCCCATCAACAGTTGACAAAATTCCACTAGATTCATATAGCTCATTCATGGAGGGACCTTCTAGAGAGGAATAGTCTTTGGGTACAAAGTAGTTCCCTTTCTCAAGAACGATCACTTTTTGGCCAGACTCTGCAAGAAGTGCAGCTGCAACTCCTCCACCACAACCAGAACCAACAATGACAACATCACATTTGATCTTGTGGGTGTTGTGAGTTGTGTCATCCGTGACTTGAAGGCCTTTCTTGGTGAGAGATTCAATGAGGGTTGAATCACTTTTGTGCATGGTTTCTATGATTCCCTTTTCAAGAGGTCTCTCCTTTGGGGTTTTAATCAACTTTTCCTTGGTGGCGTTTACTTGGAACCCAAGTGTTTTCCATGCTGGGTTCTGTGAGTTTTCATCTGTCTGCAGCAACCAATCAGCAAAAGTAAAAAAAAAAAAAAAGACCCTTAAATTCCAAATGGAAAAGAATAATAGATCAAACCTAACAAGGACCTATTCTGCTTTATAACTTTCTTTTAAAAAATCAATATTAATCATGTTCTTTTTATTGTTAGATTAAGCATGAATGATTGAAATGTACAAGTGCATCCTATGATTGAGATGTACAGGTGCATATATCCTAATATATTTCTATTAGATAACCACGTGCCCAAAAAATTTAAACTGTCAGAAAATAGACTAACAATATATAGCAATTAAGAAACATAATCTTATTTGATAATTTAGTAAAATCTTTGTACATATCATTACACTATATAGATTCAGATGCAGATGTTCATATTGAAAATTGTGAATGAGCGTTCAAACCCTCAGCCTTCTACACATAACATTTTCGTGTATATTACGTGTGTGTGTGTATATATAAATAAAAGTTGTCTTAATGACTTTTAAGTAAAGAGATTAAGAATAAAAAAATTGTGCATATATATACTTATTTTCAACTAGGAGACATCAAAGATGTGGCAGCAGAAGACTCAAATCTGTCACACATTATTGTCATAAGAGAAACGAACAGAAATATAATAAAGTCCGCACTTTGATTCTTGTTTCATCTTCATCCCAGATGGGGTCACATTATATAATTTCTCATAAAACTAGATTAAAAATTTAAGAAATTAGAGAAAAACAGCTGGAAGGAGCTAGCAAGGTGTGGACATCTCGATCAGCTAATTAAGAAGCATAGAAGTTGTGAGGTCACGGAATCAGTAGAAGTCAACAATATTATTGTCATTTTGCTTTTCCTTATCATCAAAGCCATCAAACTAAAGAAAGCAACAGATAACATAAATTATTGAGGAGTTTACTTATCCTTGTTATATACAACATTTGAGATAGATACGGTGATGTGATAGTCATATGGTTTATATGTGTATCTCACATATTATATACAATAAAGGATAAATAAGTTTTAGCCTATAAATTATAGCCCACCCGACCCCTACCATATAGGGATGTCAGATGTGTGAGTAAAATTACAGTGAATTCATAATATTTTTCACATTTGGTTTTAAAAGTTCAGTATTAATATTGGTAGATAGATATTATAATACAAGTAAACAGATAATTAATTCCCAAACTGTTATCCCAATGTTTCAATCTAACTGATGTGACATATAACACAACAATAAATTATTAATATAAAAAAATTTATATGAAACGAGTATATATATCTACACTCTCGTAATAAGTGAAGTCTTTCTCATTGATATAAACAATATAAACAATAAAATAATAGTCGGTATCACCGTATCACTAGGGTGAATTAATTTAATAGTTTAGTGTGAGTGGAATTATTAATAAATTATAATTAGAAAAGAAAAAGGAAAAGGTGAAATTATAATAGTGGGTGAAGAATGAATTAGATTAGATTATTACCCTGGAGAAGAAGGTGTAGAAGAAATAGATTTTAACCACCAAAAACAGCAATCTGAGTGTTATGACACGCTTTTCCCTTGACCATTTGTTGAGCATTTGTTCTCTGTTTTCCAAAGACATTTCTGAGAAGCTGTGAATGAATGGCCATCCCCTGTGAAAGCAACGAGACCCACAAAGCAAAAGTGTTCCCAATCTGAATGACAGAATTATGAGTAAAAACCTCACTAACCCCACAGCTTCTGGTTGACCTCTCCTCACCATCAAATCTGCAACCTGTTTAATTTCCATCCAACCAATCAATTATCAAATAAATAGATAGATAAAGAAAAGTTGAGAGAGACAGAGAGTTGTTATTGTATGGGCACTGGGCACACATACAGCAATTAACATGGACTTGACCGACCTCGTCCGGTAGAGGAGACTGAGACCCAGAAACAGAGGCTGTGTCCAGTGACAGAGGAGGTAGAAGAGCTTCACAGATGGCAGCAAGTGATTGGATTTGAGCTGAAGAGAAACCATGGCTGCTTTTTTCCTTCCACCCCCCTCTCAACAAAGGATGACAACTGCTCTCTCTCCCCTCCATCTCTCTCTCTCTGGGTCTCTCTCTGCTTCTCTCTGTTTTCAGTGTTGTCTTTGGCTTCGTATATCCTTCATAAAGAAGAAGCTACCAGTAACGTCTGCATATAAAGACAGACATGACATGCCGAGGAGAAGAGAGAGAGAGATAGCACGTGTGCCGTCTGTGGAAGCACTTTTCTATCTGGCAAACAAATTAGCTTGCAATAATTAGGTGGTAGGTTTTGAAGGTAAGAACAAATTGAACAAAATCAGTACTAAGGATCCTATTTCATAACTCATTAATAATTTTCTCAATTCTCCTAGAAATACTCACACTAATCATTCATTTTTTAAATTATGAACAAATAATTAAGTAGGTTGGATATTGAATGAGCCACGCAGGCATATTAAGTGAGATAGTTAAGAAATCGACTGAGTCTCGTACTCTCCTACCTGTCAATACAAAACAAGAGGAGGAGTGACAGAGTTGAAGTGAAAGTTCGAGAAAAGTGGTTATTTAAATATTGCTTTTAGAGAGTGGCAAAAAAAAAAAAATGATTTTAAAGAGTGACAAATCAAAAATAAATAATAAAATAAGAGTCGCAAAGTCAATACAAAGCAAGAGTGATATTGATCCAATCACTAGGAAAATAAATAATTGACTTGGGACGACTAACTTATGGAGATTTAAATAGTGGGCAAGTGTGCTTTAAAATCACACACTCTAAAATCAAGTGTGCTTTAAATAGTGGGCAAGTGTGCTTTAAAATCACACACTCTAAACCAAGCAAGTAATTAAGTTCCATAACTAGCTAGCATGTAGGTGGTGTTTTATGATTGCTTTTAAAAATGTTTTAAATCAAGCAATTAAACTCCAGTTTATTGAAAAATAATAACAGAATAAAACTATATGCACCATTTTTATTGATTATGTTGTGTATAATTATTCTAATAGAAACGAGACTTATTTATGTGATATTCACATGAATGGATATCATCTTTATTAGAGAGATAATATATCATTTAGTTAATTTAACAGTACTGAAAATAATATAGTTAACAAGTAGTGATAATCATTAACATATCATCCAAATACTTTATGTGTATCTCAACTTTTTTTCTTAATTTTTTTTTTCAACTTACAAAGTATTTATACATTGAATATTAAAAAATAAAAAATAAAATCTAAAAATAAAAATAAAAATATCATATTTAATAAAATAATAACACATAAGATAAAAAACAAATATTAGAAACAATTAGTATTTTCCTATCAATAAATCTCAAGTTTAGGACTTAACTTGAAACTGATAAGGCTAATATATATAAACAAGTCTTCAAGTTAAGTACCGAGAGAGGAACTTGAATGTTCTGGGGGTATCAACAGGTGGTGTTCCTATTCTCCTCTCTCCCTCTTCTCTTTTTCTTTTCTCTCTCTTCTATTATTCTTTTCTCTTTGTGACACCGGTCTGTCACATACAGGACATGCAAATTATTTTTAAGTACCGACGATATCCCAAATATGTACAAATTTTGAAGTGTTCATGATGTCTCCCAACTGCCCATATTCAATATTGGCTTGTTCAAGATGCCCCACAGACCGCGTTCAGTGTTAAATTGCTGGTCCTAAATTTTAGCTTTTAATTTCCGTGAGTTGTTCGGTTTATTGGTCCATATACCTAGGGTTTAATTTCAATACTTTTTTTGATTAAGTAGTACACTGCTACACTGCTACAGTCTACTGATGGTTAATGAGGCGTGTAGACAGATCTGATGGCTACAAAATTTATACTTTAGGATTTAAACCATTAATCCAATCATGGCCACAAAAAAAAAACCATTAATCCAACAGTGACAATAAAATCTACAATATATGGACGTTGAAAATAATTTATCTGTCCTTGTTATAAAAATATGTGTTATTTCCATTAAAGAGAAAGAGAAAATGAGAAAGATAAAGAAAAAGAAAAAAAGAGATAACAGGTGGCCTACCTGCTCTTGCAGCTAAGTTCTTCTCATGGACGTTGGCATGGTAGCACAGTCCCTCTTTAATTGCCCTTGGATTTTTATGGGATTCAGCAACAAGTTAATAACCAAACACAGGCTAGCAAGCCTAGCATATATGCCCCTACTTTCTTTAAGAGTACATGTATGCCCCTAATAAGATTATGAAAATTATGTTGTTTCTTAATTTAATTTTTGATAATTAGTAAACACATTAATGTGAATATCTTACTCTAATTCCTACTCACTTCGATTCAGCCACACTCCGATTGACTCCAAATATTGACATTGACTCCAAATATTGACTTTGCAAACATTGACTCCAAATATTTAAGGTTCATTATGCATCAAGCAATCAATGAAGGCAGTAACAACATAAAAAGTACATACTCTGCACAGTCTGGCATCATGACACTGTGAGAACACATCTCATCCGACCAATAAAAAGAGCACATCAGTATTTTCTTTGTTAAAAATATCAAATTTAGCGTGCAAATTCAAATTTAAATAAATAAAACACTGTTGTCCCGCTTAACTAAATGAAATATTATTGTAATTTTTAAAACTTTAGGGGTGTATATTATAGGATGTTTGAGTAATAAACCCCTATAACTAATAGTGGCTCCAAGTTTAATTACTTCTTCTCCAATGCAATATGATTAGACCCATTTAGATGCGAACGTTCACTTTTGTCGACGACTTGTCGAGAGCTCAGAATTAATTTATCAACTTTTATGTTACAATTTAATTTGAGAGTACGTGATAAACTCGTCGACCGATAGTGTAAGTACTAAGTACGAGTAGAGTCGCCTATTTTTGAAAAATAGCGAAGAGCTCTTGAGGGTGTTGTCGAGTGCTCGGTATCAAATGCGAATGTGCAAACGTTTGCGCATGAAGGGTTTCGATGATATGATTTTTAAAAAATAATGGCTTTGCCAATTTGCCATCAATTGATCAACAGAACCATGAGTTTTTTTTTTTGGTCAAAACAGAACCATGAGTTCATCATCCCACCCTACCCCAACTTTCGAACCAAAAAAAAAACCCTACCCCAACTCAGATTTTCTTATTAGTTATTACAATTCCAAGAGTTCATAAGAAGAACAACATAAGTCAACTATTAACCATGCATTTTTCTTTTTTCAAGGACTCTGCAATCTTCTTGGAAATGCAATAAGCTGTGGATTGGATGGTAATCATAGGATTGACACCAATTGCAGTTGGGAGCACACTCCCATCACACACAAACAAGCCTTTTGCCTCCCAGCTCTCACCATTCTCATCAACCCCTCCTTCTTTCTCAGTAGCCCCCATTCTACAACTTCCCATCTGATGTGCAGAGGAGTACATGGTCCAGTGCTCCCCTCTTGAGCTTGGGCCTCCAACTGCAACAACACTGTCCAAGAACTCCTCCAAAGCCTCCTTCTCTGTCCCTTTGCATATGATTCTCTGCCCATCATTTCTATATGTACCCACTTCAACAGCTCCTGCAGCAATCAAGATTCTCAAAGCCTGCCTGAGCCCAACTTGGACGTTTTCTTCATCCAATTTGTCAAAAGTGTAGTGAATCCTGCCCTCTCTCTTCACCTCTCCTGAACCCACATCTCTGACCAGTGCCAACAGGTGAGCAGTTCTTGCATACTTCTCCATCCTGTCCTTCATGTCAAGCCTTGAAACCCATGGAACCAATGTGGCAAATGCGGCGGGGCCTAATGCAGGAGTTTCTATGATTGCTTTGACATTGGTGCTCTCAGAAACCACCTTATGCATTGAAGTAATGATCCCTCCCTCATAAGGTTTGCCTTTAAATTCTGATGAATGTTCTGGAAAGTATCCCCAAGCAAACAGAACAGGGTGGAGGTGGAGGTTTTTGCCAATGTTTGGATTCTTGAGTCCACTGGAGATCATTAGAGGAGGAGTCAAGAGAGACCCACATGCTGAAATTGTCACCTTGGCCTCAATTTTCAGCTTCTTTGTGATGTTCTTGCTCAAAGATGTGGCAATCACTCCTAGACATCTTTTTTTTCTTGTACCTCCTTGATTGTCATTTCCGAGTATAAATTTCTCAGCTTTGCAACCTGTTAAAACCACTGCACGACATTTCACAGAATCAACTAGCCAAGTTGAATCAGTCCCTTGTTTCTCTCCTGTTGGACAACCATAATTGCAAGAGCCACAGTAATGATCTGCTGGTGAGTTTCTTGGAACAGAATCAACCTTCAATCCAAGATTTTCGCACCCTTTTCGAAGAATTTGATTCTGGAAGCTTTCCTCAGTACAACCCTCTGTGACACCAATCCTCTTGCACACAACATCCATTGCAGATTGATAATCAGAGGTTCCATAAAGTGGGATCTTATGATCCACAGACCACTCATTGAGAACAGAATTTGGTGTTTTGATTGATGCAGACCAGTTCACAGCAGAGCCTCCCCCAACTGTTGAACCAGCCAATATCATGAACTTCCCATCAACAGTTGACAAAACTCCACTAGATTCATATAGCTCATTCATGGAGGGACCTTCCAGAGAGGAATAGTCTTTGGGCACAAAGTAGTTCCCTTTCTCAAGAATGATCACTTTTTGGCCGGACTCTGCAAGAAGTGCAGCTGCAACTCCTCCACCACAACCAGAACCAACAATGACAACATCACATTTGATCTTGTGGGTGTTGTGAGTTGTGTCATCCGTGACTTGAAGGCCTTTCTTGTTGAGAGATTCAATGAGGGTTGAATCACTTTTGTGCATGGTTTCTATGATTCCCTTTTCAAGAGGTCTCTCCTTTGGGGTTTTAATCAACTTTTCCTTGGTGGTGTTTACTTGGTACCCAAGTGTTTTCCATGCTGGGTTCTGTGAGTTTTCATCTGTCTGCAGCAACCAATCCGCAAAAGTTAAAAAGAAAAAACCATATATTCCAAATGGAAAAGAACAATAAATCAAACCCAACAAGGTGTCAAGGACCTATTCTGCTTTATAACTTTCTTTAAAAAGATCAGTTTTAATCAGCAATTATATATAGAATCTTTTCAAAGGCATGTTCTTTTTATTATTAGATTAAGCATGAATGATTGAAACAAGTGCATCCTATGATTGAGATGCACAGGTAAGTGCATCCTAATATATTTCTATTAGATAAACACTTGCTCAAAAAAATTTAAACTATCAGAAAAATAGACTAATAATATATAACAATTAATTGAGAAACATAATCTTATTTGATAATTTAGTAAAATCCTTGTACATATCATTACACTATATATATAAACCGATTCGGATGTAGAGGTAAATTGAAGATTGTGAATGAGTGTGCAAACGCTCAGCGGACTATACATATCATTTTTGTGTGTATTATGTGTATGTATATGTAAATATATATATAAATTGTGTTAATGACTTTAAGGAAAGAAATTAATTAAGAAACAATTGTGTATATATACACTTATTTTCAACTAGGAGACATCAACGATGTGGTAGCATTCTGAAGCATAAAAGTGAGGTCACGGAGTCGGTAGAACTGTACAAGTTAGCAATATTATTGTCCTTTTGCTTTTCCTTATCATCATGGGCCACCAATCTAAGAAACCAGCAGATAATAAATTCTCTGACTACTACCATATAGGGATGTGTGAGCAAAATTACTTAGGCCTACTACTATGCAGTCGGAGTGTGACCCAAAACCCATTTTGAGTCACAAATGGGTCACACCTTAACACTATGGGCCGGAAAATGTGACCCAAAAGAGGGTGTAACCCAAAGTGTAACCCAAAAGAGGGTTTCAGTGTGAGCCAATTTGTGTGTGACCCAAAATCAGCAAAGCCCACCCACGTGAAGAGAGAGAAGCAATTGCTGGGCAAAAAGCTTGGTGGGCCCCACGCCTGCAGCTGCTGACGCAATTGTCGGCTGAAGGCTGGAGATGACCGTTGCAGCTCCGAAACATGTGTCATCTCGTGGGCCGCGCCTGGCTTGCTTGGCTGTTGACGCGTGGTGTGCTGGGCTGGTCACCAACGGTCCAGATGAGATGACCGTTGGTGATCAACGGCTGCTGTGGTTTGTCTTTTTTTTTTTAGATGGGCCGGAAAATGAATCAAAGGCTGAGATGAATGGACCGTTGATAATCAACGGTCCAGATCGGTCAAATCCTTTTTTTTTTTAACAAATATTTAATAAATCATTTAAAATAGATATAATATCCGAAAAATTGCCAAAAAATTTCAAAAAAATTTTAAAAAATTCCCCAAACCCTCCAACAGCTATATTTTCAAATGGGTTTATATATATCACACAACACTCATATGGTTTCATCACAAATTACAACCTTTGTTTACCAAATTTACACAAATTTTTTTTTCTTTGTCATGGCTCCAAGAGGAAGTGCTTGGGTGGTAGCTGAAGATGAAGCCCATTTTGTTGTTGTTGTTTTTTCTTTAAATTATCGTATTGTTCTTGTTTTTTCTTTTAGTGATCATTTATATACTTGTTTTTCCTTTAAATCATCGTGTTGTTTTTCTTGTTTGTGGTTGTTGAAGTCCCGATGTTGTAAGGCTTATGTTGTCTAATTTATGAAATTTTCTTATTTTAAATATATTCAATATTGACCTTATTTTAAAGATCTCATTAAAATAAGATCACTAGAATCATTTTTATTATACTTTAAATTTAAAATTATCAATTAAATATCACTTAATCAATATTAGGCATATTTTAAATATGTATAAAACACTGTGACCCAAAATGGGTCACAGCACCATAAATGTGAGAATTGGGTCACAGCACTATTTGTGACCCAAAATGGGTTTTAGGTCACAAAAAATGGGTTTACCATAGTGGTAGGCCTTAGAATTCATAACATTTTTTACACGTGTTTAAAAATTTATTAATATTGATAGGTAGATCAGTAGATGTTAGGTTAGTCTATTTTATAAGTCATTTTAATTAATTCTCAAATACGTACAATATATAATTAATTTTCAAACTGTTATCAAAATATTTCTGTACTAACTTATGTGACATATAAGTATATAACACAAGATTAAGTTATTGATATTTAACAAATAAGATTCGTAATGAATTTGAAATATAAACAATAAAATAATAGTCTTCTATGACTAGAATTATTATAAATTATGAATTAAAAAGACAAAAGTAAAAGGTGGAATTATAATAGTGGGTGAAGAATGAAATAGATTAAATTATTACCCTGGAGAAGAAGGTGTAGAAGCAAAAGATTTTGAGGACAATAAACAGCAATCTGAGTGTTATGACACGCCTTTCCCTTGACCATTTGTTGAGCATTTGTTCTCTGTTTTCCAAAGACATTTCTGAGAAGCTGTGAATGAATGGCCATCCCCTGTGAAAGCAACGAGACCCACAAAGCAATGGTGTTCCCAATCTGAATGACAGAATCCTCAGTGAAAACCTCACTAACTCCACAGCTTCTGGTTGACCTCTACTCACTATCAAATCTGCCACCTGTTTAATTTTCATCCAACCAATCAATTATCAAATAAATAGATAGATAAAGAAAAGTTGAGAGAGACAGAGAGTTGTTATTGTATGGGCACTGGGCACACATACAGCAATTAACATGGACTTGACCGACCTCGTCCGGTAGAGGAGACTGAGACCCAGAAACAGAGGCTGTGTCCAGTGACAGAGGAGGTAGAAGAGCTTCACAGATGGCAGCAAGTGATTGGATTTGAGCTGAAGAGAAACCATGGCTGCTTTTTTCCTTCCTTCCTCCTCTCAACAAAGGATGACAACGGCTCTCTCTGCCCTCCATCTCTGGGTCTCTCTCTGCTTCTCTCTGTTTTCAGAGTGTTGTATTTGCCTTCATATATCCTTCATAAAGAACAAGCTACCAGTAAAGTCTGCATATATATAAAGACAGACATGCCGAAGGAGAGGGAGAGAGAGAGAGAGAACATATCTGTGCCGTGTGGAAGCAATTTATTTCCAGAAAGCAAAGGGAAATAATTGGGTGAGAGAGCATATGCGTGCCGTGTGGAAGCAACTTTATTTCCCTAATACAAAGGGAAATACATAACACCTTTCTCAAAAAAAAAAAAAAAAAAAAAAAACATATATATATATATATCATCCAAAGTTCCAAACACATTTATCTGGTATTCTCTTCTTGCCTCCTTCAAGATTGTTGTTGGTTGAGTTTGTGTTACACTGTTACCTAATGACTCATAGTATTTATTATTTAATGTGATAATTTAGAATAATCGCAAAACAATTCTATCTAATAAATTAGGATTAACTTAGGGGTGCTCTTTTTTTTTTTTTTTGTGCAGCCCAAATAGTTTACTTTTCTAGTAAAGTTATAAATATTTGATTGGATATGGATAAATCTATCTCAAGTTTAGGACTTAACTTGAAACTGATAAAGGTTGTTACATCCCATAACTAATATATAAAAACAAGTCTTCGAGTTAAGTACTGATGATATTCCAAATATATACAAATTTTGAAGTGTTCATGATGTCTCCCAACTGCCCATATTCAATAGTGGCCTGTTCAATAGTGTTCATCATATAACTGATATTTTAGGCCAACCAACAAACGCCACATCACCATGAGTTTCAATATTAATTCATGTCCTACAAACGTAACACATTTATGGCACACACAGTTACTGATTGCAAATTACTTTGCAAACATTGACTCCAAATATTTTAATGTTCATGCTGTAAAAAGTTGTCAATGAAGACAGTTACAAAGTACATATATTCTTATGCACAGTCTGTGACCATGCATGACAAGTCAGTGTCACAGATCGATTAGTTATTACCAACACCCAAATTTTAACTCATATAATTTATATTCCAGTAATAAAAAAGTAAATCCTCCAAAATTTAAAGGTTCAAAAGTAGTTCATAGTTGTATATTGTATAGTGGTTCTATGACTTCTATCACACAATTTCTCTTGACCGTTAGAACACATATCATTGGTCCAGTAAAAAGGGTATATTAGTATTTTATTTATTAAAAATATAAAATTTAGCGTGTAAATTCATATTTAAATAACTAAAACACTGTTGTACCACTTAAATAAATGAAATACTGCTAGTTTAATTATTAACATCTATATATGCTTGCATGACATGATAGCAATTAGCAACACATGCCTGTTGGTGGTCCTGAGAATCTAATGTGCAAAACTCCAAAGATTTGATCACATCGAATTTAATTTTTATTATTATTGGGGGTGGTTGGAAAGGTTGTAAGGATACACATATGATTGGTTTACAGCTTTTTTTAAGCCCATAAGGAGATTAAAGCAGAAAATGGGCTTTGTGAGTCCAGTTTTGATACTTTAAAACCGATTAAATTGGGCTGGACTATCCATTTGCCCAAAAGGAAACCTTTCTTGGACTCAAAGCTATCTCCATCTCCTATATATTAACCCTAAACAACTCTCTCCTAATTCAAGTTTGAAAACCATGAAGCTAATAAGAGTTTGCGACCCTGATGAGGAATACTCAGAAAACAAGTCCACCATGTTGATGGTATTGTTCAAGATTGTACCCAAACAAGAGCTCACGTTATTTCAACTTAGGAGTTGTGAAACAATCTTGCAGGTCAAAACAATGATCGAGAGCATGGAGGGTGTCCCGTTAGAGCGGCAAACCCTAGTTTATGATGGAAAAGTTCTAGAGGATGACTACGAAACCCTAGCAACATGCAACGTGAAAAGCAGGTCCATTGTTCATGCAATTTTTTGTCCACCAGACACAACCAATCCCAAAGTGGACGGTGTGGATATGTTTGTCAAGGTCTCTTGCTGCGAACCAGTCACGGTGGAAGTAAAACCGTGGTACACCGGCCAGGAAATTAAGGCGTTTGTGGAGAGCGCGACGGGGTTCGATTTGGAGGATTATGTGATAAGCCATGGTGGGAGGCTTATAGATGATTCTAAGAGTATAAGTAAATGCAGTGTCAATAAGAAGCTGCCGATTTATATGGTGCCGCTTGGAAATAAGAAATTTACGATTATTGCACGCGGTTGTGGTTGGGAAGAGTTGATTTTGGTGAATGAATTGCATACTGTCCGCGATGTAAAGGAGAAGGTTGAAAGATTTGCCGAAGTGGAACATAATAAACTAGAGCTCTTTTATGGGGATGATGATATGGTTTATCTTGATGATGATGAGAAAACCCTAGGGTTTTATAAGGTAACAAAAGAGAAATCAAAATCTACGATTTGGGTATTGGGTTGTTGTTTCAAATTGTCCATCAAGATGCCACAGGTTGGAGATATGATTATGGTTAGCAAGTATAGGGTTAACTCCATAAAGGATATTAAGCATTATATATGCGAGAAGATGGGGATTCCATGTTGCAATCAGAAGCTCTTTTATAATGGGGTGTTGCTTGATGAGTCTGATTCCTTAGAAGACTACAACATGGAAGGGAATTGTGTTGTTTATGCAATTTTTGGGTCGAGTAACGATCAAGTTGAAGAAATTGAATTAACTTATAAGGATCTACGGATCCAACAAGAGAGCGGTTTGATTGAATTGAAGTTGCAATGGTCAAATATTCAGGAATCAGAAAGCGAATCTGAGAGCAAATCTGAGAGCGAATCTGAGAATGAATCAGAGAACAATCATATCAATGATATCGAGTTGAAATCTTCGGATACTATTTTTGATCTCAAGTCAGTATTTGAGAGCATGTGTGGAATTCCAATTTGTTCCCAGCAGCTATTCTGTGATGGTAAAACGCTGAAAAATTGGGAAGATTTGAAGACTATAAGGGATTACAACATTACAAAGTTGTGCTTCATCATGTCTCCAATCAAACTATACATAAGAACAGACAATACAGATGACAATAACAATTCTCATTTACAGGTTGTAGTTGAAGCTGAGAATTGTTTTGACAAAATTGATGGAATTCTAGACAAGCTTCCCCAAGAAGTGGTCGAAAACATCGATGGGCGGCCATGTCTCTTTCTCAATGGTACTGCACTTGTGGGCAAGAAGTTGATTGATTATGGTATCCAGTCTGGTTCTCTTTTATGCTTAGACAGTTTGGTGCAGATTAATGTGACCAGGCCAAATGGGACAGTCACAAAGGTGGATGTGAACCCTTCTTTCAAAATCAAGGCTGTGAAAGAGAAGATTGAAGAAACCTGTGGCATCCCATATGGTCTACAAACCCTTACTTATGGAGGTGATCAACTTGATGATGATCAGTTGAGTATAGGGCAGTATGAAGCAATTTTTGGGAGTTTGTGGGTTCTGAGGTGGAAGTTTGGTCGTAGTTCCTGGTCATTCTTCTGGCCCTCATACAAGGATTGCACCACTGGCAATTAAGCTTTTCATTTTATGGTTTTTCTGTTGTAGTTTAGAATAGGTTTTCAGTCTCTAAATGGCTTTCAGTACTGTATGCTATTATTGCCAATGATAATATATTATTTTTCTGAATGAAAATCATAAACTTCTCTATGGAATGCTGCCACTAATTTTTATACTCGTAGGGTATCACATATAATCACATTTAATTGTTAAATTTTATATTTTAACAATAAAAACATAAATATTCTATCAACATTTAAGAATAAAAATGTAATTATATGCCATATAATTATCGTATCACAAAACTCTCTTTTTATATATACAAATTTATTCAATTAAATAATGTATAAGAATGTTAGAACATTTTGGGCAAAAAAAAATAAGAATGTTAGAACATGTATCAGTATTTTATTAAAATATATAATATTCAGAAATTTAGCGAGAATTGGTATTTTAATAGATGAAACATTGCTAAATTGTTATTTAACAAACATCATATGCATGCATGATGTCAATGGTGACAGTTCACAATTCATGCTTGTTGGGGGTCCTGAGACTTTGATGTGCAAACTCCAACAATTTGATCACATCGAATTTAATTTTTATTTGACAAAAAAAAAAAGAATTATTTTTAGGCGGAGGCTATTCCGACCACTTTTCATTGCTGAGTTGACCACTCTAACATATTTTGGATAAATTTTTCTTATTTTAACCTTTTTTGAAAAAAATTATGGAATGACCCAGATCCATTCAGCAGCATGTTACCGAAATATACTAAAAAATTTAGCAGCTTACGGCCGAATATAATGACAATGTTCGGTAGAATACTGCCGAATGCCTTTTTCATTTCTATTTAGTTGTTACTTATCAAAAACTCCGCCAATATTCGACAGTTAGGTGCCGAATAACCACAAATATTTTGACAGACAAGTGTTAAATGACACAACGAATAAAATTAAAATTTTTTATTTTAAGGGTAAAATTGAAATTTAAAAATAAGGTGATCAACTCAGTAATTTAGGGTGATCGAAATAACTTGGGCCTTATTTTTATTATTATCGGTGATAGTTGGAAAAGGCTTACCACACAAATTGGTTTGAGAACCCCCAAGTGGGCTTCGTGAGTCCAATTTTGATACCTTTAGAGCCCATACTATATCCATTGGCCCAGCAGTTATGCCAATATGAGGGCACCATTCCTTTACACACACTTGACTCAAAAGCTCTCTCCTTCTCCTATATATATATAGATCAACCCTAAACCACTCTTTTATTTGAAGGCTCTCACACTCTCATTGATTGATTTTTCTTTTTCTCATAGTTGGTCTCAAAAACCATGAAGCTAATCGGAGTTTGCGACCCTTATGAGGAATACTCAGAAAACTTTACTGAAAACAAGTCCACCGTGACAAAGATACTGATCAAGATGGTAACCAAAAAAGAGCTCACCTTGTTCGAACTGAAGAGTTCAGATACAATCTGCCAATTGAAGACCATGATCAAAAGCCGGACAGGTGTCCCGTTCGATCGGCAAACCCTAGTCTACAATGGGAAAGTTCTAGAAGATGAATACGAAACCCTAGCAACATGCAACGTGAAAAGTTGGTCCGTTGTTCATGCAATATTTTGTCCACCAGAAATAGTCAATCCAAAAGTGGACGGTGTGGATGTGTTTGTGAAGGTAGGTAGCTGCAAACCTTTCATGGTGGAAGTAAAACCGTGGTATACCGGCCAGGAAATTAAGGTGTTGGCGGAGAGCGCGACGGGGTTTGAGGGTTTCGAGGATTATGTGATAAGCCATGGTGGGAAGTTGATAGGGGATTCTACGAGTATGAGTAAATGCAGTGTCAATAAGAACCTGCCGATTTATGTGTTGTCGCTGGGAAATAAATTTCAGGTTATTGCACGCGGCTGTGGCTGGGAAGAGTTGATTTTGGTGAGTGAATCGCATACTGTCCGCGATGTAAAGGAGAAGGTTGAAAGATTTGCTCAAGTTCAAGCTAAAAAACTAGGGCTTTTTTGTGGGGATAATATGGTTTATCTTGATGATGATGAGAAAACCCTAGGGTTTTATAAGTTAAAAGAGAAATCTACGATTTGGGTATTGGGTTGTTCTTCGAAATTGTCCATCAAGATGCCACAGGTTGGAGATATGATTATGGTTAGTGAGTACAGGGTTAACTCCATAAAGGATATTAAGCATTATATATGTGAGAAGATGGGGATTCCATGTAGCAATCAGAAGCTTTTTTTTAAGGGGGTGTTGCTTGATGAGTCTAAATCCTTGGAAGACTACGAAATGGAAGGGAATTGTGTGCTTTATGCAACTTTTGGGTCGAGTGATGAAGAAATTATAAGCTTCACTTTACAGGAACCTGCAGAGGTCCAAGAAAAGAGAGGTTTGATTGAAATCAAGTTGCAATGCTCAATTTTTCAGGAATCAGAAAACATACCAGGGAGTGAATCTGAATCTGAGAATGAATTATCTGAAATCAAGTTGAAATCTTCGGATACGATTTTTGGTCTCAAGGCAGTAGTTGAGAGCTTGACAGATGGACTCCCAATTTGTGCCCAACAGCTATACTGTGATGATAAAATGCTGAAAGAATGGGAAGATTGGAAAACTATAAGGGATTACAACATTACAAAGTTGTGCTTCATCAGCTCTCCATTAACAATATTCATAAGTACTGACCTTACAAGTGACAATAACGTACTTGAAGTTCAGAGTTTAGATGTCATTGATGAAATTCTGGACATGCTTCCCCAAGAACTGGTCGAAAGCATCAATGGACAGCCATGTCTCTTCTTCGATGGTACTGCACTTGAGAGCAAGAAGGCATTGGCTCAGTATGGTATCCAGTCAGGTTCTCTTTTACGCTTAGACCGTTTGGTGCAGTTTAATGTGACCAGGCCAAATGGTAGAGTCACTAAGGTGGATGTGAACCCTTCTTTCAGAATCAAGGTTGTGAAAGAGAAAATTGAAGAAACCTGTGGTATCCCATATGGGCTACAAACCCTTGCTTATGGTGATGATGAACTTGATGACCAGATGACTATAGGGGAGTATGAGGCAATCTTGGGGAGTTTGTGGGTTCTGAGGTGGAAGTTTGGTCGTAGTTCCTGGTCATTCTTCTGGCCCTCATACAAGGATTGCACCACTGGCTAGCTTGTCATAGTAAACGTATCATCAATTACTAGTAGCAGAAAGTCAAGAAGATATGATATGGGCTTAGCTTCTTTCATTTAATGATTTTTCTTTTCTAGTTTGGAATAGGATTTCAGTCTCTCAATGGCTTTCAGTGTATGCTCTGAATATTGTCAACGATAATTTTTCAACTGAATGCAAATCATATACTTTTCTACTGAATGCCAATGGATATACTTTCTACATAATGTCAAAGATTAGTTTTTCTACTGAATGTTAGAATTACAGCACTTATTTTTTATAACTACATCTACAGGAGTGAAAACAAAATCATTATTCTTTTGTAATACAGTTACATGATAAATGAAATTCGTCAAATCTTTCAAAAACTGGCACCATTTTTTGGTGTTTCTAGTTCACATATTATGAGGGGGCGCTGCTCCATTATCAGTCATGAGGAAGTGGATTTGGCGTCGCAAGTACAGAACCTGCCATGGGCATATGATATGTGAGTTACTAAGAATAATAATCTGTGCTTCTGTGTGTGTGTGTGTCTTAAAATAAGCATTTTAAATTTCCAGGCTTCTCCAAAACAGAGTGCTTATAATAGTAGTGGTAGCAAAATGTAGGATGGGTTCGGCAGATTAGGTCTTAGGTTCTAACCTGATTAAACAATGGAGAGAGAGAGAGAGAGATAAATATAATTTACCTCCCCTTCAAGCAAAGTGGGTAGACAATTTGTTGATATGAGACTATTAATTTGTGCCAGTAGCTTCTCTTCTTTAATGCCAGACCATGTGCGTTGAGGCAGAGCCAATAGAAGTACTGTTAGAACATCGCCTGTCGATGGATGCATCCCTATACAACTTCCTTGAAAAAAAGAACACAAGCTACTTGGATCTGTTTGACATGAAGGAACCAGCATATCAACTCCTTGTTTGCTGCCATTGGTTGTTACAGTCCCTGACACCACTGTTACAGGCTTTTCACCATTGGACTGTAAAAGCTTCACATCAGTTTGTCTACAGCATGTTCCATCTAACGAACTGAATTTCCCAGCTAAAATTTGTGCTCCTTGGCAACAAACATTTGCAGCAATTTCAGGCAACGTCCCACCCGGTGATATGATGCCTTCACAAACTGATTTTTCAGAAGACAGCCATCTGGTTACATGTTTGAAGAGTTCTGTCTCTCTTACTTGTTTCAATACCTCTTCCTGAAATCATAAATTTTGAAACTCAAATCAGAAATCTTTATATATTAATTTTCATTTCAAGTTGAGAAAAGAAAAAAGAATAAGAACTACTATAAGTATTAAAAAAAAAAGTGTAGTTCAAAATTCACCCTCTTCGTGGAGTACAAGGCAAAAGCAGAAATACAAAAATGCATGCGTGAAAACAGGAATATGAAAAAGCCATAATAAACCTTGATAGCTAGCCTTCCTTTTTCCTCTTTGCTTAAGACCAGATTCCCATCCTCTTGTCTCCGAACTTCAGCAACCCATTTGATGAACTCTCTCAAGTCAGCGGGTGGTGATTTGAATACAACAGAGATTACTTTCTCAACATCTTTTACATCTTCTAACTTCAACAGGAGAGGAACATCTTCTATTAAGTACTTCGCAACACTATTCCAACCTTCATGTCTGCAACTCTGCAGACAATTCACAGTTACATCTGGATATAAACGTTTTCTGGCAAGTGGAAATAGAATAGTAAAACAAAAATGTGCTACCATGAAGGATAAACAAATGTCTACCGCTGAGAAAGTGAGCAATGGAGAATGTGTAGGTAAATAAAGCCTACCACCTTTTCCAAACATGCCAGGCTCAAGAGCACACTTGTCATAACAAATATGTAAATAGAACATAATCTGGATTTACTTCACTTCCAGTGTTTAGTTTAAAGATCTCATTTCAAATTCAGTTCCATTTTTTGGTCATGTTCAAATCATACGAAACCAAAAAAGTTCAGAATACAACTTAAATGCATGAGTTTATAAAAAAGTGAGGGTTTAGGTGTCAAATGATTGAAAATGGTTTAAATTCTCATGGTAGCTCAAGCCTATAAAGTTCATCCAAATTTAGTTATATCTAAGTTCTTCCATAAGGATATAAGTGTGATACTGAAATTTCACATGAAGTATCACAGGAACTAGGTTAATAAAACAGATGGTGAACAAGACCAGTACCACAGTGTAAAGTATAGATGGAGTTCTGTTAAGCCTTGAAATAATCATGTACCTGAAAGAGCCAAAATTCAGAATTTAGAGTAGAATTTCTAACATAGACTATAGCCAATGACTCGTAAAAAGTGCATTAACAACTAGAACACCAAGGAGGATATACAAAGGACAAAAGGTGAGCAAGAACTATTACAGCAGTTTGTTAAACAATCAAATTCTATGAAAAAAAAAAGAAGAAAAGAAAGAGGTTTATCTGGTTACAGAACCAGAGGACCTTTTAATGTTATAATTTGATACATGAGAGTTTAAAAGTAAAGCGCATACCCCCGACGATGTCCAGTTGCTACATCAATAGTATCCATCCCCTCCCAAAGAAGTGAAAGGGGAACCCAATGAGGAGGATATTTAAATCGAGCAACATCCAAAATGAGAACCATATCTCTTCCAGCATGATAGCCCCCGATCGGTGAAAAATGACCACTTCCAGTCTGTAACCAGACAGTGACATAAAAGTCCATCTTCATTAAAATATTAATGGGCTGCTAAGTCTACAACATATAATAATGAAAATTAGGCACACAGAAAGTAACGAATCAGAATAATGTCAGTATGGCACTAATGTTCACAAGTAGAACACAAAGACATCAGGAAATTCTTATTGAATCTCTTAGATATGGAAGGTAAAAGCTTCACCGGACCGTGTTAAGACTCCATTACCCAATCCCAAGCCCACTTTTGGCTCTATTTTTCTTCCAAAGTGGGATAAACAGTAACCACACTTGAAACCTCAACAGATTTTTTGACAACTCTATGGACATGAGAAAGATAACGAGTGACTAAATAGTAGAAAGAACAGTAAAAAAAAAAACCTGCTTAAAAACAACTCTGTGGTATGAAGCGATGACATGACAATCCTCCGAAGAAGTACACGAAATGACATGTTTACGGAAATCATCAATGGAACTTTCATGGGTTCGGAAAGCTTCGACTTCAGCTCCATTGCAATGGGCCAAGCACGCAACTTTCCCAAATGTGATGCCTTGGGCTTTGATCTTTGCCAAAGGTTCGCAGCAATCAAGCATTGAGTCATCAAACCATCTCCATGGACCTAAGCTCACACAAAGTCATAGTGCATACAAATAAACAAATATACTTTTATAATTCTAGGGTCTTTTGATTGAAAGAAATTGAACAAAACCCTAAACCCAGTTCCTAATTTAGCTCAAAAAAGTTTTAAGTAAATTGAAAATTAAAAAACTACCTTTCCATTTTCTTCCGGGATCGATAGCGAGGGCGTTGAGGACGACGGCAAGGGTGGCCAGCCCACAATACGCAGGCTCCGACTGCGTTTGGTAGTAAGAGATGAGCTTGAAAAACCCTTCCATGGTACCATTTCCTAGAGCTTCAATAAAGAGTTCCTGTAAAATTTACACTCAAAGAGCCACAAAACCCCTCAATCAGAAGCTCAAATCAAAAGCACGCAATATTATACATAACAGAGAGAGCGAGAGAGAGACAGAGACAGAGACAGAGAGGGTGTTTGTAATTGTACCTTGCCTTGCGGGGAAGCAAACTCAATTGCAGGAGGAGAGGGAAGCTCTCTGCGGTAGAGACCGGCCACTGCCATTTTCTTGAGCTCGAATCTGTTGTTGCCTTGCGTTTCGTTTCGTTTCGTTTCAGGAATCAAATCTGCTTCTTCTTCTTCTTGCTCTGATATCAACGCCTTTGTAGATTAATTATAAAATCAGAATGAGAATCACTCAATGAGAGTGCGAGTCAAATTTCGATTTCTTGGGCAAAGGGCTTCACTGTTTAGTTTAAGGCTTTATAATTAGAAACTCAGAAATGGAATCGAATGGTCGTCTTTGCTCTTTTTTTTTGACAAAAGTGCGTTTGGGTTGACCGTTTTTTCTTTTTTATTTGTGGCGGGTATGTTCCCAACCATTTTGGCCTCTACCTTTTTGAATTCAAAACTCAACTATTTTCTTGCAATTTTGTGTTTTCACAAAGAAAAACGACGTGCCGTTCTTCGTATTGATCATCACACGTATACGACAAAACAGTGCTCTGCTTGGTGGTCAGCCCAATGAGCATATTGTTTTGAAATTCATTTTTACTCATTCCATGAGCAATCAAATCCGCTGTAGCCCAATTATATTGGGCTATTTGCAATTAGTCAATTACCGGGTTCGATTCCCGGCAGCGGAATTTGTTTTTTGCTTTTTCCTATTTTTTTTCCGGGTCCGATTAAGTTGGGCTTGGAGGATTAACGACATGTTTTATTTCTCAAAATACAATCACAGACTATTGAAGAACTGATTCATCGTCTGCATATGAACAGTAAAACTCTCTGTGCGAGTACAGAGTCACACTGAAGTGACTTAAAAACAGTGATGAAGAATTTCTAACGTAAAACATTGTGCAACGATCCTAACATCAATATTGGTCAGCAGCTTCATCTATTGGAAACAATCGTCTCTTCAGTTTTCACCACGACTCTTTTGCCTTTAGTCCCAGCATCCTGAGGCATTCAACTCTACAATATATAGATAGACAGAGAGAGCCTTTCTACAGTGCCTCTCTTTTTTACTAACAACTTAATAAGTACATCCGAAAATGGGTTAATAACGCCCTCTTAACCTCCTTGCTTGGAGAAAAGAAAATCAGAGAGAAAAGATGGGAGTATTCTAAGAGAGAGGAGCGTCAAGATCCTCGTCTACCCTATTCTCTTGGCATCTCTTGAGAAGGTGGAGCTGACGACGTAAGTGCAAAACCTGCCAAACCAGTAGTTGTTGTTATGATTCTTATGAACTCTTCTTTGAAATAAAAGTTGGACGCTATCAAATTAGCAGCAGAAACATTAATTCGGGCATGACAATTATGGAGTGCATGTACATTGACCAATATGTAATGCAATAATCAAACCAGGACTTGCTTAACGAGGGCGACAGCCTCATAATCAGCAGTTTAATTTAAGTTTATCAACACAAGTTCCCAAACTCGCTTTTTTCGCTTCAGCAGGATGTAAATGATTATCAAACTTATCATATGTCATCATGCATGTCCAGCGTTTCTAGAAATCAGTTCATGCTTGCCTAGTTTCAGCAATATCAAAATTTTTTCAAACAAAAATGTTAATTTCTTTATGTGGTAAAACGCAATTCTGCTTTCAAGAAAACGGATAAAAATACACCAAGACTGATTTGAGAAGTTTCAAAAAGGATAAAAATACACCAAGTTTAAAAATTACCTCTTCTTGAAGCAAAGTAGGAAGATTTACAGTGGAAACAAGTTTGTGTATTTCCTTCAAAAGCTTCTCCTCTTTGATCCCAGACCATGTCTCTGAAGGCAAGGCTAGTAGAAGTGCTGTTAGAACATCACTGCTGGCTGGGTGCATCCCAATGTAATTTATTGAGCCAGCACAAGAACAAGCCGAATTCTTTTGGGATGAAGGAACTAGCATGTCCACCCTCTGCTCAGTTTCACCATTTACCACTGTCCCACACACCATTGTGACTGGGTTGTCACCATTAGCCTTCAGGCATTTCACACATGTTTCCTGACAGCAATACACCTCTGAGGAGGCAGACTTCCCTGACAAAATTTCTGCCCCTTGGCAGCAAACACTAGCGGCAATTTTGGGAAAATTTTCTTTGTGACCAGAAGTTAAATTTTGGCAGCATGATTCTGAAGATAATAATTCTGCCACATGTTTAAAAAGGCCAGTGTCCTGTACCTGACTCAATACCTCCTCCTACAAGTAAAAACTTAGGCATTGAGATTTTGAGGTAAAATAAACTATAAAATAGTATGGGGTTCATAATGGGTAAAAAGAGGGAAGATTCTCTGCAGACAAGGGGAAAAGAAGAAACTGCATATAAGTAAATGTGAAGCTCTAGAAGACTACAGCACCTTGACTGCAAGCCTAGCTTTTTCCTCTGGGCTTAAGCTTTGGTCACCGTCTTCTCGTCTCCGAACTTCTGCAACCCACTTGATGAACTCCCCAAAATTGGACGGAAGTGACGTGAAAACAACAGAGAGAACTCCCGGAATGTCTATCACCTCCTCTGACTTTAAGAGAAGAGGAACATCATCCATTAAGTATTTTGCAATGCCAACCCAACTCTCATGTTTACAGCTCTGCAAGAAGTTCCATAGAAAAATAAATTAATATCTTCAACAAGCATATAATATGTAAGCAGTCCAAGATTTTAGAAACATTCGGTGCATATACATAAATACTTCTATCAAACACACAGCATGAGAGAGAGAGAGAGAGAGAGAGAAAACAATAATAACAATTCATCAAATAAAGAGACAGACTTCTATCCATCTCTCTGATATGTCCAAAATCAGAAACTCAGGCACTCATCAAGGAACTATTTTCTCTCAGCATTTAAGTTTAACGCACGGATGAACTTAAGAGAAATAGAATTAGCCCAGAGGAAAAATGTGTAAGTAAAAACATCTAACTTGCTTCTCATATATACTCATCTCCTAAAATTTAGAAAGAGAAGAATGCACAATATAGTAGGAAGAATTAATTCTTCAGAGTAGTAGATTGGCTACTAAGATGGGGAAAATAATAAAACGAATGAATAAGACACACAGAAAGGAAGAAATAAATTAGACAACCACAAAAAAAAAAAACTCATATAAACGAAGGAAAAAGGGGGAGTTCAACTGTGAAGTTACAAAATTGGCAAATTCAATCATACCAGGGTATAAAGCTGTCCTGGCTCCCTGTGCGGCCTAGATATAAGCATGAACCTAGGCAGAAAATTGAATTTACAAAGTAAGAAAGTAATTGACATTTAATGATACGCAAATCCAATGAATGCAGTTTCTCTAGGAAAAGAAACACATAAGAGATAGAAATTGCTTCCAACATGCATATCCAATATCATTTCCATTGGGTAATATTTACTAGCACACATGAATGCCTACCCTCTGCATTGTCCAGTACTTCCATCAATATTATTCATGGCTTCCCAAAGAATTTTGAGGGGAACCCAATGAGGAGGATACTTAAAACGTGCAACATCCAAAATAAGCGCCATGTCCCTCCCGGCATGATAGCCACCAATAGGTGAAAAATGACCAGTACCTGTCTGCAATAAAATTTAGTTTATACTAATTAATACCTGATCAATTTTCTAAAGTATTGGAGAGAGTGTGACACAGGTCCATTTTAATTACAGAACAATCCTTAAGGGTAAACTGCTGTATACAAGGCTGGGGAATTCTAAGCAAATCTACAGCTAACTCAAAATTAATGAATGAAAAAAATTAATGGTTCCACAGAAGAAAATGTACAACAGTATTGTAATTAATACTAACCTGTTTGAGAGCTGCCCTATCATATGACGAGATCACATGACAATCCTCAGAAGTGGAACATCTCATGATATACTTACGAAACTCATCAATGGTGCTATGATTTGTGTGAAAGGCTTCAACTTTTGCTCCAGCACAGTGAGCCAAGCATACAAGCTTCCCAAATGAGATGCCTCTAGCTTTGACCTTCTCCAAAGGTTCACAGCAGTCTAGCATGGATTCATCAAACCATCTCCAGGGTCCTGTGGAAAAAGTCAAGTGTACATAATACACTTACATGATAGAATCTGAATGGATAAAAAAGTCATTAACCAGAAAAGTGCATTACATTCAAGGCATTTGCAAATTTCATTGGAGCCAAAAATAAGAGACAACACTTACTATAATGTGAAAGTGCATTTATACTCAGTAAAGAATACCAATGGAAATCAATCATGTGAATGGGGCATCATATGATGTAATCAAGGTATCAGCACTCAGTAGCTAACCAAAACAAATTCTTTAATGTCAAAGCCACATTCAATCATTCTAAACACATACTCAATAGGACAAAAAATAAAATATGGACAACTCAATTCCAAACAGCAACAAAACCTCACCAACTGTGATGATTGGCAACATAGAGGAAGGATGCAATTGACAAAATGGGCAAAGATCTATGGATTATATAATAACTTGACAATGAATTTTAACATTCACTATCTGGAACAAAAAAATGATACCTTCAAACCAATTTGGCGATCAAATTTAAATCTTACCTTTCCATTTCCTTCCTGGATCAATAGCAAGGGCATTCAAGACCATGGACAGGCTTGCCAATCCACAATAAGCAGGCTCTGATTGTGTCTGAAAATAAGAAATTAACCTATAGAAGTTCTCCATAGTTCCACACTGAATGGCTTCAAGAAAAAGTTGCTGCAATTCCAAACCCATCAAAGTTAGGAATCAGAAAATGGTTCTGATCAACACATCACAAGCAGAAAAATCACTCGCTGCATAAAAGAAAATTGAAACAAGATAAATGCTTGGTTTGAGAAAGTAATTATTGACTGTCACCAATGAGCAAGTCAAACAATGAAGTAATTCTTGATATCCCCTAGGACAAAGCTAAAAAAGGCCTAGAATGCCCCAACTAGTGTAAACAAGCAGTCAAGCACAAAAACAATTCAGGTGTGACCCAGAAATGAAAGCAAATTTTGGGTCAGACATGATCCTCCAATTTTTCTTCCACTCTACAACTGACATTACATCCACTGTAAGTATGACAGTATTTTCAATTATAAAATTTTACCCATAAAAAAAAAAAAAAAAGATACAAAAGAAAAATGAAAATCACATTGTATGTATATGATACTACATCCGTTAAGAACAGAATAGCTGTACAAAATCATAGAAATCCTGTTATTCTTTTTTTTGTTTTTTGGTAGAAAGAGGGAATTTTACAAAACAAAGTTGCATGCTTTAATATTAAATATGAATCACAATTCACAAACAAAAAATAAAAAATAAAAGGAAAAATTTGAATTGAAACTAATGGAATGAGTGAGAAAGCAACCAAAGGTTGTACCTTTCCCTCGAAAGAAGCGAATTCGACTGCGGGAGGAGAAGGAAGGATTCGTCTGTACAGCCCAGCCATAGCCATTTTTAATTAATTTTTTGTTTTTGTTTTTTAATTTAAACAGAGAACAAGAAAAGGAAAGTATGAGTTGGTGGAACTGGAGAAAATTGAAATGCCCAAATCAATGTGTTTCTATCGATCTATCTGTGCTATGGTTTTGGAAAATTCTCTGTTTCGCCGATTAGGAAGGAACCCGCGTAAATTAAACGTTTCAAAAAGCGAGGGTTTTAGACTTTTAGGGCTCGTCTGGTAACATTTTACAAAATGATATTTGAAAAATTATATTATAGAACGAAAACGATAAATTAAATTTTGCATATTTAAGATTTGAGAATGCGTCTGGTACCGTAATTCGAGAACAGTTTCATAAGAACAAAACAGTTGAAATGCGTCTGGTACTAATATATGTAAATGTCTTAAACATAAATAATATTTTAATTTTTGAATTTTTTTCACCATATAATCAAATAATTTTTGCAAGTCCCTAGGCATATTAGTGCATTTTTTTTTACCGTCCAAGCATATTAATGCTAAATTTTATAAACATTCTTATTAGCCTATAATGGATGGACCAATTATTTTCTCCCAAAGTCAAAAGAGAATCAAATCAGCTATTCAATCTTAATTTACTTAAATGAAAGAAAGAGATATGGACATACTCGATATTCAATAGAAGCTGAAACAATCACATCGAAGAAAGAAAAAGTAGAAGCTGTAAAAAACTCACTCATCCTCTGCAAAACTAAACCCAATTACTCAACCAAACCAACCAATTCAAACACAAATTACTCAGAGCACAAACCATAAATAGATCTCATTTTGTTCTCTTGTCTTTCTCATCATCACAATCACATAGTGGGTATCAGTACCACTCGTTGATTCAAGTTACTCACATACCCAGACCCAAAAGCCACCGTCACTATCATCGAGGACCAGATGGTCCAGATCTATGAAATCAGATTAGAGGATGACAACAAGGACGATGCTCCATAATTGCTCTCTAAGGATTATTGTTTTTTTTTTTTTTAGATTTGGTATCACTACTAATTTGTTGATCGGGTTTTTTCATAAATTGATTTAGTAATTATAAACACAGTGATGGAAGATGTTTTTACGAGAGAGCGCGAACAAATAGTAAAGTCCCGTGTTTTTTTTCTATATCCCGTGTTTTCTGAATACAGTGGAAATGTCCTTGGGGCGTTTTTAAAACTTAAGCATAGTTTTGTATCCGTATTTCAAAAACCATATCCCGCGTTCTCCAATCTTTCTTGCCAAACGTGTTTTGCTAGCATTTTTGTTTCTGCAAAACAGAAAACAGTTTTGTAAAATGTAACCAAACAGCCCCTTAGTCTACCAAAAAGACAAAAATTGGGTACTTTACTACTCCTAAAGTATAATCAACGACAAGGATGATATTGTCGTTTTGGAGAAATGGGATGCCAACTTGGTAATCGCGATTCACAATGACAAACTTGCCATTGAAATTTTATTCTATTTTGAAATTTAGAATTTGTTCTAAGAAGATTAGATATGGTGAGGTGCAATGGCCAAAAAAAGGATATGGTGAGGTGAGGTGTTGAGATCAATAGAATCACTTATTAATTAATTTGCAATAAGATCCCAAGTGAGGTGAGGTGGTGAGACCAATAAACTCACTAGATATAATGTGGTTTATTCGTTTATGGGACAAACTTATCTATAACAGAGATATAAGCTGATTTGGCATCCTAAGAAATAGATTATATTTTAAAATTAAAGAAATTATTATGTGATAGAAGTATAAAAGTATATGTGTCATCATATTATTGAATTAAGATACCAAATCAATTATATTCCTATAGCAGTAGAAAAATTTCTCTCTTGATTAATATATATTAATGGTTTAGATACATTTTATTTATCATACGTATAATTTTTTTATAAATATTTTTAATAAGGAAATGAGGCGGGCATTGCAAATTGTGAATGAATGTTTGAATGTTCATTTACAAGTTACAAGTCACAATTCATAATATTAAAATGCAAACGTCCCTACTTGAACATTTTTGATTCATAGAATATTAAAATGTATTAAAATAAGTTGGTTTTTATATATACACGAATTTTAACTAATATTTATGAATTGTATTATGTAATCGATTTTAATTCTTAATAAAATTTAATTTTTTCTTCTAAAAAACTAATATGTAAGATTATATGAAACCCTAGCTCGATCTTAAATCTCAATGCTAAGGGACTAACACCAATGTGTTTTGGAAACACAAACAACTCCCTTTTTCAAGGCATATATAGATTCAATGTAACAAGGACTAGCTAAGAACCACATATACGTACATTGCAGTATAACTCAAATTACAATCACAAAACTGAATTAGAAAGCTATTAAGCGATGAACCTTGCCCTGAGAAGAAGAAGAGTCAATTGCAGGAGGAGAAGGAAGAACTTGTTTGTAAAACCCAGCAGCCATTGATATCTGCTTACTACTTTTCTGGTCTTCTTCTTCCAACATAGTCATGCACTTTCTATGAATATGTTTTGCTTTGACAAAATGAGGTGGGACAGAAACAGAGAGAAAATAAATTTTGTTTTCCGTTACTTGGTTATTATGCAATATAAGATGAGGACACAACAATGGGGCTTTCCAATCAGTCTGTAAATGTAAATTGATCACCATGTTTCATTCATCGTTTTGGACCAAGAGGGAAATCAATAATTAATTATTTAATCTCGTTTTAATTGAGGATGAGAAGGGCAACTAGAGATATTTGATTTGCTACTACTACAAGTCTACAAGTTTACAAGAAATGGATCAACGTGGAGGGAAAGTAAAAGGACAAGACCCTTTAGTCCTCAATATGGGTTTTGTTACTGATTGGCTGGCTAAATGTGGGACTCACTTTGGAGCTGGGCTTCACATCTTGGCCTACGAATGGAAGATGTAGCTGGAGAAGGTCCGACCCAAAAGCGGTTGTGTTTGTTTTTCCTATTTATTTTCTGTAGTTTGGGTTAAGTTTCATTCAAATTCTTATAATTATACTTGTGCTAATTTTTTTTTGTAGTTTTATAACTTTTGCAATTCGAGGACAGACCCTTAATTTTATCAATTTGTTCAACAAAAAAAGCATGGAAAGCACACAAATAGGAATATTTTAAGTGGTTTAGCTTGATTGTTAATATCTAAAATATTTCGAATTATGCACATTGCTGCTATTTCGTCAAACAATTTGACAAAATTAAAGGTATGTCTTCGAATTGTAACCTTAGAAAAACACATTTGAAACTACATGAACTAGAGTTGAACCTAGTCCAAACTATAGCATAATAGCAACCAAAAACAAAACCCTGCCTTTGATTGTTGGGCTTAAGCCCATTTTTATTAAAAATCACTTTTTGGCCCCACCTCTATATCTTATTTGTTTCCCTACACCATAGAGTCCATGGTAAAGCCATCTGAGGGTGCACACAGAGAAACTCTCACTCTCTCTCTGTATCTCTCTGGGGATTGCTTAATGCTTGAGCTCAACTGGGTAGTATTCTCTCCCTGCTTTCAGAATTCACAGTCCTCTCTCCCCTCCTCCTCTGGTCTGGGCTCTGCTTGCTTTCTACTCCCAGAAGCAACAAAAGGTCAAAAAGTAAAAAGCGAAAACAGTAAAAATGCAATTTCGGTGTTAAAAACTCAGACGCGGGTCCCACCGCTTAGCTGTAACCGGACGACAAGCGACCCGGCTCGAAATGGAATTCGCATGCTCTTCTCATTTCAGGAAACGATACCCTCCCTACACCCTCCACGTGTCGACGCAGTATAAGCCGTGCCTGACGCCACCTCGTTCGGAGCAGTTAGACGTCGCTTTCATGGTACAATTGACATGTACAGACAGCAAGTCGGCGGATACGGCGCATTGTTGTCGCGCTCGCGGCTCGCCTTTGCTCGCAGGTTCCTGTCGGCTCCGGCGGCTGTGCCACCTTTTCTGTTCCCTCATCCCTGATCCCAGGCTGTGTGCTTTTGGAGGGTTAAACCTCGAACGGCTTTAGCGGCGAAGATGGAATCGTGGCCGTTGATGTTTTGTGCGATGCGGTTGATGTGTTCGAGGTTTATTTGGTTGGAAACTTTGCGGCAATTTTTCACTGCTGGCTGGCCTAGCCCGATCAGTGGTTCTGACTTCCGAACCCGACATCTTGTGCTTTACATATAATTTGCATAAGGTTGGTGAGGTTATAGTGTTATACAGTCCGTGTTGTTAAGACCATAATACCCCTGTCAGTTTTTTTTTACCTCTTGAACCAAATTCTGTTTGCTGTTTCTGTCTTTTGTGAACTGTGTCATAATATTATTGCATCCAATTATCAATCTAAATCAATAATTTTGTACTTATTTTGGTTGCAATTATTATTATTATTTTTTAAGTAATTTTTTCTATTCCTCTTTGAGCTAGCGGCTAGCCGGCTAGCCTCAAATACTTCATCAATTAAAGCTAAACATTATTTAAATTACATGAATGTGATGGATTTGGAGTGTACAAGACCGAATTTCTTTACATATATATGTTGTGTGAAATTTTTTTCATTTACAGTACATTTAGTTTTTTCATATATTTAAATTTAAAGGTGAAAAATATATATCTAATTAAAAGAAAATGTGAACCGATTAACATTCAAATGTAAAAAACAAGTTATGTGACAATTTTGGTGCGGGGGTTTCAATAATACAATTATAAACAAAGACTTGTTCAAATTTAAGATTTTTTTTTTCAAAAAGTTGGTCATTGCTTATTTGCTTGGTCCTGGTCGTGGTCCCTTGGACCTCCCTTGGACCTCCCTGGTTCCTCTATTCTATTATTGCAGAGTATAGTCCAAAAGGAAGGGCACATTGGTAATTCAGCCAAAATATGCAGTGCAGTAGAATCAGAATCAGAAAGCCAAACCCCACTTAAAAACCACGACCCAACCACCCACCCCCACAAGGCCACCACAGCAATGTTGTTGTTGCTCAACAAGAAGTCCTCAGAGTAGTACTAGTAGTTCACTCTTTCACCATTCTAGGCCTAAGTGCCTAACATACATCTCTCTCTCTTTTGAGTCTTTTCCCTCCTTACCCATTACCCAATATCCCAAGCACTATCTCTTTCTCTCAATTTCACTGCTTCTCTTCACACCCTCCAAAATCCTCTCCAACTTCTCCACTCTCTCAAATGGCTCTGTTCCATCCATTTTCCACTTTTGCCCTCGTCTTCCTCTTCGCCCTCCTGTCCTCCATCGTCATTTCGCACCAGCAACCCCTCCTCAACCCCGCCGAACAAGAAGCCGTCTACCAAGTCCTCGACTCTATCAACTCCGCCATCCCCTGGCGCTCTCTCTTCCCCGACGACCTCTGCTCCTCCGCCCCACACGGCGTCGTTTGCGACTACTTCTACGACCCCACCAACGCTTCCTCCGCCGAAACGGTTCACGTCTCGGAGCTCAGTTTCGGGTACGTCTCGGACTTCACGCCCAACCCGCCCTGCTCTCCCAACTCCACGCTCAGCCCGCTTCTCTTCACGTCCTTCAGGTACCTCCGCAAGCTCTTCTTCTACCAGTGCTTCACCGAAACGCGCGTTTCGGTCCCCGACATCCCGCTGAGTTTCGGGTCCGGTTTGGAAGAGCTCGTGTTCGTAGACAACCCAACTCTGGTGGGCTCGCTCAGTGGCATACTCCGTAATTTCACCAGCTTAAGGAGGGTGGTTCTGACCGGAAATGGGGTTTTTGGGAACATCCCAGATGGGGTTGCTGACTTGGTCAACCTGGAAGAGTTGACTCTCTCGAGGAATCAACTCAGCGGTGAAATTCATCTGAGTTTTGAGAAATTACAGAAACTGAAGGTTCTTGATCTGGGTTACAATTATTTTGACGGAAATGTCCCTGAATCGGCGGGCAATCTCTCGGAGCTTTTGAAGCTGGACTTGAGCTCCAATGGGTTTTCTGGTCAAATCCCAGAGAGTTTCAAAAACATGAAGAGGTTAGAGCTCTTGGACTTGAGCTACAACCGGTTCAGTCACTCGGGAGTTCCTCTGTTTTTGGCGGAGATGCCCCAGCTGAGACAAGTGTATCTGAGTGGAAATTTACTGGGAGGGCAAATTCCGGAAATATGGGAAAATCTGGGGGGTATTTTGGGAATAGGACTTTCAGACATGGGGTTGGTTGGGAACATTCCTGCTTCAATGGGGGTGCATTTGAGAAATCTGAGCTACCTGGGGCTTGACAAGAACAAGCTTGAAGGGACAGTGCCTGAGGAGTTTGGGAAGCTCTTGGAGTTTGTGAATGAGATTAATTTGGAGAACAATAGTCTGAGTGGTAGAGTCTCATTTTCTGCAAGTCATTTTTCAGCTAAAACTGGGCACAAGCTAAAGTTGGCTGGGAACCCACAGCTCTGTGTTGATGAGGGTTTGAGCTTTGCCAAGAGTGGTAGCAGTTTGAGGGATTTGAAGGTCTGCAACAAACCACATAAACCCAATCCTGCCCTTCTCAACAGTGTGCATTCTTCAGTGCAGGTTGTTGTTCCTTCTGTGTTTGTGTTTACCATAGGGCTTTTGTTTATGCTTATGTTTGCTTAACTAGGATTAGACCCTTTTTGTGTTTCTTGGGAACTTGGGATTTTAGGTCTTCTAACAAAGAGAGGAACAGGTTATAGCTGACTTGGAAATGAATTTTTGGATGTGCAGTGAATGTGCTGATACAGGGAAACTATGTAATTATGGACTTTTTTCAATGGAAACTGGAAAGTGCATATAAATTATAGCATTGTCTTAATTATTGTAATTTTTTCTTTTCTCCAGATTGTGGGGATTGAGCACAAGCAAGAAATTGAATCATGTTTTGCAGAATTCTACTGTTTTTGGTTTCTTTTTTAGTTTGATCACATCTTCCCAAATTTCCTGAGATTTTATGCCCGTTAGTGAAAGAAATGGGAAATGATCAACATTTTGCTCTGATTTTCTGTGATCTTTCTTTCGTTTTCCTTCATCCCAAACAGTGTTTCTTTACTATTTGTTATGAGTTGTTGCTTTTGAACTATTTTAGCATTATTATAGTAACTAGGTCTTAGGTGTCCTAAAGAATCAGGAGAGAGAATCTGAAAGTTGCCCAGAAAGGTTTCTGTTTGCAGTGTCAAGCATGTTTTGGCCTGTAGTGTGATTTAAGGCACAATTGATCACAAATCGTGAAGACAGAGACAAAAGCAAAATCACCCTTGGAACTGTTGGACAAGGATGGGCTTTTTAGGCTCTGGATAGCTTTAGACCGGCAACTACACCAAGTGGCAAGTGCATTGAAATTGATGTAGACAATGTACAACTAGGAAGTAAAATGTTCAAAAATTGAAACGATCATATTAAACTTAAATTACATTTGTTTGCCTTCAATTCCCTGATACATTTTATATAGCTAGCCTGATTGAAGATTCTAGCTACAACAATAATCATTTTGTGAAGAAGAAATTCATGTAAATCCCTTGCCTTCCCCCACTTGAAAAGATTTCTGAGGTCCAGGTTGGTCTGAATATATTTCTGAACTACCAAGGGTTTTTATTTTTCTTGATGACCCCCCAATGGAAGATTCTTTGGATTTCTTCCGCCGCGTTTTCTTGGGGATGTCCGGCAGGTTTTGTGACGATTCAATGCCTTGGCTTGAATCCGTGGCTTGCCGGATGCCTTTATCCGACGATTCCCTAGTCTTGGAAGACCGCCTTGTTTGCTTTGATTTATCTGATTTTTCCTTCTTGGGGGAATCAGGTCCTCCACCACCACCACCACCACCTCCATGCCCACTTGATGAATGCCTTCTCGACGCCTTTGGCACTTCCAAAATGTCCTGTGCCGGAGACTTTGAACCCTTTGCACTCTTCCGGCTTGAATCTATGTACATATATGACATTGATTAGTTAGTAAAATAATCAAAACATAAAGTCTCGGATAAAAAAATGTGGTACTTCTAGTATTACTCAAACATAAATGAAGTACCTTCAGAGACCCATTTGACCCCATGATCATCTTTCTCTCCATTTTGGCCTAGAGGTGCTGATGCAGTTCCTGGTGGACCTTGAAACTCATTCATCTGCATGCACCATGCACAATGCACAATATGAGCTTGATGAGGTTTGTGATCAACCATTTAAGCAAAAGAGAAAACTAGTGAATTACCCAGCTTGGAGAATTTGCTGTGGATGGACCATCCCATCCTATATGAGCCACATGCTTTACATCTGTAGGGTACCCTATCTGCATGCCTTGGTCTTTATTATCATCTGCCAAATACGTATGTATATATATGCGCGCACACACACACAATCATCAACAAAAAATCGTTCTTTAATTAGCATATATAAGTAACAGTACGTCGCTGCTTCTACTGGAACACAATTATACATACCAAAAATTTGAGAAATGTATCTTAGGCCTTTCAAAAGGCCCTTCATCTTATTGTTATTAGGATCTTTGGGGTTGCTGGTCGCCATTTTTGTGGAAGATTATATAATATATGTATATATATTGGCTCTATAAACAACCAATTAAGCTACTCCTGCAATTCTCTAGTAGAAGTGGAATCAAAATTGGTCCTTCCAATCTGTAAATAACAATGGGTTAGGATTAGAATAGATCAAATGTTCAATTCCCTTCAACGTAACCAAAAAAAAAAAGGAAGATGGATAATGAATAGCATGAAGGAATTGTGTGTAGGTACCATTATCAAACCTCTGAAGGAATTAAAACCTCTCTGCAAAGGCCAAAATTTGCAGGCCCATGAGAGGCTGTAGTACTCAAATTATATGTCCTAAAGAAATTAAGAATGCCCAGAACTTGAATTGGGCACACATGCATTCACTTCCTTCTATGAGTTTTGCAAGATGGGTACGTAAAACTTTTGAAGAAAGGGAAAAAGTGTTCAAAAACTAATGAACAGCTTTTGACAAATGTGCCATGAAGGGTGGGACTGATGAGAAAAGGGGTGAGAACTGACAAACAAATTCTGTTTAATTAAAGTAAACCTATCGTCTATCTCTCGTTTATTTGATGGTAATGCATGGTTTTTTTTTGCCTAAACCCATGATTGATGGCCAGAAGTAGATCGAATTTTTCGGTGTGAAAATATAGGATAAATAAAAATAAAAATACTTGAAATGCTAAATATAGGGGAAGGTTTTAACGGGTCATTTTAATGGCTGAAATGAATGGTGGGTGCATGTGAATTTCAATGGTTTGTTGGCTGTTTCCTTGGATGGAAATCACATAAGAGAAAATGGCTACAAGGAACACTCTCATTGTAAGGTATGGTACGTAGTGACTATATGTGAACACCTTATTATGAGTCTTTTGGGTCCAAATGTGAACTTATATTGGATTGGGAAATTCTTGCACATCTTTACATCTAAAGGGTTAACTTTTGGGTGGTCGATCGGAAAAAAAAACAAAAAAAAAAGGTTTAACTTTTTCTTTTTTTAATCAAATGATATTAATTGGGCGAGGTGGAATTTGATCGAACTCAAGACTTTGGATATAGATGTAAATGCTCTTAATTACTGAAACTATAAACACCAACATGGCGATGGCAATGAGAAATTAGATCATGAATTCCCTCTGGTTTTATTGTTACAAACAGAAGGTGCAGGTTAAAAATATCTTATATAATTGACCCAGACTCCAACCATACCAGTTCAAGTAGATTACTTCTGTTAGAATTTTGTTCTATGTTTAACCTTTTTCTTTTGGGTTTTAATAGAAGTCTAAAACCCGAAAAGGAAAAGACGATAGTCGAACTCAGTTCAGTGAGTTGTATCAGGCGGACGAGGATAAGGGCTCTACACAATGGAGTTGTGAGACCACAAAACTTTATATAATTAAGCTTTCGGGTTGCCTCATTAAAGATCATAAAGCACCCTTACTGTTGAACCAAAATGGCATTATTTATGGCTAGTTATGGCCTATTATAATTAAAAATTAAACCCCCTTAGGCCTGAATGAGCAGTGAATACAATCTATTAAAAGATCTCGTGCTCAGCCGCATCTCGAATTATTGTACTACTTTTTTTACTTGACAAGTCATAAGTCATAACTCATTTGGTCTAGGACTCTAGGGTACGTTCTTGCTTTTCTAGCCATATGAATAAGTTAATAAATATATAATTTCCTTATTTCTTTGTTGTTGAGGATTGCTTTATTGTCCAAATTAATGAAACAATAACAGGTACTAGCACAAATTCCGTGTTACCTAATCTTTAAAATGAGTTTAATTATATGTGCTAATTTTCGTGCATGAGAATAAAATTCGTACTTTGTGCAGGTTAGGTGCTCTGTCACTCGAGTTATGAATCCGACCATGCCAATTAATTTTTAAGGCAACTAATGGTGTTTGTTGGTCAATCTTTGTGAAAATAGGCAGCAAATTTGAGGCCATCGATCAGCTGGTAGAGTTGCAAACAAGAAACAAAATGAAATGAACAAAAAAGTCAAATTGAAGTTTACTGGTAAAGCAATTAAGTAATGACACTATTTTCGGTAACAATTAAATCAAAGAATGCTTTACAAGAAGACGAATGCAATTAGTTTTTCCCCTAAAAACTATATATATTAAAAGAAAAAATACAACTTGTATTCAACAATATTCATTTAGTTGTATATATCAAGCTTGCATATCGTCCATTCCAACAGAGGCCTGAAAGAAGATTAAAAACACAGAGTTTAATTAGAGACATATATGCTCAGTGGTAAATTTAATTCAACCCCAAATGCTTCAGCCAAAAACATATCCCATGAACATGAAAAAAACTTACTAAGAACTTATGAATCTCTTGAAGTACTGGAGAGAAGTTTGTGCAGAATTTTTGAATATCAGAATTTAAATAAGGCGTTTCATCTAATATCTCCATAAATTTCTTCCTCTCTGGAGCAAGCTTAATTACAACCTGCATTTCAATCAAAGAGAGTCAAGACATTTTCATTTTCAAAGTGATTGAATTAATGTAACCACATCTCTCTAATAGATTAAAGATTCACTTGTATAAATTAGTCATGCCTCTATTCGAGATGTAGTCTAACTACATTAATGGTACATCTAACATTACTTTTATGGAAGTTGTCTTTGGAAATCCCAACTTTCTACTAATAGTGCTTGAAATTTATCAAATTAATCCAATTCTTTGTGTCATTTAATACTCAAATGCTATATGGTCTTTCCAAATGGGCAAATGGGTAATGCAATGAAGCAAATTTGGATTGAATCATAAAGATTTTCTTTTGTTGGGTTTGTTTCTGAAACATCATGGAAGCCCTCTGGATGATAATGAACTAAAACTCAAAGTTTATGGCATTCTCAATATTGAAGTTTAAACCTTATTACTAAAAGGGATTGTGAGTCCTTACACTAAAACTTGAGCTTGCCAGCCAGTTATGCCATTTTTTAAATGTCTTGCTGTAGGCCTCTGTACAAGCTTTTGACATTTGCCAATCTGGATTGTCCAGTAGATTCCTGAACAGTTCCACCAAGTAGTCCATAGCCCTACACAAGCACATGACCGAATGTTAAACAATGTAGCACTAGACTCTAAAAACTTAAATATTTAGGAAACGAGACGTGTCTGATTCTCAAAACACAAGGATTGGCGTTTTGCAAAACAAAATCAAGGACTCAGATACAGCAAACATTGCATATATATACCTTGTTAGCCAAAGCAGAGCATTTGTGCAACTGGATGAGGACTTTTCTGTTTTGGCTTCAATCTCAGACCGGATTATATTGTACAGGAGGTTAAATTCTGACGGGTTAGAGGAATACTTGGATTCCAATCTCTGCAATGTGTCGAACAAGAACATGAAAAATGTTGTAAACAATTAAAAACCAAAACAGTTGCTTCTAAAAAACAAGTCACATAAAAGAGCACCTTACCGATATATTATTACCAACTTCAGATTTCACAGGTGTAAAGGCCACTCCAAACTTATCTGCATAAAAAATCATGAAAAAACATTGCATTGTCACTTTGTCAGCATCAAAACGAACCGTTTTGGGGGTGAAAAATCTCAAAATCAAAATATAATTGTACCTAAAACAGGTAGCAAGTTTTTGCATACATCCAAGAAAGGCTTTGTGAGCATCTCTCCCGTTTCAGATTTGACATGCTTCATCCCTTCCAAACCAGAAGTGAAAACAGATCCTTCCATTTTTGTGTGTTTCTCTGCATCAATATTTAAAGTCTTAGTTGCCAATCAGATAAGCATTGGCAATGTTGAATGGCTCTATTATAGTTCAATACGTACAAGTTAAGAACAAGCCCATTTTTAAATCATGTACGTGGTGGGCTAAGATGATTAAAGAGTTGGGAATACCATGATTGATGTGCAACGTCATTTGGCCAATTAAATAGTTGATTCAAAAGCTAATGACGTAGTTAATTAGTAGAGAAGAAGAATCAAATTATATAAATGCCCTTAATCACCTCTCATGCTATAATTATTTTACACAAATGCCCTTAATTTGTTTATGATTCCCATGAACCCTTTTTGAAATGGGTTGAAAAGAGGCCTTAACCTAAGCTATGAGAATTGGAAGAACGAGAGTCGAATTTTTGTCATTATTATAAGGTAAGTATTTTCGATATTGTTTTGAGGCTTGAGAATTTCGTAAAACTTGATAGATCATAAAGAATTTCAATTTTAAAAAATAAAAAGATAACGAGAGTCGTACTCTTATTGTGATTATTGGATAAGTGCTAATGAAGTTACGAGACTTATAATTCACATGAATCTTGGATGGATTAAGAAGAGTTCGAATTTAAACAAAAAATTAAAATTAAAATTCCCAAGAAAATGGATTGAATGTGAAATCAATCACGGAGAGATCGAGTAATGATTGAAAAAGGATAAAGACAGAACAAGAAAAACATAAAATGATGGTGTTGGACACAAACCTGGAAAACGTTCTAACCAAAAAAAACGTGGAAAACAAACAGACTTGAAGATCCGAATATTGTTATGTAGATTCCAAGTGTTATTGATATGAAGATGATGAGGCCGTTATTTTTTTTTGGTAGGGTGTCGTTCGGTTTTAACATCCTGAACCGTTTTCATAATCTAATTTTACAATAAAGATTTCATTAAATTGTGGTTATCATAAAACATGTGATTTTGTAACATCCTGTATCATTTAAAAAAATAAATCGTTGCCATAAGTCCTTGGAAAGAATTAAAAAATGGTAACTTACCTCTTAACTTTGACCATTTATTTTGGTTTATAAACTTTCATAACATGATAACAGTTATTTTGGTTCTTATACATTCCACAATGTTTTGTGTGGAAAATAGTTTATGAACTGTAACGTACGAGCCAAAAGTCTTGTATATAAAGAGCAGAACAAACCCAAACAAAGGAACTCTAATTCTCTCTCAATTCCACAAGTCAAAAGTGAAAGAAAACAAAATGTCATCTTCAAGAATTGTCCTTTGCATGTTCTTGTTGCTGCCTTCCTAGTCCCTTACGAAAAATTATTCTGTATAACTGATATATTGACACATGATATAACCAATTTATGTGTTATAATATGAGTGAATGTTATTAATACTATACCCTACTAATACATATCTTCAAATAATATCCTTATATGTTCAATTGATTATACCACATAACGATATATCGATTATACCCTATAATTTTATGTCACTTACTAATCTGTACACAAAAGCAACCTTAAAGTCCGACCTATTACTATTTCTTAAAAACAATCTTTTTATTTATTTATTTTTTTATCAAATGATTAATATTATTTATTTGGCAGGGTGCCCTGGGGCATGCAAAAAGTGTTGCTTATGTACTGTGGTTCGGACGAGGCCAGTGTGTGCACGCTGCTGTGAGGATGATGAGACACAACCTCCCACAAATTTTCATGCTTGAAATGAAATGAAAGGACTTCATCAAGCAAACTTAGTAATGTTTTGAATAAAAAATGATGATGTCTGTATACCACAACTCAGGTTGATCTAAAAAATGAAAGCTCATGTTTATTTTGTTTTGGGCTTTGGCCCAGTGTAACCCACAAAATAAAAAATAAATGAAAGCTCAGTGCTGTAGAAGCATTTTGGTGAAAATCTTATATTCTAAAACCTCGGTAACTTTTACTTTACAAAAATGACACCATGCTCTGTGCTTTTTTTGGGGGTAAATATGGGGCCGAAGCCCAAAAAATTACATTGCTTCTCTGTTCATTTGAGAGAGAGAGAGAGAGAGAGAGAGAGAGAGAGAGAGAGAGAGAGCTAACTACAAAGAAAATAGAACAGAAAAAAAAGTGATCAGCAAATTGAAGTTGTTAGCCTGTTGCCAATGTCACCATCACGGAGTTGATATCCCAGGAAATATCTATGACTTCATGGTCTGCAAGTGCAAACAGCCAACAAAATCCTTCAGTTTCTAAATTACGACTAATGCTATATACCCTGGTTACTCAAAAAAAGACTGCTAATACCCAACAAAAAGGAAGAAGCACAAACCTTGAGGTACTTTTTGTGAATCTTCAATGCCTCCCTACATGCCTTTTTTGCATCCAGATTTCCAGTTATTTCACCTAAGATCTGGAGACCAAGTTGACTATGAGATATATGAAGACACAAACAAGTAACATAAATGTGCGCCTGCACATGTGTGTGTGTGTGTGTGTGTGTGAGAGAGAGAGAGAGAGAGAGAGACCTTGACAACATCATCCAGACCCTTAGCCTCCTTTAAAAGTTGCTTATTTTTGGTCTCAAGAACACTTGCAACAAGAAAAACAGAAAGTGCAGTATGTTGTTCTGTGTATCCAGTCTTCACATTGTTTCTCTCAAACTTGCCATATTTGTCTAGTTCTTTGTCATTACGCACATTAGGTGGTTGTGTAGCACCATCAGTTGACCCTTCATATGTTAAGAAAATGTTTGGGTTGTATTCCATGGCCCACATCAGCTGAAACCAACTATATCACTGTCTTAAAACAGGCTTATGAATGAAAAACAAAGGAAATTCAATATATTAATTAGATTGAGATGGATGAAGCCTAAAATTCATCCATCATCCATAAGGAGCTATTTATCAATAAAACAGAACCCAGTTAGGGAAATGAGTACAGTTTCCTCCTCACCTCCCAAAGATATAGTGAATCAACAAAGGAAAATTCTCTCCGGAACAATACCATCAGCATGCGAAATGCAAATAAATACTCCCCACCGTCTAGGTCCTCTGTCAATGAGAAGGAAATGGAGTTTTAGCAGAATAATAAGGACCTGTGTTAGTGAACATGCATAGATAAATTCGTACCAAGGTGTTGATGAAGCTTAGGGTCAACAGTTTTGATTACTTGGGAGAGTGTACTCAGCTGAGATTGCACCCCTATCGAACTAGAGCTGCACCTAAAATTATCTCTCTGTTTTCGAAACAAAAGCAGGAATCTGAATTATACCCTAACAGAAGCATATCACAAGCACCAATCATGTATCAAATCATTTTAAAAAAAGTTTCAGATAAACAATAAAAAATAAACAAGACCGAATAAACAGCTTCAAGTCCACAAAAGATGACTTAACTTTCCTAGTTTCTAGGCATCCATGGATTTCTATCAGAGTGGAATTAAAAACACCAAAGTAATGAAACCAAATGAGTCTTGGTAAATGTAGGAATCCAAGCCAACTATTCTGCAAACGAACTTGAAGCAACTCCTTTTTCAGTAATCTACAGTCTAAGCTCAATGCACATGTTGAATGAACTAATTTGATGATAGGTTTCTCTAACCATAGAAACTTGCTTACTTTTAGCCACCCCCGGTACTTTTAGTGCCTAAAATTGAATTATGCTGCCTTAATTTACTTGTGCAGCTCATGGCAGATTCATCTCAGCCAACATTCTCACAACTAGCCACTGACTAGAGAGCACTTGAGCTAATTATATCCATTTACAATATATTTTATACGGAATCCATGTCCAAGATATTTTCTAGCGCTGACAATCACCATCTTAACATCGAAATTCAAGCATATACATCCTTAATACATTTTTCTTTCTCAACTGCCCAAAGCGTGTACCACAAGTGTGACTTAGATTACGGCACCAAGAAAATTCGAACTGTGTAAAGTTGATTATATGAATCCTTCTGCACCAATCTGATCTATCTCCAGTAATATCTTCTATTAAATCGTTGCAAGTAATGCTTTTTCTAATTGTCGCTATCCATGTCACTCTAGGCCTTCCTCTTGTTCTTCTAAAGCCTTCTACTAATAATTCACTTCTCCAGTTTGGTGTTCTGACATCCATTCTAGTTTACATGGTGAATTTGCACATCTTCATTCAATAACAAATTCATGGCACAAGGAAAAAGAATTACCCAATGAATAAGACAACCAAAACTGATCATAACGGAAGTACTAGTCAATTACTAGATCCCAGTATAAACTAATCATTATAAGCTACCTGTTCAGAATGATTACCCTTACCCATTACTCAAAACAAGTTCATGGACAAATAATACTAAAACAGGCAGTCGACTGCTCCATCAAACTAAGAATTGAGCAATAGTATCATCAAGGTAAGATATAATATATACCAGCCTTCGCATCGCATGCTCAAAACACCAAAAGGCATCTGCTTCATTTTCAAGAAGAATTACCATTGGTGAGCATATATCATTCATTCCTGCTCAAAAATGCCCATTGTAAGTGTCAATTAAATCTGTTTTAACTTTGATAGAACATTAATGAGATTCATAGCAATTCACCTTGAACATAACCAATATCGTTGTCCATCCAAGAATAAACTGCAAGAACATCCCAAAGTTTTGCCTGATTGGTTTCACTCTCATAAAAGACAAGTGTTCGATCTGTGCGAACAACATCCAAACCTACAAGCCAAATTCCCCTAGTGAAGTTAAGTACTATTAATAGTTAACACAAGTTAAAATAACCATAAGATATCCAAATAGATATGGTTCAAAATTAAAACTATGAAAAAAGTTAAAATAATGATCATGAAAAAAGTTCAAAAAATCATGTGTATCCCTGTACTGCATTCATGCATGAATAAAAAGTGTAGAATATACGTTCCTAGAGAAAAGAAAAAATAAATTTTCAAGTATGTCTAGTTAAGGAAGTGTCCTATATCATCTGTTTTCCTTGCTTGCACATTATGAGTCTGAGGGGTATTTGTCAATCACTTAATAGAAAGAAACCAGACCACAAGAGAACAGCACAAAAGTGAGATTATATCAACTGGTAAAGGGAATGTAGTTATGCAACAGATATGTACCAATTTGATGCAAGAAAAGCTTCCACTGAATCACTTTCTTGTCTGAAATATCATGCTTTGTAGTCCCTACTGGTGATCCTGCTATTGGCTGGCCGTCATCCGTGATGATGGGTGTTGTAATAAATTTTCCACTACCAATAACTGGAACCATCTTTTGACATTCAGCTTTCACTCTACCATACTGCTCCCTAAAATGGTCAATGATATACATGAAGTCAAAATATTCAATTCAAAGAAGAAGGAATACAGGACGGACAGCATGGAAATATCAAAGAAACACCACCAGTCGCCAATAGAATTTTTTCTTAAAAAAAAAAAAAAACGACATAACGCCAAATCGGAACATGGCAAACCACCTATATCTACATGTCATCCCAGAGACGAAGACTGAACCTGAAGGGCAAATGGCTAACAAACAAAGGTTCAATGGCTGGACCATGGCAGAACAGACAAAACATGCATGTAGGTCAGCATGAATTATGCAAACACGGTCGTCACAAAAAGGAATTCGAAAAATAATCTTATGCACTTTGATGGCATAAGGTTTTTGTTTTTCATAATTAAAATAATATATTTGTGAAAAAAAAAAAGCATGAATCCAAGTACATAAGAAGCCAAAGGGCCCCAATGATCCAAACAAAACTAGCTTCTGAAATGAATGACGTCTAATAAATTCCAGAAAGATGAAGATTATACAAATATGGATGATCAGAAAGCCATGAGAGGCTCAACCTAGAGACACTGTCTTGAATAGAAAGGGAATCTCTACCCCTTTAAAGGCTGCTCATCCCAGTTATACCGCATAAAAAATAAAGTCAGTGCTCTTCAAGTCTCAGTACGCTCACATTTCACAAGAACCCCTCTTTAACTTCCAATCATACAGCACAGTATTGGGATAACACTAAAATCAAGCAAAGAAAAAATCCAACACCCCTTTGCATAATTAGATGTGATCCCAAATTATATTATTCCAGAGCAATTCAAAACTTGGAGAGCCAGGATCTTTTAGTCGCTCTAGCAGCATGTGATTATAATTAGGTTCATATAAAAAAGCATTATGAGTGAAGTAAGAGAAAAGAGAATCATGAATACTCCATTGCTTCCCACAGTGCTTAAACTGAGAGCCATCTACTACAGATTAAATCACAATTAAATAAAATGTATTACCTTCGGTGCTGCCTGAGTGTATTTCGTTCATCGAAGGTGCTATTTGGATCATAGCAACCTAACAAGAATTCCCAGACTACACCTTTGATAGAAGGATGGACACCCTAGCATAATAAATTAAGTAAAAGTACATAAATCAATATCACACACATATGGTTTTAACTTCCAGTACACCAAAGAAGCAACATATATGGTGTATTTACCATCACCCAGGCTAAATATATTATTTATATAATATATATATATCCGTCTCAAGAACAGGTAACCGCACTACGGATAACAGTCCGCACATGTGCGCAATGCATACACATAAATAAATCTCCCCCCACCCTCCAAATCCAAAAAAAAAAATGTTACAAATAGAAGAGATTACCCCTCGTTGGATTCGTCTAAGCACTTTGGCTATATCCAAGTGACCATCTTGGGCGAAGGCAGTATGCCATCTTCCTTCAATAAGAGTTTTCCCAGCCTGTGAAAGTTGATAGTTTGAAACGTGGATCATGTGCTTATATCAGGAATGCTACCCCCCCCCCCCCCCCCCCCCCACAAGTATATGTAATAATAATGCTGAAATAGAGCAACGATATTGCATAACCAAACTTTTCAATGCCAAAATGTCTCTTAACTTCTAATAGGCAAAGTACCATTTAGTGATAGGAAAGGATAAGTAACCAATGCTAGAATATTATGTTAGCAGCAATAGTTAAGTGCTCCATGAGGTGAGGATGAATATAAATTGTGTTATATACAACTAAACAAATTAAAAAGTAACAAATGAAACGGAAAGGAAATTATGCACACCCTGAGCCTAAAACTGGTCTTCGGGACATTGACTTGGCATTCCGGTCTAACTGGATAGAAAGCATCCAACTCAGCTGTTGAAGCTTTCTTAAAAAATGGCGCCATACAATTACAAAGCATCCAAAATATAATCAATTGAATCGCATTCGGTTTTTACCTGCTGGGCACCCGAATTAAAATAAAGAGTCAGAACCCATTAAACAAAAACAAACCAGAGAAACACTAAGATAATGAATTAAAAGGAAACAAAGCAAACATATTGGATTCCAATGCATTACCATCTTTTATCACATACTCCAAATCCCAATCTTTCTCAACAGTACATCATCTATGTGTTCAATGCAAATCTTCCCATTTCAATATTAAAACCAATCTCTAAGATAAACCCAATCATTATGAACCAATCCAAGAAAATTTTTTAAACATCTAAACATTCCCATGATTACACAAGCATTATGAACCATCCATCTTACAACAAAAGACCCAAAAACAAGAGAAACCCAGATGCATACAAAACATTCAAACATATAGATTTCTATACCTTTATTCACTGGGGTCCTGGAAATTCAAATTAGAATTGTAAATGCTGTAACTGCTTTCAGCGTTTTCTTCAAAGATGATAGAAATCACAAATAGAGAGAGAGAGAGAGAGATGGGAGCGAAGAAGACGCCAGAATATTTTATAGAAAAAGAAGTTCAATGTTGTGCGTACATTATTTAAACGGTAAATTTGTCTTTTGACGGGCCCTTTTTTGGATTATTAGCTCAAAAGCGTGAACAGCTCCCATTTCCACTGAGCCTTTAATTTTTCGCGGGCTCATGGCTGACTGTGTCAAGAGTCTCAAGACGAAAACAATTGGGCCACTTGTTAAAATATAGAATAAAATTAAGTCTTTATTATAAAAAGTGGAACATGTAAGGGCACACAAGAAAAAAAGAACTATTCTTAAATATCCAACCAATGGAATTCACGATTGTACAAAGTCTACGATAGCCTTGAGTACACCTGATCACCGCTCAGCTTAAACAAAACCCCTTATTTCTTCTTCACCTTCCAAACCCTAGTTCTCTCTATCTCTTGCCTCACTCGTCGTCACTCCCAAACCCTTCCAGATCTTCAAAATGCCGTTCAAGAGGTACGTGGAGATCGGACGAGTGGCTCTCGTCAACTACGGGAAGGACTATGGGCAGCTCGTCGTGATCGTCGATGTCATCGACCAGAATAGGGTATGTTTTTGCATTTATTTACGAAAGTGCCTTTCTTCTCATTCCATTTAGCTTCGAAGTTTTCTATTTTACCATTATAATGGGTTGCTACTTGTGACCGGAATAGAGTATACCGTCTTTGTTTTTCGTTCAATGTTGGTTTACTGTGAAGCTGATGAGTTGTGGAATATTGGTGTATGAAGTTAAACCAAAATTTTAGGGTTTTTTATTTATTATCAGGAAATAAACTATTTTTTAAATTTATGTTATTATGTTTCATAATAGTTGTACACTTGTACTAGATTAGATTAAGAAAATAAAAGAGTATTCAAAAGTTAAGTAATTACTATCTAATCAAACATTTTTGAGCTCTGATGTCTTGGTGTGTAATTTTGGTGCTTACTGCCATTAAAACTAAGGACACCTGCTTTTTATTTTGCAGGCCCTTGTTGATGCCCCTGACATGGTGAGGACCCAAATGAACTTCAAGAGGCTTACACTCACCGATATCAAGATTGACATCAAAAGATCTCCTAAGAAGAAGACCCTGATTGATGCCATGGTGGCAGCTGGTGAGTTTCGAGTCAATGTGAAAATGATGAAGATTTGAGTTGTCTCCCTATTTTCATCTGCTTGATCTCTGAATTGAGTTTTTGTATGATGGTGGCAGATGTAAAGAACAAATGGGAAAACAGTTCATGGGGCAGGAAGCTGATAGTGCAGAAGAGAAGGGCTGCACTTAATGATTTTGATAGGTTTAAGCTCATGTTGGCAAAGATCAAGGTGCGTTATTAATGTTTCATTCTTGCATTGTCCGTAAAACACTCAAATTCCTCTTATTGTTTATTTGTAGTTTTGTATTTAATAAGTTTTTTAATATAATTTGTGAGAGATTGACCAAACCTATCTTAATTCACCAATGTTAGACACTGCCAATTAGGGTTGGTCTAGTTGTTGAATCACATATAGAAGGGAAGGGGGGTTGGTGTCTGTCCATCACTTGGCTTTTGCACTTTCTTTTCTTGATGGAAGGATAAAGAGTGCCTTGTAGCTCATGCTTTACCAAAAAGTATGAATCTTCAATTACAAAGTAAATAGATCAAGTTTTAAGAATCTAAGGCCACTTTACATCTGCCCCTATATGTGTGTCTATGTTCTACTTTGTGAGCTGGTGTAACTATGTGTTAAATGTGTTTTATTACTGTGTTTTTGCAGAAGGCTGGAATTGTTAGGCAGGAGCTAACTAAACTCAAGAAGGAAGCTGCAGTCTGAATCTGTACTCTTTAGTTTTGCAGTCTTATTACAAGATTTTGGTTTGTTTCAGTGCATGTTTTGATTCGTAGTGGTAGCAGTTACTTGATATTTTGGTTAGATGATAGCTACCAACCAAAAATGGTTCTCTCTATAAACCTTGCATTAGTTTTCTTTGAAATGAGATGGAGCCAAGAACCTTCACAAATTGGAATTTCTTATATCATATTTGTGCGGAAGTTTTATTAGAATTTATTTTCCAAATATTTTGAATTTCGATCTTGTTTGTATACAGATCCCAACCCCTCTGGTAAAGCGTTTGGAGATGTAGAAGTTGTAGTGTGGTTGGCCAGTTCTGTAAGGTTAAAGGGGGAGAGGTTCCATTATGCCAACTACATTGGGCAAAAAAGTTCCCATACGTAGATGATCTGTCAGTATTCTTTAATCACACAAAATTCATTGAACATGTGAAATCTCTAAATCATTGATTTTACGTTGTTTGCATAGTCAAAGCAAAATGTAGCAAATATATATGGGAAGCATAATAATTAATGAATTTGAGTTTGAATTAACTACACATTTAAAGGTGACTAATTCAATTTCGTCTCGACATGAAAAGGGTTAAATAAACATAAATTCAAGTTTTGCTGATCGTTATGAACGGTAGAGAAGGCATCATGGCCAGGAGAACAATGCAACAAACCTTGAGACAAAAATCCATTTAAGTAATATTGCACAGCATTACACTTCTACATTCTTTTCTCCATTCTTTTAATCACAAATCCAATGAAAGAACCTATAAACAAGGTATAAAGCTAGAGAAAGCAAAGAAAATACAATGGTGGTGTTGGGCTGAATCTGAGCAATATTACAAGCCAAGTTCACAAGACATACATGCCAGCCACCTTGACCAACAAATTGGCACAAGATGAAAAGCAACCCAGCAAGTGAGCCGCTTTTGGAAACAATCTTTAACTCCTTTGATAACAACAACGGACTATTGTTACCTAGGCGATGATTAATTGCCAGATAGCGACTCTCCCCATTGCAAAGGAGCAATTCACTGTAGAATTCCAGAGTGGACCTCCTTCAATTTCATAAAAGGCAAGCACATTGCCTACCACACAAATTTGACTGTCAATGTTACATGAAAGCTTGAAATTTATCATTGATGAAGGATACATGACCAAGCTTGAGATTTGACGTTGATGAGGACTACAGCCACTGATGAGCTCCATGGAGCATCCTGAATCTTGATGTAACATAAGTTTCTTCGTTTTGATGAAGCATCTCAAGCTATCTCATAAGCAGCTGCAGAAGAAAGATAGAACAAGAAGAATTAAGTACACAAAACTATCTCATAAGCAGCTGCAGACATTTGCATTCTTTCCATTGGAGCTCAATGTAAAACTCTACCTCATTGAACTTAAAAAGGAGCCTCAAGTGATTCATCCCAAACTTCCACACTTCCATTAGAGGCATTCTCACCATCTTCTTCCATTGAAAGCCTTATATACTCTCTGTGCGCAAAGCGGTCCCACTCTGTCAAAGTCGGATCCTCACGTTCCTGCTCATACCAAAAAGCCAATGCATCAATTATTGTCTCAAAAAAAAAAATCCAGCATTAAATTTCTAAGATGTAGTCACACAATAGCTTAAAACAATAGTTATTGTAAAATACCTGACGAATAAGAAATGGATCACGACTTTCAAAAGCTATAAACTTATTCAGGTTGAAAAGGATATTGAAGACATTTCCTGAAAGTTTGCAACCTTTCAAGTCACTTAGTGTCAAATAATCTTCTCTCTGCAAGTAAGATGTCAGTAGTCATTTTGAATGAGTAGAAGGAAGTAGGATCTCGCATAGTAATATAATAACAATAACAATGATGATGATGATAATTCACCTCTGGTGCAATCATGTCAACTATTTGACACAAAATATCCTCAAATAGAACAGGTTCTTGGGCCATGCATTCCATACGATGCAGCTGCTCCTCGTAAAAGAACTGCAACTCATTGGGTGTAAGGATTCCATTTCCATCCAAATCTATGCATTTGAACCTACAAAATAAAATGTGACTAAATAAAAATGGAAAAAACCTGTCGAAGTAAAAGATGAACTACTACAGGGAGCATAAACATTGTTGCCATCACAACAATGTTTATGGTGACCTTCACTCTAGTAGATGCATAAACATGTTGCAGTTAAAATATTAATGAATATTTTAGGCTCTTCTAGTTCCACCCGAGTTTCCCATCATTATGGTCTAGTAATAATATCACACAAAACGTTATCAAAGTAGCCAATACATAGTAGCCAATACATAATCCTTAATAAGGATACCCTAATTTATCTCCAATCATGCTAAACATCTCAACATCTCATATTAAGAATATTATCATTCTGACAAGCACCACGTGCAAATAAGATTGCTCCTCACCTACTGAGTTTTAACTATAAAAAGTGATCCATAATCTTTAAATTCAACCACCTCAGATAACTTCCACAGAAAGTAAGCAACTTCAAATTAAAACGAGAATTTTCAGAGAGAATTGGAAATTACTTTTTTAAATTTACTAATTTTAATCTTTAAAATCCTTTTAGTTTTATTTTAACTACATTGCAAGGTAGGACATGTAAGCAATTCGGAATATTGTACCAACTGCCAAGTTTTGGATTAACAAATTAGTATACATTTCACTTTTTCTCAGTTATATTTATAAGCAATGACTTTTTCTGATTAAAAACAGGAAGATTGACCCCTCTTCTGAAATATCAAGAATTCCATGACATACGAAATTACCAATTGTCAAAATGGAAAAGAACAGAGAAATAAAGAAACATATACCAGTACTCAAGGCTAGGCTCACATGACTTATCCTCCTCTGATAGCATGAAGTAAACAAAATCTTCATAACCCATCTTCCCTTCAACCTTGCTACTAAACTTCCTTGGAATCTGGAACAGAATTGAGCAAATACACATTCAATGTGGAACCACATTTAGGTAAATAATTTATTGCCTTAATTTGCTCCAGAAGTTTGAAGATGGGCTATAATAAAATACAAACCAACCTGTGAAAATATTCTATCAACGATCCTGTAGGTAAGGGCATGGTTACCATATCTAATGAGGTCCTCTTTGTCGATCAAGAAATCATGATCCGTATCCAGCTCCCAAAATTTGCAGTATATAACATAAAAATGTTCATAAGAGAAGTACCTGAAATTTGGCAGATAAAATATCAATAACATAGTTTATTAATTTTTTAACACACTACTTTAGAAAAGAAAATAAAAGTTATTTTGGGCAATCTAAGAAAAGAAGAAAAAAGATAAGATGTTCTTAAGTTCCTCCAAAATATTTGTCAGCCACAATAAGTTCTTTCAGGTCAATTTGAACAGTCAAACTATTAGTACACTACTAAATTCAAAATCATAACTTTCAAAAATAATCACTAACGCATCATATATATATACACAGACACACACACACACACACACACACACATATATTTACATTATACTTAAAGAAAATCCATGTTCCAATGATAACAAACCTCAGAACTTTGTTTATGTCCTCTTCCTCATCTGCATGTTGCATGGCATCAATTAGATTTCCTCGTTTCAGCTCCTTTAGGGTAAGACGGCCATTTCCTGATCTATTGATGTAGTAAAATATTCTGTATATGACAGTTTCAGCTAGGCCAGTGAAAATGAAGCATAAGTGAGCAAACTGAGTATGGAAAACAAAAAATGTGCAGTAAAATATTCACTGCACACACTTATAAACAAAGTGATACCAAATAAATAAATAAATAAAAAGTGAGCCTAATGTAACAATATCTGCTTTTTATGTCAGCATTAAGTACCTTCACCTCTTATCCCTATATGACATCTACTATCTACAATATTTGTTGAAAGAAAAGATATATACTGAAGTCAACCAGATTTTGCAAGAGTTTTTTATAGAACTCTTTTATCTCTTTTCAGAATCCTATTCTAACAAATAAGTTTACCTGAAAAGGACAATAGATCTAAATCAGACATAATTATGCACTCAGAAACTGTCTACTTTATATAATCAACAGAACCATGAATCGGTTCTATTAAGTGAATTACAAACCTTAAAAAAACCCTAAACCCAGATGCTCACCCAGTTATAAAGCATACGGTAGTAATGATTACTTCATTCCACCCGAGAGTTTTCAATCATTTTGACTAATCTGAACAGCTAGGTTATAACAATGTACCTTCTGCATGTAATGTATGAAAATGAACAATCAATATTGTAATGAGCAGTATGAAACACATACCATATCTTTCTTGAAATTCAGGAGTGCCATGTAAAAATTCCAACCCTGGATGGATTGCCACAAGCTCTAGAAGAAGGGGTTTGAAGTCTACCTGCATTACAGAATGCAGACCAACAATTGTAAAAATAGAATGCAGAACAAGAGGGAGTGAAATTCTTGATGCATAACTAACAGAAAGGGTCATTTAAATTAGGAGAAAGGGCATCAATCAAAATGCAATTTTCCAAGACCAAACAGAGAAAATAGTTTTGAATCAAACCTGAGTAAGGTAATTGCAATCAGACTGCTTTAGAATTTTAAATACTTGAGTTGCTGCATCCATTGTCAGCATATTGCCATCAACCCAATATCTGACGAATGCATCTCTACAAACAAATTATGTGAATTGGCAAAAATTAAGAAAATATATAATGACAAGAAACAAATAAAGATAGACAAAAGTATACAGGCTTATGAGAGTCCTGATTCTATAAGGAACAGAAATGTGTATGTTAATGAATCTAAGGAAATAAAAAAGGCAGGAAGATTGCAAATAACATTTACAATAGGAATATGTAGGAAGCAGCTGGGATCAAGTTACAATTATTTATAAGGGTCAAATATAAACAGTAGGCAGTGAGCTTCAAATATCAGGACTTAATGTTTCTCTATTATTGTCTCCTAGGAGGTTCTATTACTTCACTTTGCATCTTTTTCTTTAATCATTTCATGAGACAGAGCAAGAGACAGCTACAGGACATAATTGACCAACAATGAATGGCATGAGAACAACCATTTCATAGAACTTTTCTTTCAAGATTTACAATTGAGACCCCATAAAATTAGATCTAATTATTCATAGTAAGCTTAATTACATTTATTGCATACCTGGTCACTATCCCACTGCACCCAGTATCTATCTTTCTAAAGATAGCAGAAGACAAAAATGATGGCAGCTTGCATAATTCCTTTGTAACCAACTTGAACTCTGCATAACCAAAACCAAAGAATTCATTTTCCTTAGTCTCTTGGAAGTGGATTGGAAAGAGGAGAAGAGAGTGAGAGTGAGAGTGAGATTCTTTTCGAATAAGTGATTTACACATCAGAAACGCATCTCACCATGCATTTGCAATCCATCCATATGACCACTGAAAAGGTCATCAATTCTAGAAATACAGTGTTCCTTAAGTTCCTTTGGCGGTGGACGACCACTTTGAAAATAGAACTGCAAGCATATCAATCATAAAACATTATGGGAATCTATTCTCCAACCTTGACAGCATAACAAGACCATAATTTTCAAGTTCACGAGTAAATCTCAATCTCAAAATATTTACAAAGTTAATAATATTAATGGAGCAATCAGAATTGAGTTCGACCTGAGGGATGACTTCTCGCACTGGTTCACTAACCAATTTTAGCGGAGAGCCCATAGAAGAAGGAATATTTTTCTGCTTCGATAGGCGTGGGGAACCAGAGGAACTTCTTGGTGAAAGTGGGGGTGCACTGCCAGCCGGAAACATGGAAGGTAACAAATTGCTTCCGGCAGCACTAGCAAAAGAGTTCCCATGGGCATTGATAGAAATTCCCGCTGTTGCATCATCTATGAGAGACTTCACCTGTCAAAATAAACCGCAAAACACCCCCAGATAAAGATAAACTTATCCCAATATATAGTTCTTCAAGTGATTTAAGTCTAACATAATCATATATGAATATTTCATTGCACAGAGTACAAACCCCTAAACTTTTAAGGCAAAAACTATTATTAATAAAGAAAGAATAATAGTTTAAGTATTAAACTAACAATAAAAACCCTGTAACTATCCATACAAGAAAATCAAGATAGCTTTGAGGACCAGCAATGCATGTCGATTACAAAAATTGTACAAAATGCAAACTTAATCAAATTTACCAGACGACCGGTTTGAGGGAGCGAAAGCCACTGAGCAAACAACTCCTCCGCAATTTGGGGACTGGTTTTAAGCGCGACCGGAGACAATTCCGGAAGCTGTAAAAGCTCAGTATCCAAAGAAGTAACATCCCCTGCTTCTGCTGCGTCTATATCCATTGAAAATTCACTTCTTCGATTCCTAAAATCATCACAATCCGTGAATTTTCAATTCCTAACCCACTAACCCACAAAGTCACTAACTTCCTCTTTCAGGTTCAATTTCAAAACGGAGGTAAAAAAACCCTAGGTCCCAAATTGACAGTTGCAAACGACTACTGAGCTTTGCTCAGCGCGCTTCTTGAAAACCCTAGCTTCCAAAAAGAAGGTTATAGAACCAGCACCAGTTCTCTCCTTCTCCGATCCTTTCCGATAAAACACTTTCAACTCCGATTTTCACCACGAATGCTTTGTTCCCACACAATCAGTCAAAGAAGCGCAATCCAAAATTTTATAGCCCTCGAAACACGCTACGAAGCCTCGCGGTTCTAAGCGGGCATTAGATGGAAATCAGAAAAAAAAAAACCGCGGTCTGAAAAGTCGTGTCTGAACTGAACAGTCGGAGACTGGGAGAGAGAGAGAGAGAGAGAGAGAGAAATTGAAGGAAGTGTAGGGATTGGGAGGCTTATATAGAAGAAGGAGGAGGAATGCCACGTAGGCGTGTTTTTTGTAACGGAAAGTGCCGCCCGGACTCGGAGACTTGCGTAGCCGTCAAGAGTGAGAATGAGAGTAGTCGTGCTTTATGACAACTGAGTGGGAGTGGGAGTGGAAGTGGAAGTGGAAGTGCGTAGTTTATACGTGGATGAGATTGAGAGAGCCTTCTTCAACGACCTACCGTCTTTGTAAATTCTGATATATACACAGTCAATGAGTGCCCAAAAAACTAAAATATAAAACATTGCATTTTCTTTATGTGGATTGAGAAGAAATGAGAGTTTAACATGATGCAACATGGGTTCTAGTAGAATCTTTGCATATTATGCAAGAAGATAACAAGTAGGAGATTTTTTATATCATAATACAATTTATGAACGAAGTAATTAATGGCGGAGATATTGTAATGATCTTTAATAGTTTAATGTAATGACATTTTCCATATTATGATTGGTAAACAATGTTCTTACTTGCAATATTATGGATGCTAATAATTTGTATGATTGTTATATGATTGCATCAGTTCTTTCACAATCCTAATGTTAAGGAAACAAAAGGCTAGTGAAGTAATTGGCAAAATTTGATAGAGAAATGCTGACTAAATTGTATTTTTGGGGTATTCTAAAAAGAATAATAGCTACAATTATAGCCTTATTAGAAACAAATTTTTTTGTTCATAAATAAGAATGATTCTTGTTATCGAGCTCATATTAAGAAATCGATTTTTTTTTTTTTTTAAAGTGAGATTTAAGACTGATATCTTGAATTTAATAGATTTATTTTTTTTCTACGTTTGGTATAAAATGATAACTACAATTAAATGTTATTATATGACATACCTAATTATAGAAAGATTACTTTGTAGATAACAAGAGGATCCCAACCCATTAGTTAACTAAAGGAAGAACAGTCCCCATCAATCAATTCATCGACATCCCAGGGATACGATTGCAATTTCAAAAATCATAGAGGATCTATTTGGATATTTACAATAAAGTCCCTACCCATATAAAAAAGAGGAAAAGACCACGAAAACATAAACTCCACCTTGGTTGGACCTCTCTATGTCTCTCTCAAAGCTGAAAGCTTGAAGAAATCTCCGTGTGCTTTTGCTTGCGAGTTGCGACCAATTCAGCTGAGAAACCATGAACCTTTTCTCTAAGAAACCCACCGCCAAAGGTTCGTACGATTTAAGCTAAAGTTCAAGCACTCATTTTTGCTCATTGGATCTGAATTATGAGCATGATTTTTCTCTAATTTTTTTTTTTCTGGTATGCGTTTTTATGCAGAGGCTCTTCGGGAGAGCAAGAGAGAAATGACTAATGCTACTAGAGGTGATAAATTTTTTTTTTTGCTTTCTTTTTGTTTTCAATTTCTCAACATTTGCAATTATGGTGGTGGTGATGATCATCATTCAGGGCTTTAAAGTCATAATCACTGCTCGGAATTGTAATGTTAGTGGGTTTCATATTATGTTTGTGGGTTTTATATTATATTTGTGGGTTTTCCTGGTAACTGGTTTTTATGCCTCTCTTGGACCAATTGAGGCATTGGGATTTAGATTTGACATTGCACTGTTTGAATAGACTGAATTAGATTTTTGATTAGGTGGGTTACCGTTTAGGCTTAAACTATACCAGTACTTTATGTATTAAAGTATCTTATTCTATCTGGGTTACCTTGTTATGATGCATTTTTCTTGATTCTGCTCCTGGTTTAACGTTTTCTAGTTGCTAAATTGGTCTTGTGATTTTAAAGACTGATATCAAGGTTTTGCTTCTTTCAAATTTTTTCTTCCTCATTTTGTTTCAGGAATAGAGAAGGAAATTGGAGCATTGCAATTAGAAGTATGTCAAGAGCTTCCACTTGACAATCCCATTTCATTTTTTTTTTTTTCTATTGACGTTACATTCAATATATTTTACTATCATGTCAGGAAAAGAAGCTTGTTGCTGAGATAAAGAGGACTGCTAAAACAGGAAACGAGGTATGTTCTGTGTTGTATTGACTATTCTTATCAGTCCAGGAATACTGGAGTGACTGGAAATTAAAGCTTTTCAGAAGTAGTCAATTTATATTTCCTTAGGCCATTTTAAATGCATTCTGCAGGCAGCAACTAAAATACTGGCCAGGCAGCTAATCAGGCTTAGGCAACAGATAGCTAACTTACAAGGAAGTCGAGCTCAAATGAGAGGAATAGCAACTCATACACAGGTGGATTGTCAAATCTCTATCTCTGGATGAGATTTCTTCTGATTCAACTTTATATGCTGTTTGTGTGTTTTGTAATCTTAGTAAACTTTATTCCCTTATGCAGGCAATGCATGCTCAGTCGTCTGTTGCTGTTGGCATGAAAGGTGCTAGTAAGGCAATGGCAGCTATGAATAAGGTTAGATTATAACATTCAAACATGAATTTTGAATATAATTTGCATATTATGAATAACAATATGTTGCAACTTGCAATCTGATGACAAGCTTTAGTTTAAAAAAGCTCTGTCATCACTTGTGTTCTGTTGAGTCAAGCCATCAATTATTTTATTTTTGATATTACCATGAAAATAAAATCCAACAGAATTTTACTTTTTTCCAGTGCTTCCTATTTTCATAATTAATAAATTCAAGCTCTTTTAAGTAACTGACTTGTGTCACATTGCAGCAAATGGCTCCTGCAAAGCAAGCAAAGGTTATACGTGAATTTCAAAGGCAGTCTGCACAGATGGATATGACTGTAAGATTGGTTCTATTTTCAAATATATTGGCACATATTGCAGAATGATGTTCATCTCTGCTTTTGGTTGCATACGTGGATCATGACAGTTTAGAGCTTGTACATGCAGACTGAAATGATGTCCGATGCCATAGACGATGCCTTGGATAATGATGAGGCAGAAGACGAAACTGAGGAGCTGACAAATCAGGTAGGTCCCTCTATTTGCATCGTTTTTCACTTTCATCTATTAAGATGAATATATTCCATAGATGATGCGTAATAAGAAAAGGAATATGTTTTTTGGAGTGAGACATGCTGTACCTCCGTTATTAGATTAATTCATATAATTACCAAGGATGTTCCGTAAACCTTTCCGACAAGTTATTAGTTGAAGTTTAATTGTCGTCTTGTGATTGTATGGTTTTCTGGTAATGAGACCAGAAAGATTGAGAAGGGGTAATATGAGACTGATTGAGAAGCAGTTTAGGATTTTATTCTTCATAAATATTGTTAATTATTGGTCTTTGAAACCAGGAATTGATGGGATTATTCTTTGTTAAATTTCTTTTTGACAGGTGCTAGATGAAATTGGCGTTGATGTTGCCTCACAGGTTGGTATCAATGCTTATGTCTTTTTGGATTTTGTTGTTAGCATGTACTGGATTCATTGTCTTTTAAGCTGATGTGCTTTGTATTTGATATTTGGACAGTTGTCGGCTGCTCCAAAAGGAAGAATTGCAGCAAAGAACACTGAGGGTGTTGGCAGGTATGGCCTTCAATCCCTTTGTCATTGTACTTAGTAAATGTCTGCACTTTATGTGAGACTTTTGAGCAAGAATTTTAATCAACTGCCTGAAGATGTTCACAGCCAAACCTTTTTTTGCATGTCTGATAAACATTTTATTAGTTTTTTTTTGCTTACCCTTCCTTTTTCCTAAAATTTTGTTTTAACTATGAAATTTTCAACTTCTTACAGTTCTGGGATTGATGAGCTTGAGAAAAGATTGGCAGCCCTTAGAAATCCATGAGCTGATGATTGAGAGCAGAGGATTTCTTTTTTCTTTTTATCCCCCCAGAGTTTGACATTGAATTCTTGCAAGATTGCACATTGTAAATATTTGGTTGCACTCATGCTCTCCTTCACGGTTATCCATAGCAGCGCCACTGCATACAGAGAAGCTAAGCTTATACATTCATCAATGACTTGGGAGATGTGTGTGCTAATTAGTCAACGTATATGAATTGCTCTTCCTTCTATCCTTTTTTTTTTTTTTTGGTCGAATTTCTTCCTTCTATCCTTGTTACCATAGTTTTCAATGGTAGTTCCAAGTATCGAACTTCTTTCGTATTCCGTCCAATAATTCTTTCATGCCCTCAAATTTGCTAAAAGGAAAGCTATGAAGATACCGACCCGAAACCTTCTATCTTTTTATTTTTATTTTTGAAGCATCTCAGCTGAGTAGAATGTTAGAAATGATAAATACGATGATTCTATTCACTGTTCATACCTAAAATATTCATTTTCAACCCATGAGCCCTAGCTCAAGTGGTGTGGGTGGAATGTGATGAAGGATTGAAGGGTAGATCATAGGTTTGAATCCCCTTAAAACAATAAATAAAATCATTTCACACCTAATTTTTAATGAGAATTTTTCTTTCAAAATTATTAAGAAGCTAAACCTTAACTTCTTTAAAATCAAGAAAAAATAAAAGAAAAAGAATAACAGTGAGGGATGCCAGCTATCACTGCCCTCACACACACCATCGATCTCCATGAGTCTAGCCATGGTTGGCTTTGGTGAGTTGGGTGAAAGTTTTTTCGTTTTTTGTTTTTTTGTTTTTAAAGAAGCTGAATCTGGATGTAGAAATCAACTTTTTGGGTATGAATACAATTACCTAATTAGAAATGACATTCATTTGAGGACTTCACCTAAAGTACTAACTATTTAAGAATTGTTCATCTCCAAACTAGTCCCGACCTGAGCTCTGAAGTAAACAAGGTAGAGCCAGTCAGCCAACTACCTATAATGTCGCACTTCGTGAAGCTCATATGAAAGGAAACATTAGAGCATATTATTTACCATTTACCAGACCATTCAATTTTTTTCTCATTTTTTACTACCTCTGTTGTGGATGAAATTCTTTGAAAGAGATGTCTATCAGACTATCACAAACAAAAACTAGTCTCAAGGTACATGTATAATAAAGAAATAGTAATTATTACAGCTAAAAAAAAAGTATGTTGCTGATACATGTTACAATGGCGGAAAACTCTTGGGAGAGAAAAAAAGTGGGAGGAAAAGCCTGAAAATGCTGTAATAAGGCATGCAATAAGATCTGTAATGGAGGTGATTAGGTGATATCCCATGCACACATGCGAGCAATCTTTTCTTTCGGCACTCATCAAATAGATGAGTAATTATCCATTAGATGACTAGGCAAATATCAATAGCAGAACACTCCATTACTTCCTGATTGAAAGGAGCTCAAAGTTCCGGAGAGGATCATCACGATTGCTTCTTGAAGCTGGAGTGCGCTTGGCTTCATACCCAGAATGAGTTCTATGTGCAGTAGATGGGCGGCTACTGGTTGAGACTAGTCGGCTCGTGCGACCATCACTGTGGTCAGCTGAGGAACTTGGCCTGCTGCCTGAGACCATAGCTTTTCTTGAAGTGCTGCCATATCGAGAGGAACTGCGTCCCTTTTCAGAATCCTGCTGCTGGAAATGCAGCAACAGCGCTCCATAAGAATTTTTTATCAACAATGAGAAACTAATGCATCAATTCAACTTGAATACAACAGTGAATGAAATGGAAAAGTAAAGGCAAAAAACATATCATACCAGTGAGAAGAGAAGACACAAATTACGAATCATTTATAATTATTACAAGGACCAGAAACCATAACAGAGGTAGCAAGAAGATGACACTATGAACCAATAAACACACAGAGAAGCAAGGGGATCATTAACAAATACTAAATACTGTCAGATATCTAAATATTACCACATCTTTGGATGAAGGTACATCCTCAAAAGACCTGTGTTTCAAATGATCTTGACGTGGACTAGAACCTGAGGTATTTCTCCTCGAAAATGCTTCAACGGCACCCGAGAATCTATCTCGAATCTCTTTCCCAACTGGATAAACCAATTGCATAACAGGGATTAAGCATTGTGGGAAACAAAAAAGGAGAATACCAAGTGTAAAAATGGTAGTGGAAAGCTAAATAATGAGCTGAAGAAAGAAAGGTATACTAAAAATTAAAAGTAAACTACATCCTCAGATACTAAACAAATCTTCAAAAATAAGGGAGTAAACAGCATCTTGTAGCCCAGAAATCAAAGCCTAGGACTCATTAATGTTTTTTTTTTTTTTTTTGTAAAGTAGGACTCATTAATGTTAGAGTTTAAGATATAAGAACAAAACAGGATATTACAGTCAAAAGCATACACTAAACTCCAAAACTTATTTCTGAAATCAGCAAAGGGCCAATAAGTAATATTGGCAAACAATTTCAAAATATATCTTTTCAAGAGAATGCAATACCTGAGATCCTTTCAGGTCTTTCCCCAGATGGTCCCGTGTGTGCGCCTGCTTTCCCAGTGGCATGCTAAAAACAGAGAAAAAAAGGAGTAAATAATTAAATGTTAAGAGATCAGAAATTTGAACCTACAAATTTCCAAACACTAACCCATCCTCTGGAGCCACCACCAATCTGAGGGTACTTCAATACAGTCCAGTCAAATACATAGTCAAATTGATAACCTGCAAGTAATTACAATGTCAATATCCCAACCAAAAAGTTATAATTAAACACCCATCAAACTTGACTACTAGTAAAACAATTAAAGAAAAATACTTATAAATCTAAAGGAATATTGCCAAATTTATGGTCATTACCTTCTCGAATAAATAAGTCTCGAAAAAGCCTCTTTAAATATGAATAGTCTGGCTTGTCTTCAAACCGCAATGATCGGCAATAGTGAAAGTAGGATACAAACTCAGATGGATATGTTCTGCAAAGCACCTGTTACATATATCTGTGGCTATATTACCCATGTAGCAACAAGAACAATGAATTCCCAGCGCTAAACAAGGGCCAATAATAGCAGAGCATGGGATGTGTGTGTGTTGGCACCACATGTGCACGAATGCCTATGGAAAACATAAAAATCTGAACTATCAGGCTAGGCTTGGTTCTAACGACCTCTATAACATGTTCATGTCCAAAGCCAAGCAAATATAGATAGGGCCAGCCTAGCAGCCAACCTAAGGGGCAAGGACCGTGTAATACCATATACCTGTCTCCACCCCATTTGGGGGGGGGGGGGGGGGCCCAAGGGGTCTTTGTTTAGCAGGGAAAATTGACATTTCCATATCTCACAGAGAGAGAGAGAGAGAGAGAGAGAGAGAGACTATGAAGTTCTTTGTAATAAGAATACAGGAAGTTGATACCTCTATAGGAGTTGACATTTTCTTTTCACTGATTTTATCATATTTTTGCTTTTTTGTGCCAGCTTTTAATCCTTGCCAGGGAAGGCTGATTGGGGGAAAACACAAAAACAAAAAGGTATTAAACAGAGAATAAGAGATAATGCTGCATCAAATACCCAACATCAGGTAGAAAATGCCCAAAAAACATGAACACAAGTGCAAGGAATATATTTTTAACCTTCCTCTTAGGAAATACATAAGCACATAACCAAGAGATTCCAGATCATCCCTTCTGCTTTGTTCTGCAAGTGCAATAAAACACAATGAGAATAAAAAATAATGCATACTAAGTTAGATCTGTGATTATCCATTTAGGAATAGATAGAACATATGATAACATTTCTCACCAATTCCAAGGTGAGTGTTAACACTTGCATAGCGAGCTGTGCCTGTGAGGTTCTTGTTCTCCCTAAAAAAAAGGTAATGAGCTTTCACAACAACCACATTAAAGGCTAGGGCCAAAATAATTCACACGTAAAAAAAATAAAAAAATGAAAAAGAAATATAGGAAAATGGGAAGGTGGAAGAGATACATATATATACAGAGAGAGAGAGAGAGGGAGAGAGCGAGAGAGAGAGAGAGAGAGAGAGAGAGTTCAGATTGAAATAGTACGACCAAATAGGAAGTAGACCAACAATGCGTCTATAGATATGACGGTCAACAATGTTTAAGTATTGACTATCGGTAAATAGAAAAAAATATTGGTGGCTGATAAGGTAGAAGGGTTATTAAAATTGTTATAAGAAAAAAAAAAGTAAAAAAACAATAGGGATATAGTTATTTTAAGAACTAGTTCAAGCTCGGAGAATATAGTTTCTTCCTTTAGAACTAGTTCAAGCTCAAATTCAAGAAAGAAAGAAAAAACGTAACCATCCAGACTCATCCACAATCCAAATCATAGGAATTTATTGACTTCAGCATTAAGCTCTTCGCTATTTAAAAGGTTATAGATATTCTTATCATTCTTCGAATAGTTTCCAATGCTTCTTCAAACAAGACAAATCATAAGCCAAAAGCCTAGAATCCACATCCCCATCCCCCCTCTTTTCCCAACCTGAAACAATACCTGCAATAAAAGGTATAGCTTAACTAGATTCTTGACCTATAAGACAAGCATAAAAGCACACAACACAAAAAATATATGTACCATAAATTCACCTGTATGGTATGTGCCTATGAGTCTGAAGGTCCCTATACTTCTTTGCAAGGCCAAAATCAATAGCATACACCTGTGACAAGTAATTGACAGAGATGTTACAGTTACAAAGGAAAAGTGAGATTGGTATGTTTATCAATGCAACATTTGAAGCCCCACCCCTAATACCACATGAGAACCCCAATATCAAAATAATTTTCAACAATAAATGCTCAACAACTATAATGTGCATGAATTACTATAATTTGCAAACTAATCACAACTAAACAAGAATAAGATACCTGATTGGCTTTACGCCCTAGGCCCATTAAAAAATTGTCAGGCTTTATATCACGGTGAAGAAAACCTCTTGAGTGCATGTATTCAACTCTGTTAATCTGAAAAGATGAAATTGGGAAAAAGAAAACAAATATTATCCTTTCCATTCTAGATATAATTGGTGAAGGATAGTTACAAGTACTCACTAATTGATCTGCAAGCATTAGCACTGTTTTCAATGTGAACTTCCTATTACAATAGTTGAACAAATCTTCCAAACTTGGTCCAAGAAGGTCAATAACCATGATGTTGTATTCACCCTCAACACCAAACCACTTGAGGTGGGGAATTCCCGCTTCATAAAGAAGTAACAAGAATTAATCATTTATTAGAGAGAGAGAGAGGAAGAGAGGGAGAGAGAGAGAGAGAGAGAGAGAGAGAGAGAGAGAGAGAGAGAGAGAGAGAGAGAGAGAGTTACTTCCTCCTTGAAGAAGCATATACAATTTGGACTCATAGTGAAGCTGGGGATGCTTGGTCTTCACAGGTTCCTGGAATTTGGAAAAATAAAGTTAGCCCACCAAATGCATGTAGATTATAGACTATTGAGTTATTCATAATTGTTAAAATGAAGGACTATAAAAAGGTTGCACTAGACTAGAAGTGTAAAAAGGTTGCACTAGAATAGAAGCGCATGAGATAAAAATGCATCCATAAAAAAACTAAAAAGAAATGGAGAATATATAGCATGAAGCTTCTATTTTAACTAACAGAGTTTGTTGTCTGGAATATCTAAAGTACCATTCCTACTCTTATTCACAAAGATTCAAAAGAGAAATAGCGTTTATTTTGTTCTTTGATTTACTCTAGTGGCAACAGTGTCTTCTGAAACATCTTGAATGAAAAATGACTTCATGGCCATAAAATTAACTTCCATATCCCGAATCAGGTATCATTGTAAAGAGTATGAAAACATTAGACAAAATATAATTTTATTCAAGACGATAATAAAACCAAATAAATTATAATGCTTCAATGAACCAAAAATATTCTTTTAACACAACCAACATAATCTACAATTGTTAACAAAAAAAGGGCCACGAGAAGGGCTACCCATTTATATTTTAGGTGCAAAACTACTTAAAAGCATTTAACCACAAACCAAATAACACAACTGAATCTAAAATTTGAGGACCAATCACATACCAGCTTAACAGCCACCTCCTCTCCAGTTTGTACATTAACACCTACCACGATGTATGAATTTTCATTAAAAAAACCAATCAAAGAAATGCTTTTACAAAACTTTAAAAAAAAAACAAAGGAAAAAGGTCTCAAGCACTGATTACCATACCTAAATAGAGCTCTCCAAAAGAGCCACTCCCAATCTTCCTCCCCAGCTTAAATTTCCCAGCAATCACATGCTCCATGATGCAAGAATCTTCAATACAACTCAGCCCAGAAGCTCAAAATGGCAATTTTTCAGTAAGATTTGTGCCCAATTCAGCCTTTATTGTGTGCATAACCCCATACACTCACCAAACAATATCCTACCAAAGCTCAAAGAAAAAGGTTTCCCAGATTGGCAGCCCCCACAGATCAAAGGTCTGAGCTTTTTCCCCAAAAAATCGGCCTAAGAACCAGCCAATCTCACAATTTGAGCATTAAATTAGCATGAAACGGAATAAATACCAAACCCCAGAAAATCCAATTGGAAAAATCTGACTTTTTCAACAATAAACAACACAATCCCAAAAAAAAAAATGAGGGTAACTTTATCAAAAATCAAGGACCCAAATGCCACAAATCCCAAATCCTTGATTGCAGACAACGAATTGAAACCCTAATTACAACAACATTGACCTACATTGACCGCGAAACCGTCGAATCGAACCCCCAACCCGATAAATGAAATGAAATTTTGTCGCGAAAAAAAAAAGCAAAACTCCAAATCAAATTAGGATCGGTAAGAGGCTTTGTATTGGGATCGGGGTGAGAAAGACACAAATCGATGTTAAAATATAAACACAAATTAGGGAAATTGCCGGAGGGAAATGATGAGGGGAGAGAGAGAGGGAGGGAGGAGAGAGAGAGAGAGAGAGAGAAAAAAAAAATGGAGGGGGCAGACGAACGGAAAGGAGGTTGGAGATGATTATAGTTGTTTTGGGTTTTTTTTTTCAATTTTTTTGTTTTTCGGTAATAAAAAATTGGGTAAAAATGTAAAATAAAGATTAAATAATAATTGAGGGATAAAGCGATACCTTCTCTGAGTGTGTGAGGTGAGGTCAAATGCAAAATGCAAAATGCAAATTGAAAGGAGCTTGCTTTGGTTTTGGTTTGCTTTTTGTTATGAAATTACGAAAACGTGTTGAACAAAAACAGAAAATTACAGAAACGTGCCTGGCGTTGTTGCTCTGTCTTTGGGTCAAATTTTAGTTTTTTTTGGATTTTACCAGGATCTTGTTCTCCAGCTCCTAATTTCGGACTTTGTTATGGAATTTATGGGATATTCTCTCTCTCTCTCTCTCTTATCTAATCTGGAAGTAGGCCAGTCTGGTCTACCCTTTTAGGTACTATTTGTTGTCAGGAAAAGAACTTGTCAGAGATGTGGACTTTTTGGCCCATTTCTTTTTCGGTCTTTAGCCCAATTTCGATTTTGGATAATCCAGTTTCTTTGTTTGAACTTTAAAGTCAGGGGTAATTTAGTCAACGCAAATTTATAACTATATAAGACATGTGCAAGAGCAAGACACATACACGATAAAAGTTTATCACTATATTTGAATTATATGTCAAATTGAGACAAATTAAAGTGTGGATTAAGTATCTAATTAAGAAAAATATCAAAGTTCAAATACCAAAATTTAAAAATAAAATAAAAACCTTGTATTTATATCTAAAATTACATATGTACGCTTATTAAAAATTTTATTTAATTATTTTTTCAAGTCAATGGCCCAAAATAAGCACAAAAAAATAAAATAAAATAAAAATCAAAGGGTGCTTTAAAGCCTTCTATATGTATGTTATAGGTACTAACTAGTTATTGTTTTTTTTTTTAATATTTATCTCAACAATAATGAAGAGATTGGAGTTCGAATTAATTCCCTTCGTGTAAATAAAAAAAATTAAAAGTATGCACTTAAAAATTTGATTGATTAATGCACTCAACACGAAAAAAAGAATTTTAAAATTTTTCAATCTTGTCCCCAATGCAAAGAGAATGATAAAAAATACAAAATAAATTAAGGGAATCAAAATAAAAGACAACTATTATTGGCAAGTTGGTTTACTCAACCTAAAATGTCTTTTCTTTTATAGTTCTTAGGTAAACTTAGAAGTTTGTAAACTTTTTTGAGTGTTGATTTGTTATCAAATTTTGGGTGCAGAAGCTCGAGAGTTAAATTTTTTAGACCAACTAATTATTAGTCTAATAATATTTTTCAACTCAATATTAAAAGAGACCCTAAATTCAAATTTCTTACATAAGAAAAAAAGAGTTAAATTCTTTGGATGAATCATTGCCGTAAGTGGGCCTTCTTAGATTCGCTAAGATCCAGTGGCCGCGTAAAGGGCACTCACGAGGCCCGATAGAGTCCTTAGTTCAATCATGTGAGCGCTGTGGAGGTTATACCCACCCCATGTATAGGCCTCAGCTGCCAATTATGATGTAAAAAGCTACCAATGAGGCCCATAACATGTGCAATCATAGATTTTATTAGAGTAAATTCAACCAACCCCATAGTTTTTGTGTTGCACACGTTATAAATGTGGGTTAACTTATGTGTGAACGAGAGTAAAAGTTCAATTCATAGAGAAATCACATTTTTATCATAGAAAATAAAAAATATTCACATAGATAATTTTTTGAAATATATTATTATATCCACGTCCACACTTCACCACGAATCCATTTTTGCTCACCATCCTTAAAGGTGGTGAAACATTACCTTCTAATAAAAACTTAATAAGTGACTTTTCTAAGAATAAAAGTAAAAATTAATGACAAAATTACTTTTTCTTCTTTTATTAAATTTTCAAAAAATGTCACTTGTCAAATTTTTATTGAAAAGTCATGTTTCACCACCTTTAAGGATGGTGAGAAAAAATGAACTCTTTTACCACCCGCTGAACTCCTCTCTCATTCTCTCTGGTCAATAGTATGCCAAGTCTTTTCATGAATGGACTAAATTAACTCTGGCTATAACTATATAAGAGTATAAGACATGTGAAAGATACACGATAAAAGTTTATCACTATATTTGAATTATATGTCAAATTGAGACAAATTAAAGTGTGGATTAAGTATCTAATTAAGAAAAATACCAAAGTTCAAATACCAAAATTTAAAAATAAAATAAAAACCTTGTATTTATATCTAAAATTACATATGTACGCTTATTAAAAATTTTATTTAATTATTTTTTCAAGTCAATGGCCCAAAATAAGCACAAACAAATAAAATAAAATAAAAATCAAAGGGTGCTTTAAAGCCTTCTATATGTATGTAATAGGTACTAACTAGTTATTGGTTTTTTTTTTTTTTTTATTTATCTCAACAATAATGAAGAGATTGGAGTTCGAATTAATTCCTTTGTGTAAATAAAAAAAATTAAAAGTATGCACTTAAAAATTTGATTGATTAATGCACTCAACACGAAAAAAAGAATTTTTCGATTTTTCAATTTTGTCCACAATGCAATGAGAATGATAAAAAATACTAAATAAATTAAGGGAATCAAAATAAAAGACAACCATTATTGGCAAGTTGGTTTACTCAACCTAAAATGTCTTTTCTTTTATAATTCTTAGGTAAACTTAGAAGTTTTTAAACTTTTTTGAGTGTTGATTTGTTATCAAATTTTGGGATCTGGATCCTCTACCAGGCTGTTTGATACAAGCAATTGATTTGTTATCCCATCATATAATAATAAAATATTATTTTCAACTCTAAGCAATTGATTCTTGATTCAGCATTTCTTATGGCTTTTGGCTTTTTCATATTTGTAATACTGTTTGGTAGAAATTCAATTGGTTTGAGGAGAAAGTGAAATTGTTCACTGTGAGGATTGAGTGGCTGCCGAAGAAGAAGGAAGTCGGCGACGGCGAGGCCGCGAAAAGAGGGGAGAGGGGGTGGCGCTGAGATGGGGCTACGTCAAGTTGTCATTTTTCTTGTTTTTGGTTGAAAAGTTTTGTTAATTTTTGTGAAAAAGAAATAAAGTATTTTTTATTATGGTTAAAAAAAAGGACCAGGATCATCTCAGCCATAAAAGATTATTGAAGGGCTGAGATCAAAAGCCTGGTATAGTCTGGCAGGGAAAAATTGGCAGAGGATCCTGATCCCAAATTTTGGGTGCATACAAGGAAGCTCTAAAGTTAAATTTTTTTGACCAACTAGTTATTAGTCTAGTAATATTTTTCACCTCAATATTAAAAGAGATCCTAAATTCAAATTTCTTACATAAGAAAAAAGAGAGTTAAATTCCTTGGATGAATCATTGCCGTACGTGGGCCTTCTTAGATTCGCTACGTAAAGGGCACTCACGAGGCACAATAGAGTCCTTAGTTCAATCATGTGAGCGCCGTGGAGGTTGTACCCACCGCATTAATCTTGTATGGGGCATGCCCCAGTGCGGCAGCTCTCACATGAGGTGGGAGCCACAATCATGTGGCTCCCACCTCATGTGAGAGCTGCCGCACTGGGGCACGCCCCACCGTTGATTGTGGCTCCCACCTCATGTGAGAGCTGCCGCACTGGGGCACGCCCCACCGAAGACCCTCTCCATCCCCACCCCATGTATAGGCCTCAGCTGCCAATTATGATGTAAAAAGCTACCAATGAGGCCCATAACATGTGCAATCATAGATTTTATTAGAGTAAGTTCAACCAACCCCATAGTTTTTGTGTTGCACACATTATAAATGTGGGTTAACTTATGTGTGAACGAGAGTAAACAAATTTAAAAGAAGTGAGCCTAAAGTAACAATAAATGGTTTTCATGGGCATTAAGTACCTTCACCTCTCACCCCTATATGACATCTACGATCTACAATATTTGTAAAGCAATGATAATTACTGAAAGTTAATCAGATTTTCAAGAGCTTTTTTAAAAAATTCTTTTATCTCTTTTCAGAATCCTATTCTACAAATAAGTTTACATGAAAAGGACAATAGATCTAGACTGGACATACTTCAGCAACGTTATATAATCAACAGAACCAGGTAAATGGTTCTATCAAGTGAATTAGAAACCTTAAATAATATCAAAAGGCAACCATATGTGAAGGATCTTTTAAAATAGTGATCTAACATGCTAACGATAGTGAAATCTCAAGCAGAAATTTTCATTTGTCACAGTCAATTATGGAACTTAGAGGACCTTTTGGCAACATGAATGTGACCCTTCTTATCATACCTTTAATAAATCCAACCATGACCAATGATACTGTTCCAGTTAATTAGTTGTCGCAAAAACTCAGCCACCTTTACCTCTTTGTGACCAAATAACTAAGTTCAGCCAATTCTCCAAGGTGTTCCATCAAAAATGTGTACCATCCAGACCCCAGAATGCTCATCCATCTACAAAGCATATGGTAGTAATGATTACTTCATTTCACCCTAGAGATTTCAATCATTTCGACTAATCTGAACAGCTACGTTATGACAATGTAAACAAGAAAAAAAAAAACAATGTACCTTCTGGATGGAATGTACAAAAACAAACAATCAATATCGTACATAGCAGTATGAAACACATACCATATCTTTCTTGAAATTCAGGAGTACAGTGTAAAAATTCCAACCCTGAATGGGTTGCCACAAGCTCCAGAAGGGGTTTGAAGTCTACCTGCATTGCAGAATGCAGAGCAACAATCTTAAAAATAGAATGCAGAAGAAAAGGGAATAAAATTATTGGCTCATAACTGACAGAAATGGTCAATTAACAAGTCAGAGTCACAGAAATGGGACATAAAACTTACATTTTCTTAATTGGCAAGGAATCTAGCAATCCTTTCACAGATGAGAATGGCACAATAGTTTGTTGCGCAGGTTTATTCATACCACTTGAAAGTTTGGCCAGCATCTTATAACAAAATCACATATACGCTGATGACACCAAAAATCAAAATTTGTCGTAAAGGTAAGTATCTTTGATACCATGATAGTTGGTGACGGAAAAGAAAACTGAAAATTTTCAAACCCCATTGACTTCTACCTTATTATGAGCAATGCCAGCCGAACAAGTAAATTCTGTCTCCTTCAACACTTGCAACCTAAGTTCTGCAACAATGAGAGCCCCACAAGCTAATAGCTTATCACGGCGATCAGCATCGCTCCTGCAAATCCATTTTCTCACGTTTGCTTTGGCATCACATCCATCCTGAAATTATTGGCTCATAACTGACAGAAATGGTCATTTAACACAGGACTAATAAAGGCATCAATCAAAATGCAATTTTCTGGGACCAAACAGAGCAAATAGTTTTGAATCAAACCTGAGTAAGGTAATTCCAATCAGACTGCTTCAGAATTTTAAATACTTGAGTTGCTGCATCCATTGTCAGCATATTACATCAACCCAATATCTGATGAATGCATATCTACAAACAAATTATGTGAATCAGCAATAATTTAAAAATTATAAAATGACAAGAAACAAACAAAGATAGACAAAAGCATACGGAACTTATAAGAGTCCTGATTCTATAAGGAACAGAAGTGTGTATGCTAATGAATTTGAGGAAATAAAACAAAAGGTAGAAGGATTGCAAATAAATTTTACAATGGGAGTATGTAGGATACAGCTGGGGTCAAATTACAATTCTTTATTAGGGTTAAATATCAACAGTAGGAAGTGAGCTACAAATATCAGGACTTAATGGTTCTCTATTATTGTCTCCTAGGAGGCTCTGTTACTTCACTTTGCATCTTTTTCTTTATTGATTTCATGATTTACAATTGAGACCCCATAGAAACTAGGTCTGTAAGTTCTAGAAAGCTAAATTACATTTATTGCATACCTGGTCACTATCCCACTGCACCCAGTATCTATCATTCTAAAGATAGCAGAAGACAAAAATGATGGCAGCTTGACATCATCTCTGGTCCTGACTCAGCTCCAGGTATTATTTCAATATCTGTAACCTGCACAGAAAACCCAAGTCTTGTTGAACATGATGCAAGAGTAGAAGGTAATAAATGACAGGACCCATAGTAGATTTGCCTTCAAGTCACCTTAGAGGCAAGCAGCTTGACTCCTAAATCGTCACCATCAGAAGAACCATTGATTTTCCTCAATTACACTGCTCACCACCCTGAATGGGCATCATTCATTCAGTGGCTCACCTTTTGGTACCAACTGCATCAATTTCATTGAGACAATTTTGAAATTCTATAAGCAAACGTAATTGAAAGAAAGAATCCTTTAACTACACGGGTCTTTGCAACCATTGATGTGGGAAAGGGGTGCGCCCCCAATCACACACACAGAGGAAAATTAGTAAAAGCAATTGGTTACTTGTGTGATAATTGCTCTATAATATGCTAAATCAGTGAAATAATAAAGAGCCAACTATAAGTCTATAAGATAACAAAATAACAAAGGATGCAGATAGAAAGGCACCTCAGGTACTGGTGCTTCCTCTTCTTCAATTGAAACTTCTCCATTCTCACCAACATCCTCACACACTGCAGTTACAGACTCGGAGATAATTTTGAAAAACAAAAATCAGAATTACCTTTGGTTCTCACCGATGAGATTGTCCAAATTCCCAAAGCTCATCGGCGACCCTTTCTCCGCTACGAACTCATCCCTCTTGTTAGCGAGCGAGTTCGAAACCTCGAAAGTAAGCGAGACCCATCCCCAGACCGATTTAGGGCTTCTGGCGGAAGTTATATAAATATGATACAATATAAACATTATAAATATATATAAAACTTCGACGACCGGCGGCGCTTCTTCGACGACGCTCCGGCGGGGCTCTTCCTCCCCGGAGAACCCTACGGTTGAACAGTGCGGTTCGTTCTCCATTCTTGGAAGATACCGTTGCTCAGCTTCCCGATCCACCACAGGTGCTCGGAAAGCGCCAAGCTGAGACACAAACCTGTTGCCCTTCCTTGGACGTACACTACCACCAGGCATGATGGATGATGCTGAGAGAGAATAGATCGAGAGATCATGAGCTTTTTGATTTAGATAAAAGACGATCGTTTTGGCCATTTAACAAGTGAAATCCTAAACCCCACATCTTTGTCACTTGATTCAGCCTTTCTTCTTCTTCTGCAGTTCTGTTTTTCTCTTTGTGGCATTTTCACAAACACCTGCAACTCGTCTTTGCCCCTCCATCTTCAAGCATCAACCATGGTTTCAAGGGGTCAAGACTGTTCGCATAGGCTAAGTTTTCAGAGTTCATGGGGTCAATTGACACATTCACCCCATTGTAGATCCGCCCCTGTGCCTCACAGTTGAAGAAGCAACCCATTGCATTCGCCATAGCTCTAAGAAAAGCTCAGAAGGCAGCAGCTACAGCACTTGTCATCTTTGCAGAGAGAAGCAGGTAAGTAAACCTCTCATGCCTCTGCAAATTTCCAATGGCCTTTTATCTAAATCAAAAAGCTCATGATCTCTCGATCTCTTCTCTCTCTCTTCTCTGTCAGCATCATCCATCATGTCTGGTGGTAGTGGACGTCCAAGGAAGGGCAACAGGTTTGTGTCTCAGCTTGGCGCTTTCCGAGCACCTGTGTGGATCGGGAAGCTGAGCAACGGTATCTTCCAAGAATGGAGAACGAACCGCACTGTTCAACCGTAGGGTTCTCCGGGTAGGAAGAGCCCCGCCGGCTCCGGTCGTCGAAGGACTTCCCGCGCAGGACACCGAGCGATCGAAGCGTTTCATTTGTCATTTTATAGTTTTGGACATGTTAAACTTTGCTAGCTACAGTGCTTTTATTTTTAAATGTTGGAATTCGAATTTCGGCTTTAATGGTGGTTTTTTTCTGTTGTTTTTATTTTTTTATGGTGATGGCTTTTTTATTTATATTATACTGCTGCTTTTATTATATTTAAGATATATATATATTTATAATGTTTATATTGTATAATATTTATATAACTTCCGCCACAAGCCCTAAATCGGTCTGGGGATGGGTCTCGCTTACTTTCGAGGTTTCGAACTCGCTCGCTAACAAGAGCGATGAGTTCGTAGCAGAGAAAGGGTCGCCGATGAGCTTTGGAAATTTGGACAATCTATCGGTGAGAACCAAAGGTAATTCTGATTTTTGTTTTTCAAAATTATTTCGTTTTTTCAAAATTATTTCAAAATTATCTCCAAGTCTGTAACTGCAGTGTGTGAGGATGTTGGTGAGAATGGAGAAGTTTCAATTGAAGAAGAGGAAGCACCAGTACCTGAGGTGCTTTTCTTTCTATCTGCATCCTTTGTTATTTTGTTATCTTATAGACTTATAGTTGGCTCTTTATTATTTTACTGATTTAGCATATTATAGAGCAATTATCACACAAGTAACCAATTGCTTTTAATATTGAGGTGAAAAATATTACTAGACTAATAACTAGTTGGTCAACAAAATTTAACTTTAGAGCTTCCTTATATGCACCCAAAATTTGATAACAAATCAACACTCAAAAAAGTTTAAAAACTTCTAAGTTTACCTAAGAATTATAAAAGAAAAGACATTTTAGGTTGAGTAAACCAACTTGCCAATAAGAGTTGTCTTTTATTTTGATTCCCTTAATTTATTTAGTATTTTTTATCATTCTCATTGCATTGGGGACAAAATTGAAAAATCGAAAAATTCTTTTTTTCGTGTTGAGTGCATTAATCAATCAAATTTTTAAGTGCATACTTTTAATTTTTTTTATTTACACAAAGGGAATTAATTCGAACTCCAATCTCTTCATTATTGTTGAGATAAATATAAAAAAAAAAAACCAATAACTAGTTAGTACCTATTACATACATATAGAAGGCTTTAAAGCACCCTTTCATTTTTATTTTATTTTATTTTATTTGTTTGTGCTTATTTTGGGCCATTGACTTGAAAAAATAATTAAATAAAATTTTTAATAAGCATACATATGTAATTTTAGATATAAATACAAGGTTTTTATTTTATTTTTAAATTTTGGTATTTGAACTTTGGTATTTTTCTTAATTATATACTTAATCCACACTTTAATTTGTCTCAATTTGACATATAATTCAAATATAGTGATAAACTTTTATCGTGTATCTTTCACATGTCTTATACTCTTATATAGTTATAGCCAGAGTTAATTTAGTCCATTCATGAAAAGACTTGGCATATTATTGACCAGAGAGAATGAGAGAGGAGTCCGGCGGGTGGTAAAGGAGTTCATTTTTTCTCACCATCCTTAAAGGTGGTGAAACATGACTTTTCAATAAAAATTTGACTAGTGACATTTTTTAGAAAATTTAATGAAGGAAGAAAAAGTAATTTTGTCATTAATTTTTACTTATTCTTAGAAAAGTCACTTATTAAGTTTTTATTAGAAAGTAAGGTTTCACCACCTTTAAGAATGGTGAGCAAAAATGAATTCGTGGTGAAGTGTGGACGTGGAAGTGGAAGAGATGAGGATGTGGAAAGTTGAAAGTTGAAAATTTTCATTTGTTAAAACTTAAAAATCAAGAGAATAATGGCTCATTATATGACGTGGCACCACAGATCCCCTTGTCTAATGGTTAACACTCTTCTCACGCTTTTTGTTTTCCTTTGTTTTTTAATTTTCTTTGAAAAATCAATTACTTTTGTTTAAGGTATTAGACATACATGACTTAAATCTTATAAAATTATTACAGCCAACTAACTCACACAATAACAATTATAGCTCATTAGCTCTGGCAATATAGTAAAACCAGTTATAACTTGTAACTAGCAAACTCACAATTGAGTTTCAAAACTGAGATTTCATATGTGCTGAGAATGTTGTTACTGGTTCAATAATTTAATTAACATGAGAAATCCATACAGAACAGAAATGGTTGCTCAATCTAAATCTCAGTCTCAATGTCAATGGTGGTGACTATATTGGCCTAAAGTCATGCCATATGGCCCAGACCCACCACGAATGGCCTTTGTAGAATATATTCAGAATGACGCCTATTTCATTTGGCTTCAATCAGATTCCTTTAATCTTCACTCCTGTTTTCAACTCACGGAAAAGAAAGGAAAAGAAGGTACAGGGTGCAATCACACATTTTGTATTTTGGTCGCTTGAAAGTACATGATGTTAAGTTGTCATCATCATCCATCACAATGAGTTTGATCAAAATTGGCTTACAAGCCAAAAAAAAAAAAAAAAAATTAGAGATACAGTGAACAAATTGTATTGCTATCATTGATACGAGTGTCTTTGTACAATATTTTTGGTAGATTGGCAAGAAAGGAGTAGAAAATTACACATTAGTGGTAAATGAATTGGTATTTACACTAGAGTTTTTCTTAATCTTTCAAGACATAAAAACTTACAGAACGCTTATTCCGAGGAGCCTGAATGAGAATTAGTTGCTTCAAAACCCACTAGCTTTCTGCAGGCCTTGGAGCCTGAGTCTTTTAATCAAACCTCGGAGCTCCAGCCAATATAGCCAAGAAAAAATACAGGCGCAGAAGGCAGCATCGAGAATTATATCCAATCACATGAAAGTAACAGGAACTAGGAAGAGTCGTCCCGCTGTTGAGATACTTCTAATTGCGGAGGCAACATGTTCAAAAAGCTCCCTTGCACAGGTTGATTACTTCCAGTATCAGATGACTCTGATGTCTCTGACGACTCTTCATCTGCTTTTAAGTGAGCACAGAAAGGTAAGAAAAGTTAAATGAAAAAAAAAAAATGAAAAAAATTCTCAATCCCAATCCAAGGTTTAAAATTTAAATGCTGGACAGCAATATCTGTAGAAAGATATAGACAATAATACTGAGAATAGAAATTTTTTTTTTCAAGAAATATAATGGATGGGTAAAGGTAAAAACATACCGAAAAGTGTTTTCACGGATGGCCTCTTTGATTTGGTGTTTTTCTTCTTCAACGAGGCTACACAGAAGAAACCAAATCAGTTTTAAAGAAAAAAGAAAAACTGCCACAGTAAATATTGTTCGTCCAAAGGAAATATCAAAATGGATGGGTGACCTATCCATAGAAACAAGACAGGTTAATAAAACCCCAAAATTTTTTCAAAACCAGCTAGTTAGTAGATGCTTCCTCTGTTTCCCAGATATTTTGGCTACTTGACCATTATTTGTCAATAACTAAAAGGAAAATGACAACAATTTTGGATGGCACCTGTCATTCTAATAACCATTAACATTTTTTTCGATTTCCCCATTTCCCCATGTATTACACAAACCATCAATACATGTTTAAAACAAACTTTGAACTGATAACAATAAGTAAAAAAAGATAAAGTTCTCATGCAAGTTCATGGGAGAGTGAAAGAGACGTACCCATCCCAGGCACTTGATAATCGTTAACAATCTCGAAGTTTTTATATGTGTAGCCCACAAAATTAATGTCCTTGGAGGAGAGCATCTGCAAAATGGAGGGTAAAATGTGAGGAGAAAATGAGTTAATATTTGAAAAGAATTGGAGGTGGTGTAGGGGTAGCTATCACTCTTTGTAAGCTTATAATAACTCTTCATATCAATTCCTACAAAGTCAAAGAATGCCTTTGCAAACACAATTTACCAACAGAAACATGAATGTAAGCTTCCATGAAGTTTAAGAATATGAATTCAGTTTTAAGCTGATACTAAGACTATTATATGACCAACAGGTACCTTATTTTCAAACTTCTGAACTTAAAACTTGAAATTGAACAAAATTTTAATTTTAAACCTTGATTGAATACCAATATGCTTCCATAAATAAAACAATATATTTTCTGTTAGCAAGCAATAGAGTTAATGAAACAGACACTGCACTAAAGCTTGTAATGCAAATTATATAATATACAAAGGAGGCAGCAATGCTATTTATAAATTAGTAACAATAGCCAAGTAACAAATAAAACTCAAAAGGTCACCTTTCTCCAGGGACCAGTTTTGGATGAAGTCTGAGTTTGGGTGTCAGCCTGCAGACAAAAAATTAGTAAAAACAAAATCATGAGCAAGATGATATGCTCAACCCAAGTAGCTTCACAAAATCCACAAATATTGAGGAAAATCTATACCTCTTCGAACTTTTCAAAATTTTGAGTATCCAAATCATCATTAACCTCAGGAATAAATGCAGCATCCATTTGATAAAGCTTATCCCATTCAGTACCATCAAACCAAGGATGAATCTGAAAAAGGAAGCAGCAGCAAGGTAATTTCCATTATATGCAACAAGTTCATGAACAAATCCAAGAAATTTAGAACAGGACACACCATACAACACCTTTATTTCATCTGCCCCGTTTGTTCCCAACCTCTGGCTGACATTACACAAGAGTTTACTAATAAGATCTTTCGCCTCAGGAGAAAGCTTTGCTTCTTCTGGAAATTTCAAATGAGTTTTCCAGTTTACTATCTGCAAGAGACAAGCAAGACAGACCACATTATGGAGACTTTTAAAGAGAGAAAAGCTTCGGTCAAATTTTCAATATTTCCAAATTTACCTTCCTGCATGTTGACATCGGATCATCGGAATAGAAGGGCGGGTAACCCACGAGCATTTCATACATAATAGCACCAAGTGACCACCTGTGTATTAACAAACATCATAACTTGGTCAGTCCAGGGATCCAAAAACAAAGTAGCTTTTTGATTGTGGTCCAAAACAATACCATGGCATGTACCAATTTCCAAAATGGTTCAATTACAATATGAAAGGTAGTAAAAATGGTGACTGCTAGGTCACATAGCCTTCAAATTGATTGAATCTATGGTAAAGTGATCTCAACTGATATCTAAAACACTGGAATTTATTCATTAGCATTACACGTCCACACATCCTATCACTAAAGTTCATAAATACTCACCAATCACATTCCATCGCATAACCTTTCTTCAACAGAACTTCTGGAGCAATATAGTCAGGTGTACCAACAGTGGAATAAGCCTGCAATGCTTATATATCAACAGTTAAAAGAATGATACCTTCCCAACATTCAACCAAAGAATCATGAATGAAAATACCATGCATCCAAAAGGATACAGTTCCTCTTTTATATACTCTCAAAATGACTGAACTAGAGGGGAGAGACAGAGAGAGAGAGAGAGAATTCAATTGCATAATGATATATAACTTACAAGCATTCTCCTATTCTTCTGCCAATGTTGCAGTTGCTCTTGTTGTGTGCGTTTTGGAGCTGCAGGGCGTTCATCATTCTGTGAAGCACCATTAGCATTGTTTGTTATTGAAAAGTCTTCATGGATTGTACTGCAGTCTAAAGGTTTACACAATCCAAAATCTGACAGTCTCAAGTGACCATATCTATCAAGTAGCAAATTGTCAGGCTTGATATCCCTGTAATATGCAAAACAGACTAGGTTAACCTCTATTTTTCAGTCCAATGAAATTGTATTACTTAAATCAATGTCAACATAATCATTGTTAATCATGAACTTGCACCACAAACCTATGAATGTAATTGTGTTTATGGATAGACTCAATGGCCAAAACTGTTTCGGCAACATAAAATCTAGCTTCATCTTCAGTCAAAATATCCTTTCTCATAAGCAAAGTCATCATATCACCTCCAGGTAAGTATTCCATTATAAGATAAAGAAACTCATCATCTTGAAAAGAACAATACAGCTTGACAATGCAATTGCTGTCCACCTCAGCAAGCAGATTCCTTTCAGCTTTTACATGCTCAACCTTAATAGAAAATAAGGCACCTGGGAATAAATACATTTTAAATTACCTCAGTAATATCAAATGGCACATCAGTTAACCAAATACCTGGCCTCTACGAAGCATCTCTGATTTCTTAAGCTTTTTCATTGCATATACATGACCTGTTGTGTTTTCCCTGCAGACACGAACCTGCACCACAAAGCGACATTTTACTGATCAAAAACTTATATCAACCACATGAGACAGTATTTCCGGTCTGTGGCCACTGGGAGGGTGGAAGTTTATAAATGGTATGTAACCGTCCAAAAGACACGACCACCTTCAGGAACAAATACTTTATATGCACTAATTAAAATTCCTACTTTATACAACATTTTCTTTTAGCATCCAAGCCATGGACTTAGAGTTCTCTACATAGAGACCAAAAACACTTCTATTATTAGGTTTCATATCTACATAAGTTTCCTATGAGCAGCTATTATTGTTTTCCAACTGCCCTACATTATCGAAGCACGCATGCATGATGCAAAACACTAGTATAACCACCAATTAAAATTTGTTCCGGAAAGAAAACGACAATTCAAAATTTGAATTAAAAGAAATAGTAAACCACAATAACTTATAAGAAATATATACCTCACCAAATGCGCCCTTGCCAATCATAGTCAACAACTCAAAATCATCAACACCCATTTTATGCCTCTGAAGGCGCATGTATTCGGTTTCTTTCTTCTCCAAGAACTTAAGAAGGTTGTTTTGGTCTTCCTCAGAGACATCAGCATCAGCCAACTTCTTTTCTAGCATATTTCGTCTGCCACATAGAAGTGCAATTACTAATTCGAAATCACAAACCCAAAAAACTGGTTTAATTTCTTTGGCTATAGCACAAACTGCATATTAAGCATCAAAATGGCTAACCCAGTTCCCATTTTACTTTTTGGGTGCTTCGATATCTGAAAATAAAAAGACAAAGCTGTAAATTATATATACCTCTCCTTCCTCTCCTGCAGGTTCTTCATTTGCTCTTTGTAATGGTTCTCAATATACTGCTTGGCCGCCGCGGCTCTCTGCTTTGTGTTACTGGAAACCGCCTCCTCATCTGTATTGGGATCCTCCTCTCCACCACAAGTGTCCTTCTTCCTCGTCGAACCCCTCAATTTGTCGCGTGGTTGAAGCTTCTGAAACCAACTTCTCGCCGAATCCATTTCCTCCTTCCACTGCAGCCCAATGTGCCCAAAGAGAACCAAACCATGCCAAAGTGAAATGTACTCAATTGCAAGCCATCTGCATTGTCATTATTGTTACAAAGCAGATACAGTACAATTCATTGAATGCAAATCAAGCATTGTGAAAATGAAATTCGGAAACCAACAATCACAATCGAAAAGCAAATGAAAAATGTTGCAAAATTTTTAGGAACAAGACAGATGGGGCTGAGAATTCGGATTACCGCGCAAAATTAGCGTCAGACAGAAAAAGAAATATGATCCGCGAAACCATAGAGAGAGTCCGCCATTTTCGGTGGGGGCTTGGAAATGGGCTTGGGCTTTGGCTCCGGAGCTCGGTAGAATCTCCGACGTCTCTCTCTCTCTCCCTCCAATTTTATATTTATATATATATAGATTTTCCATCATCCTTCGGATTTTCCTGGTTGCTTTTAAAAACAAAATAACTAAAATAAAAAAGCAAACTTTGGCACTCGATTTTAATTTTCTGTTTTTTCGGTTTGTTATTTCTTGATGCGTTGGATCTCACGAGAAATTGATTCGAGAAGATTCGCGTGGGCGGCAGCCAGCTACCATGTTCTATGTTCAGCAATGGAGCGTACTACGTGGCCATCCATTCTTCTTAAGCCCAATCCCAATTATTTTGTCCCGAAAATAATAATATGATACTATATATTTTAATTTTTCGGCCAAAACAAAAAATATATATCTTCAAGTTTTCTAATGGAAATCTAAGATTGTGTCAATTTTGAATTAAACGAGGAGTACTAATGCATGAACTTAAAATGACGTGCCAATAAAGTAAGAGGAATGTTTAAAATTGACAAAAGATATTATATATTAAATTTATGTGAACTTTGTTGTTCTAAAAGGTGAAATTATCATATAATTTTATACTAAACCGATTATGTGATTAAATTAATAACTAGCCGATAATTATTTGATTTTTCATAAACATGATTAGGTCTAACAAAATCTCAGCCATTGATCAACTTGAAAGGTGATGCAACACAACATTCCCACAAGGGCAAGTTACGGTCCCTTGCTGGAAGGTTTCTTGCATTAAGGGCAACAAACATGGGGCCATCCCCAGACCCTTTGACAATACATATGATCAACCAGAAAACAAGAGCAGAGTGCAAATTAAGCTCAGACAACATTCCTTTATCATACCATCTATTCCTGGATAAAGCCACAACCAATTGATAAATAGCCACTAAATCACCCCCAAAATCATGTGTGAATTGGACAATTTTCTGAACTGAAAGTGTTGCTTTAGTCAGGTGGTTGTGGATTGAAGTTGGAGAAGCATTGCCATCAGAAAATGACAGCAATAAGTAGTTGGACAAGCAAAAACCTTTCTTAAGTTTCCCCAAAATAGCCTATTTTGTATTCTTGCGGTGAAAAATTGTGTGCTATACCAAACTCAAGACAGTTACCCTTTTGTTGTGCAAATCACATGAAATCAACCTTTCCATAAACAGTTGAACCTTAGCTCATGAGTCCAATTCAGGAGAAACTCAAGACAATAAAAGGTAAAACATGAACCTACTGCTTTTTTAGTCTAAGCATGAAGTCCATTTTTTGGTAACCATTTTTTTCACAGTAAGGATCCAAATCAAAACATATATAGCTTAAGGTGGTTCAGGTGTCACAAATTTCTCAAATTGAGCTGGTAAGTAGTATTTTCTGCACATTTTTTGTGCAAATTTGGCAACCACAAGCAGGATGATACTCCAGCCATAGAAAACCATGGAATAAATGGGAAAATCCAGGCCACGGTAGAAATAATATTTGAGTACAGAGGCAAACTGAGACAAACACTAAAAGTTGAAGTTGTGTCATATTAAGATCATCTCTATTATAAATATACCATTGTACATACATCACATTCATTGTAACCAACAGATTGAAACTGAATGTTTCACTCACACAATGTAGAATGCCTCATACAATGTCCTCAAAGAATCATATAAATCATGTGTCATTCACATGTTGGTGCTCCTATCATATGGCCCCCTCATCAAAAGAATCTTTTTTCTTTTACCATAAAAAAACCAAAGCCAAACAAGGAAAGAGATTGCAGACTGATCTTGTTGCAAATTTTCTTAACTGATTGATTCATTACAACATATTGGCCATAGGCAGGCCATCAGGGCTTCACTGTGTAGAACAAACCCGAAGGCTGGAACTGGGGATTCATCTTACTGCCATCCTTATTTCTACAATCTAGAAAGGGAAATACTCCATCATGGGGTCAACTAAGGACTATACAAGCATAAAACAAGTATTAAAAAATTGGTGAAAATGAAAATTGCTTTTCTCAGTTGCATATCTTACTTTTGAATTTGAACTTTTATCTAACAGCTTAATAGGGAGATCAGCGGTAATATGCCATGTGTCTTGATGGCTTAAACGGAGAAGCATCAAAAGGAGAGGTCTTTTGAGTTTGGGCAGGAGGATTGATGGATTTCTTTTTCTCATGCTTGGTTTCAGCACGGAGCCAGGACTCAACAACAGAGAGCAGATTGGCCGAACTCTTCAACTCGTCAACCTCAGATAACCTCTCTGTCCTTTTTAGCTCACCATCTTGGATGTAAGCCAGATGGGTTGCCCATGTTTCCAACCCATCAAAAATATGAGTTGCATATACAATTGTAGCTCCTCTCTATAATTAACACAAAAAATGAATAATAATTATAATAGACTGACAGAGTAAGACAGGCCCAATGAACAGAGTATAATGATGTGACTTGAACTGCTTAACCAGAATCAAAAAGTGCATGATCATGATGTTGGTCCTGGATAATACGTCAAACAAGAAGCATCACATAATTCGTCCAGATGAAATGACATATGCAGTGTCTCCCCATTAAGCTACTCCACATCTCAGATCTGGAGTGTACACATGCATGTGAATGTTTTAACAGAAAGTTAAAGCAAGTCAGTACCTGATCACATTCTTCCTTGAAGAAGTCCAATAAGTCCAGCCTAGCAACAACATCTAAGTCGACTGTTACCTCATCAAGCAAGAGAACCTGGGAATTTTTCAGAATGCTTCCAGTTAGAAATAATTTTAAAATGCCAATATAACCTAGTGGATATTAAATCACAAGCAGACTCCCAAATATAAAATGATGTTGCCATTAGGTGGAGATTCCAAGGTGCAGGATTTTTCAAGCAAGCAATGGGATGAAATATGAAGCACTCACAGATCTCAATACAATACACAATCAATCATCCCTAACAGCTTCAGGGGGAAAACGGAACTGAGTTCAGATTGGGATTTTTTTTAAAGTGCCCTGAAGCTGAAAGTGCAGCCATTTCATTTTGTTTGTACAAATCCATAATCAAGCTTCCATGATACCTTAAAAGGATGAAGAAGCCCCATGCAGATTTGGACTCGACGCCGTTGCCCATCAGATACTTTATGCATTCGCCACTGCAGATCTATATCAAGCAGCTCAATCAACTTATCTCTCCTAACAGGATCAGTCCCTTCAACTGCCAAAAGTTGGGGAAATAATAATTAACCTCAAGTCCTCAAATAGATTGAACTTTAACAATATTTGTGATGAACAAGGTTCAACACCATCATGAATTGAAAAAAAAAAAAGAAAAAAAAAAGAAGAAAAACAACATGACAAAAAACAATAAGTAGCAACTAGCCATAAGATGCAAAACACTATCCAAAACATTCAAGAAGTTGCATTGAGAATTCAATCAACACACTAAGTTTTGGCTTTACTCTTCTTTGGAAAAAAGCCACACACTTTCACCGGGGAGTGATGGTAATAGACATAGAATACAGTGAAATTTATGAAAAGCAGAAAAATGTAGCATGCCAGTCAAAATTACCCACCTCCAAATATCATATGTTCAGCAGAGAAGTCTCCCTGGAGTGGCAGCTCTCCCTGAAAGTTTTCAAACACAAGTCTATTCAGTTTCAGTTTGTTCATACACTTGCACAGGCTCATGATTATGAGTATTTTAGCTTGCATGGTTAGTAATCTCCTCTGCCTTTCTTTGAGTGTGTGTGTGTGTATGCATGCAAGCATGTGTTTGTGAGCTAACAATTAGCCAGAAGGCCTAAGATCCATAGACCATGACACCCATAATCGAAAAATGAGAGCTTTCAGCCAAAATCACTAATCAATATGAAATATTGCATAAAGAAAATGGGTTTTTTTTAAAAAAAAAATTTTGGGATCAGAGTTTGTTCAAAAACTCACAGCAGAGCCAACAGTTTTGCTCCAAGAGCCTCCCAAATAAGCTAAGTCGCCGCTACAAACCAAATGAGTGTCATGAAAAGCAGAGCAATTCAACACCCGCACCACATCTCTCCCTCCCACCATTTGCTTCCCTGCTAGAATCTTCAGCAGCGTGGTCTTACCTGCAAAACCGATCAGCGGTCTCGTATTAGCTTCGAAATGCGAGTCCTTTACGCCTGTACTACTTTCCTGGAAATTGAATTTCCGAGAAACCAAACAGACCTAAGAAAATTTGTCAAACCGGTGAAACAAAGTCTGGTTTTTGATTACCAGATCCGTTGGCGCCGACGAGAAGGCATCGCGATCCGGGCGATATCTCGAGGCTGAAATCGTAGAACAGCGGGGGTTGTGCATCGTATGCGAATTGCATGCCATTGACTCTGATACCGCTCGATTTCTCTTCTTCTCCTCTGTCCGCCATGTTTGCTCTGCAAGTCCGGTAGTACGGAGCTGGTCGTATTTTCTTGGGTCAGTTTATGAATCCGAATTGGCGGATACTAATAGGGTGCGGAAGGGCGTTGGCGGTCTTGGTGGGCGCACTGCTTGGCTACACGTGGCGAGATGATGAAGTGGCCACGTAGCCGACCGAATTGTAAGAGGAAATGAATCTGGTGTGCAAGCGGCCACGAGCTTAGAAAATGGGTCAACCTATGTTGGTCGAGAACTGGTCGGAAGGTCCCGCTCACTTAAGTTTCAGAGACGTGGCCATAAACCAATGGTCAATCGGAAGTTGAAGCAGTTGGTATGGATCATGGACCAGTTCTTGAGATGTAGCAAGATTTTATTTATTTTTCACTGGAGTCATTTATCTTTTCAGTAAATAAAACATTGACACCATATTAATTGGTAAATAAGAATTGAAATAATAGTCCATAATTTTAGTATTATTGTTTCTTTCTCTTTCTCCTATTCGGCAAACGTTTTTAATAAGACAATCTAGTGAAGGTTGAAGTATTATAACCTACAAAAAATTAATTTCAAAAACTCCTACCAAAATTATGACCGGTTTTGCACTCTAGCTAGTTTTTGTGACATTTTACTCATATACCATATATATGTATCGTTCAACACTTTATTCATTTTCGTTGAAAAAATTACAAATTATGTTAGCATGACCATCAATCGAAGGGCATTTCCGTGCATGATGAGAGTAGGGATTCACTGATGAAAACAAAAATGCCCTCAAATAAATGAACACGTGGTGCTACATATGGAAAACTGAAGAAATTTATAACTGTTCTAGTAGAACTAGGTAAAAGTGTTAAATGGTGTATAATCTTGGAGGATAAGTGTTAAAAAAATAATAGTAAGGCCGTAAATTGCAAAACCGGTCATAGTTTTGGGAGTTTTTTAATTAGCCTAAAAAACATGACATCAAACGACATGTCGTTTTTTTCTATCTAACGGAAGTCTTACTCCTTATCGGAGACGCCACGAAGAGGGTGCGCAGGTTATTAATCGGGTTCCCCTCGCGCGCCATAGAAAGATCCTCGGTTAACGATCCTGGTCTCAATTACGAGTTACGATCGTCGCCCAAGAAAGAGCAAACAAATAAATAATAGCTGCAATTTACCAAAAAGAAAAACAAACAAATAGCAGCTGCAAAACCCTCCCTCAGAGAGAGACTGAGAGAGAGGTTTCGTTTCTGCGAATTTAGGTTTTGCACAGAATTGAATCCGATTTTCAGTTTAAGCAAAATCCGAATCATGATTGGTTTCATTTGACGATTACAATCTCAAAAATCGGTACGTAAGTTGTTGAATTTCGTTCATTGTGATTGCTTGGTCACACAATCTGTGATTGAACTCTGTTTCATGTTTTAATGTTCGATTCACTGCTTAATTGCATGCGAACGAATGCCAAATTGCTTCTGCTACTTGAAATTTCAAGATAAAATTGCCCTATATTACAAAAATGCGTTAGCTATCAAGTGATCGAAGTGATGCAATAGCATGGAGGAAGACGAAGATAGGATTTTGCTAAGCAGTTTGGGAGTAACGTCGGCGAATCCTGAAGATATCGAGAGAAACGTTTTGTCTGAGGTATTGAAATGATGGAATTCGTTTGTTTCATCTTCATTTACGAACTGCATTGTATCCATTAATGCTTCAATCGAAACCGTGTTTGTTTTATTTGCGAAAAGACAAGAAAAATAATCGAATAGCTAATCAAGTATTAGAATTTGACAGTAGGTAATGTTTAAGTGCAGGTGCAGAGAAATGGCAATTCTAGTAACGTTAGTGAAGTTGGAGGGAGCACTGAGGAGGAACCTCTTGAGAAATCCGAAAGGATTGATCCATCGGCCGCCAGCCAAGCCAAACTCTATAACAAGTTGAGGGCAGTTGAGTTTGAAATCGATGCAGTTGCATCCACTGTTGAAGTTGAACAAGCTGGGGAGGAAGACGGTACTCGTGATGGTGATGATGGCACAGAGCCGGGGGATAAGGAGGACTGTGTTCGGGTTTCTCCTGCTGGGTTAACCCTTCAGCATGCCTTAGCCACTGATCGCCTAAGTAGTCTAAAGAAAACAAAGGCTCAAATTGAGAAAGAGCTTTCGGATTTGTGCAAGCACAAACCTTCCAAGGGTGTTGAGCATGACAAAGTCTTATCAAGTATTGTCAAGGAAGAGCCTACACCCAAGAGGAAGTTGAAACAAGTTCAGAAACAAGTCCAGAAACAAGTCCAGAAATCTGGCAAAAATCTAAAAAAGCGGCTTAAAACTGTGTCATTTGATGAGGATGATGATTTTGACGCCGTGTTGGATGCAGCATCTGCAGGCTTTGTTGAAACAGTGAGTTGAACTGAACATAGCTCCTTAATCTTTCTCACCTTGTGCTGCGTTGTAAAATTTACTGTGGGTTAGAAGGGATTAACTATTATGCATTATGTTTGTAAAAGATGTTATAAATTGTTTCTAGTTAATTAAGGAAAAAAAAAAGGAATAGAAAGAACAGGGATAACTAACTTTATGCTATTGTTATGCCAGGAAAGGGATGAATTAGTTCGGAAAGGGATTTTAACTCCTTTCCATAAGCTAAAGGGATTTGAACGCCGCCTTCAAGAACCAGGGCCATCTCAGAGGGGTAATGTTCCTGCCGAAGAAGGCAGAAGTGATGAATTTGCTTCAGCCAGTGTTGCTAGAGCAGCCCAGTCAATTTCAGAGGCTGCAAAAGCTCGCCCAACTACCAAGCTGCTTGACTCGGAAGCTCTACCAAAGCTTGATCCACCCACTTACCCTTTTCAGAGGCTAAAGAAACCTCTCAAAATTCCTCAATCCCTAGAAAATGATACACAGAAGAATAAAGGTTCACGAATGAAAAGGAAGCGTCCTTTGCCTGACAAAAGATGGAGAAAGCGTATTGCTCGTGAAGAGATGCATTTGCATGAAAGTGGTATGTTCAGTATTCTCCTTACTTGTGGTGTTTGGTTGTTGTATGGCACAGCCAAGTGTTTCGTACAGCAGAAAGTTGTTTTAATTGTTTATATCATTTTGACAAGAGTTTACAAACCATGTTGTTCCATAGCATGTTTTCTAAGGCCTTGCCTGATTTCAGTCTAGGGTGTAATAGGGTTTCTTCTTTGCACCTATTGACTAGCATGTGGTATCAGTGTGTTATGTTGATATCCATGTTTTAGCTTAACTCCATGATTTCTAGAATGCATGCAGAGAGAAGTTTGTAAAGCTGGGAACTTCCCTTTGTTGGTTTTTAGGTCTTCGATGCTCCATTTCTAGACTATAAGACTTTGCAAATCATATGAGACGTGTTACTTCTCTTGCAGAAGATGCTGGGGAAAAGTTGAGTACTCCTAGCAGTGAAGAAGAAAACCAAGAGGATGTTGAAGATGTAGATGATAGTGAGTATCCTTATGTTACCCTTGAAGGGGGGTTGAACATCCCAGGGCACATTTTCAACCAACTCTTTGACTATCAAAAGGTAGGGGTCCAGTGGCTATGGGAATTGCATTGCCAAAGAGCAGGTGGAATTATTGGAGATGAAATGGGTCTTGGTAAAACCATTCAGGTCCTATCTTTCCTCGGTGCATTGCATTTCAGTGGTATGTATAAACCAAGCATTATTGTCTGCCCAGTTACACTTTTGCGGCAATGGAGAAGGGAGGCTCAAAAATGGTACCCAAGTTTTCATGTGGAGTTACTTCATGAGTCTGCTCGGGATCCTGTTAAGAGAAAAAAGCGATCCGAATCTGATGAAACTGATTATGATAGTGAAGGCTCAGTGGGCAGTGATTATGAGAGACACATGTCTTCGAAAAACACCAAAAAGTGGGATTCCATGATAAACCACGTTCTAAAGTCGGAATCTGGATTGCTCATTACAACTTATGAGCAACTCCGCATCTTAGGGGAACAGTTGCTTGATGTTGAGTGGGGCTATGCAGTCCTGGATGAAGGACACCGGATCCGGAATCCAAATGCGGAAGTCACCCTAGTTTGTAAACAGTTGCAAACAGTACACCGTATTATAATGACAGGTTCTCCAATTCAGAACAAGCTGACTGAACTGTGGTCCTTGTTTGATTTTGTTTTCCCTGGAAAGTTGGGGGTTTTGCCCATATTTGAGGCAGAGTTTGCAGTTCCCATATCTGTTGGTGGTTACGCGAATGCTTCACCACTGCAAGTATCCACAGCATACAGGTTTGCATTTTGATACGTTTTAAATTTAGAAAAAGGATCCTACATCTATTTAAATTTTCAGTGTGCATGATTTGAATTGTTACTTCTACGCAAAGAATCTTACAAAAAACTCATGAGATAATTTTGGAAAATTCATTGAAAAATTCATTAATAATCTATTTGAGTTATTTGTAGTTCAAAATTTGAAAAAATAAAATAAAAATCAAAGGATAGATCATTTGATTTTTGTTTCCTTAATCGTCTATTTTCCCAAATTGTTCTCAGAACCATCTGCATATATACATATTTTAATCTGAACTTTTTCATTGTGCAGGTGTGCTGTGGTTCTGCGAGATCTGATCATGCCATATCTCCTCCGGCGCATGAAGGCTGATGTCAATGCCCAGCTTCCTAAGAAGACTGAACATGTCATCTTTTGCAGCCTCACTGCTGAGCAACGATCTGCATATAGAGCATTTCTTGCCAGCTCTGATGTGGAACAGATTTTGGATGGTAATAGGAATTCGCTTTATGGAATTGATGTGATGCGTAAGATTTGCAACCACCCTGATCTGCTTGAGAGGGAACACGCCCACCAGAATCCAGATTATGGGAATCTTGAACGCAGTGGGAAAATGAAAGTTGTTTCCCAAGTGCTTAGAGTTTGGAAGCAACAAGGCCATCGTGTTCTTCTTTTTACACAAACTCAACAAATGCTTGACATTATTGAAAGTTTTTTGGTCGCTGGTGATTATAGCTACCGGAGGATGGATGGTCTTACTCCCATAAAACATAGAATGGCCCTAATAGATGAATTTAACAACTCAAATGATGTGTTTGTTTTCATTCTAACGACTAAGGTTGGTGGTTTAGGGACAAATTTGACTGGTGCAAACAGGGTGATCATCTTTGATCCTGATTGGAATCCTTCAACTGACATACAGGTATTTTTTTGGGCTTGAATATTCTTTTAAATTGCATTTTGGATGCATATTGTGTGAACTTCTAACCGCGTGTTTTCGATCGTAAAGGTTACTATATTTGTTGGTTTGTTAGATATGGTCCCCTTTGTGAAATCATCAAAATTCAGGAGTACGGATCCTTCTGTTGTCTTTCTGGTTGAAATTATATATACAGGATTTTCTTTATATACTTGTTTGCAAAAGCTTAAATCTTTCTGTGCTGTCGAATGCACTTATGTAATCAGACCACTTTTTACCAGGCAAGGGAGCGTGCTTGGCGTATTGGTCAAAAGCGGGATGTAACTATATATAGATTGATCACCCGCGGAACTATAGAGGAGAAGGTGTATCATAGACAGATTTACAAACATTTTCTCACCAACAAGATATTGAAAAACCCACAGCAGAGAAGGTTCTTTAAAGCTCGAGATATGAAGGATCTGTTCACTCTGAATGATGAGGGAGAGAGTGGGACTACTGAAACGGCTAATATATTTGGTCAGTTATCTGAAGATGCCAATGTTGTTGGTGCTCAGAAAGATGAGAACGATAAGCAAGAATCTCAAAAAATATCTGTACCATATGCCAATGGTGCTGTGGCTGACAAGGGAAAGAACTCAGAGATTGGACCATCCAGGAGGAATGGAAAAGAAAAAGCTGATCACAGTGATGGCGAAGTAGATGAAGAAACAAATATTTTGAAGTGCCTTTTTGACGCCCAAGGGATACATGTAAGTTTCTTCACTTCGTGTGGCTATATACGCATTTTTTTCTCTGGTAATTTTGCACCTGTATCTCCCTAGTCCCTTCTTTTTGTTTTTGTTTTTTGTCTTTTTAACCTGGTGTCCAATTTTCACTTTAGAGTGCTTTGAACCATGATGTAATCATGAATGCCCATGATGAAGAGAAAATGAAGCTTGAGGAGCAGGCTTCCAAAGTTGCACAAAGAGCAGTAGAAGCATTGCGCCAGTCACGAATGCTTCGAAGCCGTGACAGTGTATCTGTCCCCACATGGACTGGGAAGTCAGGAACTGCAGGTGCACCGTCATCTGTCCGTGGGAAATTTGGTTCAACTGTGAATTCCCGGTTGATCAATAATACCAAACCCTCAGATGAAGTTTCCAACAACCGAACAAATGGTTTTGTAGCGGGGGCATCTGCTGGGAAGGCATTATCTTCTGCTGAAATACTGGCAAGAATTCGAGGAAACCAGGAAAGAGCTGTTGAAGCTGGCTTTGAGCATCAGTTGGCGGTGGCTTCTAGTTCTTCTAACAGAGCAAAATCTGTAGATGTCAAGTCTTCTAGACCATCACACAACTTAGGTGGAGTGCAACCTGAAGTACTGGTTCGTCAGATCTGTACATTTATCCAACAAAGAGGTGGAAGTACAGATTCGGCCACCATAGTGCAGCATTTTAAGGACAGAATACCCTCAAAGGATCTTCCCTTGTTTAAGAATCTTTTGAAGGAAATGGCAAAACTAGAGAAGAACCCGAACGGTGGATCAGTTTGGATTCTAAAGCCAGAGTTCCACCAACAACAGTAATCTCAATCACCAATTCATTGCTTGAGAGTACTCATTAGTTAGTGGATAGTTAACTTTTGAGTTCTCCAAATATGCATTGTAAATCTGAAGCAATGTTCATCTGTGATCCTTGAAGCTACCAAGTGGGTCACCTATTTTTTCTTTTTCTTTTTCTGAGTTTCCTCCATTATCGTTGTTGTTAATATCTTTTGTAGGGCAAAGGTGACAAGAAATTGCCTAGTTTTTGGTGCATTCTTGCAATTTTTTGGATCAAAACGACACTGAATAATACATTTTCTCTGTACAGTAATGATAGAGTTCTCCTCCAACTTAACAACATTGCCTCGATAGATTGTTTTGGTGTAGATGATAGACAAGGAAGTAGAGGTTCTTCTCTTTTATAAATGATCTCATAGGTCTTTATGAGATTTCATTTGAAGCACTTTGTTCGACTGGTCAGTTCAAGCCTTGATCTCTAGCCGTCTTGTACAATTGCACACAGTAGCACCATTAATCCCATTATTGTCTATTTGTATCAAGGTAACCGTGATTCCGGGAGTGGCCAAAAAAAAAAAAAAAAAACCGTGATTCCGGGAATTACTTTTAATAATTTTGTTGTTATTATACTTGGATATGATTACTACTAATATTGATTGCAACTGAATCAACAACTCGGTGCCGACAAAGCCAAATGGTGTATTACTTTTTTTTTTTGGCCACCGGTGTATTTACTTTTAGAGTAAGGATAAGTTCTAAATAAATCTTACGTGGCAGTGTGGCACCATCCCGACCATTTCATTTTTTCTAAATAGCTAAGATTTAAAGTTTGGTATGGTTTGGTATGAAAAAGGAAAAGGCCTGTTGGAGGAACCACTTGCTTAGAATAAAACTATTTGCAATTTTGCACCATCCTAACAGCTAACTTACCATTTTATAAGGTTACTTTTATTTTTGGAAAAATTTTTGTTAAAAATACTCTAACTATACCTTATATTTCTATTCAAGATATGAATTTCACTTTCTATCAACTGAGAGCTAAAGTTTTCATTTTGTGATAATTAAGGACCCTATTTTTTTTTTTTTTCTAATTTTGGTCCGACATTAAACCCATCAAATCTCTATCAAATTCAGCAAACTTATACTTGGTTTAAAGCTATTCATCTCCTCTTTACAACCATATAAAAATTACTCAAATCGGACATTTACAATTCCAAATAATCGGCCCCAAAGTAAGGCACCCGAAACTGTACAATCAAACCTCTGAGAAAATATTTGAAAAATGAGACAATTTTGGGCACCATACTTTGGGGCTAATTATATGAAGTTGTAGAGATCTGATTTGAATGATCTTTATATAGTTGTAAAGAGGAGATGCATAGCCTTAAACCTAGTATAAATTTGCTAAATTTAGTGAAAGTTTGATGAGTTCAATATCGGGCAAAAGTTGAGATTAAAAAAAAGAACAGAGTCCTTAATTGACACAAAATAAAAGTTTCAATCCGCAATTTACATAAAGTGAAATTCATTTCATGAATAGAGAAATGAGATATAATTGGAATCCTTTAGCTAAAATTTTCCACTTATTTTTATGCCCCAGTATATGGAACAAATGGTGTATGCTTTTATGCTAGAACCATTTTGGCTTTTGTTCCAGCAAAAATTAACCTCATGCCCGTTGTAAAATAGGCCTCAACAAAAACCACTGAATAAGTTGAAAGAAGATTGTAGACAATAAGACAACTGTTTCAGGCTTTTGCAAAGATTTGGACCTTTGGTTAAACGGAAAACGATAAAGAAATCCTTCAATTCACCCTTCTAGTTTCTATCAGTCCGGACACGTGACCTTTACCAGAATGATTCAAATGCCACCTTCGTTACTGGGCAGACAGTGCTGTTTTAGGTCGAGCTTATTTCAAAGGAATAAATAATTACATACAATATCGAACGCAAAATGACAATCAATCATAGTCCACCAGAACATGTAAAATTGCAAAATGCATGTATTGGTATTGTCGTCCAACAAAGAATAGAAAAAGGCAATGGCAAATGAAACAGATAATGACACATTTCTCTATTATAGATGCGAAAACTTGAAATTTAAAGTTGACAAAGAGCCGGCACAAAGAAAATTCACAGTAGTCAGTAGGACAAAAGAAGATTGAAATCTATTTCAATATATTATTTTCCATATATGGAAGTATTCTTTCTTTCTTTTCTCACATATTCATTCCTCACTTTCTCTTGAAAAAATTAAATGAAGACCCGATGGTAATTAACATATGCTCACAAATCACAATCAGAAAGCCGCCCATCCTGCTGCGTTCGACTTAGTTGATCCGGATCCAGTTGCCGGAGGAAGAGTCCTCTGGAAATAATAATGAGCACATATACCATCAATTACAATTGTAAACAAGGTTCACCAAAAGGCAATATGCAAATGTCCATAAAACATTTATATTTTTTACTAGAAGAGGTAATCTTCCTTTCCTTTGTGTTGGAGAAGAAGTACATCAACCAAAAAATAAACACAAGGCATGCATGGAAGATGACTGGAGTAGAAAGTAGCTGAAATAAAAAATACAATAATTTTGCAAGAACTAAGCTTTCGGATTGAAATCTGATCCTACATGGTTCGAACCACTAGACAATAATCTGAGGACAAAAACTACTCATTCTCAGCTTGCCTTTCTGAGAATGGGATTAGAGCCCAGTCAATCAGTAACTAAAGTACTGGAAAAGACACCATCACATGTTGGAACATTTGTGACAAGCATGTGCCACATGCAGGTAAAAGCTATAAGCCAGTCATGAACACCCTTCAAGACAAAAAAACATGGATAGACAACAGAAAATTGCTGCATACTGAAGCTCCCCATTGAACCACAAGACCCTCGTCCTTTCTATCTTAGTCAGCTAATTTGTATGGCAAATTTTATAGCTAATGATCATCAAAACTCACAGACATTCCATGTTGATTTTGAACCCACTTCACTCTTACTAGTTACTACAACATTTCTATAAGTTCAACCAAGATACGCAGGAATTTCAACTAAACAAGCAATTCAATCCCAAAGGAAAACTGTGTTACATTTCCATACCTCAATTGGAGAAAGATCGGATAAAGGGTCGGAACTCCGCGGCGGTGACTTGAGACCACTGGAGCTGATTCTAGCAGCAACAGGATCATTGGGCGGTGGTGGCAGAGCCGACCGGATCTTCCCGCCATCCCCGGGTGGCGGGGCCAGGCCCAATGGTTTGGGCTTCGCCGACCCGGAAAGCCCAGCTGCCGACAGCATCCCAGTCCCACTCGTCGGCTTGGGCTTCACATTTATCCTTATCGTTTCTCCTTCCTGCAAATCCCAAATGTAGATAAATTCATTGAAAATTCAAACATAAATCAAATTAAAATCTAATTTTAAATTTAAATTCTTTTACCTTCAATCTGTGATTGACGGCCGGATGAATATCGATGTGGCTGTCGTCGCTGGTCTCGCCGCCGCCATTGGCCTCCTTCTCGCTCTCTCTCTTGACGTACTTCTCGTGGTCCGACAGCGCCACGTTGAAATCAAACGCTTCGTTTCGCTCTGCAAACCCAAGCCCGATGAAGGCGTGCTTGCCGGTGCCGTCCTCGATCTTCAGCACGAAGTATCGCGACGAGTCGAGCACGGTCTCGACGGAGTTCTCGCGCTGGCCCGGGAGGACGAAGCAGGCCGCGAAGAGCTCGCTGGAGTTCGGATCCTCCAGCCGGATCTCGCAACGGTCCTTGCACGACACGACCCGGAGTCGACCCGACCAGATCTTGTCGGACTGGAGCCACTCGCCGCACTTGTACCCGCCGGAGGTGCTCCGCGGCGGGATTTTGTAGACCGCGACCTCGCGGACGACGAGAAGCGTGTGCTCGAACGCCTCCTCCTCCTCCTCAAACGACATCGTTTCGGGATCGAAGTGATGGCAAGATTTCGAGCTTTGTCGGATTCGGTTGAGCAATGTAGGTGATAATTAGGGAACTTAATTTCTTAATTTCGATTTTCGTTGAGGCAGTTGGGAAATGAATTTGATTTGAATTTGAGAAGAATTTGACGTGAATTTGAAGAGAGGATGAAGTGATATGAAGGTGAGGGGAAGGTTTCAACTTTCAATGAGAATTTTGCAGAGAAGACGTGGGTTGGAAGCAGAGTGCCTGAAAGGTCAACTGAATTGTCTATGGAGACGTGGGTGGGGGAGATTACCTTTTTGCCCTTATTCCATTGCTTTTGGGCTTGGCTTGTAGACAAATCACAAATTGAAACCGAGAAGACAAAACACGGACCACGGGACCAGATCACCAAAAGACGCTCAGAATTTGCCACCTGATTGTGATGTTATACAATATACACACATTCTACACGCAAGCCCATCCCATTAGCACACATGCCACAAAATTGACTTCACAAAGAATACACGTCTAAAATGAATGTTTGGTTTGTTGATATACAATGATTGTTTGTTTCATGTATATAGTTCTTGCTTGGGAGTGTTATTCTCATTCCTCGAAATAATGGAATTTTCAAATTAGAATTATTGAATCTGTTGAATGAGATAATCTTTTGTGAATGCGAAGTTTACATAACTAAATCTTAAGTAAACTTTTATACTCATAATCAAATTTTATGTTTAAATTTTTTTATAGTATTATAGCGTAAACAATTTATGTGTTAAACTCAACCACTATATGCGTTTCATCATTTATCCATTCATGTGTTAAACTCAACCACTATATGTATTTCATAATCCATCCATATGTTACATAGGATGATTATGCAAAATCAAATTAGTTCCTATAATTCAATTGAGTTGAAAAACTCAAAGTTTAGAATCTCATACCACCAAAGCTTATACTTTGAACTTGAACATTGGATGTTGGACTCCAAATCTCAGACCGGAGGGATCTCAAACCTAGGATCATAGACCTTGAACTTGTAACTATGGAATACCTTAAAGTTGTAAAGAAATGAAAACTAAACTGATGGAGAGGGGTAAAATTGATAAGTTTGAAATATTTGTTTGGAGCTAAGTTTGACGATTACCCCTTTGAATATATATATTTTTTTTTTGCCACAAACCCTTTGAATATTTCTAAGCCCATAGTTTGCATTTGCCAATCTGTTGGGCCTTGGAATTTTCTTGTCTCAAGCAGATGTCAGCCCAAGCCTCATTTCAGCCCAACAAAAGCAAACTGGGTCAGAGATTGGGCTTGGCTTGTGCCATGAACACAACAAATAAAGGGTAATTTGGAATAAAGAGAAGGGTACTTTTGTAAAAGTCTCTCTCACGAAGCCTATATTTTCTGAAAAACTCCCCCGTCCGCTGGTCTTAAACCCTAGCACGAACATCGAGCTTCTTCTCTCCCGCCTACATTTCGAGCTTTCAGGTACGAATTTAATCTTTCTTTACAAGAACTAACTATTCAAAGGTTTTCTAAGCACCTTCTCATGATGAAAATTGAGAAGTATGAGGGATTTTTGTTGGTAGAACTTAGTATTAGAATTTGTAAGGGCTCTTACTGGTTAGGGTTTTAGGGTTGAAATACTAGCAACTAGAAAGGCCCTCAGAGAAGTAAGTTTTAGGGTTTTGTCTGGGTTTCTAAGTCACTTTGGATATGGCTGCCAAATATTGTTGTGCAATATTCAGTGTGTTAAGTTATATAGAAGAAATTTTTATTGGATTTTATTACAACATTTCTTTGATTTTCAGCAGGTTGAATAACAATCAGGTACCATGTATCTCCAGTTCTACATAAACGAGAATGGCGATAAAGTTTACACCACTAAGGTTTGTAATGATTTTTAATATTTTGGCTCTGTGTCAATATTTCAATTTGATGTACTGGAGTTTCAGTGTCTAATTTCAGTTCAATGTGACTGTTGTTGATGTTATAGAGTAATGAAGTTTCAATAGTTATTGATTTGCATAAATTGCGTGTTGACCTTTGGGCTTTTTTCTCCCTTTTGTCATTGCGATCATTGATCTTCTCTTGACTTTTCTGAATGCAGAAAGAATCACCACTGGGGCTGGCTACTCAATCTGCCCATCCAGGTAAGATATTTCGTTTTATTTGGGTCGGCTACACTCTTTGCTGCTTTATTAGTCGTCTGAATACGTTTTCACAATGATGGTTACGTTGTGAGGATCTCATGTCATGTTGTTCGTTTGTTCTCGGCTAATGACATTAGTGTTGTTGTTAACTTGTCACTAAGCTATGCCATCCAGGATATTGACTGTTCACTGCTAACATGGTGACAGTAGTTCTAAGTTCCCTGCCAGTTGTCTTAAGATATTCTATATTCCATCTACTGAAATTTCTAGATGCTTGAAATTGTAATCTGCCAAGAGTCATTTAGACTTTTGTTGCCATTGTAAAATATATGATGGCTGGAACTTATGTCTTTCTCTGTTGGTTTCCAAATTAAATACATGAAAATATCATATCTGGATCTGAATGGTTGTGTGCTGTATATATTTGGCATGGGTTTCGAATAAGGAAAATGCTTTCAAGGTGTTGATGGTCTGATTCACTTTTTATCACGTTTTTGGGATTGGGTACCGGATTTTGCCAGAATATGGTGTTTTCTGATTTGGTTGGACCATTTTCACAATCTTTGTGATGAGATTAGAAAGTGTACTGATGGCGAGTTCTCTATTCTGCTTATGGAAAGTTCTCAGTTCCTTGTGTTACTAATCTGTTCCTTTCTCCATTATCAACTGCAGCCCGTTTCTCCCCTGATGACAAATATTCGAGGCAAAGATTTCTTCTGAAGAAGCGCTTCGGATTGTTGCCAACCCAGCAGTCACCTCTAAAATATTAAGTGCCTCACAGGGTTCAGATGCTTTCATGTCTACCTTCTGAAGTATAGCTTACTAGGAGTGTTATCTTGTTGGACCTTTCGTTTGGGGACTGTAACTGGATATGTCTACCACCAGTAATGTAGCAGTAGTTCAAATGGCTGTAGACTGGTTATTGTTAAGTTTTTGAAGTGTACTAGATTATTATAAAATCTGTTTTGTAAAATTACCTTTTATCATTTTTTATATCTACTAGAATTTAAGGACTATATTCTATAAATCCTGGGTTTGGCTGTATTTGAGCACTCACATGCTCAAGCACATGAAGTCGAGCTTCTTGGTAAATTGTCAGGATTGAATCCTTTAATAAGAAATGACTACTTAAAAGTTCAATTTAATCATGCAACTTCAAGTATTGTGAATGTTATACCCCCAACAAGGATGACTAATTATGTGCCACATCTATGTTCCTTCTTTGCCCTGCACTAAATTTGAGTACTTTGTACAAATAAAGGTTCTTCCACTCTTGTATAAATAAAATAAAAAGTTTAAACAAAGTTGGAGGCCAAATTTTATTTTGGAGTCATTTAAAGTTTTAAAGACATAAAATACAAGATTGGGGTAAACATTGAAAATTGATTAGGAAATTTTTTTTTTCAAATGTTTTGTCCGTTTCCGTTTGGGTGTGTGAATAGCAAAAAGAAAAAGAAATATTTCTAGCAAAAAAAAAAAGAAATATGCTATGCATGGGCCTCCATTCCGTGAAGTGGGCGAAGCCCGAATTGAATAAAGCCCAACACAGAATCGGAACTCACTCGGTACTCAACCCCAGACCAAACTCATTGACGGCCTCGTTCTTAGCTTACACTCACTTTCAGTCTTCACTGCGCACTACTAGTCTTCGCGTCCAGAGGCTCGCTCAGCACACTGACCAAACTCTCTCTCTAACGCATTCCGTACGTTCCTTCTCCCGATCTAAAACCCTAGCGTTCAATTCACAAATCGCGTATTTGTGTATACATAAATGTACGTCGTGTGTGTATATATGTGTATCTGAAGCTGTTGACTTTGTTGTACTGTTTCAGGAAATGACTACCAGAAACCTAGGGGGATTTCTGGTGCTGATTTTGGCGACCACGATCTGCGTAGCTGCTGCTTCCGTCTTCCAACCGATCTCCGGCTCTCACCGATCCGCAGCTTCAGAGCTCTTCACGCCCGCCGATGGATCCTTCGCCAGGTGAATTAAATAAAACTCGAAAATGGTTGCTTTTTTATTCTTTGGTGATTTCTTCTTTGGTTATTTTCTGTTTGAATCCCGAGAAAATGAAAAACAATATGAAATAATCATTTGGATGAACCAATTCAATTGAACGGCTTTGTTTCATTTTAATGTGGCGTCACCACTGATAATTCTGAGATTTGAGGCTTCCGTTTCATTTTTTTTTTTCCCTACATTCTACTCGCAATGTGTTTTTAGTTTTTGATTGTGCTTGACTTTGATTTTATTTGCACGATTAGAGTAATTTGGCTATCCAGAGTCTGTCTAACTGCTATGCGCATTATTTGGACATTGGTTATAGTCAATTCTATTTGTTTTGACCTCCCAAATCCGATAATTTAAGCTGAAAGGAATCTAATTATATGATTTGGTAAATTGTTGACAGTTTAGAAGAGGCATATGAAGCCCTAAGATCATTTGAGGTTCTTGGGATTGATAAGAAGTCTGATATAGGCACTGATACTTGTCAGTCTGTTTTGGACAAACTTCGGTCATCGTCTTCTGCCCCAAAGGATTTGTTCTACGCCTTAAAGGTTAACAGCTTTTTGAAATGCGAGGTTAACAAGGACGTTTTGGAGGTACTATTGACTCTTTAGCACCCTTGTTTTGTTCTCAGCTTGAAAGCCATTGCTGCAGTTGGTGCTTAATTTTATTCTCTTTGTCTAGGGCATTGCTTCAAGACTTAAAGGTGTTGTCAATGGTGCAAGTTCATTGCTAGACATCTATTACTCAATCGGAAGTTTGGTACTTATTAAGGTAAATTGTCGAAAAAAATAATATTTTGGCAGCACTGTCCAATTCAGGTTTATATTTTCCTTTTGGTCTGATGCATCAAGTTTGGCTGCAGATTTCAATATATAGAATTGGTGATTTGAGAAAAAATTTCAATCCTGTGCATGGCAAAAATGATATTTTCAAGAATGTTACTCTTTAATTGATATACTTCTATGCAAGGGACTCAATTTTAGGTCTATATATCTTTAAATTGTGCATTATTTCCCAATAACTTTTTTTAACTTTTTTTTTTTTTCTTGCGGCAGGATCAAAGTTCGGAAGTCGATGTACTTCTTGCTGATGCTGATGGAATTTTCCATTCTATCAAGGTTGGTTCCCACAGCCACTAGTGGCATTTCTTAGTTGAAACTTGAAAATAGGTTCATTTCTGGCTACACCCTGGTCATGGCAGAACTTGCTATGCCAGATGAGGCTTAGCATCTGGTCACACCCTCACCTTCTTTTTGCAATGTTCTTGTGGTGAGTTTTTGGTCGGCATAGGTCATTCAGTACAAGAGTTGATCCTGGTTCTGATGAGTCTGACCTCAATTATTTTTCCACTTTTGCAATCACCTTTTTTTTTGTTGGGAATGTCACACATAACTAGATTGCTGCCTTTTGTTGAATGTTTGAGTAACTGTGACACTTTATGGCAGTCTTTGAGCCAGAGTGACGGAAGGTGGCGCTACAGTTCTGATAATCCGGAGTCTAGTACCTATGCTGCTGGTAATGATTTTCCAGAAATCATTTAAATGTTATGTTGCTTATTTGTCACATGGAAAACTTTTTTGATCAATCGGTAATGTATTGGCTACAAAATCAGTAATTTCCCTCTGCTCCTAAATTTCTTCCCTCTATGAGTTAGATCCTAGATATCTATTCATTAGAGTGGGATTAGTAGCACTTGGTTATGATCACCAGTATTTGTTTTACCATCAAAGTTGCATCTTTACCATAAGCTGCTTAAGAAACATGGTATAGATTCTTTATAACCGTACATGGCTTATACTCACTACTTTAACTTACCATTACTCTTGCAGGATTAGCGCTTGAAGCACTTGCTGGAGTTGTCTCATTAGCATCTTCTGAAATTGATCAGTCTAAGGTACTATACATTCTTTTCCTTTCTTATATATGAACCAACATAAGCTTTAAATGTTTTTAAACCTGTACCTATCATAATTGTGAACCATTCATTTACATGAAGAAAATTTCCTGCCATTTCACTTGTTAACAGAAGAGATTTCGGTCCAAATTGAGATATCTTCAGACACTGACCAAGTCATTAGTCACCAATATCTCTGGATCTATTTTCTGTTCCATTTTGCCTTATTTGAGATAGCTGTGTACTCAGTTCTATAGATCTTACTAGTATACTGTTCTTTTACTCTGTTACTGTATGTTTTCTTTGTTTGTTGTGCATGTAATATAGTTATGTTAACTGTATTTTGTTAATATCTCATAATGTTTTCTTTCTGTGTACAGATTGGTACATTGAAAAGTGATGTTTTGAAGCTTTTTGATAGTGTGGAGAAATACGGTATGTGTAGCTTTTTTTCAACCAACATATGTCTCTTTATAGGACTTTTTTTTATTTTCATCTCTTGCTTTATGCTAGAACTTTTGATGTTGTAGATTATAAGTTGTAATAGTCTTATACCCACATGTAATTTGTTCATGACCTTATTATGTGAAGTTTTAAATCTTCATTTTTCTCAGTTTTTGTACCATGACTGTGGTGCAAAAATTTTTGTTTTGTTGGGTGATAATTTGATAGTGACTTTAATTGCATCTTTTGTCGTGATGGAATCAATGGAACTTTATATCTATTATTGTAGTGATACCCAAGTAAGTTTGACATAATGCAAATGAGCTTGGTAGCCTGGTAACCTGCATGCTTTTTTATGTGTATGTACAAGTGTTTGTGTCATTTCTATGAAACATCATTTGACGTTGAAGTTTGCATGTGGTTTCGTCATTTTATTTACTGGTTTTTCTGTTATTATATATCATCATATGGCTAATCTAATTAACTATATTCTTTTAGATGATGGGGCTGTTTATTTTGACGAAAAAGTTGTTGATCTGCGCGAGCATCAGAGTCCTCTTTCAACTACCGCTTCTGTTGTTAAAGGATTGACAGCGTTTACAGCTGTGACATCTGGAAACTTAAAGGTGACTGTAAGCATACGTGAAGAGCATGCTTCGTTTTCTTTGGTATTGGGGGGGAAGAGGGGAAGGGTTGTGGTTGTTTGGCAGTAGAATGCATTCTAATGCATTAGATTTGAGTTTGCAGGTTCCAGGGGACAAGATATTGGGTTTGGCAAAATTCTTCCTCGGAATTGGAATTCCTGGCAATGCCAAAGACTTCTTCAACCAAATAGACTCGTTAGCTTGTTTGGAAAGCAATAAGCAAGTGCAATCTCTTTTTCTTAAATTGAATTAATTCTCCATGATTATTTTCCATATTTTTATTGTCCAATGGATTCTTGTGTATGGCTCTTCACTGGTAGTGTTTTTTGAAGAAATAATTTCTGTGTTTTATCATTCTTTTTTTATGATTTGCATTTTCCATCTTTCTTGCAGTTTATTACTTTTCTTTTATTGTCTCCTAACTTTGTACTTTTATTTTTTGCTGGTGCAGGGTTTCTATCCCACTGATTTTATCACTTCCAGCTACAGTGCTTTCATTGACCAAGAAAGACCAGCTCAAGGTTTGTCAATTAATCATCACATTATGCCTTTTTGTAAATGATTGTCGAATAGTCAATTATAATTGTTGAATAATCAAATTATATATACCCTTCTCTTGTCCTCGTTGGTGCGAGGTATTTAGATTTATGAGCTGAGCAAAATTGTGGGAAAAATATATTTAACAAAACGTTGTTTATGTCAAATCATGTGCTTTGATTAATTTAGGTATGTTGGTTTGTACATAAATTTTAATCAGGTTAAAGTGAATACCGTTCTTGGTTCAAGTGCACCTCCTCTGACAGTTAAGTTGGTGCGAGCTTTCAGTTCTGGTTCAAAAGATGCTTCCATAATTGAGAGCCAGGTGCGCAATAACTATTTTATGCTACTTCTGACATGTTTTCTTGGTAGATATGGTTTACTCACATTTCATGAATGGACCTTGGTTCACCTTCTTTATCATGTGTGTTGTAGGAGCTCAAGTTTGACAAGGAAAGTGGGTCCCATTTCTTGGATGTTTTTCCAGAAAGTGTCGATGTTGGAAATTACATATTTGTCTTTGAGGTACTCCTGTTTGTTTTCTTTTTAGCATTTTGTTTAACTTTCATCTGGCTCTCAATTTTTAATGAGTTAACCAAATGCTTTGTAGGTGGCTCTTCATGATTCTGAACATGAAAAAGTTTATGCAACTGGTGGCTCTACTCAAGTACGGATATTTGTCACAGGAGTTATCAAAATTGACAATGCAGAGATTGCAGTACTTGATAGTGACATTGGGAGCATAGAAACCCAGAAAAAGTACGTTGTGTTATGTTTACAGCTATAGTATATGATCCTCCTGAATTTTCATTTGCGTATTGGATGCTTGTAATCATAAAGTCAATGTGCTTTATAATTGTTACATGAATTAATTTTTTGTTGCTTCTACCTCATTGTTTACCAGACTAGATTTAGCTGGAGAAAATGCTGTCTCATTATCAGCAAACCACCTCCAAAAACTGCGCCTATCCTTTCAATTGACCACTCCTTTTGGGCGTGCATTTAAACCACATCAGGTTTGTAGTTCTTCGTGTCTACTTCTTGAATTAACTTCTCTCTGGTCAGTTTATTTAGAAGTTTATTGCGCTGCAGGTATTTCTCAAATTGAGACATGAGACCAAGGTTGAACATATCTTTGTGGTGGGGAACTCCGGCAAAAAATTTGAGATAATACTAGTTAAGTTTCTTTCATTTTATCCTTGAATTTATTTACAGCTTATTTTAAATAATACCTGTCTGTTGAAAGTATACATGGGCCATGCACACAAATTCCCTCATAGTTGACCTGTTTTACACGAACACTCAGTGTGCAGCTGTTCAGAGCTGCTTTGGCAAACTAGAATTTGATTTTTTTTTTTATTTATTTATCTGTTCAGCTGATACTGTGCTAAACCCCTTATTTAAAATTTCTGAATACCTTCTAAAAATAAATGTCTGAATACCTGATTAATTTTGAACACTCTGAAATGAAAGGTTCAGCTTTCACCATCTTGGGTCATGGATTACCCTTGGAGAATTTTAATTTCTTTATTTTGCTCATTGTTGTTATTTTGTTTTGCAGGATTTTCTTGGATTGGTCGAGAAGTTTTACTATCTCTCAGGTAGTTATGACCTTCAATTAACTGTGGGCGATGCAGTAATGGTAAGCATGACTTCACCTCAAGTTATTCAAACTGCTTTTATCCTCTTGTGATATGAGAAAATTGTTGTTTTCTTTTCCAGGAAAACTCTTTCTTCCGGGATATTGGCCGCGTTGAATTGGATCTACCCGAAGCACCTGAGAAGGCCTCCCGCCCTCCTTCGCCGGCTGTTGATCCATACTCAAAATATGGTCCCAAAGCAGAGATAACCCATATCTTTAGGGCTCCAGAAAAGCGTCCTTCTCAGGAGCTCTCACTTGCTTTCTTGGGTCTTCTGCTTTTGCCATTGATTGGATTTTTGGTTGGGGTGAGTCTTTATAAGTGAATCCTTAATCTTATTGTCACTTGGCTCAGAAATGTTTTAGCATTTTATGCTCAAATCTCACCCTAGGAAAATCCAAGTTGGTTTATAGAGTTGTAGCCAGATTGGGCTTGATAGTGGGGTAATCTTGGCTAACCTTATCTTATGTATTAAACAGCTATTACGCATGGGGGTTAATCTGAAGAACTTCCCTACTTCAGCAGTTCCAGCCACTTTTGCCATCCTATTCCATGTTGGCATTGCAGCAGTTCTTTTGCTCTATCTGCTTTTTTGGCTCAAGGTATGCCATTCATTTGTCTTTACTTCTGGATGACCCCATCTTAAGTATAGGGTCACATGTTCTAGAACGTCACCAAATAACATTAACATACATAGTAACAACAATAATAATATTTCAAAGTAAGATTTCTTACTTTAATTTGTGACGGCTTTTCAATGCATTTTGTCAGGCAGCTTTGCGAGTTCTTATTTTGCTAGATTAGGCATTTTTGTAAATAGCCTTTCTTTTCTTTTTTTTCCTTTTTTCTTTTGTGCACATCGATTATGCTTTTCAAAGGACTTGCCTATTTACTTGTTTGTTCCATGTACAGTTGGATCTATTCACGACCCTGAAAGCGCTTGGATTCTTGGGAGCTTTCTTGCTGTTTGTGGGACACGGGGTTCTTTCCCATCTGGCCTCTACATCAGCCAAGTTGAAATCTGCTTGAGAACAAAAGAAAATTAAGAAATTTCCAGTTTTAGAGAGAGGAGATCAAAAGAAGGATGAGGAAATTTTCCTTTGAACAGAAACTGTGGGTGGGGTTTAGACCAATTTTGTAGGACTATGTTATGTTAGACTTATACCTGTACCTGTCACTTTAGAATTTTATTACCCACAATCATATTTTATTGCAAAAGGAAGTTACCCACGGTCTTGATCTTTCACATCGTTGCTGTAACTGACATTTTAAAGGTACGTAACTTGAAAGGAACTGCACTAGTCAATATTTAAGTCCTTTTCTATCCCGTGCATGATGGACAATAATCGCATGTTGGTTGATTAGTCATATGTTTTAGCTGACTTGTAAACTTAAAGCATGGCATTAGGAAGTGAAAATAATTCAAGAGTGCAAGATGACATGGTTCTCTCTTATAAGCATGACCTTTGTGTGCGTGGTTCACTCACAGCAGATCTCTCTATAGAAAGAAAGATGCAAATGCTAGTAGGGTCGGATCGACATTTCCATTTAATTTCAACTTTCTAACTTCTTAACAAAACACATATCAAGCAAATCATAATCCCTAGCCAAGGAGGGAAGCTAACTACAATCTCAGAGACATTTCCATTTTCCTCTTTGAACTTGAGCAATCTGCTTGCCAAAGAGAATGCTGATAACACTTGTAGCCACTATTCCTCTTTGAAGCTCCTCCCTCAGCCTTCTCGTCAGCCACAAACCCCTTAGGTTTCAACTCCTCCATGAACTCCTTGCCCTCCTTGGCCTTATCTGCAATTGCCAAGAGCTTGAACACCGCCGTGTAGGTACTGGGAGTGGGTCTCATCCCCTTTCCCACCATCTCCAGCAAGTACTTCTTGGCTTCTGATAGAAAATTGGGGTCAGCAGCGAGTGCCTTGCTATAACATTGTAAGCGCGTGTCTGGGGAAAGACATGAGGAGTGGCGTGCCATTGTAGGAGCTGACATTACAGAGCAGCATGTGCTGGAACACCTCGAGAGTGTACAGGCACTACCCTCACTACCCTTCTCAGCGATTACGACGAAGACGTGGGTGTGGTAGGCGGTGGCAGGAGACAGCGTTTAGGTGGGCAATGGCTAGGGTCAGATTGGGATCTGGGTTTGGGTTTTCAGGTGTTTATTTTATTTTATTTTATTTTAATTTATTAAGTTTGAGTTTATTTAAGGGCAGAGTTGATAAAAATTTAGGGTGGTCAATTTAGAGCACTCAAATAAATATTGTTGGGAATCCAAACACATTTTAATTAGCATGTTAGCCCATGGATAGCCTCTACTTTTCTCCAATTAATGGCAGAAATTGATTATCTTACAATTATCAAATGAATTATAAATATAATGAAAAACATATTGGTGACCTTTTCTGTTTCAATTAGAGGAATAAAGAAGATTGAAAAAAAAAAAAAAAAAAGATTAAACAAGAGCAAATGCAACAAAATTAAAAATAAAACCAGCACCACCTTAAGCCTGAAATGCCGGGATCATATCATGCTATTCTACGTCCCTAAAGCTCTCACTCGTACGCCAAAGCTTTTTCTGGATAATGAGTACTGTATCATCTTCATCAGAGCCTCCCTCTGCATCAGCAATAGCCACTGCTTCCCAGTGTAATGCCTTCATATAAATGTTTATATACTCCACCACCTTCCGCTTATCACGGACAATGACAAAACCTTTGGGCCGGAGGATGCGATCCATCTCAATCAACAAATCTATGGCACTACATCCTTTCCTTTCAATATCAGAGAAGAGGGTCCATGCATGAAGTAGATCGTAGGTTCGTGGGTAGGTTGAGTAGGCTTCACACCTGTCACAAGTGCACCAAAGACCACCAAGAGCAAAATGGTTTAAAATTTTACAAAGTTTCTATTTAAAGTGAGTAAGTATGAAAAACAAATCAGTTTTTCATTTTCTAATTTATCAAACCAACAGTGAGTATCATCTTCATCATCATCCTTCCCTCTGTCCCAATCATATGGGGAGTGAGTATGAAAAACAAATTTCAAAAATTTTCAAGCCAACCCAATCAGTGAGTACTTCTTATCAAAATTGTTAAACGTACCAGTTGTGTACTGAGCCTATCAGGCCCCTGTCATATATTATTTTAAGTGTGTTAGGTCCGTCCTCTGGCACCACATTCATAACCCAAACATTCTTGTTCTTCAAAGCAGCTGCGAATGAACCCATGTTTGCCTTCATGTCCATCACGTTCCTCAGTGTGTCAGAATTAATCTTTGGGCTCAAATGATTCCAGTAATGGTCAACTCTTTGCTGCCAAACTTCCTGCACCACATCAATCGTGTCATACACCAAGTACTTGGGTGTCTCTGTTTTTGTATAGGCAAATATACCCAGGTAGAGCATACACGAGTTATTCACAGAAGAAAAAAAAGAAAAAGAAAAAAGATACAAGGTATCATGAAGATTACCATGTCCTTTTCAAATACATCATTAGAATAGCCGAAATCAGCAAGACACGGGGGTGGTGTAGTCAATCGAGCAGGCCAAGGAGCCAAACCACTTCCTTTTGATCTCTGGATTTCTGAGCAGAGTCACAGACCAGTAAACCATTAGTGCACTTTCAACTTTCAATGCTAATTCACTTAAGTTATTACAAAAGGCTGATAAAGCTACACAACACGATGAAACATATTAAAGTAAAAGGAAATGGTGCATGGTTATTATAGAGTTTATTTATTTACTTTTGCAATGATAACCATATAAAGAAAAGATCTTTGAAATGTGAAATGTCTTTACTAAAACACTGCAGTTTGAAATTAGAAGCCAAAAGCGTAACAACAGTCCAAGATAAAAGTGACTATTTTTGGTTTGGTTATGTGGTGGCTATTTCAAAAAAACTGGTATTAAACTACAAGATAACACAAAGTATTATGCATCTACAGTACTACTTGTCCAATTTTTAGATTAGTAATTCTCAAATTCAATCAACTCAGACAACATGTGATTGACTTGAAAGAGTTATTGCATGTTATTTTGAGAGTCCTCGAGACAGCAAAGCACAGAGATTATGGCAATTATTGGTAAAATAGAAGAAATAATACTCACGGTCAGAGTATGGTGTGATGCAAGTCTCCATTTTGACATTCCAGACAGCATTGGGGTCATCATCCGATCTGCAGAGGGGAGGTTGAGTAGCAGGCTCTCTTTCCATGTAACAATCATTAGTCAGAGGTTTGACCCAAATAACAGTTTGGTTCCTTTTAGCAGCTATTTTCCAACACATCCGTTCCACAAGGGCACTCATCTTTGTCCATATTCTCAGATTCTCTTCATCCTGTGCATAGGCTTCAGGAGATGAGTAGGCAAAATAGCCTCCTGGTCTGAGTAACCTATCCAGCTCAAGAAGAAGTATCCCATCCCTTTGAAGCCAATCAATCCTACAGCGAGAACAGTGTGCCAGTTCAAAAGATCTACTTGGGTAAGGGAGTCTTTTTGTCCCTAAAATGCCAAGATATGCAGGAATTCCTCTCTCTAATGCAAACTGGATCTGATTTTGATGAACATCATTAGGTGCCACGGACATTGCAATAATATCAGAAGAAAGCAGGTATCCTCCGAAACTGGCAACACCACAGCCAACATCAAGGACTGTCCGGACATTTCCCAAATTGTTCAAATTGTTGTTGGGAAAGTTGAGCATCTGCAAATCCAAACCAAGAATAGATCATTGCTTTTATCACGAAAGAAAAAATCACAAATTTACATGATTTGACTACTGACTAGTTACTTTTGCCCCCATTGTGAAGGGGCCAATTGACTTACATTTGCCATTGATGCAATGTACTTATCAGCTCCATAATGGAAGTGAGTACCTCCACCAGGAAATCCAATCTTTTCACCTTTGACAACCATCCACTTTTGGTCAGACTTCTCAGTTGCAAGATGCGTATGAGGTATATTTACTTTCCATACCTCATCTCTGCTTTTAGGCCACTTGATTGGGATCTATTCAGGAAAACAGCAGAAACACTCCTTACTATAATTCAAGTGAAAGATAGTATACAATACAAAGTTTCCTCAAATCCAGTTGATGGACTCACCTTGTATCCAGGTGGAGGAGGAATTAAACAGTTAAATCGCTTTTCAGGCAGCGGACAGTGTCTTTCATAATGCTCCATCACAGCCAGATCCAACTTCAATCTTGACTGGTAAATGAGGTTTCTGTCTAAGCAAGGAATCAGTTCCGAATGTCTATCATCACAAACCTTCAACATTGGAAACCAACACAAGAAATCTTGTATTAGTTTAGTATACGCGAGCATAAAAATAAGAGAACTCAGATAAATTAATAGTTAGTATAAAGAGAAAGCACAGATAATAAGTTAGCCAAGATAACTCACAGGTATGCTCTTCAGTATAATACCATCCGCTTCATCATCACCAAGTTTGGGAGGCGACTCATCAACATCTTCATCCACACCCAAGTATGTAGAACCAAATTTTCTTATTTTATTGCCATACTCCAGAGGAGAGGAACCATCCTTTTTGGAATACATGTATAGGAAACCACAAATGATCACCAAAACTAGAACTGAGGTGACCAAACATTTCCTTTGGCTCCCATCAGCTCTTCCCCGCGACATTGTTGCAACCAAAAAGATTATCACCCTTACTTTGCCTTCAACATGCAGAGTTCAATATCAAGCTAAAAGATGCCAGATTTTACTCCAAGTGGACGATGTCTCACTTCAGAAATAGCTTCAATCACCTGAACAAGCTTAAACTAGTTAGTTCCAACTTATTGAACTACATACCCCTTATATTATACAATAATTCAAACCACGAAATTAAAATATAAGATTAAGGAAGACACCCCTATAAATCAATTTAGTTAAATAGCAACAAAGAATCTTATCATATTATAGGAATAGGAAAAGGAAAACATTTTATAATTATAAAACTTATTGAAAAAGTAGTAACTTGTAGAGCAGTGCGACATGTCCACAGACCGACACCAGCCAAACCCAAGTGAATCAAGTACCAACAACTAAAACTCAATCGCAGCAAGTAGAAACGAAATCAAATCTAACCCAGTTCATTCAAAGAGGAACAAAGCTGGAAAAGTACCAGTACCTGATCTGTATACATAGAATAAATGTCTGAAATATAAATGGTGTATAACGAATGGCACAAAGAAAGCACAAGAATGAAAGGGAAGGAGGGTAAAAATGTAACATTAACAAAGGCAAAGCACCGACAGTTGCCAGCTATAAATGCGACACCTTCAACTTCAACAAACAAGAATTGACAGAGATTGATAAGACCCAGCTCGTGAAACCAAAAAAAAAGCGTCGGCAATATTAACTTCCAAAGTTAAAAGGGTCGATTTGAATGATATACTGACATGCATATTCTTTGAAAGTCAGATCTTTATTCAAGAGACGAATACGAATCGTGATAGAGTCAAAGTTGAAGATGGGCATTGTGGAAACAGAGTTAGTAAGTGGGTTTGTACAGTTTTAATGGATCTGAAAACGTACATGGGGCTCAATGTTCAATGGGGATTGTGCAAAGGACGTACCTGGTTGTGAAAGATTTGGCTCGCAGAGAGAGAGAGAGAGAGATGGGTCCTTATCAGTGAGCGAGTGGCATACAATGAAAATATAAAGAACCAATAAATAAATTTATGCTGTTTGTTGAGAATTTGGGTGATGAGTGTGTGTGAGATCTATAAATCTGTTTCAGTAATAAACAAAGAGAGTGAGATCTAACACTCACATTCACACACAGAAAGAAAAGAAAAAGAGTTCGAGAGCGAGAATCAGAGGAAGAGAACCCGCGTGACACGGTGACGGTGTAAAACACGACAGATACAGCTTGTCGTTTAGTTCAGATGACGCGTCACATGGAAATTTTCGCTCCTGAAAACGAAATTTCTTTTCTTTTTATTTTTTATGATTAATTACTAGTGGCAACTCTCGCTACAAAAGGAAAAAAAATAAAAAAAGATGTCAATTGCAACTTGCAACTTGCAACTTGCAAGTGGCAACAATTTGTTTTTTTATGTATCTAAGTGGCAACAATTTTTAGGTAGGTGCATCAAATCTAAGAGAGTGGGATGGAATTTAACCAACCTTTTTTTATGGGAATTTAACTAACCATTGAGTTGAGTTGAATTAATGGAAAATTCAATATAAACATTTCTTATTTTCTATCCAACAACTTCATGTTAGGGAGTTTTGAACATGGAATTTACTAGCACTATATTTTATGTTTAGTGTTTGGTAAGAGGAAGTATTTTTGAAGTACTAGATCTTGACCTTTCCGAGTTGAAGTTCATCACCATCTAGTTATAAATGCAAAGAACATTTCAACATGTTGTCTCCTCTCCGATCTTACTCCTCATCCCATCTCCCTTTCAATAATATTTTTCTTATAAAGTTATTCTATATAAAATTAGTTTAATTTAAATTCTAAAGAAAGTAATAACAATAATTTAATTGTTGTAGCAAAATTTGAGTTATTTAAGTTAATAATTTAATTTTAAATCAGTACTATTACGGTCATTAAATTAAAATAATATGTAAAATTCTTTTGTCTATTCAAATTTAGATAAATTGAATATTGATCAATAAACTTTAAGTAAATAAATTTAATAACTCTATCATAATCAAGGAATGAAATTTCGAATTTGGCCGAAAATTTCATTTTTTTGAGTCATCGAGATTTTATCAAATACCCTACTATATTTTGTAATTATTTTGAAGAAATTTCAGCGAATTTGACGAAATTTCGACGAATTTGGAAAAATTTCGAGTTTTATTTACTGGTTTTAGGGGGAGAGGGGCGGGGAGGGTTGGGTTTAGGGGGAAAAGGGCAGGGAAGGGCGGGGTGTGTCGGGGATAGGCTGGGTTGGGGGGAGAGAGGCAAGGGGAGGGGCTGGTGCTGGGTGGGAAGATGATGGGTGTGAGAGAGAAAACTGTGAAGAGGAAGAGGAAGAGAGAGAGTCACGGGCAAAGAGGAAAAATGAAGGAAACAGAAAAAAAAAAAAAAACTTACCTTATAGTGAGGTCTGGGCGACGAACGAAGGAAGGAGAGAAGGAAAACTTTGATTGTTATATTATATATGAATAGGCTACAATTCTCAGCCTCTCACAATAGGCTAAAGTGATAAGATTGCTATAGTAATTGTTGTAAATTAATATAACAAAATAATTTGACTTTTGATTAACCAACGAACATCCTGTTTCTTGTTTCTTGGAACTAACAACATTAAGAAGATTAAAGTTTTGAATCTTAAACCATAAAACAAGGGACTGTAGACTATATGATTCATGATGTTCAAGATTAAAAGGAAAAGCAAGAAAAAAAAAAAAGGAAGAAAAAAAAGAAGGCTTTAAGGTTGATTGTAGTTTGGGGCCTTTGGATAATTGGAAAGAAAAAGAAGGATTTGAGGTTTCGTTTGGCTATTTTGGGATTTCGTTTAATTATTTTTAAACTCAAAACCCTAATATATTTTTATATAAAAAATAATTAAAAATACCCTAAAGGGCCTAAACTCTAATATCTTATACCATATGGTCTATATCTTAAAGAATATAGAGTATATAAGATTTAGTATTAGGGTTAGTGTATATATTGTAGAGTATAAATAATATACTAATTTCATTTATTCATTATACTAATTTATTTAACAGTATTTGCCTCTAGTACGCATTATATTTATCTTACATCATATGAAACCTTATATAATTTGGTTTCTTTAATATTTTTTTATCAATATAGTATATAATATGTTAAATAAACATATGGTCAAGTTTTATTCAAAATTTTTATATTTTAATAGTAATTTTTATCTTTTTTGTCTAATTTTGTCGAAATTTTTTTAAAATTGAAATTTTACTCCTTGAACGTAATTAAAGAAATCTAAACGTTGAAAAAAGTTAGTGAATGAGTTAAGAGGTGGGACTAGAACTCTAGAAGCACATAGATTGTCCCATCAAACGGGGTGTCGTTTGATGGACAATGGGCAGTTAGTTATTTATGGCGCGGTTGAAACGGTCAAAACCTAAAATTTTACGAGCTTCTCCAACCGACATATGCAGGCAAGCTGCAAACTCACGCAACCCCCAACCACAATCAGACAACCAGAAGGCCCGAAAAGCAAAAAGGATTGAATTTAGGGCTTTTTTTGTTTGCCCTAAATCCCAAATCGAATTTCAATCCTGCCCGTAAACATGGCCAAGAATATTTCAGAATCTTTGAAAGGTAAAAAGCGCCAGCGAGACACACACACCGAAGCCGAAACCAGCGATATCGATCAGATTCTATCACTGGGTATCTTCCTCACATGAAAACTAATTTCTTTATATATAGCTAGTAAATTGGAATCAGCAATTATAAGTTTTTGTTTGGGAAATGCAGAGGAGAATCTTACATTTAGCGACACATTGGTGGCGCTTCGCATTATGCGAGCTCAGTTTCCGCACATTGACAAGGTTAGGATTTTATAAAGTTTTGATTTTGGTATTTTTTAGCTCAGTTCATTGAATAGTTGTGTATCGTTTTTTATTCTTCCTGGTTACCCAAGTATTTATAACTGTTCGAAGTAGTAATTAGTTAGTTAGTTAGTTAGTTATTTTCTTGTAGTTTTTTTATTTTTGTTTTTCTAAGTATGCACTTAAATTGGCGCCTTTTTTCAGGTACCCATTGAGCCTTTCATTTTGCGGTCACAGTTGTATAGCAGTGTAGAGGACAGAACGCAAGTGGACAGGGATTTAGAGGTCTGTGAGAACTTGAAAGAAGATAACCGAAATGTTTTTGATAATTTTGATTACATTTCTAATTGGATTTTGAGGCTGTCTCTGATTATTACAAGAATAATAATGTTGTTGTAATACTTGCTAAGGCATGATAATGGCCAATTGATAGCGTTGTGATTAGCAATTTAGCATGACCGAAATCAACTGATGCAATGAATGTCCCTAATTTTTTGCATGACCTCTAGAGCCTGCTTTATTTGGGTTTTTTTTATTTTTGGCATTGCTTAAGTCTAGAAAATCTAGAAATTGCTTGAGATTTGAATCTATGATCAGTTACTGATCAGAACATGCAGAACTTATTCCAATTTCAAAGTAGACACCTTTGTTGCTTATTAAATAAAAAAGGGTAGATTCCTTTTTAGACATCATAATCCTCATGATGGTGGGATTTGATCCCAGGTCTTTGGAACAACGTCTCTTTACCAACTAAGCTAGTTGGCACCTTCGGTCTTCAGGAGCCTCTTATGATTGATCTAGACCGCTTTTATTTTCTCTGTGCAGACTCTAAGAAGGGAGAAAGTACTGCGTATTTTCAAATTAAATACCGGGCAAGATGATAACGCAATAATGTTTTTGGATGACTATCTATGCCAGGTTTGTTAACATGGTTTTCTAGATGTTTATTCAGAAGTATAAATATTTTTTTAGGAAGCAATCTTTATCTTCCTTGTTATCTTAATGTAAACAGTAAAAGTGAATATCATTTGAATGTTATCTGGGTGTGTGTTTCATAAAATTTTTTGCCATAACATAATCTTTTTAAGGACTTGGCATTGTATTGATAACTTTTCTGCTGTCTATATATGTATAGATAGAACGAGTTGTGAAAAGATTGGAAGAAAAGAAGGAAGGACATATTCTTGAAGTTTTTAAGTGGTTTAAATCACACATCATTGATAACAAGCTCGAACCTAGTATTGAACATCAAGAACTTGTGAGTGATTGGAAAAAAGGTGTTCTTAAGGCAGTTTAATGTGTTAATCTAATAATGATTGAACTAGTTGCACTGTAGTTACAATACAATCCAACTGAAAAATGTTTCTCGGCAGTGTACACTATTATCACTAGGAGGAAAGGTGAACGATGAACACATCTCCCTTTTAATCAATTCTGGCCTTCTTGTAAGTGAACTTATTAATCTATTATGTCTTTCAGTTGTTTGGATTCCATGATTGATTATGGTGCATTATGTGCCTATGTTGCGGAAACTAACACCAACCTGGAACTGGTTTGGAAGTTTTTTTTTTTTTTCTCTTTTTTATATATCGTTAGTGCATTACATAACATGCTTGATTACAATTAAGCAAATGAAATAGCCTACACTAAACATGATTTTATTTTCCTCTCAAAGATTCTTATGTTCTCCTTAGTTTTGTCTGTTGGGTTTTTTTTTAAAACATTTTGATGGTCTCCAGCTTTCTAACTATGGAATCTACTTCTAGACTCGGCAACTTATTGACCCAAACATCTACTGGTTCGTAATTCCAAATATTGGTTCAGTACTTAAAGGCCTCTCTCAGGTACATAATCAATATGTCACGCTATTTTTTTAGATAGTTGAATTCACATGAAAACCTATATACACCTTTTCCACTCCTATGTAAAAGGGCTTTCATCTGACTGGAAGTTCACCTTTGGAGTTCATCATGAATGTAAGATGTTAGCTGTTGGATTTTGAAATACTATAACTATTGTACACTTGAAAAATTGAGTTCCCTCTAGCATTTTGTTCGGGCTGTGAAGCCTGCAATAGTTTTAAAATTCTGAACAATTAATAGTCGAAATTTTGAGTCATCATTTACACTTTGTTCAGGGAAGAAAGGAAGTTCTTTCTCTTCTAAACCGGAGGAGATACAAAGAAATGATGCTGGCACCTCTTGAGAAGAAGCGTCTTCGATTTTCTCCACTTGATATGAGATTTCATCTTCGTGATCTGATAGGCTCAGGTCATCTCAAAACTGTCCAGACACCAACGGGCTTAGTTGTTCGAGTCCCAAAAGATTGAGAAATGCAAAGAGCACTGGCTCCCCATGGGTTTATCGAAAGATTGCAGTGCTTCTCTTGGCTGTTTATCTTGATAATAGGTATGGTGACTTACACTGTATATAAATTATACAGTAGTTACCCAGTTAAAAATACTAAAGTTCTACTACAGTTACATGACCAGAATAATTGCAGGCTGTCGAATGTGGACAAACAAAGATATCAGCCAACCGGCCCAACCCAAAGCCCAAGCAGATGGAAGATGACATATCTTCTCTGCTAGTAGGTCTTGTATAATTCATTTTTTTCTATTATTTGTTTCTTTAGTTCTACATTATCTATGTGAATTCATGCTTAATTCAATTCTTCTGCCTGGGTTGTCCACTTATTTATTCTTCACCATTGGACTCATGCCTACTTACAGTAGGAGCTCATTTTTCTACACACTCACTAGTCACTGCTACTACTGATGTCGCCAATGCCTATTATTTTAAGATTTAAAGTTACATCTTCAACAAACTATAACTAATATAGCATCATATTCTTCATGGAACTCCACCATAACCACAACAATGCCACCACCATTCCAACCTTTACAAATCTGTGTTTCTTTCTTGCTCCATTTTCTGAAACCCAATTGTGTCGTGAGGATTGAGTCCATTGTGTGGATGTGGGTGTGTGGTGAAGATTGAGTCCATTGGTTTTTTCCAATCGATAAAAGGACCTTGTAGAAATAATTTAGGACAGTTTCTGGTAAATTTGGAACTGTTAGGTGTGCGTTTTGTCCCTTATTTTGCTTTTATGAATACATCTTTGGTGGTCAGACATAAATGCTTCATGGAAAAAGAAACCCAAGTTAGCATTTTGTGGATTCTTGCTAACTTGGAGCATTATCGTGCTGTGTTGTTGGTTAAAGACTTAAAGCAAATGTTTGTATTCTGATTTTGACATAACATGAGCACACTATAATTAACTAATCCTTTTCGTATGTTATGATATTGGTTGGTCCTTCACCTTCAAATATAGATGTTTTGGCGTAGTCGTTAGACACTGCAAGCCAAAACCCACGACAAGAGGGATCTAGTATATGTGGACAGGGTCAATTCTATAAATCTTGGTCGTTAATTGTGTATGGGAAATGCTTTAAAAGCTTCTTTTTCTTCCCTTTTTTTCCCTAAATACTAATATTACAAATTTTGTAAGCATTTGGGGTTAACCGATTGTAACAAAAGAAATTGAGTTATATTGTCCGGATCAAACGATGTTACCGAACCCCATCCTCTCCATTTGCTTGGGCCAATTTAGAGAACAAATTGCTTAGTTTTGTTCATGGCTTGCATTTCGAACTGAGAAAACAAATTGGGTTAGACTTGTCAAATTGAGACTATTAATGTAGGGTTCGATGATTAATTAATTTAAATTGCAGTCACGAGCAGAATCCTGGTTTCTTGTGGCTGCTGCAGGGCAATTATTTGTTTAATCCTCACTTTGGAACAGTTTATGTTCGGATTTAGACCCAATTATTTGGACCTAATCCGCCAGAATTGATGACATAGGGGCAGTTCTTTTGGAGATATTTAGTGGTATCTTGGAGTCCACTCCATCATTGTTCTGTGTTGTCGTCTCATATATGAGCCCCCCTCTGGTTACAGCACTAACGCTAAGTTGAATTGTTTTGGACCGCAGGTCCACATACTACTTGCTGTTGCTTGTGATTTGGAGATTATTATTATTATTATTTCCTAATGATTTGAAGAGGTTAGAAACTTAGAATTAAACCACGTATTGGTCAAATAATATTAAGAAAAGAAAAAGGAACTTTTCTGAAAGTACTAGGTAACAAAGAGTTTTACTTGGATTATACATAATATATGGTTGAGCTTTAAGATATCGTTTCCTTCCATTTAAGAATGAGAGACTAAAGATTGAACTCTTGTTATAAGTGTAACCACATAAAGTACTCATCATTTGAGTTAGAAGCCGCCTCCTAATATTGAAATAAACTAGAAGTTACATTTACACATATGTATTACATCACCATTTCTTCCATATACAAGTTCATTTCAACATTCTCGAGCTTCCAAAGTAATGAAATTATTAATTTGGGTTAACTTAATTAGAACAGTTGGTGAAGTATAAGTGTAAATATGTTGAAATTCAGCTTCAAATTACAAGTACGAAGTAGTGAACATATTTATTCCCATATCTTGTTGAGAGTAATGTGGAGCAATGTCCCATATCAAAAAACTAGAGTTTAATATATGTGCTTATAAGTCATGAGCCTCTCCACCCATTGTCAATTGGTTTTGAGTTGGATGCTCTAATTCTATCATGGTATCAGAGCTTGGTTATCCGCGTGTAAGGCCCAACGGTCACACGTGCTCCCACGTCACCCAATATGATTTGTTCACGTGTAAAGCTCAAAAATCTCGCCACATGTGCAATGCTCTAATTCTATCATATCTGAGTTCGGCATTCAAATCTTCTCATTGCCCTTTTTTATAACAAAAGAATATTACAAGTAAACGAATTCAGATCAGTAAAATAGGCAAAAGATGCACTTTAGTCAAAGGATGCAATCATGCAACATGAAAATTTATAAAAGATTTATACATATTACTTTATAGGAGGATCATTATTCAATTAAGCAAAACCTAGGGCATTATACCAATTAAAAGGACCGAATAACAGAGCTAATTAAAAGCTATAAGCCTATAAGGCCTTGACATCATATGAATCGATGATTCAGAGAATCTTCCAAGTAGCAATGATTCAGAGAGAGATTAGGAAATCATGATTTTCAGTGCATATCACTGTCAATCAGAATTTTGGGAAAATTCATTGGGATAGCAATTTTGCAAGCTTCTTCTTTGCAACTTTGCAAGCTTTTCTATTTCTTTTTTTGGCCAAGAGCAAGCTTTTCTATTTAACTGCAAGATTAGGCATACAAGTAAACAATGATAGATGTTTGACATATCGGTGAGACATTTTTTCTTTAGTTAATTATGATAGAAGTTTGACATGTCGGTGAGACATTTTTTCTTTAGTTAATTATGATAGAAGTTTGACATGTCGGTGAGACATTTTTGGTATACTATTATTATAGATATCTTAGAGATTAAGAATTGAAAACTCTGATATATACATGCAATTATATTATATAATATTAGAGTAATATAAAAATGAAAAAAAGAATATCAATGTAGAGAATATGTGATTGAAAAAAATGAAACAATCCCATCCCATTACAACAACGTTGAAGAGACTAAGGCCCCATTTGGGATTGCAGTGAAAGACCCAAAAGTTGTTGTGAATGACAATTCTCAATCGCCTACAGCAGTTTTAGTGTTTGATAAAAAAATAAAAAACTGCTTTCTCCCACAATTCTCAACTCCCCATAACAAAAACAAAAAACAGGTTTCTAGGTGCTTTTGAAAGCTGCAGTGAATCACAACAACAATGAATATTTTATTTTACCCATAATACCCTTATTGATTTCTATAATTTTATTTATTTATTTTAAATTAAAAATATATATCTATTGTTAGTTATATTTTATATTGTGATAATTAATTATGATCTTTTATTTGTATGATTAAAATTATAATATACCTAAAAAAATAATATGCATACTTATTTAATAATGTTGTTCTTAAAAAAATTAATGCTAATAAAAATTTGTAGCCACAAATTTAAAAATAAGTAAAAAAAACATTTTTGTTTTACCAAACAAATAAGTGAAAGACACTTTCAGCATCATGTTCATTTTAGTAATTATACACAGTCACAGCACTTTTACATTAATATTTATCAAACACTTTAATACTGTTTTTTTTTTCACTCACAGCTCTTTTGAAAACATAGTTTATCAAACACTCAACTGCTTTACTTTACAGCTGACTTTACTTCACAGCTGTTTTACTTCACAATAATACCAAACTGGCCTTAATTAATTATTAGTCTAGTGGTATTTTCTTTTATAATATTGACTGAAGAGATCTCAAGTTCAAACTTCTTCTTAATTTCTCTTGATAAAAACAAAGGAAAAAACAAAAAATGAACATCAATTTGAGAGGAAGATGAGGATTATTTTGGGACTGAGTTCGAGTTCTATTGGGTATAAATTTATTTTGTCAATTAACTAATGTGGCTCATTGTAATTAACTTATGTGACAAAAAAAGTCAAAATATCTTAAGGCACATAATTATTTTTTTTTTTGTTTCAGTAATTTTGCTGAGATAATTTTGGGTGTAAATAACTGAATATATACATTGGATATAATTTTGGTGCATGTATGTGTATAATTGAAGGTTTGGGGTCCTTGCTTGATTGAGATATATATTTGCCAAAAATAGGTCCAAATGTCATTATATACTGGGCTCCAAATGAGTTTAATGGTACGTAATTGGTCAACACGAATTGGACCAAGGAAAGAGAATGCGCACCTAATTATTCAGAACGTTGATTACATTATTTGACATACAGATTCTCTTAGACTTGGACTTGGACTTGGTATTAATAGATAGAAAGATAGATGTAAACTTTTCGTGAAAGTTAAGTATTACCATTAACTTAGTTAATCCGTTAGGCAGAATATAAGCAACCTTTAAGATTGTTTAGAATTAATTATTACTATTAATTAACCTTTTTATTCATACTTTAGTAGGACGGTGTTGTGAGATTTAGGCAGCAGGACATATATAGAGTTTGGTGTGGCCCGACCCTGCTTAAATGAGTGTTAGAAAATCCCTTTATAATTTATATTCTTCATTTGAATCTTAATGCACGATCCTCTCATTTTTCAATCTCCAAGTTGTAGCTTTAATTAACTCCCTCAATAATTATGAAAAGCTTAAATTAACCATTCAAGTGGAAAATGAAATCTCGGTGACGACCGGTGCTGGCCAGAAATTGTGTGGTGGTGGCTAGCTAGCTAGCTTGTATTATATATACAAATTAACACGTATACAAATACTGCATGGCATGAATATATGAATGAAATACACAAATCAACAAATTGGTGGCACAAGTGATCCCTTGGACTTCAATTATTAAATGCAATGGTGGGGTTGCTATTTTACAGTAACTAGGAACACAAAACAAACACGTACATAGTCTATATATGTACTTTAAGGCCTTGAGGATATATCAAGAAAAAGCAACGTTTAATTTTGTGGCATCTAGTACTTTGTTGGTAATCAAATTTTTTTTTTTTCCCAAATACGAATGTATATTGTATTTGTGTTTATCTGACTTAATATTGTCATAAGAGATACAAATATAATAAATATATATTCCCGTTATATCAAAGTTTTACACAATAATCAAAATAATTACATATATAAGAGATTCATAGCTCACGACCTCATGCAATGGGGTATATATGTATGTGTTTGGTGTTCTGGAATTGAGTGATCAATTTGGGCACATAAATATTATATATACATTATATATATATAGAGAAGTGCTTTAAAACTAACCAATTAGCAAGTTAATACGAAGCTAAACATGCTTTTGGGCCCACCACATCACTAATCTCATAATCCGAACTATTAATTATTTAGGTCATACTTCAAAGATCATCATTTCAAAAAATCAACTAAATCGAAAATCATGTAGTCATCTAATTGAGATCAAATAAATAGACGATCAGTATTTTCGATAAAAGCATAAAAATAGTTGTTATTATAATCAAATGGCTAAATGACTTCCGATTTTGAAAATTTTTTACAGGAATAATCTTTGAAGTATGACCTAAAAAATAAAGGGTTCGGATTTTGAAATTACATTGTCCAGTGGGCCCAACATGGTGGTTAGTTTTGTATTAACTTACTAACTAGTTAGTTTTAAAACATTATTGTATATATATATATATATAATAGCCTCAATGTCTGAGGCCAAGAGGCCGGATCATATATATATTGATATGGGCAAGCACTCGTTAACTATTCCATTCATCTAAATATACTATCTCAATATTAATGAAATATCATTTCATTACATGAAAATTTAGTGTCGATCTTGGGCAATAATTGAGTGGCAAAGAGCCAAATTAGAGACACCATGATGCTAGGCTGCTGCTTGATTATTATTATATATACGTACTTTTTTATATTCTTCGATCATTCTTAATTTGATTATTTCTTACTATATATTCACTTATTCAGTTTTTGTAATTTGTCTGTTTTCTATTTTAATTAAGAAACGTGGATCACACAATTGATTACTGAAAGGGCTAACTTAGTGTGATGGTCACCATTTCAAGATCAGTTTATGCATACTTGAACTGTTTTCTTAATTATTCTATTTATCTAATTAGCCCGAGTTTTAATTAATTATTTTCTTTGTTCCAATATTATATTTATCTTTCTTTGCAAATATGTATATATATAAGGTAATCTTTTCTTATTAGACAGCTTGACAATATAAAATTAAACACGATAATACATAATATCAGTCTATTTCAAATAAGGATCGATGTCCTTATTTTAAGAAAAGTAAAAACATCATCTCTGAGTACCACTTGACAATGCAGTTCCATAATCGGAATAACTCATGTTTTAGATTCCTCCTTATGGGTCATGTCTGTAAAAATCAGTCAAATCGGTAATTGTTTAGTCATCTTAATGAGACAAATACAGTCCGTCAGATCGAATTGAAATGATGTTGGATGTAATAAACTAACTAAACAGTTTCTGATTTGGCTGATTTTTTACAAAAGTGATATTTGAATGATGTTCTATAATATAAACGGTTTCGATAATTGAATTGTAGGTTTGACAATGATATTTCTTACTTTTCCTTAAAGTAAGGACATTCTTATTTAAAATTTCCCTACATAACATTAGAAGAGATAGACGTTAAAAGATAAATTAACTAAAACGATGAATTAGCAATTAATGGAATATACCATATCCAATATCCATCATACTTGGAATCCAAAGCATGTACAAATATATGGATGGGACTGGGATATATACTATGAAGTTCACGTTGTTACTGTCACGTACGTACTAGTTTGGACTTGATAGCGAGACAACTACTGTGGCATAACATTCTGATGAAACTGATTGGGTTTATAATATTATCAAGCAAGCTAGCTAGGCCTAAATATATATATATATATATATATATATATGTGTGTGTGTGTGTGTGTGGTTAATTCCACAGCCAACTCCAAACCCAAACAAAGTGTACTGTAATACTGTGACACCGTGACAGTGCATGTTTATAGGCTAGCAAATTGGCATATGTATAAATATATATGATCATTCAACTAGCTTGTTCTAGTATACTTGAAGACATATATATATAAGCACTTATTTTCTAATGACTGGGACGCTGCTACAGGCTATAGCTAGCCCACCAAATATAGAATCGATCTTCTACTATTACTGAATGAAAATAACTTACATATCTCTGTGATAGGGACATGTAATATCTCACTTAAAGAGAGAGAAAAAGAGAAAAAAAGGGATAATTGAGAGATAATACATGTCCCTATAACATGACATGTAAGTTCTTACCTCAATAGACAATTCATACATGTATATACTTAATTAATTATTAATTTGTCACATTTAATTAATTATTGATGACAGCCAAACATTGCCAGACACGCGTCTTTTTTGTCTCTCCAACATGTAAAATTTATGATCATACGTATATAGTCTTAACTGTCTATGGAGTGTGGCTTGCTATCTACAGCTGCAACACGTACGTACTGCGCGCACGAAAAATATTGTTCACTATTCCTCCTAAATAGTACTACTGAAGCTGACATATGGGATTGGGAGAGAGAGCGAGAGAGAGCGAGAGAGAGAGAGCTAGAGATCATATTGCCTGTGTTTAGCTTAAACATCACGGACTCTAGCTACATATATATCACCTTGACAGCAACTCTCTCTCTCTCTATTATTGGAAGGTGAAAGAGGAAAAAATAAAGAGAATCAAACAATGAATATATATATATATATATATATATATCAGTACTACTCAGCGTCTCAGCCCAATTAAGTTCAAGAATAAATATAACCGGTGACTGTGATATAGATTAATTAGCTAGCTGTCAAGCTAGGTAATTTCAAAGAGTAGTTTAAAAAACAACATTGAAAACTGAAAACAACCCCCGTAAAGCAAGTTTAATTAGTTGAACTATAGCTTTCAAGTAGAAGTACTGTTAGCTAGCTAGTTCATACACTCTCGCAGATCATAGGCTAGGGTTTGAAGAGAGCTAGCTAGCATTTCCAAGCAAATAATGCATGGAAGAATCACCCTCCACGTACTTAACTAAACTTGATTGAAAGCCAAGCTGTACATATATGAGTAATGTGTGTATGGTATGCTTCTGAAAGTTGATATCATTGAGCCCATGACAGGATCGATGCGGGTCGGTCTTCAACAATAATTTTGCTCATCATAAAAAATTAATGCCTCGTGTGATTCATGTTGTGCTACTAATTAGCTCTCTCTCTCTCTCGATCTCTCTCTCTCTCTCTCTCTCTCTCTCTCTCTAGTACTTGGCGGCGCTAATAATCAATACAACATTAACCGGCATACACATATCATCGATCATGTAATGTAATACATTACCTCAACCTCCTTACACACGCTTTCTCATCTAGGCTGCCAATGAATGCCACCTGTCGCAAGAAGACGCGTGCTGAGTCACATCCTAACAAGCTCAAGCACAATTATTTTGTGTGTCCCCGCAGTTTTGCCCACCATCATATATAAACAATAATATTAATAATAGTTAATAATAACAACAACAGCATATATTTTGTTTGCTTCATGTTGTTGTTGTCAACTTTTTTCCCCCATGTACTTGTCGATCACACTACTAATGCAAACTGATCATCTCTTTAGCCATGACTGGACACAACCGCGCGTATAAGCATTTTGAGATATATTGAAGAAACCCCTTGACTAGCCATGGTTGTTAAAATCCTTTAGATCCATGCATGGTGAGTTAAAAGTGTTCATATCTTTGTTTATACCTTGTTATGGTCAAAACTAGCTACTGCGTTTAAGACTTTCATTCAATTATCTTTTTTGCTATAAAATTTCTTTTTACCTTAAAATTAGGGAATTCGAGAACTTGAAATTTTTGTAACATTGTAATTAAGTAGAAATACTACTGAAATAATAATTAATTAGTAAACTTTAAATACAAAACTCTGAAAACCAGTGCCAGATCCACTCATAGAGGTAGGGGGTCAGGTGGCGACCCCTCCTCTTGAAACACCTTTCTCAGCCACTGTGACCCTCCAACGCCCACCAACTGTTTGATGAAACGCCCCCTGGAGCAAGCGAGCATACCCTCTGGGTTTTGCAATTTTTTTTTTTGTTAGTTTAGCCTGGCCAAAACAACGTCGTTTTGAGGCAGGCTTAATTGTTTTTTTTTAAAGTATCCTGCTCAAAACGGCATCATTTTGAGCCAAGAAATAAAAATAAAATAAAATAAAACAAACATCCTTTACTTAACCCAACCCGAGGCCCCCATTCCTTTTCCCCCAGCCCCCAACCCCCAATTCCAAACCTTAATCAACCAAATCCCAAAACCAACACCCAACCACATCTCGCCGGAGAGTCGTCGCTTTACATCATGACCCACCGGGTTAATTAAGGATGCTGGATCCGCCACTGCTGAAAATCATGTTGTTTAGTCGTAAGCACATCATAAACAATATAAATATAGAATCCTAGCCTGTTTTTAGTTATAAACATATAGATATGATTTTTAGATTTCTAAATATAGTAAATTAACAGCGATCCGGATTTAAGTTGTTTATTTATTATTAAATTCCCAATCACATCGAGCTATGCGTGATCAACGATGCTTATACTTGTAGAAAACAATTTCCCGCGGTTTCAAGTTATCAGTCGAACCTTTCTGATATGGTTTTACATTTTTACAATTTTGTTTTTTTGTTTTTTTTGTTTAATCTGAAAAAGACATAAAGCTTTAATTGGGTGTGCATCTGACAGCACATTCTAATCATATATAAAACCTTCGATACTGCCATTAATTTTATTCCACATCAGCTTCATTTATACTGTGTACAATTCTAATGATGGTCATCTCGATCTGACATTCTGACTAGTACCTGAGCCTTTTTGACAAAAAGCATAGAAGTATCTACAGGTTGGAACAAGATCATCTGCCAATTTTATTTTTTTCTTGTGTTGATCTGTGTTCATGTTCAAAACAGTATCATTTTAGGGTTCAAATGTTTTAAGTTTAGGCTAAGGGTGGTTTTGAAATTCTGGGATCATTAACCATTCATGTGTATTATTTGGGTTAACATAATATATAAGTATATAAGAGATCTATAATACTTTAGGGACCTTCAACACTTGAGGACCGATAAAATTGTCTACTTCGCCTACTCTTAAAGTCAGTACCTTTGATTTAGAGTTTAGTATTTAACATTTATATTGGAAAGGTAATCCAATGACTCAAATCTTACATGCTTACTTATATAACTTACTACTTATACTCATAAAAGAAATATGTATATTATAATATAAGTTTAAAAATAGTCTAACATAATTAAGTACATGATTCATACAAAAAAATCAGTAGGATTCGAATCGCAGTAGCTAGCACTGCCTAATTAAAATTATTCTTGTGGCTGAAGTTTGTCTTAAATCATGTACGTACGTAATGATAAATGGATTAACATGCAATTCCAATGTTCCATACGAAAACTCTTGAGAAGGCACTTTTTACGATAAGTGGTAAAGCCATGGCTTTTGGGAAATTTTGAAAATTGAAATAATGATATGAAAGAAAGAAAAATGAATCTCCTTTTCAATTAAACACCACTCAATCGACTTAAATTTTGATGGTGATCAACATTCCCAATTAATTCCATTAATGTACATGAAGACAGTGTGGACCTATTAATTACAGTAAACCAGAAGAATTAATAATTTTCAATTTTAACAAATTACAACGGAATTAACTGCAGCCGTTGGTTTCAAAATGGGGTGTTTTCAATTAAAGTGATTCTTTCTGTCGTTGATGTTCATACATACATTTATCCCAAAAGCAAAAAAATTAGGTGTCATCGATCGACAGAGTGCAATTTTTTCTAAAGTGTATAAAAAAGTGAAGGCCAGGCGATGCTTTATCTTTCAAAAAAGGTGGTTCTGGAATCTAAGAACAGAAGTCTAGGGAAATTTATTAAAGGGTAAAAGTTGTCGTAAGATCTAGATCGTTTTTCTAAATGGAGCACGACTTTGGATTCAAGATATGCTGCTATAAACAGCGACTTCATTCTCTGCTACAACTATGGAAGCAGGCAACCTAGCTATTATCGATCAAATTTATTTATTTTTTTTGGTGAATATTATCGATCAAATTACATACGAGCTATAGGGTTCTCTTTTATGGATATATACGAGGGTTTTTTTTTTTTTTTTTTTGCTTTTAAATGGATATGAGGGTTGTATATTAATTGTTTTGGAAACATATATCAATTACTTTTTCATCTTAATTTGCAAAAACGCTCAAAGTGTATATCTGTGTATGTTTTATGATACTATATGTGCATACATATTCTTAATTTTTTTTTTTTGCCACTTATATATATATATATATTATTTATCTGTTAACTAGTAAGAAGATCGAAGATTACTCTGTTAACAGTGTTGCTGTTCATGCTATATATAAGACTATGTTAACTAAAGGAGTGATGGTATAATAAGCCGAAAATAGCTTAAAAGAATTATCTTCAACCAAACACGCAAATCTTAGGATAATCATTGAAATGATGTATATTTTGTGTGTGTAATATTATATATATTTATTGTATCGCAGGCCAATGATATGATATAGATAATTAATTATTAATATGGTATCAAATTATCCATCAGCCAAAGGAGAAAAGTTGTCAAAGAAAACAAGATCGAGATTGCCAAATATGCATCAATACACACTTGACGTGATTGGAAAGGATGTGATATTGGAAATTATAGACTGGATTTAAGCTAAGCCTAGGCCCACTTAATTTATGAATATGGAACATAAAATGACTGCTATTTGTATATATAAATGTACTTTATTTAATTAATTAATAACAGAAATTAGTACACCAGATAACCAGATAATCAAGTTGGGCAATCTTCCACCCAAGCTTGAAAATTCAGGAACAGATCGAAGCACCTTCTTAATTAGCAAGTAGGTGCACAGCCTGATTATAGTTTTGTGATACATTAGTGCTCCAGTCTTATATACACAAATTCTCTATTGCAGTTAAGTGCGCGGTTAACCAAACGTAGCATTTGAATGCTGACAAACTACACTTACAATTACAATATATTATCTGTATTATTCTAATTTTTATGTACAAACTAATTAATGTGACACATGAAATACCAATTGTTTACCTGCTGATCTATATAATGAATGGTGCATGAATTAATACGTAATATGAACTAATATGGTGAAACAGTGGCGATGTACTTAACATTATTAATTTATTTTTATATATAATGTGTAAATATTGCATATATCCCATAAAGAGCCCATAACTTATGGAAGTGAATTTGAGAAAAAGGACACTAAGAAAGGAAGGAGGGGGTCAAGAAAGTATTGGTGCCAAGAGAGAAGGAATATCAAGCCGTCACTCATTCTCCAACATCATCTTCATTCCTCACCTAACAAAATTCCCTCATTGGAAATAAACCCTAACTCTAGAATTCACAATCATTTGTATTATCTTTCCATCCTATGGATATAATTCAATATATATCTATCATATAATACTCAAAAATCTTTCACGTACGTCACCCTACTCATGACGTGTACTTTTAGTATGTGATTTCACATGCATGTCCAACGGTTAATCCCGTAAATTTAGGGGTTATGATCATTTTTTAAAAAATAATAATTAATTGCCCTATATATAGGACCCTATTTTCCACTCATTGTAGGATTTCATTAATTAATTTAGTCTACGTTTCGAGCAAGAAATGTGAAGGACCCATCTTCACCCGGAGAATTGAATGTAACTCATCACTGTCCTCTTTTTATTTTCTAGTTTATGAATGTCAAATATCCATTTATATATGGTAATTTTTCAATAATTAACTCCTATTTGGTGACTAGTTAATTAATTAAACATAATAAAAAAATAAAAAACCGAAAATTTTATAAGATTTGATTAATTAATTTATTCTGCGTTTTGGGCAAGAAATGTCAATGACCCATTTTGATCCGATAAATGATTCTATGAATGTAACCCATCACCATCAGTCTTTTTTTTTTTTTTTTTTTTTCAATTTTATGAATGTGAATTCCATTTTGATATGGCCATTTCCCATAATTAACTCCTATTTGGTGATTTATTAATATTTTAAAAAAATAAAGGGGTAATTAATTAATCACTGTTTTCTCCGACAGGATCAGAAATTAAACCACCATTTTAATTGGTGACTGTCATTATCGATTGTGCCTCTTCCATGCCACATAAGGAGAATATGACATATCATCTGAAGAGGTCCCAGTTCCACAAGGAATCTCCGCAATGGAATTGAAAGGGTAGAATTGTCCTTTTGCTAAAAAAATGTTTGATCCTAAGGTTTTTTCAGTCACACTCACACATACTGAAATTTTGAGCTAGCTCCATTATTATTGTGCTAGCTAGGCTGCTAACTAATATATGGTGACCCCAGTCGGGTCATCATCTTAAATTAATTATTTGCCTTATAATTATCATTAGGATGATACATGTTATGACAAATACCCTTTTGTCCACATTTTCATTATTATTGGCCTTTTAGGCTTTTATGCACTACTCACCCAAAAATACAAATAATAACAAATCAAAAATTAATCACTTTAAGATAAGTATGCATAGTTTGTGTGTATGATGGGCCTCATGACCTTCGTCGATCATTACTGGGTCCCACATCGAAGACAATCCGTGAGCCCCACAATCACATCCATCCAAAAATATTCTTCTGTGATCGAAAATTGAACAGATGGGACTCTTCTGATCAGTTTATGATTCATGTACAATAATACTATACAATTTTTTTATTTAATTTCAGTAATAAATTTATTCTTTTTTTTTTTTTTCTCGTGAGCTGTCCATTGTCGAGCCCAAATGGATGAAATGGTTCACGTGCTTTTGATAATTTGATTGGGCTCTAGCTTATTTGAACAAAGATATGTCCTTTCGATATCATTTTTTGCTTTGAAATAATCCATGGCAATAAGTTTAATTAAGCACGGGCTACATATTTAGATTTAGTAAGGAAAATTCAATTATAGTAAGTCATATTATATCCACAAATGTCATTAGCATAAGACAATATATGCAAAAAAGCTTTCATTATATGATCACAAAGCATGCAGCCACTAAAAGCTATTGAACTTTCTTTTCTAAGCTTTATGGAAATAGATTGAATTTTTAACCTATTTTAATCCTAACCTATTTTTCCAACATTTTTTATTACTTAAGCTAATTTCCACGACAAAATAGGAAGAAACACAAAGACTAAAAGAGATAGATAAATCCTAGTATTGCCACTGTGCCCAAGCACGCGTAATTGCTGAGTATGTTTTGATGTAATTAATCTGATCTATTAGTATTGGTATGATCTCTCATATACGCAATTAATACAAATCTGTTTTTTTGGTGAGATGATACAAATTTGTTACCAAGCACTAAAAGATACTTAAGCATGCAATTTGGGAATAAATGTAAATAAATAAATAATTACCCAATTTTATAATGATAAATAAAAAGGGGTATTTTGGAGGGTTTCTAATAAAATTGTTTGGCTATTTGTCCATATATGTTGCCTGATTGGTATAGTACTATACCCTTAGGCCCCGACCCCATAACACAAGATTTCTTGTAACTTTGGTTTATCTTGAAACTTCCTACTATAACTAACTAGTTACACAAGCATGACCTGCTATAGAATATGATATTGTAAGAAATTCATTCTAACTGGCAAAGTCATTTAGCCTCCTAACTTAGCTATATAAATAATACCAACCTATAGCTAGCTTTGGCCCTCATCTATAAATTAAATATTTCAGCTACATTCCATATAAATCTCTCCCACCATAATACATAGATAATCTAAAATTTGCTTCCAACTAGTTCCATCTTGGATCAATCTCAATTAGAAGTTGTAGCTAGTTGTGCTTGTGTGTTGCTAGCTAGCTATCTACCAACCCCAATTGGCTGAAAGTTGAAAGAAACAAAAAAGGGTTAATTAATATGGGGCTGAGAGACATTGGAGCCACACTGCCTCCTGGGTTTCGGTTTTATCCAAGCGATGAGGAGTTGGTCTGCCACTATCTCTGCAAAAAGATCACAAATGAGGAAGCTTTGAAGGGGACTTTGGTCGAAATTGACTTGCATACTTGTGAGCCATGGCAGCTTCCTGGTACGTGTACTTACCTTCGTTATTTCATTAATTAATTATTTCTATACTAATTACTTCACAATATTCCATGCCTTAATTCCTTCCTTTATAATTTGTTTCTTGAATTTTGTTGTTTCTTCTGGCCTCTCATTTTTGAATCCATCCTCAAGTTTATTCAAGATGGCCATGGTTTTTGATCAGTAATTATTTTCAATATATTTTTACATAGAAAAGATGATCTATGATGAATTACAAATTATTTTTTAAAGATCTATCGAAAAAGATTTGTTTAGCTAGCTAGCTAGGCAGGTTTATGTTGGTTCTTTTAGCTAGCATGGAGGATATATAACACCAAATGATTGAGTTTCAGGACGAGCTAGCTAAGCAGACAGAATGTTTGGCAATTCCTCTGAAAACGAGCACCAAATAAATTAATTATTCAATTTACAGAGGGAGAGAGAAAGAGCCACAGAGAGAGAGAGAGAATGGCACTTCCTTTCCTGTTAAATATATAATATTACTTTGTTAAATATTTTCCACCTGGATATTCGTCTATATATGGCCAACTTTTTTCCTTTGATATGCCCTTTTAAATCCTAATACATATATATACTAGATTTGGAGACTTGAATCAGTTTGAAGACCTAGTATTAAGCATGCACTTATCTTATCGTGTATAAGGCATTTACATTTACACATATACACAATTATATACATAATAATGGCATGAAAATAGATATATGTATATATAGAAGAGCGCTCGATCTAGAGCTAATCAGTTAATAAAATAATACGACACTAACCATCATTTTTAGCCTATTACACAATGTAATCTCATGATCTAAACTTTTTTTTTTTTTAAAGATTCTTATTCAAATATTATCCTTGCAAAAAATCAATAAAATCAGAAATCATTTAGTCGACTATTAGTAAGCTAATTGTGCTCATTTAAATGGACGAACACGTACAAATTTTTCAATAAAACATGAAATGCTTAATTGTAATGATAATTAAATAACTAAACGATTTCTGTTTTGGTTGGTTATTTCCAAAGTTAATCTTTGAATGAAGACCTAAATATGTACGGTTTGAATCATGAGATTACATTGTGTAGTATGTTTAAAAAAGTAGTTAGCATCGTATTATCTTAATAATTAGTTAGCTCGATCTAGAGTTTTTTTTTTTTTGGTGATTATACATGAAGATATATATATTTCATCCATGAGTATAGAAACTATATATATATACGTTTATTTCAACTCTTGGGTTTGCTAGAAACAGCACGCAGTATACATTTGTATGAAGATTTGTTTAGTTACCACAATACAATTTATTATTGCAAATATAGTACACATAACATCCATATACGTAAGTATAAATATATATATGCCATATCCTTCATTCAAAGCATCCACCCCTCTCTCTCTCTCTCAAAGGTAGATGTGTTCATGCAATCATGTGGCTAGAATTTGATCGTATATTATATATGCTGCCTGCTGTCATGTGCAAAAATCGTCTCTAGCTAGCTAGTTTCCGACCCACATCATCGAAACCGTCCATTTAATTAGGCGTACGTGTGGGACCTAGTTAATTGCTTAACTATAAACGTACGGCCCAGATGTGCACCAGAACTACTTCTATCTAGCTAGATGTGAATTAATGTGATCAGAAATATTGTTTTGTTATCGTGTATATATATATAGCTATTAGCTAGCTAATATTAATTATTCTTATCGTATTATAATTAATTAAAACTAACTGGGAATCATCTACCTACTATCCGTACATTCTAATTATCCTAGTTTAGCAATTCCTTGCCTGAACACCCAGGGTCCCTCTTGTAAATCATGTATTTCTGAGATTCCCTGAATATCAAGCTAGCTGTGAGGTCATTAAGGCCCCGAGATCGAGGTCCTTAGGTTGCAAATCCTGAGAGCCAAACCTTTTTAAAATTTTTCTCAGAAACAAAAAGCTACACTTTTTTTTTTTTTTAATTATCTTGTGGGGCAAGTATCAAAAAAGGGGGACTTAATTGAAATTAAAGTTGGGTTACTATCTGAGCCAGCCAAAGAAATAAAGAAAAGCAACTGGGTCACTCAAATTCCCTGTATTGAAAAAATAGGATCTTAAATAAGGCATATATCTACTGTTCAGTGAAAATACTCAAAAAAAGTACTAGTACTGATTGTGAAAGGTCTACTAATATATTCCCATTTTTCCAAGGCATAGTGCAACACTTCAAGTTCAATACTACAACAGTTTTGTACTGTTCCACATCATCAAAACTTCCATGTTGAGAATGTATATATATTCTACCTTTCAACTCTCCAATGGCCCTGAATTAGAGTGTCATGTCCCCTACTGCTTTAATCTGATACCAATCACTGTGATGTCTTAGTTTCCTTACGCATAACTCATATTATCTATATATGCATGATCTTGACTTGCCAACTTTCCAGGTAATATTTATTTACAGAGGAAAAAAGCACCACATCTTTTTATTAATCTTTTATGTGAATATAAATTCAGATATTGTATACAATAAAAGCAATATATATATTACAAAGCAAATGTCACTTTACTTACTTTTGAACAATTTTCAGTTTATTCATTTGATAGGACCTTTGTTGGGTATTTTTTTGTGCCATTATAAGTACTTAGTTGGTAATAATTTTGATAAGAATATATGATAATTGTATACACCTAATTAGCAATGCATGCATACATGCCTTGGTTTAATTTGCACCCATTTAAGCGTTATACAAAAATATAACTTTTTTTTTTTTTTTGGATTAATTGAAGAGGTGGCAAAGCTGAATGCGAACGAGTGGTACTTCTTCAGCTACCGAGACCGCAAGTACGCGACGGGGTTCCGAACCAATCGGGCAACGACATCTGGATACTGGAAAGCTACAGGGAAAGATCGGATGGTGGTGGAGCCAGGAACAGGGGAGATCGTAGGGATGAGAAAGACTTTGGTGTTCTATCGGAACAGAGCTCCCAATGGAATCAAAACGGGTTGGATCATGCATGAGTTTCGGCTGGAGACCCCACACATGCCTCCTAAGGTTAATTTCATTCCTATCATTCCTTTTCCTATATTCCCATTGCTGCCTCTTTATTTTTACTATTATACATGCACACGCCATAAATATTCTTTACCATATACATAAGATCAACTTTCATACTGTGTCACGTGATCTTCATAGCTGCGCGTGCTGCTACCCCCATCATTTTGTTAGGGTACTTTGCCACTTCACCAGTGACTGTAACTGAGGCGAGAAATTCTTCTCTACAATATTTTGCTCACAAAACTAGTCACGTGACAATAACTACAAGAAATTCTTGTAAATAATATTTTACTTACAAAACTGATCACCTGACTAATATATAAGAGATTAAATATAAAAGATCATGAAACTAGAAGAAAAGCTTCGTACTTGCATCAATCATATATGCACGAGAAATTGGAAATATATAGTCCATCCCTTTGTTACAAGTGGTTGCTTTTGTATCACGCACATGTACGCATGGTTGATGTATATAAAACTCGTAGTAAGGCCAAAAAATAAAAAGTAAAACATCTTGTGGTTAGATTTACATTATTATCACTCAAACACGTTACTCATTTACAATGTTTTCACATATTTAATTTGTTATTTTTTTAAACTGTATTTCGCTAATTAAGCTAACTGGTTTTTTTAATTATCACAGGAAGACTGGGTCTTGTGCAGAGTTTTCCACAAGGGCAAGGGAGAGGAAAACAACAAACTGAACCCCCATGATTTTATGTTGGAGAACACATCATGCATCACTACTGCTCCTTTAAGTTTGGCTCCAATATCTCCTACAACTCATGATGATCACCAAACCATTCCTTATGGAACGTATAACCAAATCTCCTCATTTTCCACAACACCACCCCACCACAACCACAACCATAGCAACTCTCTACTGAATCTCCTACAGTTTTCTCAGCAGGAAAAACAGTACACCAACTCAATCACCGAAATAAGCTCCAAAAATGATGACGAATATGGGTTTTTGTGGGACATGAATTTGGAAGAAAGCAGCTTCGAAAATGGGGTGCCTTCAAATTTGGATGACATGAGATTTGAGATGGATCACAACAGCATGGTTTTGCTCTAAATTTAGAAACATATTCTACACTCCATAAGTCCATATTAAACACATACGTACCCCATTAATTTGTTGATATGTGATGTATATATTTGTGGTATATATACTGGCTTGATTGGGAAATTGTTAGAGATCGAGGTTGTGCTTAGTCTATGCATGGTTAGGTTTTAATTTGTTTTTTTTCTCTTGAATACAGCGTTGGCATTTGTATAAATATTATCAATTTATATAGATTCTTTATTACTGTCAAACATATTCTGAATGTCTGGCACTATGGACCATGCATGTACGGTTCTATTGTCTTTTTATAATTATTGTTTGAACAACTTGTTGTAAAATCCATCTTCCATTCTACTGATTTTGACATGACGTCTGTATCCGACACATTAATTGGAGCCTTTATACGGACATATACAAACAGATGAGTAGGAAAATCCATAAATTCAATTTTAAATTTCTAGTTATAATATTTTCTTCTACTTTGAAATAACAGTAAATATTTCTCTAAAAAAAATAACAGTAAATATTTGTACCGGAAATAACAACAAATATGCCACTGGAATATATACACATGCATGTTCTCCTTACATCTTTGAAATGCATGGGATACTAGCTAAACAGTATAGGTTCTAGTGAAGGGATCGAGTAAGATAATGGATTAGAATATTTGAATAAGTACGTGTAAAATTCCATGCTTCTATTGTAACAAAAAAAAAAAAACATTTTACTAATAATGTTAAAATCAAATACAAAAATTTTAGTTTTTTTTTTCGATCGGTACAAAAAATTTTAGTTTTATAACACTTCAAAACTATAATAATAACAATTTATATATATATATATATATTAAGAATATTGATAATTTTTTTTAATTTAATCATAGGGAGAATATATATACTAGATTGAAGATGCTAATGAAATTTTTTTTCTGAACTCCAATATGACAGAGAGATATATTACAGTGTGCGTCTCAGTACGTGCGTGTGTAAATTTTCTAATATATTCTCCACTAACATATATATATGATAGTTATGATAGAACATCTTTATCCGTTTATTGACAATCATATATATTTCATAAAAGTATCATTGAATTTATTCTAAAAAAAAAAAAAAAGTATCATTGGCTTTTGGAAAGTACTCTCAATTTTACATAACACACTTTGCTTGAAAAATTCAAATTAATGATTTCAAGCATATATACTTGTATTCCAAGTATAACAGTTTTTATTGTAGAAAAAATATAGAAGTTTAATTTTTATTATCAACAATTATCATTCATTAGTTTTAAACTCAAGACCTCCTCTCAAAAAAAAAAAATTACTACTAAATCAAATAATCATTAGTAGCATAAAAGTGTTTGGTACTATACTCGTCAATTAAAAAAAAATAGTGGTAGTATACGTGCATATGATATAGCTGAGGCCCAGAACAGAAATTGCTGCACTGAACTAAATGCCACAGAAAATGGGCTACTATCAAAACTTAAAAGGCCACTAAACAACTCATAGGCCCACTAAAAAGCCGAAATCCCCATTAAAGCCCAATCTTGGGCGGCCCACCGTAAGATCTGCGAAGTGCGAACCAAAATATCCTTCTGGGTTCTGAATTCTGACAGGTTTTCTTCATTTATGTATTTGTTTGATTGTTTCACTTTGATATTTCATTAGAACTGAAGCCTGGGCTTTCAAGGGAAAGACAGACAAATCCCACGTTTTCAGGTTCTGGGTAAGTATGAAGTTGATTCCCATGAAGAAGTAGGAATGTCTTTTTTTTTTTTAATTATATTTTTCTTCTGTGACTGGTACTGATGAAGAACTGTTAGGTGGTGTAAGTGGTTTGTTAAAGTTTTTTTTATTTTTTTATTTTTTTTATTGTCTTTGATCATATTGGAGCAAACCCATTTCATGTGATGCTGAGTGATTTCATGGGCAGGGAAGTTTTCTTTGCATGGGTTGGATGCAAATTATAATTTTGAATTTGTTTGATTTTTCACTTGAGTACATTGTTCTATCACTTTAAGGTTTTCTATCACTTGCAGATAATTCATCTCAATTGTGAGAATATGGCAGATATGTCAGTGCCACCTGGTTTTGCACCTCGTACATCCTTCGTGCTGAAGAGGTTAGTAGAAAGAATTGAAGAAACCCATAGTTCCAATGCCTCTGTGGATGCTTCTAAACAAGAGCCAGCCCAGATGGACACTTCGTCTGACATGACTGACATGGATAAGTTGAAAAGATCTCTTAAGCATAGGCCATGGATACTTTTCGACCAAAGTGATCACAACTCGGAGGAATCTGACTCTGAACAGTTTGATGTGGTATATTTTTCTCTTCTTCCTTTCTTTTTTTTTTGTTTTTTTGTGTCTCTGTTTGTGAGTATACTATTCGCTGCTGTCAAACTTGAAATTACCGTGCACTTGAATCTCAACTTGGTTATGTATGCTGCAAAATATGTTGCTGATTTGGAGCTTGTGTATACATTTAAAGAGGCAAACTTTCTAGGTGTATGGTTCATCATCTACTGAAGTAACAAAAAGACATTAACTATGCTTTGTATGAGTATACTAAGATTGTGTGCTAAGAGAAGGAGTATTATCAGAAATGAAGAAGTTGCTGTCATATGTGTGATTATGCTTTGTTGAGTAGGGTTAAGTTGATGGCTAACTTTTTCTAATTTTTGATGGGTAATTAATGTTCTCAAAGGTGTACTTCAGAATGTAGAGGTCTTTGGGTTATTTCATTGGTGTTTTCTGTGGCCAATATGTTTAGAGCTAGCGAATGTCCTTCAGGCCTGATAGCACATCCTTTCCGTTTAGGAATAATGATTATAATGGCAAAGGGTGGGAATCAGGGTTCATTCCCCTGCAGGTGCATGTATTATGTTCTTATTGTTTGTCTATAGAAAATATGTTGAGAGCTACAGTAGGAGTACTGGAAATTTTACTGCATTTCTATTCATTCCATTTCTGGAAGTTGTTATCATTATATACCTTTTCTTTTTACAGGCCCCCCCTGCAAAAGTTTGTCTTCCAAAAGGTGTTACTCATGGATGTCCAGATTGCAGTGATTGTCTGAAGGTTGATTTTCATTCACTAAGTTGATTCTCTTCTCTTTGAATTGTATAATTATTAGGTACTAGTTTCAACCTTTCGATTTGCCTTTATTTTCTAAAAGCACTACCATGTCGAGTTCCCTCTTTCACTTGATATTTTTTATTCTATTGAATTCCTGGAATAGGTAACAGCAAGGTGGCATCCTGAAGATGCAACAATTGATGTCCTTGAAGATGCACCTGCTTTCTACCCAACAGAAGAGGTGATTCTTTTTTTCTGATTTTAGTGGCTTTGTGCATTGTGTCATGACAGAGAATCTTTTATTTGAATGTTGACTATTTTGCTTATAAAATTTCAGTCTTTCAATTATTTTAAGGATTTTGAGTTTCTCCTGCAGGAATTTAAAGACACTCTTAAATATATTGCAAATATACGTGCAAGAGCAGAGCAATACGGTATCTGTCGTATTATTCCTCCTCCTTCCTGGAAACCTCCATGCCTTATTAAGGAAAACAACATATGGAAAAGTTCTACATTTGCTACCCATATTCAGCAGATAGATGGGCTACGAAATCATTATTCGCCAAGTAAAAAGGTTGGCTTTTATGAAAGCACAAAAAAGAAGAGAAGAATCTTGAGAGTGGGTTTGGACTATGGATCTACCTCAAGTCTGGGTGAAACTGGGCATGCTGAGGTCAAAGACTTTGAATCAGAACCTGGTCCAGAATTCACTCTTGAGAGTTTTAAGAAATATGGAGCTGATTTCAAGCGTCAATATTTCCGCAGAAGTGAAGTCACAGGTGATCAAGAGCAGTGGGAGCCATCAGTGGAGAATATTGAAGCTGAATATAAACGTATTGTTGAGAACCCAACTGAAGAAATTGAGGTATGCTTAGACTTTGAGATGATCATTGGGTAACCTTTTTCTTTATTTTCTTCCTTTTTATTAGGCATCTTGTGCTGTTAATTGTTATCTTGGGGTACTGTGTAGGTTCTTTGTGGTGATAATTTGGAGACTAAAGCTTTTGGAAGTGGGTTTCCAACAGTATCCAATGATTCCAATCCGTTGGAAACATCAGATTACCCTGAATATGTAGCATCAGGCTGGAACTTAAATAATCTACCCAGTCTGCCCAGATCTCTTCTTTCTTTTGAAAGCCATGACACTTGCCATGTTTTAGTGCCTCAGGCTCGCGTAGGAATGTGCTTTTCATCTATTCCTTGGGTAAGATTTAATAATTTATCATGTCTGTCCTGGTACATTTGTTGCAGATTACGTATTATATGGGTTACTGATGTAATTTTTCAAGTATTTTAACTGTTCCATGAACAATGTATATGGTTGGCTTTATCGTTTTTACTATGTTGATCATGCTTGGTCCTCTTTTTATGAATTTTGTTTTTTAACAGAAAGTCGAAGAGCATCGCTTATACTCATTGTGTTACATGCATATGGGTGCCTCTAAAATATGGTATGGTCTCCCTGGGAAGTACAATGTTAATTTTGAGACAGTTATGAAGTCCTCTCCAGATTTATTAGAACAGCCTGAACTGCATCATAGGCTGGTGAGCTACTGAAGATCTTTGGTATTTACAAGATATGGTCACTTCTCTGTTGTCATTTAATAGTATATAAAGATCTTTCATGTCATATATGTTTTTTCATACAGGTTAGACAGTTATCCCCCTCAGCATTGAAATCAGAGGGCATACCAGTCTTTCGTTGTATTCAGAATCCCGGGGAGTTTGTTCTTGTCCTCCCAGGAGCTTATCATTCAGGATTTGATTGTGGCTTTAATTTTTCTGAGACAGCATGTTTTGCTCCCCTAGACTGGTTGCCTCTTGGACAGCACACTGTTGAACTTTACTGTGAACAGAGGAGGAAAACATCTATATCCCATGATAAGCTCCTGCTTGGAGCAGCTAGAGAAGCTGTGAGGGAACAATGGGTTGCTTTGTTTCAGAAGAACAGCTTAGATAAATTACGCTGGAAAGGTGCCTACGGAAAGGATGGGATCTTAACAGAAGTATTCAAGGTAATTCCTCAGAATCTATCCCATCATATTATAGTCAAACATTGATCCTCCTTGTAACCTACATGATCTTGAACGATGTTGGACATTATTGGAACATATAGCAGTTTTCTTTTTCATATAAAAGCATTGTCTTTTTAGGTTTGCCTTTTCCTTTTCTTTCACTGGTTTATATTTTGCACTTAGTGAGACATCGTTACGCATTATGGTTTTTTTTCCAACTCTTTCCCCCCTTTTCTTTTTTCTGTAGTCACGTCTCAAGTCTGAAGACATCAGAAGGAAATATCTTTGCAACTCTTCACAGTCACAGACTATGAATTCAAATTTTGATGCTACCAGCAAAAGGGAATGCAGCATTTGTTTCTGTGATCTGCATTTTTCCGCTGCAGGTTGCCGTTGCACTGCCGACAGATATTCATGTCTGTTACACGCAAAGCAGCTCTGTTCTTGTGCTTGGAGTGACAAATTTTTCCTCTACCGTCATGAGATCAGTCATTTAAATCTACTTCTTGAAGCTTTGGAAGGAAAATTCCATGCAATCTTCAAATGGGGCAAAGATGATCTTGGTCTGGCTGTGCACTCATATTCCAAAGAAAGTGAAAAATCACCTGGGCATGTAGATGGTCCAACCTTTGATGCGGATAAAATTAAACAGAAAGAGCACATTGCCAAAGATGCAGCAACACCCATTGTCACTAGTAGTTCTGTTTCTACAAGCATCATGGCGGAAGTGAAGGCACGTCTGCTGCAATCGTCAATATCAGACATTTTGAAAGCAAAAAATAAGCCAATAGGATCCCCAGATGCTGCTGCAACAGCTAATGGCAATGGTAGGAGTTCTGCTTCTAGCATCATGGAAGAGATCAAGGCACGTGTACGCCAATCAACAATCTTGAATGAACAGAAAGCAAAAGAGAACACAGTTGCAGCACCTACTATAATCTCAAACACAACAGTAAAGAATACTTCTGTTCTACCGGTAGAGGTGGCATCTGATGTTTCATCTGTAAGTACAAGTTCAACAAGTTCCTCAGACTCCGAAGATATTATACCAGATCTTGACCTTCGTGCAAAAGGACAACCTGCTTGTCCTCCGGTGAAAGGCAATGTTTCTGGCAAGATTTCAAAAGGTGCTCGTCAAGCTGACTATCAGGCACCTTACTCTCAGGCTGCAATTATTCTTAGTAGTGATGACAGTGATGGTTAGTTGTTAGGTGACTGTATCATTGTGTGGCTCTAGTCTTAATGCTCATGGACAGACATGAGATGTAGGCCTTTTATAGCTTGAGTTGTATGCTTCTGTTATTGACTGTAACAATATGGGCAAATTTATAGTCCTCTTATATTGCAAAAATGTATGCATGTAGAGGGAAGAAAAATTAGCCTTGGGAATTGTCTTTGTACATTGTTCTCTTAATAAAAAAGGGTAACAGGACGCAATTAAGGGTCCCATTACCCATTTTAATGTTGTCCGACTCAACGATATCTATAGTTGTCAAGGTGAAAAGTACTTTTTCTGTACTTATTGTCATTGCCTACAGACATTAAGTAGTTTGAAATTATTTTTATAACCCAATTCTTTTCTCAATTTTTAAGATTGGAGTCACCTCCTTTTTCCTCTTTTCTTGCATCCATTTCTCCTTTTACAAAGAGATCCAATGCTTCTTGGTTGAAACTTGAAATGAGCAATATAGAGAGCTTGTTTGACATGTTTCATGCTCAATGGCTCATTGAAGGCAACGAATCTCGTATTACTCTTACTAATCATCTGATATGATATGGAGAAGAATTGTATAAAAATTCATATTGATCTCTAAAATAGTAGTACAAATGAACCCATACCACCACCCAAGGGCCAAGTAGGTATTGCAAAGAATCATGCATATAATGAACACAATGCTAAAACTCACGGAACAATTAAAAAATCAATAATAAGCACATATATATATCAGAGACCAGCTGAAACCAATCCATGCAAAGTGACAATGCCGATCACTGTATTCTGATCATTGATGACCGGCAAAAACTGCACCGGCGACGGAGGCGCTTCCATCTTCTGCATGGCGTCCACGGCCATGGCGTAGGGACCGATGGTCCTCGGGTTCCTGTTGCACATTTCTCCCACCGTTAGCTTGAAGATGGCTTCCCCACTCGCCTTCAGAGTCCGCCGCAGGTCACCGTCTGTGAATGTGCCGATCAGGTGATGCTCGTCGTCGACCACGAGCAAGCACCCGCAGCCCTTGCTCGTCAGCTCCACCAGCTGCTCCATTATCAGATCCCCTTCCTTGCAAATTGGCAGCTCATCTTCTTTCTTCATCACATCTCTTACCTGCAACTTCAAAATTAGCACAATTGCACAAAAATCCAAAAAAAAGAGAGGAAGAAACGGACAAATAACAAAACCACCCAAAACATTTGTGTCATTTTCAAAATTTTAACCTTTTTAAAGAGTTTCTAAAATCTAACCTCGAGAGCAATTCGAGCATTGCATTACTGGAAGGTTCGATTTCTAAAACTCTGAAAAGGATTCATTTGATAAATAAGGCAAGAGCAGACCTTGAAGATGAGAGACTTGCCGATCCTTCCGGCAGGGTGATTAGCGGCGTACTCTTCCCTGGTGAGATTTCTGGCGCCCATGAGCGCGATCGCGACAGTGTCGCCGAACACCATCTGGATGGCGGTGGAGGTCACCGGAGCCAAATCGAACGGGCACAATTCCCGCTCCAGCGGCAAATGCACGTTCATGTCGCAGACGGCGGCGAGGCCATTGCCGCCGACGGAGGTGACAGAGATGAGGTATGCGCCCTTGGCCCTGGCGCAGGGGACGAGGCGGAGGAGCTCGTCGGTGTTGCCGGACTTGCTGAAGAGGACGACGACGTCGATTTTTGAGAGGATTCCGATGTCGCCGTGGAGGGCGTCAACGGGGGAGAGGAAGGCGGAGCGGATGCCGAGGGAGACGAGGGTCTGCGAGATCTTGTTGGCGACGAAGCCTGACTTGCCGACGCCGGAGAAGAAGATGGTGCCGGAGGACTGGAGGAGAGTGCGCGTGAAGACCAGGGTTTGGGACAGGTCCAGGTGCTGGAAGAAGAAGTTGAGGTGGCTCTGCTGAGATTTGAACAGATTCAGGAGGGTACTTTCGTCAATGGGGGATTGGGTTGTTGTGGTGGTTTTTTTGGGAGGAAGGAAATCTGAAATGAGGTCTGAGCAGAAGGGTAGGAGAGAACCCATGATTTCTGTTCTGCTTCTTCCACCCAAACACACACAGATAATAGAAATGGAGATCTACAGCGCCGGTCCTGTCGGTGCCGCTGAAATCTGAATCGATCAATCAATTTCATTTTGTCCTAAATTTTTGGGCCTTAATTTGGGCATTGATCAGACTTTAGATTTGTAACTGGGCCTTTAATAGAATTTATGGCCCAATTGCATATGGGGCGATATTGGGTGGGGGGTATTACTATTACATGCATGAAGCTGCTCGAGATGCCAGCCCTAGGCCCCAAGCCCAAGCCCAACACCTTGTATTGTATATTAAATTGAACTCAGAGCATGTACAATGGTACAAAATGCCATTTTTTTAGCCTTTTGTGGTTTTTACTCCAAATGTATAAAAACTATAATCTTGTGTTCAACCAATGAGGGGAAGCATGTGTATAGAACATAACCAACACCCACATGAAGTTTAATTCTCTCTTTTGCGGGACTCACATCTTCAACAACATCTCTCTTCTCTTTCTTCCCAACCAATTAACTTCCACCAATCAACACCAATTTTTTCTTTACTCACATACTTTTTCTAATGTGAGGCTACAAGTTTCGTGGCATCTGGCGACAATAGCATTTGCTATAGTGAAAAATATGTCTTTAGCGTAGCAAATGCTAAATATAACCCTACCATTGTAGCAGATTTTTTATCAATTTCACTATATGGTTTTTAAAATAGCATTTAGTCATATCATTATATATGCTATCAGCTTGTCAATGTTGATATTCTCTATGCTGGTATTGTTCTTATGTCCCAAATGACGTTTTTTTTTTAGAGTTAATTAAGCATTTTGGTTTCATATTTAGAGGAGACATCCAATATTAGAAAGATAATTAAGTGAAAGCCTGAAACTACGTAGTTTTAGACATATACATTATATGGTCAATACAGAAAAAAAATTAGCAAAAGTTTTCCCAATTAAGTTTCAGTTACCATGTCATGTAACTTAACGTAATAGTACGTATTATAATTGTTAAAAATAGATGAGATTAGGTTATGAATTATTCCACGCGCGGTTACTTTATCAGTACAATAAATGATCATCAGTTAATTATTCTGTATTTACTTCACCTTCCCTGTGGCCACAGATTTGAAAAGGACTACACCATGCACATATTAAATATATATAATAGAACTATGGTCTGTTTATTATAGGGCCTCTTTACAACTACAACCTGAACCCCATGCATGTGCATGCAGTGCGAATAGTACTTTCGCTGTTAGATGAGCACGTACAGCTGCCTCAAGAGCTAGCTAGCTCGAACAGACAGATTATGGGTTTACTACGAATTGAAGAAGCACGTGGTCTTAATTTCTTTGTTGACCCTTAAAATGGGCTGTATATATAGCTAGGTATTAATTGGTCATGCATGGTGGTCCAGAATATGTGGCACCTAGCTAGCTAGGATAAACCCAAATTAATTTGTTTCGTTGGATATATATAATTTGACAGCAACTCTTGCAAAATAATAGAAGCAGCGCACAGTATAATAACTAAACCTAAGAGAGATGCAAAGAATTTATATATGCTAACGGCTAACATCATAATTGTACTACTTGGATTGAGAATCCTAGCTAGCTAGGTACCCAGTTAAAAATGGGGAACTAAAATCATTTTTGCCAAGTTTTTGTATATATAATGTTGGAGAATTTATATCGAAATGGGTGAATCTATCAATCTAAAGGTAACAAGTTAACAACAGCATTAATTTAATTACACTATATGAACGTCAGCATGGTAGCACAATCCTAAGCATCAAAATGAAGAAAATATCTAGCTAGCTCCCTGTTTTCCAGTCTAGTCAAAAGTCAAAACACGAAATCCTAGCTTCTTCAAACTTAATTGTTTGTCGCACCAAAAACAAGATTCATGAAATTTGAATCTGTTAATTATGACACCCACTGCGGTCCAAGCTTAATTAGCCTAGCTAGTAGTAATTAATCACAGATGCAGTAGTAGTACAATGAAGAAACGAGGGAAATGAAAGTAACGTAGCTTATGAAATGTGCATTGGGCACGCCCCAATTCAAAGGCAAGTTTTCACCTGACATCCTCACAGTACTGTACGTGTGTGACAGCATTTTCAACTTGCCAAACTATATATGAACCACAGAGGACGCACGGCTCCACAACACTCCTCTTAATTGTTCAAACAAGCTAGCTAGCTAGCTCAATTGAATTTTAAATGGATGGCCCTTAAAATTGTTGACCAAGGCTATTCTTATAATTAAAAACTCATGCCACATGGCTTGATATATCTACTTCATCCTAGCTAGCTAGCTTTGCCAAAATGATGTACGTATTATATAGTATGTTTTAATTTTGGTTTACATTAAAAGGAAACAAACCATTAACATATCATAATAAAAATTTATTTCCCACGTTTTTTTACCACTTGAACTAATCCCTGAAAATTGTATCCGTCTCTTACTTATGAATTAAGAATAAATGAGATTTCAAATAGACATATATTTAATACAATAAGAGGAGAGTTTCAAATTTTAGACTTAAATATTAGAGATAAATGCTAGAACTACAAGTTTTTGAAACATATTATATTATTTTATTTGATGAATGAAATTTAGTGAATAACATTACGTTGAGAGATTAATTATATCGATTATTTATTTATTTTTATTTGACTTTTAATTATAGTCATGTATTTTATTCGCAAAGAGAGAGCAAAAGATAAAATATATTCCTAATAATTTTTGAGTTTAAGTAGAGTTACATTTACACATTTGCAATCCTTGAATTTGAATAAAAACAAGCAAAAGAATCCAAATCTCATTTTGAAGAGTAAGGTGATCGATCAAAAAGGAGTAGGTATTCATATACATTGTACAAGATTCACTGTATCTAACAAAGCCTACATGGCTGACTTCCCTGTTCTTACAAAGACTGCAGTTTCTTACTCCAATGCGACTTGACTTGACATGTCCTCATGGTGTCTCAATAATTAAACAAATAAAAACGGAATTTCGCCCTTGGATCTAAATTATCTAATAGGCCCATGAGTTTCCGTACGATGAAAAGCCTGATACAACCGATTAAAAGAGGGAGGCTGCGGGGTCCACACCCAGCCCAAAGGCCCAAACATTGTGAAATTTTGACTGATAGGGGCCCACTGGCGCGGGGAAGGAAACAAAATTGAAAAGCCGAAGAGGGGGACGCGACAACAATCTCGTACGGTTCACGCTCCCCGAGGGCGAAAGGAACATAGCGACAGGATGATGCCACGTAATGAAGTCGGACTGTGACGTGCGGTGGAGATCGAGTTTTGGACTGAGGTAAAAGCCAAGACGGAGCATAAGGTCGACATGAGGGACAGGTGTGCACGTGAGCTTGCACGTTTGGACGGTCCTGATTGGGTCCCCCTTCTTTCCGTCAAATTGTAGGTCCAGTCTAATTGACCGTAGAATGCGGAATTCTCGTACCAAAGGGGTAGAGCACTGTCAATTTTCTCATCTCCCATCTCACGGAAAATTGTATGCTACAAGTACGATTATTTTTTCTTTTCATCTGGGAAGTAAAGGGTGTTTAAAATCCAATCTAATTCGCTGTTTCAATTCAATCTAACTTGATAGATTTTAACGAATTGGAACAGATGATGATTTGCCCATAAAAATTATGTCCAATCCATTTTGATTTCATGTGTTTTAGTATTGCAACCATTTAAAATATGTAAATTATAAATAACCTGAATCCTTTGATACAATAATTTTTGGTACATTATAACACTAAAATAGTTTTATTCATAATTCAATATTTATTTCATGTTTAATTTAATAGCATTTGTGATTTGGGTTTGCTATGATTATAATTTTTTCATGTATCAATATAATTTTTGCCTTCATTTGAAAAATGGATCATCTAATCCAATTCAATTAATATTAGATCAGATTGGATTAAATTGCAATATCTAGAATCTAATCTATATTAAGAAAAATTTGTATGTAACGGGTGTATACGCTCTTCTTCTCAAAAAATAATGGTCAGATAACTAATATGTGAAGATATATTGTGAGAATGTGAGTGTATATATTCACCCATTATATGCAAGTTTTTTTCTATTAAATAAGATCTGAACTTTCAATAAGTCATCAATTTTTAACGAAAAACACCTCTATTAGAGGAGAATTTTGAATGTGTAATCGATACACTGTCACGTGGTGTAACCAATCCACTATGTAAGGGTATTATTGGACGGTATGTTTATCTCTCTTAGGGTATAATATTAATAACATTTACCCATATTATGACACGTTAAATTAGTTACACAACGTGGCAATATCGATCACACCGAAAAATCTCTCCTATTAGTGGGGAAGACTCAAACTTGAATTTTGTCTCAATATTAAAAAATAAAATTAATATTTATATATTAACCTCCGAAAGTTCGAATTTGTAGTCTGGCCAAAAACCCTATAGTAATGGAAAACATATATAATTGGATAAGAAAATCAACAAAAATCCAATTCATATCATAAATTCATCATCATCATCAATATGATATCCTATACATAGGAATACCAGGTGTCCATGCAGATGAAACTTGAATGGGTGAGACTTAGTATGAAGCTAGCTAGTGTTGGGGTCTTGTACAGTAGTGTACGTGTAGATAAATTATGCGCCGGAGGGGGGGGGGGGGGTGTACATTGGGTATAGCTAGCTATAGCACAGTAGCAGTCGACTGGTTAGGCGGTAGTCCTTTGGAGTTTGGAGAGGGTATACCTTTTGCTACAGTGAAATTTTGTAATCACAGGCTTAAATCATCCACATGCGCAGTTATGGGGAAGGTAAATTTTTGGCAGCCTTACAGCCCTTGCTAGCTGCCAGTTTTGGCCTCTGTTGCCCGATTTGTTCTCTTGTCACCCACCCATTGCTACAGTACGTAGTAGTGTAGTGCTGACACGAAATTGTAACATATCATCTGTATCGACATATTATCTACCTCATATTAGCACAGTGGCGACGTTCGTAAATTTTGAAATTTGCGGACATCTTTTTTAGAGAAAGACAATATATATATAAAGAGCCGATCAAGTGCGGACATTCGCACCGTGCGAACACCGCATCTGACCGTTGGATCACGTCGGCTGATTTGATCCAATGGTCAGGCGTTCACATGGTGTGAATAACATCCCCACCTAAATCGAAATGCATCTATATATATATATTGATGCATGTACATTTTAGAATGCATGTTCATTTTTTAGGCTTAATTATGTTTTTACCACCTATAGTTTCAATTCATTCTCACTTTGCCACTATAGATGGTAAAAACACAAATAAGCCTTTTTTTTTTTTAAATAGCTTCAAGTTGTATATCTTATTCTAATTATAAAATGGGCTTATTATAATATATCATTAAGAAAAGAAATAATTAGGCTTAGGTCTTTTATAGAAACAATTTTTAGATAGTGACCATAGGTATTTTAAAATTTATAAGAAAATCATTTTAATTCATAATAAAGTCCTTTTCCGATTTGAAGTGTATTTCTCTTCTTAGGGTGTAGAGTGGGTTTTGTAAAGATTGCATGTTAGATTTTAACTTCGAGATTTTGGGCGGAGTCCAAAATTTTGGAGTTAAAACCTAACATAAAGCCGTCAAAGAAGAAAAATAAAAAAAATTAATTAAAAACTTCAAATCACTACCGGTTTTAGTTTAAGAAAAACTCATAAAAGATACTGGACTTTAAGTCTCCCTTAAGAAAACGAATCTGCTTCTTCCTTAGGTATTTTGATACGGTATTAAACTAAAGGGTAGAACTTATTCGTAAGAAACCAACTAGCTAGAAGGATATGGCATGGTGTTGCATGATTGTATATTATATAGGGCATATTCGATCTGAGAATAGAGTTACTTGAATATCAACCCCTCAAACTCTATTTTTAAAGCTTATTTAAAAAAAACAAAAAACAAAGTTGAACACACAACAATTATATCCTTATAATAAAAATAAAAAAACAATAATATCCTTAATCAATAGAGATAAATAACATTAACTACTTCTAATTTTATCTAAATAGGCTAAATGGTATCTTTAGATTGAAAAACAATAAACTTTTATGTGAACACTAATCAAATGGTTGAAACTGCTAAAAAAAATTATAGTGGATATTTAAACCTAAGAAAAAAAATATTTCGAGTGACTATTTATCCTAATTTACTATTAAAAGTATATATGGATATATGGTGCAGGAGAAAAATTCAATGTGGCATGCACCAAGAGAAGTAATTAATGAACAACAGTACTACTTTTACTTTGTCTGAATATATTGAAGGAGTGGTAGTTGGATTACTGGTGCGTTCTACAGCGGTGCTGATCGATGATGCAGCAGGCAGACACTTTATTCAATCATAACCAAATAATAGAAGTTGAAAATTAATGCAGGCACACTGTTCATGCATTAATTAATTAGAACATAATTAACTAGAAGGGACTGAGGGAGTCCATCTAGCTTACATTTGCATGTTTTTTTTTACCCGCTCAATGCACGCATTAAAAAAATGAACCATTTCCTTTATATAAATATCAAACAATTTGTGATAGTAATTCACAAATTCTTTTTCTCCGAATTTAGGCCCTATTACATAACTTTCTTTGGTACCAAGCGAAGAAATTTAGGCATTCATTTCAAAATCAATTAACAATGGGATGAGTAACCCAAACCCTTATAAGCCACTATGTAAGGTTATATTTTTCTAATGTGGGATAACACTCCACATTCTCACACGCCCCCGCATGTGTGGCATCACTTAAGCTAAACATGTGGACAACTCATATTGGGTGACGTGGAGCACGTGTGGCCACTTGGCCTAACACAAATAGGCGAACCTGCTCTGATACCATAAATGAAGTAGAGCATCTAACGTATCCAAAACCAATTGACAATGGGTGGAGAGACCCAAGACTTATAAACACATATGCGCGCTAAGCTCTAGTTTTCCGATGTAGAACATTGTTCCACATTACTCTCAAAACGAATTGACAATGAGAAGAGTAGTCTAAACTCTTATAAGCCACTATACAAGGTTATATTTTTCTAATATGGGATAGCACTCCACATTCTCACACCAAGAAGGAAAGGGCCGGGAAATTTGAACTATGTAATTAGGTGTGAGGTAAATATTGTCTACATCAATTAGAACTACAGTAATTAAGCACCATAATACTCGATCTCCACTTTTATCCATTTTGAAGCACCATATATATGATCAACTTCTCATATATAGTGATGGTCTCCTAACTTATGTATATAATGGTGGACACGCAGTCGGTTTTCACTAATTTTGGCAATTATTTCATCCATATATGAACGAGTGGCATATAGAAAATCAAGCTCCCTAGTCGCTGAGAAAGATTCTTTAGGATACCGTCTTCACCACCATTGAAAGGCTAGGTCCATCCTCATGTTCTTGTCGGCTGACTTTCTATAAATTTTGCATGCATATATATGGATCATGATGATAGTAAGGGTGGTAATGGTATTAGTACTAATAATTAGTAGCAGTGCTAGTCTGACTCCACTTTTGACTACGGCCGGTTTAATCGTGCTTAATTAATAGGAGAGACGTTAGAGAAATTATTATATATAACAAGTATACACGATGCGTATTATTCGTATGATTAGTTTTTGTAGAAATACATTATATATACACTCGTATATACCTAAGTATTTTTCAAACAATCAATCATGTTTTATCAAAAAAAAAAAAAAAAAAAAAACCATTCAATCATGAGAACGGACACTGATATGTATATATATATATAGCGTGCATGAGTAATTATCGAGTATGACTAGCTCAGAGCCTCAGACAAATATTCCAATTTATATTAAGAATGGCTGATTAATTAATTATAATGTAACATAAGGAAAAAGGACAAGTACGGAAACTAGAATAAAGGAAATATATTAAGGACTGCAGCATGCAGAAATTTAAGAAAAGTTTACTCTAATGTGGTTATAATAATTGCATATTAATTTGGAGCAAGATAACAAGTATTAATTTCTGCATGTATACGTTGTCCTTAAATTTTGAATATTGCTTAAATCTTCTTGTCACTATTCACTTCACTTTTTTCTTTCAGATGATAAACATAACTTCATGCATGCAATATGCACTTTGCAAACATATTATCAGACAGATATGTTCCATATGTACGTACTATGAATAGAAAAGATAAGAAATTCCATAACAAAAGCAAGACTATGATCTGTACAAGCTTCATATGAAGAACAAAATTCTAAGTGAAGGATGCGCGCATGAACAGTCTTGCACAGCTCTTCCACTTTTGACTGAAGTGAAAGGAAGAATTCTATGCTTAATTTGTGTAAATTAAAGCTAATTATAAACTAAGAGAAGTTCCCATCCCATCACACCCCGTACGAGAGTGCGTGAGTATATGTGCGCATGTCGGAGTGACATATACCCACAAGTGAGGGCCCGAATAGCACCCTTCAAATATTATAAAGTTGACCAAAAATTTGAGGAAAAAGAAAAGACTCATGTAACAAATGAATCATTGAAAATTAACCAGAAAGCATGCAATTCCATTTCTAGGTGCCTGTTTTGGGAGGAATTAGACAATCCCTTCCTAAAACCATGAATATATGGACCTTTATGCATTTGTGATAACTGGTCATCAACCTCAATGAAATAAGTGATCGTCTTGTAAAATTAATATATATATATATATATTCACAGTCAAATCCTACTATTTATAGAGAGAAGCACTATATAGTATAAGATGACATCACAAAGTTCATGCTTTTTGATCAGTTTTTCCTCAATTATTCAATTTACTATTAGAAGGGTCTCTTCATGGGATCTAAAACACACTATAGGTAGTAATCCTATGTTGGACCGAAATGATTAGCAGTATGAATAGATCCTCTAAGAGTTAAGTGCCTAATCCATACCCCACTACTAGGCTAGCCTCACTCGAAGGGATCAAAAGAAGGTTTTCTAGCACCTATATATATATCCTATGTACCATTAATTAATTGCTCTAGCTAAATTAATTTCTTCCCTAATATAATGGGCAGCACTTTAATTAATTACTCCTTGAAGTGCATGCAACTACATTCTTAATTTGATTAATTAACCCTAATAATAATTAATGATATATAGAATCCAAGAGGAATATTCACACCACATCATCCAATCGCAGACAAGCTGTCGGCCAGATTGACTAATTAAGAAGGTTTTCCTCATGGTTTTTGTACTCTAATTGACCTACAACTTCTAGCAGACATGTATTTCCAAATTAGCATATCAAAATGTGGCTAAGTATTGGGTGCAAAGTGCAAATTAACCTTTCCATTGTCCATTATTAAATGTATATTTAATTAACTAGTTTCACGGATTTGGAATTCTGAATCTCACTAGAATCCACCATAATATTCCTATATCTCTCTTTTCAGCAGATTTGCAGCATTTTCCACTATTGCTACTGCTGATCTTTCAGCAGCATATCTGACTATCTGAGACTGATATGACAAATAAGGAAAGTCGTATATGAAATTTTATAAGCAAGAATATATATATGTATAATACTACTGCATACTAAAGGGTCACACCCATACAGTGATACACACTCTACCACTATTTTCGAAAAGAAAAAGAAAAAAACCATGAAATTCTATATTTTCCTAAAACAATAATGTAAATATATAGTAATGTGTTCTAAATACACAATATATTGAGAGATATAATATGATCAGGTAGCTAGTAATGTTTATGATGAAGTTGATTTGGTTTTTTATTTTTTCACACAAGATGAAGAGGCCATATCATTCCTACACAGACAGTAAAGTAGCAAAAGGTGGGAACACATATTCAATGGGAAGCTAAGGGAAGTCAGAGATAAAGAGAGAGACTTTGTCTGATCACCAACCCGCAACACAAAGCATTAATGAAAGTGTATATAGATATAGTGCTAGACATATCTGACATACATATATATTTGATCCTTGTGTAAAGTCCTTTCATGCTTTGGCCAGAGTATATATGAGAAAAAACTGAGTTCACTTGGAGTTGCCAACTACAGCTTTCCAGAAACCAATTATAGCTAGCCAGGTACATATACTCGACAGACAACAGAAATTAATTATATGAAATTTATAAACACAATTAAGCTGCAAATACATGAAAAATTAGGAAAAAAGAAATTGCATATATTATGGCAAGTTATTAGTACTACTACTAGAAGCTCGATCTACGACTTTTTTTAGTACCAGTCTGGACTGGTCTAGCGACTATACGTACGTACTATATATGTAGCTAGTATTAATACGGACTAACAGTAGTGTTTGCATCAAGATTAATTAATTAAACAGATTCATAAATATATCCCATATAGAAGATAGATCTAGTTAACCTTAATTTGCTTTCAGTGAAAGCAAACACATAAGAAGACAGAATTAATTAAACACGGGTCTCTAGGGCACAGTGGCTAACAACAACCACATAAAATTAACGAACCCTAATAAGAATAATACGAAGATAGCATAAGTCTTAATTAAAAGCGAGAAATTAGATACCCTCATGATGATTTGGAATGAGGCAATTCATAAGTTGATCTCGTGATAGTGGGAGTTGTGTCAGGTTTTGATGCCCTTATTCAGTACTGCTGCCACCTGGAGGTGGCAGCTGCTGCGGCGGTGGGGACGGCAGCTGTTGCGGCGGAAGAGGAGGACGCTTCCGCTTCTTCTTCTCGTAGCTGATACCTCTTGCTTTGGACTGCAAGTCACGAACCTCCCGGAGATAGAGCCGGACGGCTCGGGCCCCGAACGGGTTGGCTTCGGGCTTGCCTCCGTTCTCCTCGAAGGCAGCCCGAAGGCGGCCGATGAGGGCGTCGAGGCTGCCCCAGGCCTGGCGGAGCGGGCAGGGGCAGGGGGCAGGCGGGTTCGGGTGCCCGTAGAAGGGGCAGATTGGGGTGTGAACCTTGGTCTTGCCGAACTGGTCCAGGTAGCGGAGGAATTCGAGGACGTGGGCCCCGCTGCACCGGGAGAGAGATAGCGGGGGGCGGTGGTTCTTCAGATACTGCCCGAAGGTGTTCCAGTCGCGCCGCTTCTGGTTCTCGTAGCGGCTGCTGCTGGGACCGCCCGATGAGGATGATGATGGCAAAGAAGAAGACGAGGAAGTTGCAGCAGTTGCAGTTGCAGTTGCGACAGTTGTGGATGAACAAGGGTTCATCATTGTGGTGGATGTGTTCATGATTAGGTTATGATTGCTTGTGTTGTCATGATGATGATGATGATGATGATGTTGATGTTGATGTTGATGTTGATGATGAGAGTTGGAAGTGCCATCCAGTTCTGGGATTGAATCCATGGAATTGAAAACTTAATTCCTAATTATGGGTGTTCCTTTTTTTGTTTGATTAAAACTCTTGCTTTCTCCTACTAGGGTTTCTTCTTCTAGAGAGAGAGAGAGAGGGGGGGTGGGGGGTGGGGTTTTTAAGCTGAGGAGGGAGAGAGTGATATAGTATTGGTTGCAATGATTTGTGGAGATGTACAACTGGATTTTTCTATGGCTTAATTGTGAAAACAAGCAAGCAATCCACACTAAAAGAAGACACAAACTTTGATTATTGATTGATATTACAGAATTCCATTTTTTGAAAAGGGGTGGAGGGAGGGAGGAAGAGAGAGAGAGAAGGAATGGAGCTGGAAATGGTGAAGCAAAAGGAGATTTTGATGTTATTGTTGAAGATGTGATGATGAGATTGATGGGAGAGTACTGAGAGGACGTACTGTTCCTTTTGACTACACACTCTCTCACTCTCTTGCGGTTCCTTTTTTTTTTTGGGTTTGGAACTTTTGATTGAGCAATTTTACTAGAAATAAGCTTAATTGGAAGCTAGACTCTGGTTCTGATGGAATTTAAGCAGCTCTGGTTAATTTCTTAAAGTGTTAAGGATGGTATTTCCTAAAAAGGGTGGAGCAAACTCAACTCTTAATGGTGGATTACAATTATTCTTCTCCTCTTCTTAGAGAGAGAGAGAGAGAGAGAGAGAGAGAGAGAGAGAGAGAGAGGAATTGTGTTTTTAGGGCTTTTTGTGAAAATGGAAAGGGGTTTGCTTGGTATAGTGGGTTGAAATGGAGACAGGAAAAAGTAATTTGAAAGGGGTAAAATTAAGGGAATAACATGATTTTGTTTCTTGACCCTCTTGTTTATTCAATTGAATGAAAGTTAATTTCAGAGTGACCGGAATGCCCTTATTGTGGAATTTCATTTTCTAGCTTTCTCACTTTTCTTGTCCTAAAATTAAACTTCGAATTCTGACACATGAAATTCGGCCCATCTATAGACTTTAAAACACTTGGAACAGTGACCTATTTGGAATCCCTGTGGGTTATGATTTTTTGCACATCCCTCCACTGTGAAGAGTTTTTTTTTTTTTTGAAAATTAGACTATGAGTTATGCATATAATTAAGAGAGAAGTGTGGAGAAGAGAAAAAAAAATACAAGAATTAAAGCCACACATTTATACATTTACATAATGTGGAATATTATACATAGTATATATATATAAGTAATGTATTTTTCAAGTATGCTTCTAGAACTTACTTAATAAATAAATAAAGAGTCCATTAATTATAAGGTACTGACAAAGCAAAATATTAACCAAAACCACTCAATATATTTTTATTAACTTGCGGACACTATCTACCAGCCCCCCAAAATACAATATGTGGACACCTTCCAAAAGAAATGCATCATAAACAAACCAACTACACAAACAGCCCAAAACTGATATTTTTTTTTTTTTGCCAAATCGATCTCTTTCTTCAACTTTACCAAATCATCAATTGTTCATCTTCACTCACAAGCATCGTTCTGCAACTGCAAGCCTGCAACTCCAAAAAAACTGCAGTTTCAGTTCGCTTTGCAGTTTCAGAAACTGCAGTTTCACTTGCAGTTAGTAACTGCAGCTCCAATAAACTGCAGTTTCAGTTCACTTGCAGTTTCACTTACACTGCAACTGCAAGCTTGCAACTCAAATAAACTGCAGTTTCAGTTCATTTGCAGTTTCTGAAACTGCAGTTTCAATTCATTTGCAATTTCTGAAACTGCAGTTGCAACTCAAATAAACTGCAGTTTCAGTTCATTTTGCAGTTTCAGAAACTGCAGTTAGTAACTGCAACTCCAATAAACTGCAGTTTTAGTTCACTTGTAATGTTCCAGAAATTGCAGTTTCAGAAATTGAACTTAAAAAAAAAAAAAAAACAGGAACCTTCTACTGATAAGAAATCAAAGTAGGAGTCTACGTACCACAAGCTGTGATCATGCCCAATCGAGGAGAAGTCGAAGTGGTCAGAGCAGATCTAGAAGGCTTCGATCAAGCTCGGAGCAGATCCATTAGAAGGCTTCGATCAAGCACAGAGAGAGAGAGAGAAAGAGGAAGTCGGTGGCATTACTCCCCTTTCTTGCATCGATTTGCTGCAGGTGGCGGCCAGCCGGCAGCGGGGAGGGTGGGTTGAGTCGGCGCCGGTGTAGGGAGCACACCGGTGGTCGCCATTCGTTGGGGGAAGGCCGAAGCAAGAAGCTTCGGTGTGGAGCAGTGTGGATCGCGAGAGAGAGAGAGAGAGAGAGAGAGAGAGAGAGAGAGAGAGAGAGAAAAAAAAAAAAAAACATATTTTTTTAATAACATATTTTTTTAATATCATAACTTACAAATGTGACCTTATTGTTAAATTTGAACAATAGGTATAGTAGAAGTTAAATAAAATGTTTGTCATGTATCTTAGAGTAATTAATTCATAAATAAAAGTGTGCTTCTAGAACCAAAAACACTGTTTTTGGTACAAGAAAATAGTATTTTAAATTGATAATAGGGTTCTCGTACAATTTGAAAATGAATGAAACTACACATAAATGTGTATTATGTGAAGTAAATTAGCAAAATATCACAAAAAATTGTAAGTTTCATTTATAAACCCATGCAAAAAAATCTATTTATTTTTAAGCTACAATGATTGATTTATAACTAAACTTTGGTCCTGACATTGTATATAACTCTCACGGAATTACACTTTAGTTATCTTGTTATGATGCAGTATGTAAAGAGTTACACTTTATAATTTGGTAAAGTTATACTTTGTTGAATGATGTAGTATTGTTTTAAGGTTTAAGCATTTAGAGTTTAAATTTTATGACTTCATATTTAGGGTTTTAGTTTTAGGGCTTTAATTAAACTTAAATTCTAAAGACTATACCATAAACCCTAAACTCTCAAAAGAATTCAAAATTTAATTTAACTAAAACTTAGGTATGCTTGAATACCTTAATTATTTGGGTATGCTTGAGTTTGAATAGTATTGAATACTCTATACTTGATTTTTCTTGAATTTTAGTTTAAAAATATATTTTGTAGCTTAAAAATAAATAGATTAGAAATTTGAGTTTATGACTAAAAAATATTTTATATTGTGACTTATTAATAAAAAACTCATATATATATATATATACATACATAATTAAATAAATAAGAGATCTCTTTAAGTCAATCAGCAAAATCAATTTCATTTATTTAGCTACTCCTATATTAATTTTTGACCGCCTCTCACTTTTCATGTTGGGTTAATCCTATTCAAAAAATAATTAATTGAATCCTTCATATATCTTTCACATCAATGTTGAAATAGGGTCAAATATGATGAAGAAAACTGCCAATTAATGTCATACCTTTTTTTTTTTTTTGTCTGAATTAATGTCATAGTTCATACCACTACAAGAAAAAACACTTTGGGCGACGAACCTAGTTCCTCTCCCAAAGTTGATTTTCGTCGCCCAAAACTTTGGGCGACGGAATGTGTTCGTCGAGTATTTGGTCGCCCAAACCTTGACGCCCAAGAGTTTGGGCGACGAACTTATCAATTTGGTCGCCCAAAGCTACCTAAGGGAGACGAATTTAGTTGGTCTCCTAAGGCATGTGGTTTGTCGCCCAAAGCATGTTTAGGTAACGAATTATTTCGTCGCCTAAACATACTTTGGGCGACGAATTAGTAGTTCCTCTCCCAAAGTATATTTAAGCGACGGAATTATTCGTCGCCTAAACATTCTTTGGGCGACGAATTAGTAGTTCCTCTCCCAAAGTATATTTAAGCGACGGAATTATTCGTCACCTAAATATGCTTTGGGCGACGAATTAGTAGTTCATCTCCCAAAGTATATTTAGGCGACGGAATAAGACGAAATTATTCCGTCGCCTAAACCTATTTTATTTTAAAAAAAAATTAATTTTTTTTAAAATTTAATATTTTATATATCCAAAATATATATAACACAAAATTAATAAATTTATACAAAATCTATTTTATTTAAATTTTTTTTAATTTAATATTTTTTATATCCAAAATGTATATAACACAAAAATTAATAAATTTATACAAAATGTATTAATAAATTTATTCACTCGCTTCGACTTCAGTCCTCCGAATTGCGTAGATACGAAAGCCACACCGGATGACGCAGGAGCCGAGGTGCCTATAACTTGACTGTAGTGGTGAGCCGAAGAGGGTTGGACTATAGCATCGGGAGCCGAAAAGGGAGTAGCCTAGACTGCTGCATCAGGAACGGGTGAGGGAGTGGCTTGGACTGCGGCATCAAGAGCGGGTGAGGTATCGGGATCGGGAGTGCATGCCAGCTCGGTGGTCCTAGATGCATGTATTCGCCTTCCACCTTATAATCAAAAAAATTAAATATAACAATTTAACAATTAAACTAAATTCAACAATTTAACAAATTAACTAAATTTTATAATTACTCTAAATCACATATTTTACACACGGTGTTGTGCTGCCATCTAAGAGTACATTTTCAAGCTTAAGGTCTCTATGGCAGATTTGCTGCCACAAATGAATTAATTCCTTACTACAATCAACACTACCAAAGATCATAAGGAAAAATAGCAGCATAACAACACATTAACAGAAGAGTTCCAATTTACAGTGGTTCTACAACCAATTAACAGCAAAAGAAAAGGTTGGTTAGTTCTACATTAGTAATCTACATAGAAGAGTAGCATTTATGGATATACACATAATTCATTAGTAACCTCTTTGAATTGAATAATATTTGGATGCTTCAATGACCTGTGGTTCATGATCTCCCTTTGCACATGTTCGACTATCTGCAACACCAAAGAAATGAAAAACAAAAAAACCCAATTCCCAGAAAAATTCAAACATCAAAAACAAAGGAAAAACAAAGTGAGAGAATTGATACAAAAAAAAAAAGGAAAATAAGAGGTGAAGGAGATGAAACAGTCCTTCTGGCCTCTCTGGTCCACTTGTTTCCGACCAGCCTTGCAACCCCAAAATTTCCAGACCCTATATCCTTCACAATCTCATAAATAAAACCATAAATAAAAAAAAAACAGAAAAACCCACAATTTAAAAAAACAAATTAGAAAACCCACAATCGGGTGGGTTTGCTGCAGGTGGGTTCCGGTTGGGTTGCTGGCCAGGGTGGGGTGGGGGTTGATGATGGGGATAAGTTGCTGGTGGGGAATCAAGGGAGGCGGAAGGGAAAGGGGAGAGAGAAAGAGGAGGCCGAGGAAGGTTCGATAGGGGTGGGGATTGGTTTCGTGGAGAGAGAAAGAGGAGGGGGTGGGGATGGGTTTCGGGGAGAGAGAAAGAGGAGCGGGTGGGTATGGGTTTCGGGGAGAGAGAAAGAGGAGGGGGTGGGTTGGGTTTTGGTGGGGAGGGCGGCGGTCACAGAGGGAGAGGGGAGAGAGAAAGAGGAGGCCGAGGAATGTGAGGATTGGTTTCGTGAAGAGAGAGAAAGAGGAGGGGGTGGGTATGGGTTTCGGGGATGAGAAAGAGGAAGGGGTGGGTATGGGTTTCGGGGAGAGAGAAAGAGGAGGGGGCGGGGATGGGTTTCTGGGAGAGAGAAATAGGAGGAGCTAGGTTGGGTTTCGGTGGGTCGGGTGGGTTTCGGTGGGGAGGGCGGCGGTCACGGAGGGAGATGAATGGTCGGGGAGGGAGAGAATGAGAGGTGGTCTGCGTTGAAGCAGGGGAGAGGAAGAAGACATTAGCAGGGGAGAGAAGGAAAAAAATAAATAAAGAAGAAGAAATACCAGATCTGGGGAGGGTTAATCGAGAAGACTTTAAGCGAGGAAACTAATTTTGTCGCCCAAAGAGAGTTTGGGCGACGGAATGTTCTATTTCGTCGCCTAAACTCTCTTTAGGCGACAAAATTAGTTTCCTCGCCTCAGTTTGTGAAATTTTTTGCGCGAGTTGGCCCCGCCAATTTTTTAAGTAAAATTCAGAAAAAATGAATGAACTGGACTTTGGGCGAGGAATATGTATATTCGTCGCCCAAAGTGACTTTAGGCGAGGAATAGATAAATTCGTCGCCCAAAGTATGGCTCTAATGCCATTTTTTACAAATTTATAATTTATATTTAGTATTTAAAATTTATATATAATAAATCATTATAATAAAATTGTATACTTAATTATATACAATAGGATTCTAAATTTTAACTTAATCACTAAATTATATTTATAATTTTACATATTACAAATATAAAAAAATTTCATCGTTATTTAACTTCTACATCTCTGATTAAGCTAATTTTCTGCATGTATGATCTTTGAGTGTGAAACTAAAAATGAACGTTTCAGGTCATTGAAAACACATCGAGATGTGATCATCTACATATAAATGAACGGTTTCGACAATTGAAGAGTATAATTTTATCAATTCTTTCATTGAAACCTTGTCATTTCAATAATTGTGAAGAACAATCAGAGCTGTTCATTTTCTATGTTCATACTCAACGATCATCTCTGTAAAAAATCAGCCAAATCGAAATTCAGCTAGTCGTTGAATTATCATTATAAAACTCACGATCGTTCTTTAATTTGACTACTGTTACCTCATTTCTACATCTTCAATTGACCTAAATTTTTGCAGGGATGATCTTTGAGTAGGGTACTAAAAAATGAACGGTTCTGATCGTTGTAAACATGATCAAGATATGTCCATCTACATATAAATGAACGGTTTCAACACTTGATTAGTATAATTCTATTAATTATTACGTTGAAACCTTGTCGTTTCAATAATTGTGAAGACCACAATGTGATTTCAATGATCAGAGCTGTTCATTTTCTATGTTCATACTCAAAGATCATCTCTGCAAAAAATCAGTCAAATCAGAATTCAGCTAGTCGTTGAATTATCATTATAAAACCCACGATCGTTCTTTAATTTGACCACTGTTACCTCATTTCTATATCTTCAATTGAGCTAAATTTTTGCATGAATGATCTTTGAGTAGAGAACTAAAAAATTAACGGTTCTGATCGTTGTAAACACGATCAAGATATACCCATCTACATATAAATAAACGGTTTCAACACTTGATTAGTATAATTCTATTAATTCTTTCGTTGAAACCTTGTCGTTTCAATAATTTTTAAGACCACAATGTGACTTCAATGATCAGAGCCGTTTCATTTTCTATGTTCATACTCAAAAATCATCTCTGCAAAAAATCAGCCAAATCAGAATTCAGCTAGTTGTTGAATTATTGTTATTAAACCCACGATCGTTCATTAATTTGAGCACCGATACCTAACTTCTACATCTTCAATTGAGCTAAATTTTTATAAGGATGATCATTGAGTAGGGTACAAAAAAATGAACGGTTCAGATCGTTGAAAATACGATCACATCGTATTCTTATACCTAAATATAAATGCACATAAAAAATAAATTGAACTTTGGGCGAAGAATCTATAAATTCGTCTCCCAAAGTGACTTTGGGCGAGGAATACATGAATTCGTCTCCCAAAGTAACTTTGGGCGACGAATCCAAATATTCGTCACCCAAAGTCGCTTTGGCGAGGAAATATAGATTCGTCTCCCAAAGTTACTTTGGGCGACGAATTCATGTATTCCTCGCCCAAAGTCACTTTGGGGGACGAATATATCTTCGTCACCCAAAGTATAGGCCTAATTAATACCATTTTTTGCTAATTTATAATTTATATTTTAGTATTTAAATATATATAATAAATTATTATAATAAGATTGTATACTTAACAATATATAATAGGATTCTAAATTTTAACTTAATTACTAAATAATATTTATAATTTTAAATATATACAAATATAAAATAATTTCACCATTACTTAACTTTTACATCTCCGATTAAGCTAAATTTTTGCATGAATGATCTTTGAGTAGTGAACTAAAAAATGAACGGTTCGGATCGTTGAAAACACGATCAAGATATGTTCTTCTACATATAAATGAACGGTTTCAATACTTAAAGAATATAATTTTATTAACTCTTTCGTTGAAACTTTGTCGTTTCAATAATTGTGAAAACCACAATGTGATTTCAACAATCAGAGCTGTTCATTTTATATGTTCATACTCAAAGATCATCTCTGCAAAAAATCAGCTAAATCAGAATTATCATTAGAAAACCCACGATCGTTCATCAATTCGACCACCGTTACCTAACTTCTACATCTTTGATTGAGCTAAATTTTTGCAGGGATGATCTTTGAGTAGGGAACTAAAAAATAAACGGTTCAGATAGTTGAAAACACGTTCGCATTGTATTTTTATACCTAAATATAAATGCACATAAAAAATGAACTGGACTTTGGGCGAGGAATCTATAGATTCGTCTCCCAAAGTGACTTTGGGAGAGGAATTAATATATTCGTCACCCAAAGTCACTTTAGGCGAGGAATATATATTCCTCGCCCAAAGTCACTTTAGGCGAGGAATAATTTCGTCGCCCAAACTCTATTTGGGCGACGAATAACATATCCGTCGCCCAAAGTAACTTTGGGCGAGGAATATATAGATTCCTCGCCCAAAGTATGGTCTAAGAGTATTTTGGGGCGTAATTTGAGGCGACGAATACAATATTCGTCTCTCAAAAGTGCTTTAAGCGACGAACACTGTATTCGTCGCCCAAAGTGACTTTGGGCGACGAAATTATTCCTCGCCCAAACCTTTATTGGTTTCGGCGACAAATGTTTGAATTCGTCGCCCAAAACCTCTTTGGGTGACCAATTTGAGTTTCGTCGTCCAAATATTTTTTTCTTGTAGTGTACCTTACACTTCAGAAACGTACATGGCAGCTAGTACGTACTATCAAATTTTGTAGCTCTCTCATTGTTATCACGACTTGAAGACAAAGAACACACGTGTTTGAGTCATTAGAGAAGAGCTAGCTGAACATGTGAATAATGCTCTATCACATTTGCATGGAGGAAGCGATAAATAAAAAATAACAATAATTAGCCAAAAAGACAAATAAAAATAACAATAATTAGCCAAAAAAACAAAAGGAGATGTTGGGGATCCAGGTGTCTTTACAGCTGTAATTTGTGGAAATTTATCCAATAAAATCTCAAATGTGTGGTAAAAGTAAAACAAATCAAAACTCCATTACCGTCCTACACAAGAGACTGGTCCATGATCTCTTTTTTTTTTTTGGCCATAAGTTCTGACATGACCTTAGTTTACTTGGTCCAAGTCGCAAAGTTAATTATTAATATAATCTTCTTTGATCATTCTTTTCTTTTAGGGGTGTGAGCCGTGTGGCGGCTACAGTAGAATGTAAATTAAAAATATTCTTGTAAACATATAATTAATTAATCAATTCTTAATCCATGCGCTGATGCGCCTAATCTCCCACCATTGTCAACACCACAATATTTCGTAAGGGATTTTCTACAACCCCAAATATAGTCTAGTTTGGGTAAGCACTGTAATGCATGCGAATTATGAGTCAATAATTACTAGTCATGTGCTCCTACCTCGTCATGTTAATTAATTATGAATTCAACTTAAGAAATGAAACTAAATACTCGATCTCTTTGAATAAAAAGAAAAATTAGGGTTCTATTCGATTTTTGAGATCTAAGTCTTGCTAATTTCAAGTAGGTCTGCATGCATGGTTAATGGTTTATATTATTTAATACAAGAAATAATAAAGCTAGGTTTTCTCTACCCTAGGTTGGGGTTTATGTCAAAGATTAAACGTCTAGCCTCATCTTGAAAAATATGCCGATTGTTTTGCCAAGGTTCCAAACCCCATGAATACCTAAATATAGGATATCAACTTCATCACTGTTTAACTCACTGCCCTTGTCTCCCTGCCTAGCTTGTAAATGAGAGAGAGAGAGAGAGAGAGAGAGAGAGAGAGAATTAATAGTTTTTTAGTTCTTAATGAAATAATTAAACTGGTCCATTATTGTTAGTGACTTTCTTAATCAAGGTGTGCTTAAAAATTATATATATATATATATATATATTATACAATTAGCATCATCGTACGTACCTTTTTTTAGATGATGGATACCACCACTCCACCAATAGCAACAAGCTAGGGTCGGCGATGGTGATTCTAAGAATATATTGGTTAAATATGTCAACTATTGATTAGTATGGAAATTATCGTAAAATATATACAAATCAACAGTTGTCAATCATTCACTTATAACGTAAATAATAAATTAAATCATAATTTCTTTATTTTTGTAATACATATGTGTATCATGTGTTGGAATGAAGTGTTTGAATTAATATGCATAATATAATTACCCTTTGCCTCATGACTAATTAATTAATGAATTGTTTCTAGGGATTCCATTACACACACAGTAGTCATGACTCATCAGCTTTTAAAGCAACTAAGCAAGGAAAGTTCCATCTAACCATGAAACCTGCATGCAGTTGGGGTCCAAACACGCCAATATGGATAGCTTTTAAACAGAAAACAAGAAAAAATATTCAAAACAAAACCATATATATGTGATTATTGTATATAATATATTTATATATATATATATATATCTATAGAGATTTCAACCCCGAGTGGCCGAGTCTATGGAACCTCCAACAAACTTTGATATTTTTTAATTTTCGGGATCAAATTCTAAAATTAGAGTGGGGACAATTGTGAAGAATCCTATACATGTTTATACTAAAAAAAATGAATTTATTTAGATTATGAAACAAAAAAACATTTTTATTATATTTACCAAAATTAAAATATACAAGAATCTTTCATTCATAAATCTCTGTTCTCCACCCACAATCAGTTCAATCTAATGTTAATAATTATAAACCCCCTAGTTAGAGATAAAATCTCTCATAACCTCCACCCAAAATCTAACTCTCTTATAACCCCCAATCTTACACTTAATATTTTCCTAAACCCCCTAGTCAACTAATACCCAGTCAACTTTGACTCCCCATATTTTAATTTTCCAGTTTTACCCCTTTTGTTTTATTTTCATTTTCAGCCAACTAATACTCTCTCTCTCTCTCTCTCTCTCTCGGTCTCTCCTATCTGTTGCCTCTCTCCCCTCTGCGTCTCTCTCTCTCCCCGCTGCTGTCGCCGGCGCGTGCGCCGCCGTCTGGCGACGGTTGCCGGCGAGACCGGTCCCATCACACTCGCCTCTCCTTCCTCTTCCTCCCTATGCCCTCCACGTGCCGTGAAACTAAACGTCGACGCCAGATCGGGTCTAAGCAGATCTGAGCTCTCTCACCGGCGATCCGTCAATTCCGGCGGCGACGAGGTGTCAGACCGGTTGGGTTCTTCTCGCCTCTTCCTCTTCTATCTATTCATGGCCTTTTCTTTCCCATAAAATCCACAGAAAACCAAATGCAGCCCGAAGTCCGATCGTCATCTCCGGCGGTGACTTCGCGATTCCGGCGACGTCGCAGCTGCTCTCCACTTCCAGAAGCTTCCTCTCGACGTGGTGAGTGTGATGGTGGTCTCCGATTCTCCAACTGACCACCGTGGACGGCGAATCGACTCCGAGAAGGTCCGAGACTTACCGCTGCCATTGCCGGCGATTCCGACGGCGGATTGAAGTGGTTCCGGTCCCATTCTTCTCCCCTCGACATTCTCTCTCTACTGGTATACAAATTTGTGTTCAATTGCCTCGAATTTCAAAAGCCCTAATTTGAAAACCCCAACCTCCGCTGCTGCCACTCTCGGAATTCGGCGGCTCCGACCACCCATGGTTAAGATTTTGGTATGAAAATGCTCATCTCTCTGAGTTCTTTATGTTTGTTAAATCAATTCTTTGATTTAGATAATGAGATTGAAATTCTTGTGAATCTGATTTATAAGTATATTTGTAAACTGATTTGTAAGTATGTTTGTAAACTATTTGTGAAATGTTGTGAAATCTGATTGTGAAATTGATTCACAAACATTTTTGAAATGTACAGTTTGCGAAATTGATTTTGTGAATCAATTTGTGAAATTCTTGAAATTAAACAGTTTCAGTTCGTGAAACTGTTTCACGAACTGAAACTGTTTAATCAATAAATTAAGTAAATTTGTATATACTTATAAATCAATTTGTGAAATTCAGTTTCACCCCAAATTCAGTTCTAGCTTAATTATGTTAATCGGATAGAAATGTGGGTTTTTTAATTGATTTATAAGTATATACAAATTTACTTAATTTATTGATTAAACAGTTTCAGTTCTTGAAACAGTTTCAGTTCTTGAAACAGTTTCAGTACGTGAAACATGAGTTTTAAATGAACTTTGAATGAAATTATGGTTCTGAAATATGATGAATCAAATTTGCAGGTAGAAACAGATCGAGACAGTGGCGACTGTCGTGTACTCGTCGCGCGTGAGGTGATCGGACGACGTTGTATTGTTGGCTACTCCTCTCAATGACTTGTTGTATTGTTAGTTTTTTTTTGATAAGGTTGCTGTGTTCTTTTTAGTGAAACGGAATTCAGTAAAGGTGTAACTGTTTTAGTGAAGTGTAATTGTTTTAGTAAAGGTGTAATTGTTTTTTAATTAAGGTGTAATTGCATTTTAGTCGAGGTGTAATTGTTTTATCACTTAATTCAGTTTCAGTAAGTGAATTCATAACTGAATTCTTCAATTTAGTGTAACTGAATTTCTGAAATTCAGTTTCAGTGTAATTGAATTCTTGAAATTCAGTTTCAGTGTAACTGAATTCTTGAAATTCAGTTTCAGTGTAACTGAATTCTTGAAATTCAGTTTTAGTGTAATGAAATTCAATTTCAGTATTTGATTTTAGTTTTAGTGAAATATTAAGTTTTAGCAAAAACTTCAATTCCAAAAAAAAAAAAAAAAACAGTTTCACCAAAATACAGTTACAGTGACGTCAGCATGCGTCAGCGCGCGTCAGCATGCGTCAGAAGGGTAATTTAGGATTATAAGTTTTAGGGGGTTTTGAAAGAGTTTATAGATGGGTGAGGGTTTAGACAAATTTTTTTGGTGAGTAGGGTGTTTAAAATTAGGCACTATTCAATCTATTGGCACAAATTATAAATATAAACAAAATATTTCACAACCCAGAATTAAAAAAGTTCAATATGCATAGTAAAATAATATGAAAGATTGAGAGCTGGTATGGTAAATGGTGATTGACCAATCGCGGTGGATAGGGCACATGCAAGGTGGGACCACCCCGAACCAACGGTTGAGGCTTACCGTGACGCACCTCAAGTAATATTGATTCAATATTGCATATCGTGTCAATCGCGACTAACCGTGACATACCTCAAAGAATAATACATTTTTTTTGTGTAATTCAAATGATATTAATATTATTTAATCAAAAAAATAATATTAATATTTATTGCACTTGCATGGATATCAAATATCTTTCTTTGTCTATTGATGTGTCTCCCTTTTCAAGAGAGAGGCATTTCGATCTGTTTGCTGTTTAGGTGAAGGCTTGTTGAGTAAGGCTTTTTTCTATAAGTTGGTGGGGCCAAAGTCAATTAGAGTGTTCATAGTTTAATTTAAACCAATAAATAATGTGTGTATAATACGTTTTACATAAATAAATGAAAAAAATAAAAATACTAAAAAGTTAAAACGTTAAAACAAAAACTCTTATTAAGATTTATGATATTCAGGCTTTAGAATTGGTTATAAGATTTTAGGAATATAAACAAACCATGAAAATAGAGCCCTTGACCTTTTATCTACATTATTTATACTTTAATATAGTATATAAATATATAAAATTATACAAAATTCAAAGACAATATTAAGGCCCGAGACAATTGCTTATTTTGCCTACCCTCATAACCAAATGTGCCAAACTCCAACCCCTCACTTGATGGCATGGAGTAACTTTATTGGTATAGCAATTTTTGTTTTATTTGTTATTTCTTCAAAGTATGTAATTAATTTTAATATAATATTGACAATATAAGTAACATAATTATTGCCTTAACCATATTTATTACATATTATATTGTACGTAAGTTTACCACATTCACGACCTTGTTATTTCTTTACCACATTCATGTTTTATATGCATTTTTATCGTCTCTTATATTATTAACATGATATGAGAGCACTATTATGAACTAATTTCTCCTATAATTTTCCAACTTAATTAAGTGGGCCAAATTGTCTTTTTCTTGGGAAATTAAGTGGGCCAGATTGTCATTTTAAACCGCCCAACAGGGAGTTAATCCTTGTTCAATGAATCAATGACGGCCTTAATCAAAGTCCGGGTAGAGCGGGCAGAAGTGCCAAACCTGCCCGCATTTTTCTTTTTCTCTTTGAGGAAAAGCAAAGCATAAATGGATAATGGAGATATCGTTGTCTCAAACTTTTCAACTGTGAGAGATTTGCTTAACCAGGCCTTTGGTAATTATTGATTCTATTCTATTAATTGAGGAAGACGCAAATAGCATGATTTGTGGTTCTTTTTTTTTTTTTTTTTAATCGGAATGAAGAGTGCAAGGATAAAAGTCTTATCGTAAGTGTAAAATGATAAATACTTAAGATTTTTTGACATATAACTATATAACTATATAAGAAGAAAATTTCTTAGATGTGACCGTCTAAAGACGACCCACCTCACAAAAGTGGGGTGGGACCTACTCATATTTGTAGGTCCCACTTCACTGCAAAGTGAAAGTCGTATTGAGTGAGCCCCACCCACCATTTGGGAATGGTGATTGTATTGAGAGACCCCCCTCACAACAGAAGGACTTCTCCAATATGACTAGCCAATGCCAGCCCATTTTTTCTTAACAGTCCAATATTTGTTGGAAATAAATGATGATGGGCTTTTTTCTCAAAAAATGTCAGCCCAACTGAAAGAAATCATAACCACATCCTCAGATTCTCATACCCTTCAAAAAGCATCAGAATGTATCAGTAGAAAGCTTCAGAAGGAGCATAAGTTTCTGCCACTTAATCAGTGATATGTTAATAAGTATTAACAATAACAAGAACTAATGTGCATCATCAAATAGCTTAAACAAATAAACACTGATCATATTGCAAATTACAGTCTATAGCATTATGTACAAGTATATGTACAACCTTGATTGAGAACCTACTCAATCAGAACATAAAAACACTGCACTACACATTCCTAATACTCAACCAAAGCTATGTTCTCACGAAACTAAGAGCAAAGTAGCCTACCTAGCACATAACTTCCAACCTTCCCAGGCTCTGGAGGAGGGAGAAGAAAAAAGCGCAAAGAAAGAAAATTTTTGACATCCTAGGCTAATGATTTAGTCCCGGCGTCTACTTCAAACCACCATCAAAAAAGGGAAAAAAAAATATTTAGACTTTTCTGAAACTAAAATAAATTAAAGAATATCAAAAAATTGCCCTAAACAAATATCTTGGGGAAAGCAAATATTATGGAGGAGAAAATGTAAAGAAAACCAGCAACCGATCAACAAAATTGTCTCTATTTTCCCTTCCCCATAGCCCCTTCTCGCTGATTCCGGAAGTGACTAAGAAGCTGCTGTGCCTGCATAATGTATGTAAACATAATATTATCTTCTTTGTTCCACAACTCTAGATAATTCTCACAAAACCACGATGCTTGGCAAAATTTCCTAGAGGCCTCAAGAAACCATAGATGATATCTTCTGTGCATATAAGATGTTTATTTATGCACACTTTCCACAATCTGGATTGATCTCCCATTAATGTTAAATAAATGGTTATAGGGGCAAAGGGGTAAAGCTTCTTTTTAGGTTTCCCTTGGAGTTAGCCCAAGTGGTGAGGGTGGGTGGGATAATGGGTTAGAATTATGCTAGATCCAGAGTTCGATTCCCTTAAATGTAACAGAAAAAAAAAAAAGCTTCTTTCTAGGTTGTTATATAACAGTTCATGAGATGATGGGAAGGAAAACACCGTTTTCACCTAAACAGAAATCATCATCATTATTCAGTAATCTTTTTTTGGTCATCATTTTAAGTTTTAACAGTTGCATGGGTCTGAAAAAGCCTTTGCCATAATTTGGCACACTAATTAAACTGCATACCTTTTCCTTTGCTCTTGTTGTGCCAGACTGAGATAAGGCAACCAAGGGAGGGACAGCTCCTTCCTGAAGAACCAGGGTACAAAACTTTGGACTATGAAGGCACAGCTGCAACAGTATGGAGGCGGCATTTTCCTTTCCCCTCTGGGAACCTGATTCAACAACCTCCACTACTAATGGAATGCCCCCTTCCCGTGCAATTGCTAAGCGTCCCTCTCCAATAGTGGACAAGTTTGCCAGAAGAGCAACAGCCTTGTCAACCATCCCAGTATCAGGCTCCATCAAATCAATAAGATACTTCACAGCCCCAGCTTGAACTAAGCGAACCTTATTTTCGTGCAAAATTGATAGATTAAACAATGCAGTAGCAGCGTCTTTCTTCCCTCTAAGAGTCCCTGATCGTAGAAGATCAACCAAGGCCTTAACTGCACCAGAACGGCCAATTTTTTCCTTGTATTCGTCTAATACAGAAAGGCTGAATAATGCTGCAGCAGAATTTTCTTTGGCTCCATGATTTCCCGTTTTCAGAACATGGATTAGTGGTTCAATTGCACCTGCTTCTGCAATCATGGTCTTATTGTCTTCATCAATTGATAAATTCAAAAGAGCAGTCACAGCATGCTCTTGCAGTAGCTTCACCCCTGAATATAGCAGTGAAAGTAATGGTGTGATAGCACCACACTGGCCTATAATAATGCGATTCTCCATATTGTGCTTTGCAAGAAGTCGCAATTCTTCTGCAGCCATAGTTTGCACTTCTTCCGATTGGCTCTTGAGGTCTTCAATTAATTTCATGACATGGGCTTCTGTCGTCAACTCATCAGATCCTGAACTAGAAAATGGAAGCAGCTCTTTTTTTGGGTAAATAGGGTAAATAGGGCTTCCATTCACTGCCGCTTCTGCTTTTATTTTAGAAATGTGAGATTTGTTTCCTGATAACCTGGAGGAAATATCTGATTCTTTATTTGGAGTAAAGGCAACAGGGTGCCCAGATGTGATTTCTTCAGAGAACTCCCTGACATTATCATGCTTATTAGCCATCCCTGACACGTTAATGGGTGCTGGAGGCACATAATCAATACTGGAAACATCACTTGAGGCTGATCCGCTGCTACTATGAATATTTGACTGCTTTGGTAATGAGTGAACTTTCTCGCTGCTATGGAATCCATTGAATTTTTTTCCACTCAATCTACAAAAGACTTCTTTCTTTTGCTTCTCAAATACATTTCCAACTTCAAGAGAAGATCTTGATGTTGAATTGCTACTGTGTATAGAATCTTCAGGAGATACGTGATCTGATGAAGATGGGACTGAGATAGCACTATTCACGTCCGAGTTGGTTGGAAGTTTTATATCATTTTCCTGACACCAAGTTTCTATCATACCTTTGACAGTATAATTGGGAATGAGATTTGTATGTATCAGCCTATGACGGGTCTTTGGGCAAATAGTCAGTCCATGATCAAGCCACTTTTGGATGGAAGACCTCTCATAGGTTTGACCCGAAGCTACAATCACAGGGTCCAACATGAGTTCTGAAGACAAAGGGCAGCGGAAGTATGGAGGGATTGGGATGCCAGATGCTCTTTCAAGGAGCTCATTTTTAACCATGAATTCACGAATATGGGAGACAAGAACCACAATTTGGTTGATTTGATCTAATTCCCCTCTAATATCATTGTCTTCGACTTTCATTCTTTCCTTTTCTACAGCAATACTTTCTTTAAACAGTTCTTCGCTTGAAGTCAAACTAAGCAATTCAGTAATTTTCATAAGATGTTTGATGCAAGGCATGCTATCTTTTGTTTGACTTCTCAGTGCGTCTTCTAAATATTCTGTTACTCTTTCCTGCCTCAAACATTGAATTTCCTGCATACAATGCTGAAACAATTTACCAGAGATTAGAGTTGTACTTGTCTTGACTCTTGATGAACCAAATAACATAAAGATCATAAACAAGTAGACAAAGCAACAGTTTAAAGAAACAGGATAATATTTATAAAAAATACGAAATAGAATGTTTATGAAGCCAACCTCTTTATTTTTTCTTTTTATCTTTTTTTTTTGTTCCAGAAAATGATACATGCATAAGACAGATCGAACTTCGCAAGTACCTGAAGTCCCATTAAACTTGAAGATGAAGATGACTGTGACAATCTACTTAATGTGCGGCAAATCTTAAGTGAACAGCTTTGGATTTTTGTCAACAATGGCGCACTCCGCAAAGCCTGAGGATACATTAAAATCAAAACATGTAAAGAACCCTTCCACACCCCCCCCCCCCCCCCCCCCCCCCCCAAAACACAAACATACATATGACTTTCAAATTTGAGGTATTTTATGTTAATGCTTTGTTCAATTTCCAGGAATGCATAGGGAAAGAGAGAAGTTTGCAATCTTGATAACATGGTGGGAAATGTTGTTGAAAGATTCCTAATTTCTTGCTGAACGCTACAATTTCCCTTGCCTTTTCAAATGAAAGAGACCATAATAGAAATTCGCAACATTCATTGATGAAAATCCTCAAGCATGGACTAGGAACAGACACTCTAACCAGGGAGGACATGAATTTAGAAGAAAATTAAGTTACACTTACACTTAAAAGCTTGCTCCACTTTGGAGACCAGTTTTCCACAAATTCCCTTGTTTTATTGACAGCCATATCCAACTCTTCACACTCCTCATATAGAATGTCATGTGAAGGTATGTTGTAATCAACTACTACATCAAGCAATGGTTTCAAAAGCTTTAATACATCAACTGTGGTTCTGTAATCCTTCTGAATAGGCATGGGTTTCACTGTTTGGCATGAAACTAGATGAACAAATCGAGATATGCTGTTGATAAGACATTTTATAGATGCTGTGTCCATCTCACCTGTTCGAGAAAGCAAACCATAGATTAATACTATAACCAACAGAGAAATATTATGAATTGAAATCTTTACTAAAATATTCTGCCAAAAATAGTTTAGTTTGCAAATATAAGAGTGCCTCTGGCAGTCATTAGATTTTCATTTATAACAATGAGAGCAGTTTTCTGGTTCTGAAGCTACCACAGATGACAGAACCTAATGTGTAACAGCCAATTAAAGTCTTATTTTTCCTTTCTACAATAACAACACAAAAGGACTGTTCATGGACTCTGAAAAACCATCAAGTATGCATTTTACACCGATGTTTCTAAAAATGCATCTAATAAAACTTTGAAATAGCTATTAGCCTATTTCCAAAGAGCAAAGACCAAAATCTTTAGACCCATTGTCAGCCTGTTTGCGTTTCGAAAAATAGAACTTTCCTGCTAAAAGCGTTTCAAATTTAAGATGGTAAATCAATTTTACTGTTCATTCAGCAGCCAAGAAAACAGGAAGAGGGAAAAAGAAACATAATTGAAATCTTAATTTTTGTTTTTCCACAATTTGAGACCAGAGTATACAAGAAACTCAGCTCAACTTTTAATTTTTCCAAAAAATAAAAAAAATAGAAAAACAAAACAACAATGAGATTCAAAAACTACCTCTCCTCCCCTCTTCTCAGACTTCTTAGCAACCAGCCAGAGGCAAGTGAATTCACTCAACTAAGACCTTTTTCATTCCTTCCTTTTGTCAAAACAACCATACCATGAAATGAACCCCTTTTTTCCCCTGCAAACAAACTGATCAAACATGTTTAGAGATTATCAAACTCACTATTTTCCCAAACCCAGAAAATTCGCAGAAAAGCCAGAAGAACTGCACAGCTGAAATCCAAACTAACCAAAGAACGCCAACCCATTTAATCTCCTACCCATTTACATACAAAAATAAACGCCAACATATTAATGGAAAAGAAAAAATTCGACATTGCATAAACAAAAACTACACCTTCCTGTACCTCTATTCATGTGGTTTAAGCTGGTGGGTTGAGGCATAAACAGATCTTGAAGAACCCAAAGCCAGAAACTTTAACATGAAACTTCTATGGGGTTGATAATAAAGATCAATCTTCAAGAATCAATCTAACCCTCATGCACTGCTTTCATTACAAAGCTGCATGAGAGAGACAGAGAGAGAGTGTGTGTGTGCAAGGAATGAAAAAAATTTGAGAAAATCAAAAAGAAATTTAAATGGTGGGGCCTATGTGGTTGTAGATTTGTTGGGTGAGGGGAAATTAATTAAGAGATAATTAACATTGGTAAGATCAGAGAGTCAGAGAGATGGTAACATTTAAAGGAGACTTTGTGATCTAATCATCATTAAAGAGAGATTGTAAGAGAAGTCAAGCCTTTTTTTATTAAAGGATTAGAGGATGCATTGGAACAATGACATCCAGCAAAAGATCCCACAGGAAAGTACCATCATTGTTTGTCTAATTATAATTTAAGTTACTAATGTACCCTGGACATCTTTACAAATTTACCATTCATGCATAGTTTTTTCCTTTCCCATCATCATATTCTTCTTTTCCTTGAGAAACATCTGATTAATTTGTCTCCAACTCATATCACATGGTTGGAGTGCGATGTATACCTCATCTTCTCAAAATCACTTCATTTCATATGTTAAAACGAAATGTATATATCATTTTCTCATAATCACATCATCACATAAGAAGTAGAAATTTGTATCACTTCACCAATATCATTAAAGTCTAATCTTTCTCTTTTTTTTTTTTCTTTTTTTTTTCTTTTTTTGTAAATGAAGGATGATTAGATAATACACCATTTAGTATATATTAGGATGTAGATTTGTATTTCATCCAAGAGGCTTATTGATTAGCAACCTTAACTAATTGGTGTGTGGTTTCTAACATTAAAAAAAAAAAACGAAAAAAAGGAGATAATTTCTGGTTAGGGAAAATATGTGATGCACTTTCATGAGCTACACATAAAACTAAAAAAAGGGTGACCAGAAAAAAAAAAAAAAAAAAAAAAAAACACACACACACACACACACATGGGAGCTAGAGCCTAGAGGACCTCAAATTATATAATATCCACACAACGTTGTAGACTTGGAATTAGGCTTTACTAAACTTGACCACATCTACCAATCTCTTACAAAAATCCATGAAATTTTTCTCCACATTATGGATCATATAAATAATTGATAACTTATTTTAGATGCTACCTACTCCAAACTCTAATCACATCATGAACAATCTATAATTTAATAGACTGCTAATTATAAAGCATCATTTATAATTTCAGTTTTGTGTGCGTTGCTTTCCCACACCTTCTCCCTTGCCCGTTCACTCAAATCCTAGCTATAAAACAAAAGAGAAACAAGTCATACTCTGAGTCTCTGATACTCATACCTACCCAACCAAAATGAAAGTAAGTTTTTTGTTTTTGTTCCCCTCAAGTTTAACCATAACTCATTATCTTTTACAAGTACCAATTTTGCTAATTAAAGCATGCGATTTTTTATCAGATGCATGTCAAACAATGCCAAACAACAAGTTGTGTGGGGGCATTTCCTTGCTGCTAGCTGCTGATACGATAGTGTTGTACTACTGATGTGGCCTGGCTCTGTTGCTTCATAAATGGTAAATATTTCACCTTAGAAAATCAATTGCAGTTGCTGTAAAATCTAAGCTAATTAATGAAATGTCTTCGAGGTTTCAATCAAGAAAAAGGATGCACATATGGTCCTCATGACCTTTCTTAAAGCATTGAGGAGTGGAATTAAAATGTAGGAGCTAATGAGATTTTTGCACCAGTCCATGTCCATAAGAGCAAACCAGACCCTCAATACTAATTAGGTTCATTAGCTTTCAAAACATTATAGTTCTTTGATTCTTGTATGATATCTAGCGAGTATCAATACTGCGATAATGAACTCACTCACACTGTGCCACACACATAAAAATGTGACGAATTCCCCACTCTTTTGCTTATATACATGTCTCAGTACTATAAAAGCCTAGCATTACTAGAATGACCCTAGTTTCCCATTTTATTTACTAACTATTTGTGCCTTTGAGTAAAAGGCTTAATTGGGTGAATGTCAGATTGTAGTCCCTACGTTTATGAAATGATGAGTAGGCTATTTTATATATGCATGATGCTATGCTCACTGCCCGGGTTGCATTATTGTACAACCCTTTTGTCACCTTTAAATTTAGAGGAAGATTTGACAGTGAGGAGTGTACTCTTTTATTGTACACGCCCTCCTTAAAAGCTCTAGCTACCGTGCCAAGACTGATGAGCGTACTTTTTTTTTTTAGTTAAATATAAAAATATTCTACCAATTTTACAATAATTTTTAATTTGATTTATGAATTATAAAAAGTGTCAATTTAGTTCACAAATTTTTCAAGTTGTACCAAAATAATACAAACGTTAATTTTCCATCAAAATGTGATAAATAGACTGAAATACCCCTAAAAATGCAGTCATATGATGTGCACATGACTAGTTTCGTTAATTTTTTTTTTATGAAATTTAACGTTTGTACTGTTTTGATATAATTTGAAAAATTCGTAGACCAAATTAATATTTTTTATAATTAATAGACCACATTGAAAATCACAATAAAGTTCGTAGACCATTTCTGTATCTAACATTTTTTTTTCTTCATCATTTTTTGCATAATTTCAAATGATCGGCTGGCTAACTAAACCCTAACTAATTCTCAACCAAAAAATAAAAAACCCTTAATTGGCTAGAACTAATCCATACCATCTGTGATCTGACCCTTCTTTTCTTGAAAGCAATATTTTACAGAACATTGGTTCCATTGAGCTTTAAATAATGTACAAATTCCATATGATTGTGACTCCTCAGAGGCACCTATTTTATCTCATTTTCCTGTCATTTTTTCTATTGGCCGGTTGTGTTTATCACCATTCTCAGTAGTCATATAGGAAACATAACCCTCTGTTCCTAATAAAGACAGAGGATTTACATCCATACCTCTAAAAACAGTTGGCATCTTTTCACCTTAATTTGGATTTCTTTAGTACAATCCCTACTGTATATAACTATAGATGTAGATGTACACGTGATGTAGATTTATTATAATCATACATACACATATTTTTAATTTGGATAACAAATAAAACAATTATTTTTGTCATTCCTAACTTATTACGACCTACCAATACCATTCTTATTTATAGAAGTAGTACCATTCCATATCAGATTATATATATATATATATGTAGGTGTACCTTCCCTTCCATTCTCATTCAAAGAGAAACATAATAATGCAGCTCAATCATTAAATTCTCCCACCATTTTTTTTCTACTACCATTTTTATTTTATTTTACTGCTAAGAAAATCACTGAATTGGAGCAAGATACATGCCAGAAATACAGAATGCAGAGGAGATGTGAACAAACACAAAGCTTGGGCTCTACAAGAGTCATGTAATGATTAATGATTCTTACACAACTTTTATTTTCACACACATATATAAAAACAGACAGATAATGTCAAAACTCAAAACCCTTCTACTACTTTGACAGTTTGACCTACAGTGCATTTTTTCAATAAGAATTAAGACATAGCATTGCTCAACCTTTCACAAATCACAAGCTAATTAAGCTCAACATGTGAGGCCCCTATTCCATAAGTAAACAGTACCCTTTTTCCATGATCTAGTTGATTTTTTAAATGCACAGCTACATTTGCCGTACACGCTATGTTGGCATGTTCCTACTTTCAAGGGACAAAATAATTAAAGATTGGTTCCCCATATCATATGCCATTGGGGTAATGGGGATGATGAAACTTTAGACAAAAGCTAAAATGACTTTAACAGGACTTAAGAGTTCTGTATATGTGGATCTCTAAAGCTATATATCGTTAATGGGTAAGTCTCATATTGCTAAAACCATTAAACCAAATGATTCCCATGTTGTAGACGATTGTGTTTAGCACAACTCAAAAGGATAATACATGCATGATTTGGCTCTGTCAATAATTGGGCAAACTTGAAAATTATAATTCTAGCATAGTCAAAACAGGTTGAAGGAAATCTGTCTTATATGAAAGGGTTGTGTGAAGTAAGCCATGTGCATCTGGTGTCACATAAAAGGATGGTAGGGTCATTGATGTTGGACTTGGTCCTTCTCAAGTCAAAGTTTAGGTTGTACTTATACCATAAGGCTTCTTAATAACAGTCACATCACAATACACTAACAAACAACATTTGACCTTGCGATTGCTTTATTTGCCCTTTATGTCCGATCTCCATCACCATTTTCAATTGTCTGAGGACCTGTGCCTTGTTCGAAAACCAAACCTCTAAATTGCAAGCACATATTGCCAAAAACTAAACCTTCTTTTCAATGGACAACTTTCAATGACTGTTAATTATTCCATACAAGATTAGTTTCACACTCTTATGTCACTTCCAAAAGTGAAAACAAAGAAACGTAAGTGTAAGTATTAAGCTAGCAGACAGCACATGAGGCGTACAAGGACTCAGTGGCTAAGTTCATCTGCAACCAATTACTATTAATACGTGATTCGTTTACATACTCTGTTGTTGCAATAACATTTGGGGAAATAAAAAAAAATTGCAATCAAACCTCAATAAACAGTCACTGCCCTTCCTATTTTGTACATCCATAACGGTATTTCACTTTCTATAGACTTCTTACATAGCCATATGATATATACATACACAGAACATTTGTGTATACAATTTGCTTATTAGACAACATAGATCAGCATACAGGAAAAACACCTTTCTTGGTTTTGATCTCATTCTATTGGAGTTACATATGACCGCAGGGAATGCATGCACCTTCTATTGGAGTTTCCCAACATATTACGCAGGATGAAGCATCATCTCCATCTTTCATATCCATTGGAGACAGAAGCTCCATTATTTATGGATGAAGCAGAAAAGTCTACCAGGGGGCAATAAATTTGTGGCTAAATGGTTGGCCCTTCGACCAAAACCACCTTACAAATAGGTGCAGCAGGCGTGGATGAAATAAATGTCGTAATGCTACTGTTTGTGGGGACAATTGGGATCCAAATATCTTGTGTTTGGGCACGTCTACAAAAATCAACTGTCATAGAATCGCACAGGCTTCATCCTATGTAGTTCACTTTCCCTGGGTCATTCATCCATCCACTGCTTGTAGCCTCTGGATATGTGGTTCCAACAACTAGCCCCCATCCATTATGCCTGGTATTATCAGCAGATGGAAGCTTATATCGGGATACAGATAAAAAATTAACCGGAACAGCTAAAGTATTTGGCAACATCAATCAGTTCAGAGTCATCTACACCATGATGAGGGGGTCTTTCCTTCTCTGTCAACCTACTGTGTAAAAAATACAACCCAGATAAAAAATTTCTCCACAGAAGCAAACACAATGACACAATGAAACACAATGAACTCCACACCCACATTGGATTACAAGAAAACTAGAAAAGGAACTCAATTTAGGTTTAGAAAGAATCAAACACATAAGAAATGGTAGAGTGTACTAAGCTACTAATGGTATCATAATCTGGTTGACATGTGAGGGAGAGGTTCTGGGTTTTGCAAGTAAATAAAACAAAATGTAGTTTCTATTAAATTACAAAAACTTCAAGCTAGGATGTTCCTAACCCATCAAGATTATAACAAAGCGATATATAAAGAATACGCTCAAAGAGGTTGAGAAGGAGTTGAGTTAGTTACCTTATCACCTTGAGGCTAGCACCTTCTTTGCAAGGAGCTTTAATGGCTTCCACATTGTCGATACTGACCATCTCACAAATTTCAGCTTTGGAACATTGTTGGCTCATTGAATCAAGACTTTACCCCGTCAACTTATGATTTCAAGAGATCTCACAAATTTCAAGCTAAAAGGAAAAAAGCAGAAGAACCCAAGAAAATAGAAAATATTTGAAGCTTGGTTCTGTTTGTTAATTAGTAAATTTGAAGTTTAATATAAAACGGGCAGTGTTTCAGAGACTTGGTGGAGAAGGTGTTGTCTGGGGTTCTCAGTGGAAGTTTCCAAATACTCAAATGTTTTTGGTCCTTATGGTTTGATACTAACTCTTAACAGCATAGTGGTAAAACTATCATCAATGATCACATGAAAGGTTTACGACGGTGGAATTCTACCCACACCCATGTGGAGCAAGTGTTTTTGCTTTCCTTTAAAACTAGCTTGAAAACCTGAATCAGACTTCCCACGAATTCACTACAATGTGCTCATGTTCCTCAAGATTTTTTCTTACCCATCTTCCCTCTTCTCTTGTTTAGGAAAGTGATATATCCTACGGTTGTTTAATAGCATGTCTATAGTTATATTTTTCTGATGTCCAATCTCATATAGAAATGCAACTAGGCTATGATCCCCAATGACATATAGAAATGTACTCCCAAGTAAGAAATGGACCAAGTACATAATTTACAACTGTTGTTGGGATTCTCAAGCCAAAGTGGCAATATTGGATTCACATTACCAATATCGAAGCCCAAATATTTTGAAATAAATTATTGTTTACTCGTTCTTTGTATTCTCATTGATCTCATCACCATACAACAGAAATAAAAAATAAAAAATAAAGTTTTCACTCTAATGATACAATCTGAGAAGGTAGTATGCTTGTTCTATAGTACTCATTTTCTGTTGCTTTGCATGACCATGAACCATGGCAGTTGCAGTTAATGAAAATATGCAAAAATCACAGCCCTGCAATGTAATGTTATCACAAGTAGTAGGCTAAGTTCACATGTCAAGACATCAGATAGTTAAGAATTCTAAATCCAATTTACAGCAGCTTTTCACCCAATTCATTCCATGCTACCAGGCCTCATCACTAATTTGGTCTAAAGGAAGCAAGAGGGGGAGGAAAAGGGAGATGGCAAACATGAGTAAAAGAAGGGTATCCCCATGCTAAGACAACAGAATAGGCAGAGAAAAGGTATCATCCTTTCGCTCCAGTATCTCCTCCCTAACTAAGTCCTTCCATCCAACCAAATGGAGTCCTAGTCTTCTTTTCAAAAACCATATCCACATAATGAATGTTGGAAGACACAAAGCTACAGACTACTTCGGTAAGAAAAAATTTGCCTTAACTGAATTTTTTTTATTAGATCCTTAACTGAATTTTAAGCATCAACATTGTTGTATCTAACTTAAACATGTGCAAGAACTGTTCTTTAGGTAACTGAGTATTCATGATATAAGTAAATAGCAATTATGCATACACTATGCTAGGAAGTTGCAAAGTTAGAAAACCAAAAAACAACCACACCAAATGGAACCATAAAGCACAAATAGCCATAAAATGCAAGATCATTGCTTACTAAAGTTCCAATTTTACACAAATCTACAACTCTTCATTCCTTGAAATGTCAGCACAAATATAAAACGCAATCATGCTACAACAACACAAAATCATCAAAAAACAGCAGTTGGGTCTTCAAGATACACTTACACGGCTTCAAGAGTTCAAGAAATTCACCCACAACCTCCACTCTATCACTATTGCCCACCACCACTCTCCTCCAATTTCTGCACATAAGCTTTCAAAAGCATCACCAACTCCCTGGCCGGCGCCTGTATCGTCCCGACCAAGTTCGACGCCGGACCCTTCAGCGTCCCGAGCAGCTTCGCGTAAATCTCGGCCCTCGTCGGCATTGTCTCGAGCTCCTTAAATTCTCCAGGCCCATAAAACTTGCCTTCGAAAACTGCACCGGTGAAGTCATTGCTTTCGAGCTTCCGCTCCTTCTGAAAGTCCCTGTAAGGCTTAATGGCAGGTGGGATTTCCTCGCTGTGGACAAAGAGCCACGCATTCATGCCGGTCATGCAGGGCTTGAGAGCCTCCCATGGCGTTCCCTCTATGGCCTTGTAGACCAATGTGTTCTTGGCCACTATGAGCTTGGTGGTTTCAGGGAGTGTTCGGCGGAGGTCTTGAAATTGCTTCACGGTCAAGCCTTTGTAGCTTATGCCGGCCACGAGGTGGCAGTTCTCGAGGTTCTCTTTGATGGTTTCGACGGTTTGTTCTTTCTTTGTCCGGGAAATGGCGGATCGGATTGTGGGCAGCCGGTGGCGGTGGTGGTGGTGTTGGGTGGGTCTGGGGGTGAAGGAGAGAAATGTGTTAGTGGATCGGGTCAGGAGGGTTTTGTTTTGGGTTTGGGTTAAGGAGGGCGATGGGGGTTTGGAGAAGCTGAAGAGAGTGGCTTCCATTGTTGGAGAGAGAGAGAGAGAGAGAGAGAAGGGAGGGAGTGCCTGTTTTTTTAGGCTTACCTTATCTTATCGCTGTGTCATTTTTGAGAGAGGGGTAAAGTGGGAAAACCGCGAGAGAGAGTGCTGAAAATTCATAAATACCCCTCAGGATTGGAGGTGATCGTGTGGCTCTTTTTTTATGTTTTTGGTAAGCTGGAGGGCCTAAGCCTAAAAAGAAAACAGAAAACTACATGGCCACAAACTGAGATTAGCAGACAAACTAGCTAGATGGTCTGCAGCAAAATTAGCCTCCCTGTATGCACACTAGAACAGCTCCATGACCTGCTGAGAAGTTCCCTGCAAACAGTTTATAAGGCTAAAGAGAGGATGACACTCCTCAGAGAGTTCATTACCAATTGGACAGCAGAGTCAGAGTCACATTCAACCACAACTTGTCTGAAGCCCTCTGCCCAAACAACACTTAAACCATGAAAGAGGCCCCATAACTCACCAATACCCAGATTAATGATTGTGTGGCTTTACTATACTTCAAAAAAAGTTGTTTTTCCTTCTTTTCATCTCTGATGTTTACTTCATTGTATGATTTGGACCATTTGGAGTAATAAGATGGGATTAAAATTGATCAGAAAAACCACACAAAAATAAGGTATGGACTACAGTAGTCTGTAAATACACAATATGATCTTCAACTAGTTCAGCAGTTTTACAAAGAGCAACCACTAGGCTACAACCTACAAGCAAATTGAATCTGACAAGTTTCCCTAAGATGAATAAAACCAAAAAAACACAAAGGGGCGAATCCCATTGTGGTGAGACCAGCCATTTGATCCAAAAGACCCCTGAGAACTGGAAAAAAAAGCTAGACATACTCTCAAATCTCCCAAAGGATTTGAAGGACTGAACATAATAAAGTGAAAAACAGAACTGAAATAAAGACCAAAAAGAAATTCTCGGAACTATATTGAAATGTCAAAGTGGTATCTCATGCATCACGAATCAAACTGAGTTCCCACTAAGCAACTCCACCAGCTCGGCCTTCTTCATCTTTGAAAACCCTTTTATGCCTTGAGACTTTGCAAGTGCCCTCAATTCTGGTAGTTTCCACGAACTCAAATCCCTATGTTCAACAAGTTGCTCTTTGTCTCCGTTTTCATCATTGTCATCAAGAGTTTCTTCAGTACCTGAAGTCTCATCCTGTAACAACTGAACAAGCACTTGCTCAGGCTCGAATTCAAACTCGGTATCCTGCTCAGGCTCGGGTTCAAGCTCTGAAGCCAACTCAAGCTCTGGCTCTGGCTCTGGCTCTGGCAATGGTTTAGGAACTCTCTCAAACTGATTCTTCTTCCTTTTCCCATTCACATGCGGCACTGAATTGACTATGTCATCATCCTCAGAATAAATGGGCTGGTATGTCAACCGAGGGATAGGAGACTTGCGTTGAAAACTCGATACAGGCCTGCTAAAAGAGGCAGTAGGTTCTTCAGCCTCATCCTTCAAACTGTTATTTGAATCAAAAGAAGCTGTGTTTTTTCTTTCACCATATCGTGCATTTTTTTCTGGCTGGTCCAACATGAAATCCCTGTTGCTGCCACTGTTGTTGTTTCTCTTTGCTTGCTCAACTGAGTGTTTCCTTAATAGCTTAAGAAGAGAATCCACAGTTTCATTCTCTTTACCTTGCCCTTGCACGAGTTCAACCTTCTTTTCTTCTTTAACTGCAGTTCTCTCCCGAAGCTGAGCCTGGACCTTCCTGAACAGCTCAACAATCTCTTTCTCTCTAGGTCCAGGGGCTGCAGTAGCCCCGAACTTTGTGCTACTCGAGAGGGAGAGCAATGGCCCATTTTTAGAAGACAGCAGATCAGATTCTTCAAGGTTTTCATAGCCGTCTCTCTCTTCATTTCTCCTATTCCTGCCTCGGGAGTACGCGTGTCTGTTTTGCCTTGGGAAGTCCGGATTTCTCTTATGGCCACCAGAACTTGCTTTGCAAGTAAAAGATATCCCAGTGCAAGCACCTTTCAGTGATCCAATCCTGAGCTGTGACTTGAATCTATAGTTGAAACGAGAAGAGCAAGGATATACAGGGGCTACTCTTCCAGAAATTCCAGAGCACAGTAGACATTTGCCATCTGACGGTCCATAACCTGGAAGAAAACCAACATAATCCAAAACTCACAATGCAAGAAACAAAATCACAAAGACGAGAACTCTAAGCAATATACACAACCCCCAATTCACAGAGTGATACTTGGAAACATTAATCAGAACAGAAGAATTAATTCCACCGTAAACCAATCTTATACCCACCTGAGCAAACACCCCCCCCCCCCCCCCCCACCAAGAAAAAGTACAGATTGTATGTTCCTCATAACAAGAGGAAGTAACATATATATTTAGTGTTTACACAACTATATTTGCAGAGTTAAATTAGACGAAAACCCAAACCCTATATCAAAGTTCAATCTTAGCACCCAAATGCAGCTAGTAATTACCAGTACAACTGAACCGTATTGAAATGGGGCAGCACACAAGCAACAAACTGTCAAACACAGCTTTCAGGAAACGAAATACAAGATTCAAGTTATGCACCAGAAATTAAAATAAAAAAAAGCCCGCTACAGTAAAAAGCAAGTGCAATTTATATAGTCATTTCAGCGAACACATGGTAGGGGACTCTTAAATTTGAAAAATAATAATAATAATAACAAAAAACAAACTTGAATACCTCAATTCCTACGCAAAATACGAACCAAAAGCAAACAAAATTCCAACCCATTTCTTAAAAGAAAAAAAAAATATAGCCTCGAAAACCAAAAACGCACATTCCATCCTAGAAAACTAGCAAAGTTTCGTTTCGTTTTGAGAAACTTACCGGTGATATGAACGACTTGTGACATTGCAAGGTTAAAGAGATTGAGAAGGAGTGTGTGTGTGTAACTCAGTGCCGGTTTTGCATTTTCAGGTTGCAAGTGTCACTGTTCTCGTTCCCAGGTTAGAATTTATATATAGCCATTGATAAGGGACTTGTTGGGCATTATAAAGTTTTTGAGGCGGTTCTTCGGTCGGATACGAGTTCCGCGACCCTGTTAGCCTCCTCACTCTCCCTTTCTTGGGCCCAGGGACATTGTTGAGCCTGTTTGTTGTAAGTTTGGGCCTTTGCCCCCAGAATAGTTATATATATATTTTGGGGGGGGGGGGGGGGACTATTCAGACCAATTTTATATGCTGAGTTGATCACCCTCTTCAATTTTTTTCCATAGCCTTCCCATTATACCCCTAATGTAAAAAAAAAATGGACAAATTACACAAAAGTACCTCAACTAACCACCCTATATCACTTGAGTACCCAATTAAAAAAAGTTGCTCGTAGGTACCTCAATTACTGATTTTGCACACCCAGGTACCTCCGTCAACTTTTCCGTCAGGCCTGCCGTTAATTGCCTAGCCTACGTGGCACACTAGAAACATGCCACGTGGACAAAAAAAATTTTAAAAATAAAAAATGTTTTAAAAAATAAACTAATTATTTAAATAAACAAAAAAAAAATTAAAAACTAAAAAAAAAAACAAAAAAACAAAGTTGCAGGGGAGTTGCAGCCAGCCTCCCTCCGCCTCCCACCCTTCCCTCCGAGACCCACCCAACCCAGCCACCCACCCCTCCGACCCTAGCCACCTTGCCGCCGACCCCAGCCACCACGCCGCCGACCCACCCCTTCTCTTTCCACGCCCTTCTCCTCTCTCTCTCTCTCTCCCCGAAACCCCAGCCCAAGCCCAACCAGAGCCTAGTGACCCACCCCCTCCTCCCTTTGCCTCCCCAGTGACCCACCCACCTCCCTCCCATCTCCGGCCACCAGCTCCATCATTCTCTTTCTGTCATTCTTTCTCCCTCTGTTTCTCTCTCTCTCTCTCTCTTATAGATCTGAACGAAGGTGGAGCTCAGGGCAGGCGGGCGGGTTGGGGCTGGGGTTTCGGGGAGAGAGAGAGAGTGAGGTAGAGAGAGAAGAGAGGGAGGGAGAGAAAAGGGGGTGGGTGGCTCGGTCGGGGAGAGAGAGATAGAGCGAGGCAGAGAGAGAAAGTGAGGGGCGAGGAGAGAGAGAGAGTGAGGCAGAGAGAGGAGAGAGGGGGTGAGTGGTTTAGTGGGTCGGCGGTGTGGTGGGTGGATCGGCGGCATGGTAGCTGGGGTCGAAGGGGGGGATGGCTGGGTTGGGTGGGTCTCAGAGGGAGAGGTGGGAGGCGGAGGGAGGCTCCTGCAACTCCCCTGCAACTTTGTTTTTTTTTTTTTTTTTTGAGTTTTTAATTTTTTTTTTGTTTTTTTAAATAATTAGTTTATTTTTTAAAACATTTTTTATTTTTAAAATTTTTTTTGTTCACATGGCATGTTTCTAGTGTGCCACGTAGGCAATTAACGGCAGGCCTGACGGAAAAGTTGACGGAGGTACCTGGGTGTGCAAAATCAGTAATTGAGGTACCTACGAGCAACTTTTTTTAATTGGGGTACTCAAGTGATATAGGGTGGTTAGTTGAGGTACTTTTGTGTAATTTGCCCAAAAAAAATTGAACACTCACCATCATTGCCGGCCAAACCCAACCAACCAACCCACTCCACTGGATTGCCGGCTATGGGAGCTTCGCTGAGGAGTGAGGTGGGGTCCGGTGAGGGAGGCAGCAAGAGAGAAAGGGAGAGAAAGAAAAGGGGAGGAAGAGAGAGGCTGGGGGTGGGTTTTTGGGTTTTCTAGGTTTCGGGAGAGAGAGAGAGCATGAGAGGAAGAGAGAGAAAGGCATAGAGAGGAAGAGAGAGAGAGAGAGGTAGAAGGAGGGAGGAGCGATGACTGGGAGGGGCTGGGGGTGGGAGATCGAGGGAGAAAGAGAGGGGTTGGGGTGGGTTTTGGGTTTTCTGGGTTTCGGGAGAGAGAGAGAGAGAGAGAGAGAGAGAGAGAGAGAGAGAGAGAGAGAGAGAGAGAGAGAGAGGCAAAGGGAGGGAGGAGCGACAGCTGGGAAGGGCTGGGGTTTTCTGGGTTTTGGGGTGGGAGATTGAGAGAGATGAAAGATGAGAAAGGGAGAGGAAGAGAAGGGGCGGTGGTTGGCAATGTTGGTGGAGGTGGGTTGTTTTTTTTTAAAAAAAAAAATCATTAAAATATTTTATTTTATTTAAGGGGTAGATTTGAAATTTTGAAAAATGGTGGTCAATTCAGTAAAATAAGATGGTCAGATTAGCTCCCGTCTTTTTTTTTTTTTTTGGGATTTTGAGATTAGTTTAGGAGTTCAATTTTTTTCAATATAACAAGAAAAAATATTAAATTTGAGAGTTGCTCTATTGCCCCCACTTCAAATTTTTCCACCTCGACCAAGTTTTTTAAATATATTAATAAGCTTTGTCATACAAGCGAAAAAGCACTTCCAAGTACACTTTAATTTTTAATAAAAAAATTTGTACTTCTGACAAAAACACTTTCAATAAAAATGCTATTGAGCAAAAATGCTTCTTATAAAAACACTCCCAAACAGACCCTAAATAAAAGTTTTTTAATTCATTTCGAATGGCAAGCGAAAGAGATCTCTAAGTCCAAATTTCCATCTTTAAATGAAATAGTAACAACCATGACCACCATCATTGGTTTGGTATTGCACCTGATTGACACCGGTGCACCCGAGTATGAAAATTGGATGGTTGCGGCAGCAAGCATGCGTAGGGCTAGCACGCCTCCTTGTGCCAAACTAAATTTGGCCAATTTCCATGTCTGGTTTGGATGTCCCACCATCTTTCGCTGTGCATTACATGTCATAACAGCTCAAAGTTTAATTCTTTTTTGGTTTCTTTTACCAGGCGCAAAAAAAGACATCAAACCACTGATGAAAAAATGGAGACAATGGCGATGGTTTGGAAGAGTGGGGTGCCCAGCAAATGGGGAAATCCCAAACTCCATAGGGCCCATACCAAAGAAAAGCTCATTGTTATGAGAATGAAAATTTGAACCACGAACACCATCAAACAAGGCAACAGAGCCAGTTTGCAATAGCATATAACACCTGCCTATTACATAAATCCTGGGTTCGCTGCATGTTAATTACAGCGAAAATAGAGCGTCAACAGCAAACTCAATAGCGTTCTAAACTCAAAATTCCTTACAGGCTGCTTCATATTCTTCAGAACGAACGAAAGACGCCATCAGTGAACTAGGAGCACCTGAACAACCATAAACTTACAACCATCTCATGACTGAAGAACAACTTCAAAGTCCATCTTTATTTTTTTCTTGTACTTGAAACATGGGGAAGAAAAGAAAGAACAAAAATAATCCAATAAGAAATTGGGGGAAAAATAGATACAAACCAAATGAGTCAGTGCTTTATGAGGGCACACATTAGGCTTTGTGATTTTTTGCCATCTCATCCACATCCAATTCAACTTCCAGCACCGGGGAATCCTTTCGCATGCTAAAATGACTGGACAAAGAACACAAGAAACACAGATATTAATCATTCCAGAATTTCTCCTAACGTACAACACAAATGAGTTAAGCAGATACAGTTTTCAGTAACTTGCCTATTCTGCACAGGGCCATGATCCACAGCTGTTCGTAGACAATATATGACTCTGCCAACTATGTCTGTCATGGAAACAGGACCAAATTTTCGACTGTCCTTAGCTTCCTGCCAGAAATAAGAATGATTATTTATCCATTTGTGCCCAATAATTCAAATGATCAAGCAATGCTATATGGAAAATGTCATTCTCAATCCTAACCATCGTTTGCATATCTCAAATGTAGAAAATATTATCACACTGAATGCTAAGTTTATTCCAAATTCTAAAAATGAGGAAGGAGAAAAGGAGGGAGGGGGAGGGGAGAGAGAGAGAGAGCAAAAGAATCCCACATATCATATATGTTAAGGGTTAATTTTAGGAAAAGGACTCCAACTTAGATGTTAGAGCCAGATCAGGACTCTTTCTTCAAAAGTGTATCCATCAGGACTACTACTTTACTTAAGCATCAAATGAGGCTATTTCGTCAAATCCGTTAACACTTTCCGTTCAAAATATTAAAATATTTATAAAAATAAAAAAATAAAAAAATAACACTAAAAGAATAAAATTCATAAAAAATGAAAAAAACTGAAAGAAAAAAAATATATATAAAATATTTATAATTATTTTTTCCGTTAACAATTATAATATTTCTTCTTCTTTTAGTTTTTTTATTTTTTATTAATTTTCTTATTTTAGTGTTATTTTTTAAAGGGGGAGTCCTGATCTGACTCCGACACACAAGTTGGAGTCTTTTCCCTCAAATTTTCCCTATATATTAACAATAGATTACGTAAATATATATGAATAATTGATATACATGCCTCACATGTTGTTTATGGCTCTTGGTTCCATACTTCCATGTTATGCATCCATCTTGAATGAGTATAACATATTCAAGTAATCATTTGATACAATTACTTTTACTCATACATAAATTCTGTCATCTATTTCCAGTAGTTTCCTGTATATTTATATATTATTTCGGCTTCCATTACATTTCTTAAAGACTTCTAAAATATCTGAACCCAGTTCATGAAACAACCTCCTCAAATTAAATGTTGTTAAATGTTGTTGCTTAAGTATAGCTCAGGAAAGACTACTCTTAATGATTTAATAGATGCTACAACCACAAGATGGCAATCAAAACTACCCACATTCTACTAGGCATCACATATTGCTGTAAAGATGCTAATACACTCTGATAGTGTGCTATACCTATTTCTGAATAACAAAACATAACCAGAAGATGTGGATAGACTCATAAAGGTATTGCGCAGTAACCTAGCAAATATTGATATGTTGGACTGAACATAATGATCAAATTTTGAATATGGCTTGTACCTTGGGCTTCAAACTTTCATTATCAGCCAATACCCAGCATTCATCCTTTTCAAGGACAAAAGGCTCATCTTTTTCATCAGTAGACAACATTTCATACCCTTCAATGGCAGCTAATCTCCTCACCAGATAATTATCTGGGTTCTCGGGGTCCTTCACAACCACTACATCCCCAACAAAAACACGCCTGTCAGATAAATATGAGGATGTCACTTATGCTGTTAGGGGACCATAAATCATATAAATCAATATAGAACAGGATATGAAATGTTTCTCATAGAGATATCAATATCTGTAAATAACAAATCCAATGATTAAACAGGAAGGTCCTGAAGCTAACTTTTCATTACATGGAAAATGATCAATTTGGTCCTGAGACTAACTTTTGGAAGAATAATATTTACACTCCAGCACAAAAACTCATGACAAGAGGAAATCTAACTTGCAAAAAGAAGAGAGGATGTATTTAAATTTTAAAATTGTAATTACTTTGGATCTGCAGCTGGTATCTTCCGGACAAGAAGAGTTCCCCCTTGTGCACCTATACTAGGGGCCATCTCCTCTCCTTTATTCCAATGCAAGTATGTCAACTTTCCCTGAAATAGATTTTTCCAAACGGCATCACCTAGTTCTCTGTCTGTGATTTGACCTCTTTGATAGTTCTGTATCACATGAAATTTCTGTCAGGAAAACTTCAAAGACAAAAATCAGTCATAAAGCCTTCAATGACTTAACCATAACCATGTACATAAAAAAAAGCAAGAACAGTGTCTTCAAGATTGCAGCAGAACCAGAAGTAAAATGAGTGTTATTTGACCATATAAAACATCTGATGAGCTAACTAATTCTTCTACTAATAACGACCAATAGGATTTTCAAGATCACAGATCTGGCTGACCTCAAGCTGCACATGAAAAACTTTGAGGGAGACAAAAGGTTCCCCAATATCACACTTGAGCTTTAACTATCAAGACATACGCATCAAAAGTGCAAAGTACTAGCACACATGACACAACTCATGTTTTGACTGTTCCCAGTTTTTTTAAGATAGCTACAAAGCTAACTTTGACTTCTTTTATCTTTTGAGATTTTTCCCACAAAATCGGTATCCAAAATTGAAAATTACTGATTATTTCTCGATGCTCTTTGTCAAGCTTTTTAAACCCTTGAGAGATGCTAAATTTTGAAGTGAACTAAGCATGTCAAAAAATGCATCTTCAACAATTACCAACAAATCCAACACACACGCTCGGAGCCTCTGAACCGTATGTGAATATAACACTAAAAATTAAATATAGCATGTATTCCTATGGACACAACACTGAAATTAAGAACAAAGATGATAATGGCATTGAGAAGAACCGTGAAATATCTAAGAAAATCCAACAACCAAACCCTTATCCACGGCAACATTTTAACACAGAGAAACCACTATCAAATCACAGTACCCAATGTAACAATCCCTTGGATTACAACCCAAGAATACTTATATCTACAAATTAAAAAAAAATAAAACTGATTATAGGAGCAAACATAGAACTTCCAGCAACATCATTCTCAAAAATCCCAAAAAGCCCATTATTACCCAAAACATAAAATCTCCCATATGAAAGTTCGCTGCTTTAACCTGACAAGCAGCAATCTTTATTGGGTCCAAAAAAATAATAATAATAACAAGAAACCCCAAAAGCAGAAAAATCAAAACAAAGGGATAATATAGGTAAATGGGTAAGAGAAAGAAAAAGAGTGAGTGGGAAAGAGTGAAGGACCTTCCAGCTGATAGTGGCTGAGTATTCGAGCTTGTGAGCTATGTATCGGAACCAGGTTGAGAGGGAAACCATCGCAAAGAGAGTACCTGCTGCTTAAGTTGTTGCACGAGAAAGATGTCAAGGTGCAGTTTGGGCATTCCCTTTTCTTAAACCCCTAAAATTTCGATTTTATTAGTTTGCTCTCGTGGGCTCACGCAAATCGCAATTTTAAAGTTTTTAAAGATGGTACAATTGATCCGTAATCTAATTTTAAACATAATCTAGTATTCATGGCAAAAAAAAAAACCATAATCTAGTATGACTCCAGATTTACTGGGGATTATAAATTGATGATCGAATTCGTTTAATTTCTTATTTTTTTAAAAACTAGATGAATCGAAAATTATTAAAATATTTAATTGTGATTAAATAAATAGAAAATTTGGGTTAAATATCTAATCCCAATAATTTTTTAGAAAACCAGTAAGGCCCTATAATTTTTCATTTGAGCTACTAATTTATATGGTTATATTTTAGATTAGGTCACAAATCATTTAGGCCTTTTTATTTTTCCGGTCTTGCCCTTGGCTAGTACATTGGGTTTAGTTTCATATCAGTTTTATCTACTTCACGTTTGCTGCCATAGAGGAGATCCAACCCCAAAGAGAGAGAGCTTCATAGCTCCATACCTCGATACCAAGCTATTCACTTCATGGAGCTAAGAGAGAGTGAGAGAGCAAGTAGTTTTTGACCTTCAAATTTTGTATTAGGATCACGATGAGTTCGAACTCGGATTTGTTGCGCATGCTGGAGTCGATTTTGGGGTTTCATTCTCAGCTCAGTGATGGACACAATGGTGGTGATCGCGACAACTTCACTTGTGCTCATCATTGGGGTTTTGGTGCTGGTGTGGAGGAGATCGTCGGATCAGAGCCTAGAGGTGAAGCAGCTGGTGATGCCCAAGCCGCCGACAATGAAGGATGAAGAGGACGAGTTTGATCTCGCCTAGGTCAAGAGTTAGGTCACTATCTTTTTTGGGGACACAGACTGGTACAGTTGAGGGCTTCGCTAAGGGAAACAATCTGCTTGTGTTGAATTCCAATTTTTTCTTTTGAATTGTTTGTGTTTGTGATCAAATGGGTGAGCTTTGTTGGGTTTTGGGTTAGTTTGCTTTGTTTAGGAGGTTGATGGGAAAAATTAGATTTTTAGTAGTAATTTTCTTAAGGTTTGATCTTTGGATTTTGTTCTCTTTGAGTAATTTGTGTGTTTCTGTTTCAAGTTTTGTATATTGTTTAATTTTGGAGTTTAGGCTTGGCTATGTTTTTGCTTTTTAATTATTGTTTTGTATTTGATTTGATTTTTATTGCTCTTTATGTTTGTGACTGTTCCATTATTGTGGTTTCTGCATTAGAGTTTTAAATTTTTTGTGGAGCTTAGTCACAGCTTCTATTCATGATTTTAGGCCTTACTAGAAGTGTGATTTTAGCAACTACTTAATTACCTAATGTTAATGTTAATGTTAGGTGATGATTTTAGCAACTACTTAATTACCTAATGTTAATGTTAGGTGCTTTATCTTGAGTTCTATACATAATGCAATAAGGTGTAATGTTGAAGTGCTTTATCTTGAGTTCTATACATTCTTTCATTCCTTGATTTTAGAGACCTCACTCAAGTTGGCTGCGTGTCCAAGAGATGCAGAGAGTTTTATCTATCAACTCCATCATTGAATTTGGAGGTCAGGCACTATGAGGATTACAAAGGGCAGTGGAAGTGATCGATGTTTTTGAATTCCTTTGATAGGTTCTTGATTCAGCGTGGGGATAAAAAGATACAGAGCTTTTGTATTCGTTGGGTCAGGGACTATGTGGGTTACACTAAAAAATGCCTCATTGAGCAGAATTATTGACTTATCACGTGGATCCATAATGTAGTAAGGTGTTAATATTGCAGAGATGTTTGTAAGCTTGTGAATTAGGAATTGGTCTTTGTTTGTAAGTAACAAAGGAAGTATATTATGTTATATCCACAAGAGGATTGTTCTTCTAAGGTATAGAATGATGCTATAGTTCATGAATTTCGTGTCAAATATGATGCATTTCCATACACTTGTGATATACACTAGTGATCTCACTTGTAAAATATGATGCATTCCCCTGTTTATGTTAGTTTTTATGCTAAACATTAAGGTGTTTTATGTTAAATTTATTTTTCTGAATCTCAGTCACAACTTCAAATTTTGTTAATTGGTTGTTATATGAGTTTTGGGGGTGGTTTATGTGCACTTTCTATAGTTTTCATGTTGGAGTTTAGGACATTAGGGTCTATCTTTTGAGAACCTAAACTTATCTCTTTCAATATCAGTCACACTTTAGATTTAGCAATGATTGTAGGACAATCACAATTTCATATGCAGTTGTGACTACCAAACAGTCACAACTAAATTGTGACAATCACAGTTAATTTTTTATTATTTTTAGGTGTTCTGTATTAATCCATTTGATTTTTTATTTTTTCTATTTGAATCCTTTGTGTGTGAATTGGAAGACAAATGCATGACTCTTTATGCATATGTAATTGTAGATTTCTTAAAAAAACTTTCTCTCTTATTATAGTAGTCCTTCTAATGATTTTGTTTTTGTTTAATTTAGGGATATAGGGTTGGGTTATGAAGTTGGTAAATGGTACCAAGCACTCGGCAGTGACTTTTTTATAACAACTGAGCACTTCTTCCGGCGCTCGGCTCTAGTTGTGAGATAGTCACATCTTAAATCAGTCACAATTAAATCTAAAGACAGTCACAACTTAATTGTGATAGTCACAACTTTAGATTAGTTGTGACTAATTTGATTAATTATTAAAAAAAAAAAATATACAATAGTATAGTATAAATTAAGTTAAAGCAATACTTTTGCATAGTAGTTAACTTACTGTAATGGTGGGAGATATTTCATTCCTCTTGAATGAGAGGGGTTCGAATCCCCTCCATGTTAAATGTTAATTTAATTTTTTGTGTAATGAGTCAAGCTTGCTTGGCCGGAGGTCGGCCGGAAAATAGTGGCCGGAGGTCATTCATGTTGCTAATGAGGGAAGGGTAGATTTGTACTTTTCATAATGACATAGCAAGTAAATATAGAACTATTGAAGGCTTTTTAATTTCATTAAGGTTTGACTATTCAACTAGTATCTAATCTAAAATGGTATTTAATTTTGGTACCTAAACCAAAAAATTATTAAAGTTTAGTAGTTAAAATCAATGGACCTTTAAATAAATACACGAACATAATGATTTTGTAAATATTTAAAATGATGACCATTTAATTAAATGATTAAACGAATTTTGATTTGTCTAATTTTTTACAAAAATGATTATTATATAGAGACTTAGAAAATAGACGATTTCAATCATCGAATCATAATACAGAATAAGTCCTACAAGCCATATATCATTATGTTTAAGAAAATGTATACCTCATTATAATGGCCAACAAAAAAAAAATTTATATTCAAGTGGTGTAATACTCGCGAGAAACTCAAGTACAGCAAGACATTTGAGACCCGTGTGACATACACATCTCGCGAGACACTCGAGCTACGAAAGGGATATTACTAAGTATAATTTGAAATACATCAAAGGTATAAACATTTAAAATTCTTAAGGAACGACTTGGGATGCCCTAAGACACGACTTAAGAAATTCTAAAGTATGACTATAGAAGTGTCAAAACATGACTTAAGATATTACTAGGTACAATTTAAAATGCACCAAAAGTATAAACATTTAAAATAGCTCAAGTTACGAAAAGAAATTCTCAAGGAACGATTTGAGATGTCCTAATGAACGCTTTGAGATGTCCTAATGAACGCTTTAGATGCTCTAAATAATGACTTAAGAAACTATTGGATATGACTTTAAAAGTGTCAAAACATGACATAGGAAGTCACTAGGTACAATTTCAAATGCATTAAGGGTATAAACATCTAAAATGCCTCGAGCTATGAACTGAAATTCTCAATGAACGACATAGGATACCCTAAGGAACGACTTGAGATGCCCTAGAGAACGACTTGAGAACCGCTTATGTATGACTTTAGAAGTATCAAAACATGAATTGAGATGTCACTAGATACAATTTGAATTGCATCAAGGGTATAAACATTTAAAATGTCTCAAGCTACGAAATGAAATTCTCAAGAAACAATTTGAGCATATGCCCGAAGGAACAACTTAAGAAACTTTTGAGTATGACTTTAAAAGTGTCAAAACATGAATTAAGATGTCACTTGGTACAATTTGAAATGCATCAAGGGTATAAAAATTTAAAATGCTTTGAGCTACGAACTGAAATTCTCAAGAAACGACTTAGGATGCCCAAATGAACGACTTGAGAAACTCTTGGGTACGACTTTAGAACTATCAAAACATGACTTGAGATGTCACTAGTTACAATTTGAAAAGCATCAAGGGTATAAATATTTAAAATACTCAACGAACGACTTGAGATGCCCTAAGGAATGACTTAGGATGCCCTTGGGTACGACTTTAGAACTATCAAAACATGACTTGAGATGTCACTAGGTACAATTTGAAATGCACCAATGGTATAAACATTTAAAATGCCACGAACTACAAACTAAAATTCTCAATGATCAACTTAGGATGCCTTAAATAACGACTTAAGATGCCTTAAGGAACGACTTAAGATGCCTTAAAGAACGACTTTATAAACTTTTAGGTATGACTTTAGAAGTGTCAAAACATGACTTGAGATGTCACTAGGTATAATTTAAAATGTATCAAATGTATAAACATTTAAAATGTCTCGAGCTACAAACTGAAATTCTCAAGAAATGACTTGGGATGCCCTAAGGAACTACTTAAGAAACTCTTGGGGTATGACTTTTAAAGTGTCAAAATATGACTTGAAATATCACTAGGTACAATTTAAAAAGCACAAAGGACATAAACATTTAAAATGGCTCGAGCTATGAATTGAAATTTTCAAGGAATGACTTGAGATGTCCTAAGGAACGACTTGAGAAACTATTGGGTATGACTTTAGAAGTGTCAAAACATGACTTGAGATGTCACTACGTAAAATTTGAAATGCACCAAAGGAATAAACATTTAAAATGCCTCGAACTAAAATCGACATAGGATGCCCTAAGGAACGACTTGAGATGCTCTAAAGAACGACTTCAGAAACTTCTGGGTATGACTTTAGAAATGTCAAAACATGACTTGAGATGTCATTAGTTATAATTTGAAATGCATCAAGGGTATAAACATTTAAAATTTCTCGAGCTACAAACTAAAATTCTCAAGAAACAATTTGGGATGCCTTAATAAACGACTTGAGATGCCCTAAGGAATGACTTTAGAAACTCTTGGCTATGACTATAGAAGTGTCAAAACATGACTTGACATGTCACTAAGTACAATTGGAAATGCACTCAGGGTATAAACATTTAAAATGTCTCGAACTACGAACTAAAATTCTCAATGATCAACTTAGGATGTCTTAAGGAACGACTTGAGATGCCTTAAGGAACGACTTTAGAAACTCGTCTGTATAACTATAGAAGTGTCAAAACATGACTTAGATGTCACTAGGTACAATTTGAAATGCACCAAGAGTATAAACATTTAAAATCTCTCGAACTACGAACTGAAATTCTCAATTATTGACTTAGGATGCCTTAAGGAACGACTTGAGATGCCTTAAAGAATGACTTGAAATGCCTTAAGGAATGACTTTAGAAACTCTTGGGTATGAATATAGAAGTGTCAAAACATGACTTGAGATGTCACTAGGTACAATTTGAAATGCACCGAGCGTATAAACATTTAAATGCCTCGAACTACGAAATGAAATTCTAAATAAACTACTTGGGATACCTTAAGGAATGACTTGAGATGCCCTATGAAACGACTTTAAAAACTCTTGGTTATGACTATAGAAATGTCAAAACATGACTTGAGATGTCACTAGGTACAATTAGAAATGCACCAAAGATATAAACATTTAAAATGTCTCGAACTACGAATTGAAATTCTAAATTATCGACTTAGGATGTCTTAAGGAACGACTTGAGATGCCTTAAGGAACGACTTTAGAAACTCTTCTGTATGACTATAGAAGTGTCAAAACATGACTTGAGATGTCACTAGCTATAATTTGAAACGCACTAATAGTATAAACCTTTAAAATGTCTCAAACTACGAACTGAAATTCTCAATAAACGACTTGGGATACCTTAATGAACGATTTTAGAAACTCTTGGGTATGAATATAGAATTGTCAAAACATGAATTGAGATGTCACTACGTATAATTTGAAATGCACTAAGGGTATAAATATTTAAATGTCTCGAACTACGAATTGCAATTCTCAAGAAACGACTTGGGATGCCTTAAGAAATGATTTGAGATGCCTTAAGGAATGACTTTAGAAACTCTTAGGTATGACTATAGAATTGTCAAAACATGACTTGAGATGTCACTAGGTACAATTAGAAATGCACCAAGAGTATAAACATTTAAAATGTCTCAAACTACGAACTGAAATTCTCAATGATCGACTTAGGATGCCTTAAGGAACGACTTGAGATGCCTTAAGTATCGACTTTAGAAACACTTGGGTATGAATATAAAAGTGTCAAAACATGACTTGAGATGTTACTAGGTACAATTTGAAATACATCAAGGATATAAACATTTAAAATACCTCGAAGTACGAACTGATATTCTCAAGAAACGACTTGGGATGTCTTATGAAACGACTTGAGATGCCTTAAGGAACGACTTTAGAAACTCTTGGGTATGACTATAGAAGTGTCAAAACATGAATTGAAATGTCACTAGGTACAATTTGAAATGCACAAAGGGTATAAACATTTAAAATGCCTCGAAGTACGAATTGAAATTCTCAATGATCGACTTATGATGCCTTAAGGAACGACTTTAGAAACTCTTGGGTATGATTATAGAAGTGTAAAAACATGACTTGAGATGTCACTAGGTACAATTTGAAATGCACTAAGGGTATAATCATTTAAAATGTCTCTAACTACGAACTGAAATTCTCAAGAAACGACTTGCGATGCCTTAAGGAACGACTTGAGATGTCTTAAGGAATGACTTAAGATGACTTAAGGAATGACTTTAGAAACTGTTGGGTATGACTATAGAAGTGTCAAAACCTGACTTGGTCTGTCACTAGGTACAATTTGAAATGCACCAAGAGCATAAACATTTAAAATGGCTAGAGCTATGAATTGAAATTCTCAAGGAACGACTTGGGATGTCCTAAGAAACGACTTGGGATATCCTAAGGAACGACTTGATATGCCCCAATGAACGACTTGAAAAACTCTTGGGTATGACTTTAGAAGTGTCAAAACATGACTTGAGATGTTATTAGGTACAATTTGAAATGCACCAAGGGTATAAACATTTAAAATGCCTCGAATTATGAAATGAAATTCTCAATGATCAACTTAGGATGCCATAATGAACGACTTGAGATGCCTTAAGAAACGACTTGAGATGACTTAAGGAACGACTTTAGAAACTCTTGGTATGACTATAGAAGTGTCAAAACATGACTTGCGATGTCACTAGGTACAATTTGAAATGCACCAAGGGTATAAACATTTAAAATGCCTCGAATTACGAACTAAAATTCTCAATAATCGACTTAGGATGCCTTAAGGAACAACTTGAGATTCCCTAAGGAACGATTTGAGAAACTCTTAGGTATGACTTTAGAAGTGTCAAAACATGACTTGAGATGTCAATAGGTACAATTTGAAATGTACTTAGGGTATAAACATTTAAAATGCCTCAAACTACGAACTGAACAAGAAACGACTTGGGATGCCTTCAGAAAAGACTTTAGAAACTCTTGGGTATGACTATAGAGGTGTTAAAACATGACTTGAGATATGACTTGGTACAATTTGAAATGCACCAAGAGTATAAACATTTAAAATGCCTTGAACTACGAAGTGAAATTATCAATGATCGACTTAGGATGCCTTAAGGAAAGATTTGAGATACTTTAAGGAACGACTTTAGAAACTCTTGGGTATGACTATAGAAGTGTCAAAATATGACTTGAGATGTCACTAGGTACAATTTGAAATGTACCAAGGGTATAAACATTTAAAATGACTCGAACTACGAATTGAAATTCTTAATGATCGACTTTGGATTCCTTAAGGAAAAATTTGAGATGCCTTAAGGAACGACTTGAGATGCCTTAAGGAACGACTTTAGAAACTCTTGGGTATGACTTTAGAAGTATCAAAACATAACTTGGGATGTCACTAGGTACAATTTGAAATACATAAAAGGTATAAACATTTTAAATTCTCAATGAACGACTTTGTTTGCCATAAAGAACGACTTGAGATGCCTTAAAATACGACTTGAGAAATTCAAGGGTATGACTATAGAAGTGTTAAAACATAACTTAAGATGTCACTTGGTACAATTTGAAATGCATCAAGAGTATAAACATTTAAATGCCTCGAGTTACGAACTGAAATTCTCAAGGAACGACTTGAGATGCCCTAAGGAACGACTTGAGATGCCCTAATGAACGACGATAAACTCAAGGGTATGACTTTAGAAGTGTTAAACATATCTTTGCATGTCACTAGATACAATTTGAAATGCACCAAAGGTATAAACATTTAAAATGTATGGAGCTACGAAATGAAATTCTTAAGGAACGACATGAGATGCCCTAAGGAACTACTTTAGAAACTCTTGGGTATGACTATAGAAGTGTCAAAACATAACTTGAGATGTCACTTGGTACAATTTGAAATGTATCAAGAGTATAAACATTTAAATGCCTCGAGCTACGAACTGAAATTCTCAAGGAACGACTTGGGATGCCCTAAAGAACGACTTGAGATGCCCTAATGAACGACGAAAAACTCAAGGGTATGACTTTAGAAGTGTTAAAACATAACTTTGCATGTCACTAGATACAATTTGAAATGCACCAAAGGTATAAACATTTGAAATGCCTCGAGTTACGAAATGAAATTCTTAAGGAACGACATGAGATGCCCTAAGGAACGACTTGAGATGCCCTAAGGAACTACTTTAGAAACTCTTGGGTATGACTATAGAAGTGTCAAAACATAACTTGAGATGTCACTTTGTACAATTTGAAATGCATCAAGAGTATAAACATTTAAATGCCTCGAGCTACGAACTGAAATTCTCAAGGAACGACTTGGGATGCCCTAAGGAACGACTTATGGAACGACTTGAGATGCCCTAATGAATGACGAGAAACTCAAGGGCATGACTTTAGAAGTGTTAAAACATAACTTTGCATGTCACTAGATACAATTTAAAATGCACCAAAGGTATAAACATTTAAAATGCCTCGAGCTACGAAATGAAATTCTTACGGAACGACATGAGATGCCCTAAGGAACGACTTGAGATGCCTTAAGGAACTACTTTAAAAACTCTTGGGTATGACTATAGAAGTGTCAAAACATTACTTGAGATGTCACTTTGTACAATTTGAATTGTATCAAAGGTATAAACATTTAAAATTTTAAAGGAACGACTTATGGTACCCTAAGAAATGACCTGAGATGACCTAAGGTATGACTTGAGAAAATTTAGGGTATGACTTTAAAAGTGTCATAACATGACTTGGGATGTCACTAGGTACAATTTGAAATGCATCAAGCATATAAACATTTAAAATTTTTCGAGCTACGAATTGAAATTCTCAATGAACGACTTGAGATGCCCTAAGGAACGACTTGAGATGTCCTAAAACACGACTTGAGATGCCCTAATGTATGACTTAAGATGCCTTAAGGCACGACTTAAGAAACATTACGGTATGACTTTAGAAGAGTCAAAACATGCTTTGAGATGTCATTGTGTACAATTTGAAATGCATCAAGAGTATAAACATTTAGAATCCCTTGAGCTACAAACTGAAATTCTGAAGGAATAACTTGGGATCCCCTAAGAAACGACTTGAGATGCACTAAGGCACGACTTGAGAAACTCAAGGATATGACTTTGTATGTCACCAGGTTTAATATCAAATGCATCAAGGGTATAAAAGTTTAAAATGCATCGAGTTACGAATTAAAATTCTTAAGGAACGACTTGAGAAACTTTGTGGTATAACTTTGGAAGCATCAAAACATGACTTAGGATGTCAATGAGTATAATTTGAAATGCATCAGAGGTATCTCATGTCATGTTTTGACGCATATATCCAAAGTTATACCCCTAGAGTTTCTTAATTCGTGCCCTAGGGCATCTCAAGTTGTTCCTTAGGGCATTTCAAGTCGTTTTTTGAGAATTTCAATTCGTAGCTCTATATATTTTAAATTTTTTGACATCCTAAGTCAATTCACCAAGCGTTGAATCTCAGTTCGTAGTGCGATGTAAGAGGAAGCGTTGAACCAGGGCAAGGAGAAGCGTTGAACTGAGGCTTCTCCTTGCCCTGGTTCAACGCTTCCCCCTTCCTCGGTTCAATGCTTCCATCTACTTGCCCTGGTTCATTGCTTCCCTTTACCCCTGTTCAATGCTTCCAACTGCCCTAGTTCAAACACTTTTCTCTGCCCGGCTCAAAGCTTCTCCCTGCCTCAACACTTCTTTCAGCTCCGGTTCAACGCTTCTCTCAGCCCTGGTTCAACACTTCTCAATTTAATCCCCGATTCAAAGGTTTTCCTTCCCCCGATTTAGTGCTTCTCTCTGCCCCCAGACGTTATGACATATCCTGGCACGTCATTAGCACTTAAAGGCGCTTTGCCCACATTTGAAGCAAAACAAAAAAATATTGTTTAGTGTCCCAAAATATGGCAAACTCATATCAATGTGCATGAATGAGTTATGAAAAACTCATGATCGGATCATGAATGGGTTTTAAAAGTGCTTACGTTCAATGTGAGCCGCATGCGGTTAAAATTAAAAGTTTCATTCAAAAGCGACGTGGCAAAGGACCCCACCAAAATCTCAGTTTTGATTTATTTTCTGTCGGCCACGCGTTATCTTGGCTTCGATTTTTGACCATCTCCATGTCTCTCAAGGTCAGAGCTTTCAGCTTGGGCCAATTCAACTCAAAGCCTCTGATTATCGTTCTCAAAAGCTCAACTTTCATTCGCACAACGGAGCGCATTAAAAATCAAATTTCTGGGTTTTGTTTCGCGGAATCCCAAGTCACAGTAGGTTAGTCAAATTTTTCAGTTGTACATAAATTTCATTGATCAATCAGCAGCCAAACACATCTAATATGAGTCATATGACTGTGATTTTTCTTTTGTTTATACTTTCTAATTAGCTACAATTTGTTCAAGATTTACTGTTAAATTTGAGCTCAAGAGGTGTTTTTGTAATTTTTTTTTCATAATGAAATTAGGGTTGTAAATTTGTGATCATGGATAAGTTGAAACTAGCTCAGTTGGGTGAGAGGTTAAAGACGGGTGGAGCTCAAATGGGTCGAATTGTTAGTGGGAAAGTGAAGGAAATTCTACAAACCCCGACCCCCGAATCGAAGATGATCGATGAGGCCACGTTAGAGACCTTGGAGGAGCCAAATTGGGGTATGAATTTGAGGATATGTGCAATGATCAATTGTGAAGAGTTCAGCGGGTCCGAAATCGTTAGGGCCATAAAGAAGAAGATTTCGGGTAAGAGTGTGGTGAGCCAGAGGCTGAGTCTTGACTTGTTGGAGACGTGTACGATGAATTGCGAGAAGGTGTTCTCTGAGGTTGCTTCGGAGAAGGTGCTGGATGAGATGCTTAGGATGATTGATAATCCGCAAACGGATCTTGGGAATAGACAGAGGGCTATGCAATTGATTAGGGCTTGGGGAGAGTCCAAGGACCTCACGTATCTACCTGTATTCCATCAGACTTATGTGGTGAGCCCTCTTTATATCCGATATGCTGCATTTAGTTTGTATTTTACCCTTTTATGATTTCTGAACTTGCAGGTGGTCCTTCATGCATCTATTAAGGACATGTCTATCGATTAGTATTTAGTTTTCACAATGTTCTTCAAGTATTTAATCTATATAATTGTTTTCTTTTGGAAAAAAAGGGTCTTTATTAAGCTTTGTTTGGCCTTTGAGCATTGTCTAATAATCCTCTAAGGTTCAACTCTGAACTAATTTGTTTTATTTGAACACTTGTTACTAATTTAGTCCTTCTGTAAGAGGAACTTCTGATCAAACTGTTACTTTTTTAATCCTTCTGCCTTTCTTCACCCAGCACAGTGACAGTGTGTGTAGGTGGGGTGAAACCTTGACTGCATGTGTGCATGTTTTTGGTAGATGAAGCTTTGGTTATAGTTCTGGTGCTTAAGAAACACTGTTTATGGCATTTTTTTCTTCTTCTCTATCTATGTGTCTACTGAACTTGCATGAAAGTAGTTGATTATGATCCAACAAGGAATGATTTTTGTGATCAATTTAGTGGCCCATTCATATGGCCTTGTACATAGTTCCCTGCATTGGAAGGCATCCTTCATATTCCACCTTCTTGAACGGCTGAGGTTGTATATGACCCATAATCTGGGCCTTGGATGGTAAATTACTGTGAGATAAGGTTGTGCATATTTAAGTTTAAATATACTCGTTTAATTGCTTTGTTGGTCATCATACACACTAAACTATGAACTTTTTGCATTTCCTCCCCAAAGAATATAAGATACTGGAATGTAGCTCAAAATCCTTATTATCATTTTCAGTCATGTTCAAGTTAAACTACCTTTTGCCCATAATGTTTTTGACTTTGGCCTGTCTGGACAAGTGGACATGTTGACTGGGGTACTTTGGTTTTTTACTAAGTGTGGTTTTCAGGTTTTCATCAATTTAAGAGACACTGATGTCTAATCTTTTTCTTTTCTGGGTGTTATGCAGAGCTTGAGAGATAGAGGCACACATCCATTAACACAAGAAGGGACTTCGCTCTCAGTGCAGAATACCTTGGAATCATTTATTCAAGAGCCACTGCCTCCCCCTGAAAGATACCCTGTACCTGACAGAGGATTGCATGACTCAAATCATAGCGCTTTCCCCTTTAATTATCAAAACCTATCAGTTGGAGAAAAAAAAGAATATCTTGTTGTAGCTCGCAATAGCCTTGAACTGCTGTCTAGTATTTTGAATACTGAAACAGATTCAAAACCTTTGAAGGTATGTTACTGATTTCTAGTGGAAAGAATTACTACTAATTCCTAAAAGTTGTTAGTTTTTCAGAACTTTGAAGTAACTTTTTACCTAATCTCAAGAACGGTTTGTAGGAAGAAAAACACATGAAAGCTGATAGTGGAAATACTTTTTTGATTGCAGGAAGAACTGACCATGAGCATGCTGGACAAGTGCAAGGAGTCTCAGCCTGCTATTAAGAGGATTATAGAAACCACTACTGATGATGAAGCGATGCTCTTTGAAGCTCTATTTCTTCACGAAGAACTTCAACAAGTGATTTCCAAGTATGAGGAGGAGTTGGAAGCTTGTCAAAAGTCTGGAGGACAACAACTTGAAAACCCTGACACCACCAGGCATGAGGGGTTGGAAGCTGCTCAAAATCACGGAGAACTGCCCGGAAGCTCTAACACCACTGAACGTGAGGAATTAGAAGACACCCAAAAACCTTGTGGAAAACTGCCCGAAAATCCCGATGCCACCGAAGTCAGCTCACCTGGTCAACTTATCCATGGTGAAACCAAGATAGTGAGTTCTCCAAAAGAGGACCCTAAGTCCAGCAATTAAAAAGTTGGTGAATGAGGGAAATTGGTATCGGGCTGGATATATTTGGCTGTATGTATGCCTTGCCAATGCCTGAGTGTCTCACGGCTGCGTTCATGCTGATGACTTTTTATAAGCAGACTAGGTAGTTGGTTAGGAGCTCTTTTTCCCTCATTGTGGTTGAAGTAGTTTATCTTTATGTAAAAACACTAGTATCTTTATGAGCATAGATTGTGGACTTTTGGTGGGGGCATAGCTGTTTGTGGAAGCTGTCTCCACAATAGATGCCCATATGACCAGTCCATTAGAGCTCTATGTGCTTATCCATGCTTCTTCTTTGTTTCTTCTTTTTTGATGAATAGCTTGTCTACCTTTCTCTCGCCAATCTTCTAGCACATTCTGTCCAACCTTTTAATCAATCTGATGGTCCATTTGATCTTACTACCCTACCACATACCTAATGTTCCTTGATATCAGGCTCATGGGCGCATGTTCTTTACTTGGATTGGATCAATGTGTTCTCAACACCAACCATTTTTCTTTGCGTATATTTGTGTACCGAAGATGATGAGTTGATATGGACGTAGTTACTACTTACTAGTTACAAACAGTTAAGCTTCTAAAGCAAACTAGTGAATTGACCAATAAAGAACCTAAATGCAAATTGACCAATAAAAAGGACCTAAATGCAAAGAATGTTGGCATTATGCAATGCCAAAAATTAGGAGTAGGACGACGCAATACGCAAGCGTTCAGACTGTGAAGTGAAAATCGTTAAAATTTGACTTGGTGCTCTCGACTCTCGTTGTAGTAGTGTTTGACTGTTTGTACTTGACTTCTTGGAACATGGTTATTAATTCATAACAGTAGCACAACCTAATTCATTTCTGCAAACTCCCTCTCCCGCCAATTCGCTCAAAACCCCCAAACCTCCTCTCGATCCCCAATTTCCCTCCACTTTCCCGGAAAATAACTGTTTCCATTTTCCGGGAAAATCTCTTCACTTAGTATCTCTACTCTCTATTAACACTTCCCGCCCTCCGCTAATCCCAAACCCTAAATTCCACTCCAGCAGAAACCCTAGCTTCAATTGTTCATGATCAAACCCTAATCTCCACTTTTATCTGAGTAATCCCCAGGGTGCTTCAACCAGCCATGCCGTCCCTGGTCTCTCAGGGCAAAATCCTCCGCTTGGAGCTCGAGAACTTCAAGTCCTACAAGGGCCTCCAAACAATCGGCCCCTTCTACGACTTCACGGCGATCATTGGGCCCAATGGTTCCGGCAAGTCCAACCTCATGGACGCTATAAGCTTCGTGCTCGGCGTACGGACGGGCCAGCTCCGTGGGGCCCAGTTGAAGGACCTGATCTACGCCTTCGACGACAAGGAGAAAGAGCAGAAGGGCCGCAGGGCCTTTGTTCGCTTGGTTTACCAGCTGGCAAACGGGTCGGAGCTCCAGTTCACCAGGGCCATCACCAGCTCCGGCGGCAGTGAGTACCGTATCGACGGGGCACCCGCGTCGTGGGAAGAGTACAATGCCAAGCTCAGGTCCCTCGGAATTCTCGTCAAGGCCCGCAATTTCCTCGTCTTTCAGGTCAATTTCAAGGACCAAATACTACTTCTAGCTTTTACTGTTATTGATATGTAACGTGAGATTAGGACCTATAATTTGTCTGTTCAATCTAATTTAAGCTTTTCTTTTTCAATTTTTTTTAGTAGACTATTTTTTTGGGGGTATGTTTTGTTTGGAAGCTGAGAATTTGGAGGAGAATGAAGTTGGGCCTGACTTCTAACTACCAATATTCTTTCTATTTTAGGGTGATGTGGAGTCCATTGCCTCAAAAAATCCTAAGGAACTCACTGCACTTCTCGAGCAGATCTCTGGGTCTGACGAACTCAAGAGAGACTATGAAAAATACGAAGAAGAAAAAGGCACAGCTGAAGAAAAATCAGCACTTGTTTATCAGAAAAAAAGAGCAATAGTGCTGGAGAGGAAGCAAAAGAAAGAACAGAAGGAGGAAGCTGAGAAACACCTTCACTTGCAAGATCAATTGGTGCGCATCTCGTGGTTTCTTTGATGTTAGATGTATATGCATGTCTGTGCTGCTTATGTGTATATATATGCATGCATACATGGGTTACATATGTGTTCATGCATGCATGCATGTGCATGTATTTTATTAATGCCTTTCATGAAATGGGATGATTTACATAATGTAGGGTAGATATGCATGAAACATATCAACTAAATTGGAGGAAATTGTAGAATTCAGTGTAGGAACCTTCCTCATGCTCCGAGGAGATTATGCAATTCAGGAAAGAGCAGGCTGAAAGGGCCTTGATTATAACTCTCTCTCTCTCTCTCTCACACACACACACACACGCACACACAAAATAACTGCCTTTTACTCATATGTTAGTGTGCACGCAGACACACACATCCAGAGAGAACCCAATATAGGCACGACGAGGAATTCCTGGATTTCTCAAACTTTCTCCATGCAGAATTTTGGTCTTGAAGTCTGTTTCTTGTACATGTTCAATAGTTTTATGTACTTTATTTGAATATTCTGTTTCAGAATTTCTAACAGTTGTCTTATGCTAATAATATGATCATATTTATTCTTTCTTGCAGAAATCCTTGAAGAGAGAACATTTTTTATGGCAGTTGTTCAACATAGAGAAAGATATTACAAAGTTGACTGAGGAACTTGAAGCGGAAAAGAGAACCCGCCAACAAGTTATGCAGGAACTAGATGAGTTTCATCAAGAAGTTAGCAAAAAGAAGAAGGAAAATGCAAAATATCTAAAAGAGATTGCACAATGGGAAAAGAAGATTGCTGAGAGAAGTAATAAACTCGACAAAAGTGTGAGTTTCTTGGCATCAGTGTGAGATAGATAATTCACTTGAGATCTGTGTTCATTAAGATGAGTTTGGCATTTGGAGCTGAATTGGTCTTCGTTGGACCTTTAAACAACTGAGGCTTAAAAATGGTGATGACCAAATAGGTCATAGTAGTTGAACGGGGAACCTTCTCAGTTTTACATTTAACTTAATGCAGCAAAACAGTGTTAGTACAACCTAAATGTCTAGTATAAATGTGTTTGGTTATTTGACACACTGTGGCATATATTATATAGATGCAGCTAGTCGTCAGATGAGCATTTAATGCAGTTGGTGTTATGTTGCACTCATGTACTGATATTTTACGTCGGGGGAATGTGTATGGTCCTTGGATATTGGTGATATATTGCTGGTTTTGTTGCCATTTTAATCTGTTGCCTTTTAAGTATCCTCTTCATGATCAAGAGCGAAATTTTTTGTGGATCTTTTGATCTGGTTTTTCCTGTTTGCAGCAACCTGAGCTTCTGAAACTGAAAGAGGAAATGTCTCGTATAAATGCAAAAATCAAGAAAAGTGAGAAGGAGCTTGCTAGGAAAGAACAAGAAAGGAGGAGACATAAAGACCATATAAAGGAGCTGCAGAAGGACTTAAAGGATCTGACCGCAAAACTAGAGGATTTGCATGAAAAAGGTCGAGAGAGTGGTGGTGAAAAACTGAAGTTAGACGATACTGAATTAAGGGAATATTTTAGAATGTAAGTGTGTTTGTGTGTGCGTGCATGTCCTGCCTGTCCTTTTCTTTTCTTCATGGACTTGTTAAATTACCTTCAGTTTACCATAGTGCTTTGTATAGGGTTTCGTTCTAAATTGTCATTTGAATTTTGATGTTGCAGCAAGGAGGATGCTGGGATGAAAACTGCAAAGCTAAGAGATGAGAAAGAGGTTCTGGATAGGCAACAACATGCTGATCTTGAAGCTCAAAAGAATTTGGAAGAAAATCTTCAACAGTTGAAAAGTCGGGAGCATGAACTGGATTCACAGAAGGAACAAATTCTAACAAGGCAGAAAAAAATTGAAGAAAATTCTGCAAAACATAGAGATGAAGTTAAAAATCTGAATAATGAACTGCATGAGATGCAGAAGACACATCTGCATGCCAGGTTATTTAACTCACTTGTATGCTTTGGTTGAGGCTTTTTAGAAGTCAAAGGAACTCCTTGCATTAATATATTTCATTGAGGCTCTGGAAGGTGTATCTTGGTGCCACCTATTCCCTATTTTTTCATTAGATTAAATGTTTTCTAATGTGTTTTTTGTTTTATATTTTACAAGACGAAACAAAATATGCATTGAATTTTATATTTACCATTGTCATTTATTTGGGTGCATACAGACAAAAACATGAAAATCTGAAGTCAAAGATTGATGAAATAGAAAAGCAACTACGTGAATTGAAGGCTGACCGATATGAGAATGAGAGGGATGCCAGGTTGTCTCAGGCAGTTGAGACTCTCAAACGCCTGTTTGACGGTGTCCATGGTCGCATGACTGATCTCTGTAGGCCAACACAAAAGAAGTATAACCTTGCTGTTACTGTTGCAATGGGTAAATTTATGGATGCAGTTGTGGTTAAGGATGAACAAACAGGAAAGGAATGCATCAAGGTGCTATACGGTCTTATAACCTTTTCCCCCTTTCATTGTGTGTTTCTCTACATTAGATTGTTGACATCAAGTATCAGCATATTGCTTTCATACTTTTACTGGTAGTTAAATGTGAATGACCTCTAAGTGTGCATGATGCATAATGAAGCTGTCAACTAGCCTACTGTGTTAAGATCTGTTTGTATACTGAAGACTTGAGGGCACTTCATCTTGTGGGCTGAGCACAGGCCTCACATTCTATTATCATCCCTTCACTTAAACGTTTTAGTGAGATTCTTTAAACAACCACTGAAAAGAAAGAAAATGGATGATAGGAGAAGTAAAATTATATTTTTCTGTTTTCTTTATGTTCTATGTAGAATGTAACTATAGCTGTTAGTTGTATGTGTTTGAATATTAAATATCTCATGAAACTGGGTTTTTCGTTGGTTTCTTGGCCAGCGAATATTGGGTTCATGGGGTTGACTAAAATTGTGAATTATGTGAATGCAATTATGTTACTGATCCTTTTGTGTCTCTGCAGTATTTGAAAGAACAAAGGCTTCCTCCTCAGACATTTATACCTCTTGAGTCTGTTCGTGTAAAACCAGTAATGGAGAGATTGCGCACCTTAGGTGGTACTGCAAAGTTGATCTTTGATGTAATCCAATATCCTTTATGAATGCTTGCCTCTACTTTTTATATGTTTTTCATTTGTAAGAAAAGCTGTAACTTTTTTAATTTAAATTCAAATGAGATGCTATTAGTTTGTGGACTTAACAACCACACATTTGATCCTACCTTGGAGAAGGCAATTATTTATGCGGTTGGAAATACTCTTGTTTGTGACGAACTTGATGAGGCTAAGGTTCTAAGCTGGAGTGGTGAGAGGTTCAAAGGTACTTAGTTTCTATATTTGTTATTGATTACATATTCTGCGTCAATAAATCATGTTTATATTAAGCTGGAGTTATATTTCTTTGTCTTTCCCACTTAAATTAGTTGTAACTGTTGATGGAATTCTGCTCTCAAAATCCGGCACGATGACTGGTGGTACCAGTGGTGGAATGGAAGCAAGGTCAAAACAATGGGATGATAAAAAAATTGAAGGTTGGCTTTGACTGTTTTTTTTATTTAATAAACTTTTGAAATTTTTGGGTGTTGGATGTGGCTTTACTGTTTTTTCTCTTTAGGACTGAAGAAGAAGAAAGAACAGTTTGAGTCAGAGCTGGAAGATCTTGGATCAATCAGAGAGATGCAGCTAAAAGAGTCCGAAACAACTGGCAGAATTAGTGGACTTGAAAAGAAGATCCAGTATGCAGAGATTGAGAAGGTAACTTCAGTGAATATTTCATTTTGCTCTTCCATTCTATAAATCAAGGTTTCTCTGACTGGTTTCAAATTGATAGTTTATAATCCTTTGGAGCTTTAAGTATGGTGGCAATAGGTATTTACTTGTGTATTCGTACCGACTTTTCATATTTCTTGTTTAGGGGTTGATATAGAATTGTTTCATATTACATTTTGAAAATGGTTTGGGGTTTTTGCATAACATGAGTGCGCAGAATTTAGTTGATCTTTAGATATTGTTGGTATGGAGTAACTTGGTCCATACTCCCTACTCACCCAGAGGTGAAGATGAAGGCTGAAAGTTAGATCTAATGCTACATGTGTTAAGGTGTATGGTTTAACAAATAATACTATCTTAGATATAAAAATGGGGGAAAGGTATGGTTTTGTTGGTTTCAAATATTTGAGATCAGTAAGTTTTTTCTTTCTTTCTGTTTTGGGCTGTGCCTATTATTTCACTAAATATTTTACATTCTATTTCTTGATTATGCCTTGTATAATGATGCCTTGTGGTGGATTGACAAATAAGAAACTTTTTTCGCAGAAAAGCATCAAGGACAAACTTGCAAACTTAAAGCGGGAGAGGCAGAATATAAAAGAAGAGATTGATCGTATTAGTCCTGAACTTCTGAAGGTATTTTAATGATGATGACTAGGCTCTTCGTCTAGTTTATTGCAGTTTTTAATTTCACACGAGTAGTTCCAACAGTTTAAAATTAATCTTGCAGTTGAAACAAGCTGTAGATAAGCGGAGCACAGAAATCAATAAGCTGGATAAGAGGATAAATGAAATTGTTGACAGAATCTACAAAGATTTCAGTAAATCTGTTGGGGTGGCAAACATTCGTGAGTACGAAGAAAATCAACTGAAGACTTCCCAATATATGGCTGAAGAGAGGCTTAATTTGAGTAGCCAGCTGTCAAAGTTGAAATACCAGTATGCCCTCACTCCCGCACACCCTCCATTTCATTTCTCCGTTGCTGTCAATTTTACTGCTCTGTTTGTTGGTAATCTCATTTTATTTTTGACACACGTGACATGTGTGTAGTATATTGCAGGCATGCATGTAGGTATCTAATTTGAAAATGGATACAAATATATGAATATGCATTCTAAGATTGTGCTTATGTTTATCTAACACGTCTGTGAAATGTCCGACAAACTTCAACTACTGGACCAGTCGTTGAGTCGATTTTCTGCTCTTCCACTGATCAGTTATTAGGAGGGTTATGCATGAATTCATTTGGTTCAGCTTAATCTCAAACCAAACCTGTCCAAGTAGATATCATTTTCTTATGGCTTAATTGTTTGGGTTGAGTAGCCATCTTCAATAACGAAAAATGCAACATGCACAAATCAACAAAAAAAAAGTCAATATGAACCAGTTTGAATTTTATTTTACTCATTTCATATATCTTTTCAGAACCAAAACAGATTCTTAAAGTATACTCAACTTTCAAATTCAAGCAATCTTCTCAATTTTCTCAACTTTTTTGTTTTGTTTGATGCTTTCAGGTTAGAGTACGAGCAAAATCGAGACATGGAATCACGAATTAAAGAACTCCAATCTTCTATTAGTAACTTACAAAAGGACTTAGAACGGGTTCAGAAGAAAGAGGCTGAAGCCAAGTCAGCAGCAGAAAAAGCTTCTGGTGAGATCCTTCAATTGAAGGAAGAAGTTCAAGGTATGATAATGGTTTGGCATGGTAAAATATTATTTTTTGACAAATTAAATTCTGAAGATTCCATGCATTCAGCTTCTTGAGATTTAATTCTATAGTTGTTTTTCTCTGTCGTATCTTTAAGTTATTCAAACTAGTAAGCAAGCCTTTTATTCTTCCATTATCTTTTTATTATTTTTGACTTAACCTATTCCTATAGAATGGAAATCCAAGTCAGAAGGGTGCGAGAAGGAAATCCAAGAATGGAACAAGCGGAGTTCTACAGCTACAACAAGTGTATCAAAACTTAATCGACAGATAAATTCTAAGGTTGGGAATTACTTTTGCTTTTACCACTTGTGTACCTTGTTATAGGTGCATGTACAAGCCCTACACATGTTTTTCTCTTGTTACAGGAGACACAGATCGAGCAACTAAGTTCACAGAAGCAGGAAATAGTAGAGAAATGTGAACTAGAACACATAAGCCTTCCCACCATCTCAGACCCAATGGACACTGAATCCTCCACAACAGGCCCAGTTTTTGATTTTAGTCAGTTAAATAGGTCCCATTTGCAGGATAGAAGGTCTTCTGAACGGGATAAACTTGATATGGAATTTAAGCAAAAAATGGATGCCCTAATATCAGAAATTGAAAGAACAGCTCCAAATTTGAAGGCCCTGGACCAATATGAGGCTCTAAAAGAAAAGGAAAGAGCCGTAACTGAAGAGTTTGAAGTGGCCAGAAAAGAAGAGAAGGAAAAAGCTGATCTGTTTAACTCAATTAAGCAGAAGAGGTATTAATTGCTTCTATACTACTAGCAGATCCTCTAATTAATTATATTTCAGATTATTAAAGATGGTTGACACAATATTCTGTTTATGCTGTAGTGGACTTGTCCACTGCTTGTCTATATTTATTAAGATAGTAAACTTGTGTTTTCTCTTCAAAAAAAACATGATTGACATAATATTCTGTTTTGCTAAGAGATGTTTATGGTCACTTAAAACAGCATGACCAACTTATTTAGGATCCTCAGGCTTCCATATTAGATAGCCATTTTTCCATTCTACCAAAATATATTCTTTTCTTAGACTAGTGGAGAAATGTTATGTCTGTAGGAATGGGATTTTGGATGAACCATAAAGCATCAAAGTGTCATCAATATTAAGATTGAAATCCTAGAGTTTCCAACAGTTCTAAGCCTCCATTTCATTTTGGTCAATGCAGCAGTTATGAAAGCCATCATAAGGATTCTTTTTATAGGATATACAAACTAGTCACCAAGAGCAACAATCAGAATAGATGTACAGGTTAATTAGAGGCATAATGGCTTTCAGATCTAGGAAAGGATTTCAAGTTGCCTTGGTTTTCAGATCTAAGAAGACCATGTACTGGCATTTGATTTTAATGCAGCTAGGTTTATTTTGGTCAATGCAGGTATGAGTTGTTTATGGATGCCTTCAACCATATTTCTAGTAATATTGATAAGATATACAAACAACTCACCAAGAGCAACACACATCCACTTGGTGGCACGGCTTATTTAAATTTAGAAAATGAAGATGATCCATTTTTACATGGTATCAAGTACACTGCTATGCCCCCAACAAAGCGCTTTCGTGATATGGAACAATTATCTGGTGGAGAGAAAACTGTTGCGGCATTGGCGTTACTCTTTTCTATACACAGGTATGTCTTAAAAGAGTAGAATAGTTTTTACGTTTTACCTTTACACAAAGATGGTCACGCATGAAATATTCTGGGTGGAACTTGCAGCAGTTATGGAGATTACATGTTTTCAATTACTATGTAAATTTGGGTCGTGGACCATGGAATTTCTGGCACAATTCTAAATGCCATTGACCAGATATTTTAAGATTGATTTAATGAAATATGACATTAACCATTTGCTTCTTTTTCTAATATTCAACTTGAAAATTCCTTTCGGGACTGTTTCACCTGTTTGGAAGAGTAGGTTTTTTCGCCTTCCTTGCTCTCTAATTGCTAAACTCTGTTCAGCATTTGTACTTTACCCTTTACTCTTTTAATCTGTGCAAATTAGTTCCAGTAACTAATAGTTCTTCTCTTTCCTTTATGAATGGTTTCAGTTATAGGCCTTCACCATTTTTTATACTGGATGAAGTTGATGCTGCACTGGATAACTTAAACGTTGCTAAGGTTGCTGGATTCATCCGTTCGAAGTCTTGCGAAGGAGCCAGGAGTAACCAGGATGCTGATGGAGGCAGTGGTTTCCAGAGTATTGTAATATCTCTAAAAGATAGTTTCTATGACAAGGCTGAAGCTTTGGTTGGGGTTTACAGGGACTGCGAGTGGAGGTGAGCTTCACGCGATAATAGGAATATCCATAACTACTTGGGCAAATTTTCATGATTCATTTACATGGGTTTAGTAATGCGATAACTGTGCTTGTTTTATTGCAGCTGTTCAAAAACTCTTACATTTGACCTGACTAAATACCGGGAGTCGTGATACAGCTACTACAGGCTGCAGTTTGGATATGTAGATAGAGATCAGTTTGCTCGCATTCCTGAAATCACTGTATATATGATTACAAGATTTGTGGGGCTCAACAGTTAGATTCTTCTCTCTATTAGGCATGTAAAAATCAGCGTGGGTTATGTTTTATTTGGAGATAGGGTAAGACAAAGCAATCAGCTTCCGAGAATGTGCAGGATAATTTCGGGCATGTTTTATTTGGAGACAGGGCAAGACAAAGCAATCAGCTTCCCAGAATATGCAGGATAATTTCGGGCATCCTACTCGGTCTCTCCAGCATTCAGCTGTGCAGTATAAGTTGCATGAAGCTGTCTCAACCAAAGTTGGTGTTAATGTACTGCACTTTTACTTTTTATTTTTTTCTTAATTTAATTTGTTGGGTACCCCATAGTAGGTTGGGGACGTAGTTGACTCTTTGCAATATGCATCAAGAACAAATTGAAACTGAACCAATCATAAGTCATAACTTGTAACCTATTGCACCATTTGTGATTGTTTTCCTACATGTAGATGGTACTCTGCTCTTTTGTTGTTGGTAAAGTACAAGATCTCTCACCATTTCGCTGATAATTCACATAGGGATTTTTCGTCCTTGAGTGAAAATATATAGAATGTTTTAATTTATAGAATAAAAATTATAAACTTAAAACATTTTAGATAATTTTAATTTATTTTTTTTATAATTTCCTTACTTTTGTCCTCATCTCTCTCTCTCTCTCCTCTTTTTGTTCCTTTTTCTCATATTTTTCACCTCTTTTTAATTTTGAAGAAAAAACCTAAAAACAAAACCCAAAAACTTCCCTCAACTTTTTCACTTGTTATATTGTGCTGGTTAACCTAAAACCATAGGTCCATAACAGAGCCAACTTTTTTATACTTTTATATACCTTAATATAAGAGTGGGAGAAGCTCAAAACTAATTCTAGTTCTTCACAATGAAACGCCACTTATTCACCTAATCTTCCATCCCCACATAAGATTAGAGCCACTAATTCCATGCCAGCCAGATCAGATCAGTTGTTAACTGTTAAAGCACTTGTAATACTAATTTCTCTGGAAGAAAAGAATCAACAAGCCACTCTATGCCAACCTAAACCCACATCACACACACACACACAAAACCTAAATTTGGCGCCAGGCAACCAACGGTTCATCATCGTCCCACAAGCCTCTCTTCCAGCTTGAGGTTTAGAAAAACCGAATCAACAAAAACCTCGTCTTTGCTCTCTCTCTCTCTCTCCATCCATTGAATCTCAGCACCATCGATATAACTCAGCTCTCCGGAAGCTCTGGCTGCCCTAGATTATTCTGATTACCCTTGGAGGTAACAATGACGGAGAAAAATGAGAAGACCCACAACGAGAATGAGGATGATGATGAGGGAGGAGAGCACAGAGATCAAACACCCAATGAAAATGAAAAGACCCAGCAGCTGGAAGATGAAGAAAGCGACCCAGAAGATTTCGAATCCGCAGTTCAAGACCAGGAGGACGATGAAATCTCAGCTGCTGCTTCTTTGGAAATGGAGCAGAAGAAGAAGAAAGCCCTGCTGGAACTCCGTTGCAGGGTCGAAGATGCGATTCTCGGGAACTATCTTTTCGGGAAACCCAGCAAGAAACTTTCCAAAGAAGATAGCTCAAGGCAAAGTGACCAACTCAAGGAGATTACCCTCTGGGCTGTGCCTTTATTTCCCAGTAAAGGCCACCAGGGCACCGACATTGTGCTCCTCAAGTTCTTGAGGGCCAGAGATTTCAAGGTCCATGATGCGTTTGAGTTGCTCAGGAGGACGCTGAGATGGCGAAGGGAGTACAAAACCGATCACATTCTTGAAGAGGAATTGGAATTGGGGTCTAATCTTGAAAATGTGGTGTTCATTGGTAGCAAAGACAAAGAGGGTCACCCTTTGTGTTACACTGTTTATGGGCCTTTCAAGGACAAGGAGTTGTACAAGAAGACATTTGGGTCGGACCAGAAGCGCCAGGAGTACTTGAGGTGGAGGGTTCAGTTCATGGAGAAGGGCATCAAGAAGCTCAGCTTCAAGAATGGTGGGGTGGACTCCATTGTTCAGATTACAGATTTGAAGAACACACCAGGGCCTGAAATGAAGGAGCTTCGTTCTCTTAGCAACAAATCTCTGCTTTTGCTTCAGGACAATTATCCCGAGCTCATTAAAAAGATTGTAAGTAAGTAAGTAATTAATTTGTATGAGTGCATATAATGCTAATTCTTGACTAAATTTAATTTGCAGATTGTTATAAATGCACCAATTTGGTACTATGTGGTCCATGCGCTCAGGTCACGGTTACTTAGTCACACAACCAAAAAGAAGTTTGTCTTTGCCAGGCCCTCAAACGTTACAAAGACCCTTCTCAAGTGAGATTAATTAACACTAACTATATGGATTAAATTCATTCATTAGTATTTGAATTGGTAATTTCTTCTCCTCTGTCTCTCTAATGGGAACTTTTTCAAAAATTATAGGTTTATAGAACCAGAAGAACTCCCAGTTCAATATGGTGGTCTCAGAAGAGAGCAAGATGAGGACTTTACCCCAGAAGACAAAGCATCAGAGGCCATAGTCAGAGCAAACACAACTGGCTTAATTGAAATCCCAGTTGCTGAGGTACTTAAAAACAACAGTTAACTTTGATGCATGCATTTCTTGAGTTGAATGCTGTTTAATTAATAGATGGATTTTGGGGGTGTACATGTATAATTTATAGGATGGGTTGACAATGGTGTGGGACCTAACAGTGGTGGGATGGGACTTGTACTACAAGGAAGAGTTTGTTCCTGATGATGAAGGGTCTTACAAGATCCTCCTGCAAGACAAGAAGAGAATGCAGGGGCAGGGAGAGAGTGTTAGAAATTCCTTCTATATTAGTGAACCTGGGAAGATAGTGATGACCCTTGAGAATTGGACCTTCAAGAACAAAAGGGTTCTCTACAGGTCTAAAGCCAAACCTACAATCCCCATGTACATGCATCATCTTAAAGAAATAGCTAGATAGCTACTACCTCTCACTAATTATTCTCTGAAGCTTAATTATTTTGTGCTATTGATCCTTCTTCAAATTCTGAAGCTCTCCAATTAATGATGCCAGTACTGTGAGAGAGGTTTGATCCTTAATTCATTTATACAGAACATGCAGATTCTTTTATTTTAATTTGTACAATAATTCTCTAATATTCATTAAATGCTTCTGCCCTTTATTGGGCAATTAGAAATTTGGAAGTGCTTCAGAAAGTAATTTGCTACGTATAACATATTTACCCAACATTACTCTTAGAACCTTTATTCATTTATTTTTATTTTTTTTCTGATTGAACATTACTTATATACAAGTATGACCAACTGTTTATTCAAATATTATTAATGGCATAATGTTTTCAACTTTGATTAAATAGGATTTGAATGGTGAAAATAGCACCATATATTTATATATATATTATAATTAAATGTAATTAATGATCGAATCAAAATTTCTTTGGCAAAGAAACTTATACGGAGATGACTGCTGTGCTGGGCTTGGATAGATAAGGATTTTATTGGGCTTTTGGGTGCGCTTGATTTGTATTTGGTGTTGTTTAAATTATTTGGGCTTTGACACTGATTTTGTGGTGGGCTGCAGTCCCTATGCTTTCAATCTGCCTTTAACATGTCTCGCTGGGCTTTTGAAAGGAGGAATGCTAGACGTGGGGTTTGTAGTCGTAGTGAATTTCGAGTTCAAATTCTTCTTCCTATTCAGATAAAATAAAAATAAACAATTCTTCCGCCCATTTAATAATAAAAGAAAGTAAAGAATGTTAGATCAAAAAAGAAAAAAAATTGCTCAACTGCAACAATAATATTAGAGATATCAACTAATATTTCCATTTTTACCACCAATTGATGTGAACACGAAAATGAATATATAAAATGCAATCATATCGATCAATTGAGATTTATAAAATTAGAATAATATATAGTTGGTGTCTCTTGCACTATTTAAACTGCAAATATATAATAGTTGGTGTCTATCAATTGAGCTCATATAGTCATATGTCAATTGCAATTAATCTTCAACTTTGATTGATGGTACCTAAACTGAAAATAGATGCATCAATTATAGTTATATATAGGTCCTGTAAGTGTAAGGTGATTGCAGTGTGCCTCTTTCTCTTCCTCACAACCAATTAAAACAAAATACTCATTCTTTTTTTTTCATACAGAAATTTATTTGTTTGGTGTTTTTGATAAAAAGAAATTTGTTTGCTTGTTTGTTTATAATTGTGCGGCAATTTGCTGCTGGAAGTTTCAATGGACAACATCAGGAGGGAAATGGAAGAAAATAGGCTCACATGAGATGTTGGAGGAGGTGTGAATACCTTCAAATTTGGCTCACATGCTTTGTACACATAGGTGTTTTGGATGGAAATTAAATGTAACAGAAGTTACAAAATGAACTAAAGTGATACTTGTGCAATAGTTCATGCACTCAAAAATTTAAAAATAAAATTCATGAACTAAAGTGATACTCAGGGTATAATTTATGTGAACTATTACTATAATTAATTCAATATATATTTATGAAGGCATGAGCACCGGTATACATTAAATAGATTGATAATACTATTATGTTATGTCACATATAAAAAAAAAAAAAAAAAAATTCAAGTTTGGGAAGTAATCAATAATTTACTTTTCCAAAAGGACAATTTAGCATTGAATCCTTTCACTTTCCCCTATATTGGACCAGGTTCAAGCAGTGAAATACATTGCAGTTGCAGACGATAATGGCAAAAACACTGCATGCACATCTTTTGTATCTTCTCCGAAACCAAAAGCCACCTGCCCTAAAAGACAGAATGAGGTGTTCACATTTCAAGCTCCATAGCCATGCAAACAGAAAAATGGCCAAAGATTCCTTACACAATCTCATACTTGTCTCAGTGGCCAAAGCTTTTCCCTCCTATAAATACAACACCTTCTACTCGCCGCTTCACCTCAATCCAGTGAGTGAAGTAGTAGCTTTCATATCAAACAATGGCTAAGTGTTTAGCGCTCTCTCTCTCTCTTTGCTTACTTGTCCTCTTCAATGGTTGCTTAGCAGCTCGCCAGCAATCTCAGCAGCAGCAGAATGAGTGCCAGCTCAACAGGCTCCAAGCCCGCGAACCCGACAACCGCGTCGAGTCCGAAGCGGGTCGGATCGAGTCCTGGAACTACAACGAGGACGACTTCCAGTGTGCTGGAGTCGCCGCCGTTCGTGTCACCATCGAACAAAACGGCCTCCACTTGCCATCCTACACCAACGCTCCTCAACTCATCTACGTCGTCCAAGGTACTATTGTAATATTAATTAATATAAAAATAAAAACATGCAACCTCCAATTAATTAATATTCATTTTCATTTTAATTGCATGTGCAGGTAAGGGTGTTTTAGGAACTGTGTTCCCTGGGTGCCCTGAGACATTCGAAGAGCCTGAGCAATCTCAAGACCGTCGACAAAGACACCAACAACAGCAAGGCCGACGTCAGTTCGAAGAACTAGACCGCCACCAGAAGATCCGCCGCATCAGGGAGGGTGACCTCATCGCAATCCCTGCCGGAGTTGCCTACTGGTCTTACAACGAAGGCGACCAAGAGCTTGTTGCCGTTTCCCTTCTTGACACCAGCAACGACCAAAACCAGCTCGACAGTAACCCAAGAGTACGTAACAGATTAATCACTAATTAATTACTTACTTGTATAATAATTTTATATATAATATGTGCAGAGGTTCTATCTTGCCGGGAACCCACAAGACGAGTTTGAGCAACAACAGCAAGGGCGCCAAGGTTCAAGGCAGCAACACCAGCGCGAGCAGCAGAGAGACCAAGACCGTGAGCAAAGAGACCATGACCAAAGCCCGAGGGGCGAGCGTGGACAGCAGCAGAGAGACCAAGATCGCCAGCGCGAGCAAGATAGGAGACAAAGACAGCAACAAGGCAACTCAAACAACAACATCTTCTCTGGCTTCGACACCAACCTCCTCGCAGAGGCTCTCAATGTCGACAGCGAAACCGCAAAGCAGCTCCAAGGCCAGAACGACCAGAACAGGAACCAGATCGTGAGAGTGAAGGGACGCCTCGACTTCGTCCACCCACCCAGGTCACGTGACCCACAACAGGAGCAACAACAGCAGGAGAGGGAGCAGAGGGAGCGCGAGCAGAGAAGACATCAAGGAGGACGCCAGCAGGAGTCCCGGGGATCACGTGACAACGGCCTTGAGGAGACATTCTGCAACTTGAGGATCAAAGAAAACATTGGAGAAGCTTCAAGCGCTGACGTGTTCACTCCCCAAGCCGGTCGCATCAGCTTCCTCAACAGCAACAACTTGCCCATCCTAAGGTGGCTCGGCCTCAGCGCCGAGAGAGGTTTCTTCTACAACGTAAGTAATTAGCACAATGACTTAGATTTGATAATAAATGAGCTTAATTAAATAATTGATTATTATTTTGCATGCAGAATGCTATCTACAGCCCACACTGGAACCTGGTCGCACACGAAGTGTTCTACGTGATCAGAGGAAACGCGAGGGTCCAGGTGGTGAACCACCAAGGTGAAGCCATTTTGGACGACGATGTCCGCGAGGGACAGCTGTTCATTGTGCCACAGAACCACGCGGTGTTGCAAAAGGCCGGCAACCAGGGATTCGAGTACGTGGCCTTCAAGACGGAGGACAACGCCGTGATCAACACTCTGGCCGGCAGGACCTCCGTCTTGCGGGCACTTCCAGATGAAGTGATTGCCAACGCCTACCAGGTTGACCGGGAGCAGGCAAGGAGGCTCAAGTACAACAGGCAGGAGACCACTGCTTTGAGCGCATCACAGCAGAGATCAAGATCGGCTATTGCATAAGTCAATGCATGTAAAATGATCATTACGTAAAAACTGTAATGCGGCGGCACGTAGTGTTTTTTTGGTTAATGCTAGCTATGGTACCAAGTAAGCAAGGGTTGAGATCAATAATAAATAAATAAAAATGGTCTTATAAGGCTTTTTTGTAAGATGAGATCGAGTCGTGTAGCTACTGAAGGAATAATTACTACGTGTAATCTATCTTATGCTAGTAATTTAATGAAATATCCTTTCTAATTATGAATTAATTTTCTCTTCTTTAATTTTGCCTACAATGAAATTAATCTTTGATTTGGGATAAATGCTGGGAGCCATAAAGAAAAAACATATATAACTAATTGAAGAACTTACCTATCCCTTATACCACATGACATCTCATTGACTCTCTCTCTTTTCTCACTCTCTTTCTCTCATTTTATGTCTCTATCTCTCTCCCTTTAAAAGATGCTATATCATTATAACACGAGGATATATAAGATATATTGGAGCTTGGATTTCTTGCTTAATTTGCAGCTAACCTGGGCTGTGGAGACGTCCTAACTGCAGAGAATATATATAGGAGTTGCTCTATAAACTAAGAATTTGAAATTTGAAACTAAAGGTACAAATGGACTCGATCTTCTGCCGCTATCAATTTGATCTTGAATGTTGGGATTACTTGTCGATCATCCGCTCGACTCTCTTATTTTGGCATGCAGAGAGGTGTCAAACTCTGATTGCTCATGCGAATTGATTGATATATATATATATATATATATATAGAAATAAGAATTATGTCTATATAGCCTTGCCAGTTTCAGTCATTCATTCGAATTGGGATTAATCTCTACCTTAACAATCCGCCTTCTTGTAAACTTGCTATTCTTGATCATCTAGTTGGTGTTGCTAGAACTCGATCTGTTCTATTAATTAGTTTTACTTCTTCTTAATAATTAAAGATGCTAACAAATTAGAAAAATTTTAAACCCCCTAATTAATCACCTAAAAAATTTGCCTAAACCCCCACCCATCTAGAAACTCTTTCAAAATCCCCTATAACTTATAATCTTAAATTATCCTTCTGACGCGCGCTGACACATGCTAACACGTGCTGACATCAGTGTAACTGAATTTTGATGAAACTGTTTTTTTTTTTTTTTTTTGGAATTGAAGTTTTTGTTAAAAGTCAATATTTCGCTAAAAATTAAATCAAACACTGAAATTGAATTTCAAGAAATTGAATTTCAAGAATTCAGTTACACTGAAAACTGAATTTCAAGAATTCAATTACACTGAAACTGAATTTCAGAAATTCAGTTACAATGAATTGCATAATTCAGTTATGAATTCACTTATTGAAACTGAATTAAGTGATGAAACAATTACACCTTGATTAAAATGCAATTATACCTTAATTAAAAAACAATTACACCTTCACTAAAATGCAATTACACCTTAATTAAAAAAAAATTACAACTAGACAACGTCATCCGATCACCTCACGCGCGACAAGTACACGACAGTCGCCACTGCCTCGATCTGTTTCTACCTGCAAATTTGATTCATCATATTTCAGAACCATAATTTCATTCAAAATTCATTTAAAACTCATGTTTCACGAACTGAAACTGTTTAATCAATAAATGTAGGCTTAAAGTTCCCTACCCATGCAAGAAACTGAATTTTCATGCACTAAAGAATGAATAAAATAAGGTTTTAATCGCCATCACTCGTGGTGGAGCAGCCGCAGTGGTCGTGAGGTTTGATTAGGGTTTTCTTGTTTCTTCAACAATTAGACCAATCCAAATACATATAATTGAAGAGCACAACGAAGTGAAGAAGATAGGTACCTGACTCGTCGGAAATGGCTGCCGAAAAAGGCAGATCGCTGGTGGAGAAGCCGCGACCTTTGTGGCTTCGATCTGCCGTCGTGGCTGATCGGATGGAGAATCCGAGCACACCATCATGCTCAGGACGTCGAGAGGAAGAAGGCTTGGGTGGTTTGGCATTCCAACTCCGCCGAAAAAGGCAGATCGCCGACGGAGAAGCCGCGACCTTTGTAGCTTCGATCTGCCGCTGTGGCTGATCGAATGGAGAATCTGAGCACACCATTGTGCTCAGGACGTCGAGAGGAAGAAGGCTTGGGTGGTTTGGCATTCCAACTCCGCCGAAAAAGGCAGATCGCCGACGGAGAAGCCGCGACCTTTGTGGCTTCGATCTGCCGCTGTGGCTGATCGAATGGAGAATCCGAGCACACCATCGTGCTCAGGACGTTGAGAGGAAGAAGGCTTGGGTGGTTTGGCATTCCAACTCCGCCCAAAAAAGCAGATCACCAGCGAGCACCACCGATCGGAGTCGCGGCGATCTGGGTTGTTTGGTCATGATTCGGGGCGAGTAATGACAGAGGGAGGAAGAGGAGAGAGAGAGAGAGAGAGATAAAGTTGATGGTGGTGGTCTCGCTGGCAACCGTCGCCGGACAACGCCACACGCACCGAAGAAAGATGATGCAGGAATGTGAGAGAGAGAGAGAGAGAGAGAGAGAGAGAGAGAGAGAGAGAGAGAGAGAGTGAGAATGAGAGAGTATATTGGAAATTAATTTTGAATAACCTAGGGTTATAATATGAATATTAAAAAAAAGTCAAATTTAGCTGAGTGTTAGTTGACTAGGGTTTTGGAAGAGTTCACGTAGGTTATTTGGGGTTTTGAATTAATTATATTAAAGGAGAAGGTTTTGAAATAATTAAGTTCTAAATAGAGGGTTATGAATAGTTTACACTTAGAAAAAAAGTTTAATTCATAGGTTAGAAACTTAGAATGTAAAGATTTCAGGCCAAAAGTTCCATATTATTTTGACTTAATTAAAAGGATGTAATAAGAATGATGAATTAAAAAATATATTATGACCAAAAAACATCAGAAAGTATATTTCAGAGTTCTTAATAATTTTTCACCATGCGTATATTCAGGGAAACATGGTAAGGATTATTGGTAGTAAATTTAATTTTACGTTACCCATTAATTAAACGCCTTTCAGCAGATCATCGGATTCCTTCACTTTGCTCTGTATCTGGACCAGGTTCAAAGGCTGTAACGTTTACTTCAGCTGCAGCCAATAATGGTTGCCACCTGCCCTAAAAGACAGTGAGGTGTAAGCATTTCAATCTCCATAGCCATGCAAACCGAAGAATGGCTACAGATTCCTTACACACAATTTGATACGTGTCTCAATGTTTAAAGCTTTTCCCTCCTATAAATACAACACGTACCTTCTACTCGCCGCATCACATCAACTAGTGAAGTAGTAGCTTTTATATCAAACAATATGGCTAAGTGTTTAGCGCTCTCTATTTCTCTTTGCGTACTTGTCCTCTTCCATGGCTGCTTAGCAAATCGGCAGCAATCTCAGCAGCAGCAGCAGAATGAGTGCCAGCTCAACAGGCTCCAAGCCCGCGAACCCGACAACCGCATTGAGTCCGAAGCAGGTCAGATCGAGTCCTGGAACTACAACGACGACGACTTCCAGTGTGCTGGTGTCGCCGCCGTTCGAGTCACCATTGAACAAAACGGCCTCCACTTGCCTTCTTACTCTAACGCTCCTCAGCTCATTTACATTGTAAAAGGTATATTTAATAACATAAGAATTAATATTGAAAACAACCTCCAATTGAATAATCCTAATTATTTTTAATTAAATTGCACTTGCAGGTAGGGGTATTCTAGGGACTGTATTCCCTGGATGTCCTGAGACATTCGAAGAATCTCAGCAATCTGAGGACCAAGACCGTCGACAGGAACAACAACAAGAAGGCCGACAGCAATTCGAGGAACTAGACCGCCACCAGAAGATCCGCCGCATTAGGGAGGGTGACCTCATCGCAATCCCTGCCGGAGTTGCCTACTGGTCTTACAACGAAGGCGACCAAGAGCTTGTTGCCGTTTCCCTTCTTGACACCAGCAACGACCAAAACCAGCTCGACAGTAACCCAAGAGTACGTAACAGATTAATCACTAATTAATTAATTACTTACTTACTTGTATAATAATTTGTACATGTAATATGTGCAGAGGTTCTATCTTGCCGGGAACCCACAAGACGAGTTTGAGCAACAACAGCAAGGGCGCCAAGGTTCAAGGCAGCAACACAAGCGCGAGCAGCAGAGAGACCAAGACCGTGAGCAAAGAGACCATGACCAAAGCCCGAGGGGCGAGCGTGGACAGCAGCAGAGAGAACAAGATCGCCAACGCGAGCAAGATAGGAGACAAAGACAGCAACAAGGCAAGTCAAACAACAACATCTTCGCTGGCTTCGACACCAAACTCCTCGCAGAGGCTCTTAATGTCGACAGCGAAACCGCAAAGCAGATCCAGGGCCAGAACGACCAGAACAGGAACCAAATCGTGAGAGTGAAGGGACGCCTCGACTTCGTCCACCCTCCCAGGTCACGTGACCCACAACAGGAGCAACAACAGCAGGAGAGAGAGCAGAGGGAGCGCGAGCAGAGAAGACATCAAGGAGGACGCCAGCAGGAGTCCCGGGGATCACGTGACAACGGCCTTGAGGAGACATTCTGCAACTTGAGGATCAAAGAAAACATTGGAAAAGCTTCAAGCGCTGACGTGTTCACTCCCCAAGCCGGTCGCATCAACTTCGTCAACAGCAACAACTTGCCCATCCTTAGGTGGCTCGGCCTCAGCGCCGAGAGAGGTTTCTTCTACAACGTGAGTAATTAGCACAATGACTTAGATTTGATAATAAATGAGCTTAATTAAATAATTGATTATTATTTTGCATGCAGAATGCTATCTACAGCCCACACTGGAACCTGCTTGCACACGAAGTGTTCTACGTGATCAGAGGAAGTGCGAGGGTCCAGGTGGTGAACCACGAAGGTGAGGCCATCTTGGACGACGAGGTCCGCGAGGGACAGCTGTACATTGTGCCACACAACCATGCTGTGTTGCACAAAGCCGGCAACCAGGGATTCGAGTACGTGGCCTTCAAGACTGAGGACAAAGCCGTGATCAACACTCTGGCCGGCAGGACCTCCGTCTTGCGGGCACTTCCCGATGAAGTGATTGCCAACGCCTACCAGGTTGATCGGGAGCAGGCAAGGAGGCTCAAGTACAACAGGCAGGAGACCACTGCTTTGAGCGCATCACAGCAGAGTTCTTCCTCACCTCGTGACAGGTCAAGATGGGCTATCGCATAAATGAATCATGCATAATGCGGCACGTAGTCTTTTTGGTTTTGTTTTGGTTAATGCTAGTTATGGTACTAAGTAAGCAAGGGATGAGATAAATAAATAAATAAATAAAATGGTCTTATATGACTTTTTGTATGACTTTTTGTAAAAGGAGATCTAGTTGTGTAGCTACTGATAGAGGGAATAACACTACTACATGTAATCTTTATCTTATGCAAGTAATAATTTTCCCTTTTACTAACTTTATGAATTTTCACTTCTTTTTACCTTAATACAGTGAAATTCATCTTTAGTATCATACTAAACAGCAAAGAACGGGCAAAATTTAGAATTGGTCCCTTTTTTACATCAAATCTAAATTATGTACACTGATTCTTACATTAAATATAAAAGAATTTCAATAGAATTTTCTCTCAATTTATGAAAATTAATAATTGACAAAAAAAAAAAAACAAAATTACAGTTAATATAAAAAATCTAAGATGATATTGAAAGAATTGAGTAAGATTTGAGAACTAGAGCAATCATACATTTTAGATTTCTTTTTTAACATATATTTGAGCCCTAATTTCATTCAAACCCTAATTTGAGATATTACATTTTTGAGTTAAGAGAAGATTAAACAGAGAAGAGTAAGACATAAGAGAGGAAATCAAAATAGAGAGAGAGAGAATGCGTGCATAAATGAAGGTCTGAAAACGAACATTACTACATTCTAGTTTTTTAATATTAAACATTAAAATTGTTAGTATTAATGGGTGAGAGAGAAAGATAGAATGCGTGCATAAATGAAGGTCTGAAAAGGAACATTACTACATTCTAGTTTTCTAATATTAAACATTAAAATTGTTAGTATTAAGGTCTGAATAACAACGTTTTTTTTTGTTTAAAATGTGTAAAACAACGACTCATTTTCCCCTTCTCAATTTTGTAGGATTATTTTATTTTATATATAAATTTGGAGCCCTTTAAAAATGGGCCCTGGGCCGTCGCATGGGCCACAGATGTGCAATATATATAGAGCTGTTATTTGCACACCTTTTTTTCTTTTCTTTTTGCATACATTTTTCTCTTACACACCTCCTACCATCTTCTAAAAATTAAAATTTCTCTTTTACACACCCCTCCCATTACCAAAATATCCCAACCTCATTAATCTCACCAAAATTTCTCACTACACACCCACCTAATCCAAACACTACACACCCCACTCCAAATGTGAATTTTTAAATTAAAAAAAAAAACAAAGAACAAAAAAAAAAAAAAGAGAAATGTTGAAACCAGCCCAGCCCCTCCCTCAGCCTCTGCCATCGCAGCCCCTCCCCCTCCCTCACCCACCCCGACAACCACCCTCCCATCCCCTCCCTCACCGACCATCTCACTCCCACTCTCCTTCCCTCACCCGATCACCTCTATCTCTCTCTCTCTCCTCCCCGCAGCACCGACCCTCGTATTTCTCTCTCCTCCTTGCAGCACCTCCTTCTCCCCTGCAACACCAACTTAAAAAAAATAAAATAAAAATTGCAGGTTCGGCAGACCAGTGCCGAACCTGGCTGTTTCGTTCGGCATGTACCCACTGAACGAACCAGGTTTGTTCGGCGGTTACCTGTCGAACGAAACCGACGGGTTCGGCACTGGTCTGCCAAACCACCTGCCAACCTTTTTTTTTTTTTTTTGCTATTTGTTTGGGCGAGAAGAGAGAGAGAGAAGAATGTGGTAGTGGTGGTGGCTGTTTTGGCTTAGGTAGGGGGAAGAAGAAGGTGGTGGTGGTGGGTGTTTTGGTGGTGCAGGGGCTGGGGGGGTCGGTGCAGGGGCTGAGGGGCTAGGTGGGTTGGGTGGAGGGGCTGGCTAGGGGAGGGTTGAAGAAGAAGAAGAAAAAAAAACAGGGGAAGGGGGGTGTGAACGAGAGAAAAAAGAGAAGGGGCTGGGCTGAGGGAGGGAAAACTTGAAAGAGAAGGGGCTGTATAGTCTTTTTTTTTTTTTTTTTTTAATAAGGGTGTGCAAAAAGAAAAAAGATGGTGTGCAAATAGCAGCCCTCTATATATATTAATAGAGGCAAGGGAGCAACCAATTGCACGCTAATGTAGCCAGTAGCCTAAATATATCCAAATTCAGAAGCTAGGTAGCTAGCAGACCATCAGCCACCAATCACCATGTTCAATCGACGATAAACTTGATATATGGTGGTGGCAATGTTGATCAAACTATAATAGTAAGGGTGCATGGAAGCAAGGTTAACCACTCATATGAGAATTATGCATGAGACCATGCATTGAAAAAGAGTCCATAATTCAGTTTGAAGAACCTAGCAGCAAAATCTCTAACATGGAATATTAGGTTCGTTCCCAGTGGTCTGTCTAATTATTTGATTCAAAATTTGTGTCTTTTTAATTATAATTCTAGTCTTTGACAGTTTTTAACATCAACAAACTAATCATGACATGTTAGAATTTGTATTGTTTTTTACTAAAACACTTCCTTTCCCTTTACTAAACTAACCTTTGTTGCTATTACTATATATGAGGTTTTTTGGACAAATTTTTAGGAATTGATTTAGATGGAGTTGATTTATTCATTAACTGATTTATTGTTCTTTTAATTATTCCGGAATTAATTAAGCACAAGTTGTTGTCGATCAAGGTGATAAACAAGTATACATTTACAAATTAGAATTTAACTCATGCTTGTCTGTTTGAAAGCAAACAAGGTTCACAAATTACAAAGAAGCAAGTGATAAATAAGAATTCACATAACCATAATGCAATGAAAGCATGGACCAAAGAAAGAAATGCTTTATTTTGAATAATGAAAGAGTCACACTCTTAATCACCATATATGCTCGATCAAGGTCAAATGCTCTAATCTGAAAAGCCATATCGATCAATGTATCCCATAAACAAGTTGTCATGCTCAACATCAACAATTCAGACTGAAGAGAGCTGACCGATATATAGATCACTTAAATTAATGTCATTCGATAATGGACGAATTAATCGATTTCCAGAGGGAGGTTTATGGTCTCGATGAGGACGCGTCTACATAATTTTATTAGTAAATTATTAAAACAAGTCAATAAATTTAATACAAGTCCATAATTTTATTAATTAGTAAATTATTAAAACTATTTAGGAAGATTCAAAAGTACGTATGTACGTATTTTGTTTTTTTAATATATAAGAACGAAAATGCATTGATATATGGAGGTGCATTCATGTTTTTATCATAACAGTACGTACCGATCGATCTGCTACAAAAGTTTTATTCTCTATTATCTTTCAGGTTTTTAATATATTTTTTTGGTTGTTAGGACTTAATTGATTTTGTTTAGGTAAAATTTAGTATACTATGAGTTTAATATTTAGAATTTAAAATTTCTTATAAAATATATATAAGTCACTGCACTATATATCAATCGATTGGTGTAAAGCTCCGATCGATTGTCACATTTTCTGGCCTTAAACGTTAAAATTAAACCTGTGTGTACTCTCGTTTATCAGTAGTTTAAGTGTAGATTAGAGGTGAATTAGTCGAAAAGCCTTCACCAATTAAGACAACGCCACTAGCTAGAAAGATCGATCTTGAACGCAAACAAAAAAAAAAAAACGTACAGTACAAATGAATTAAGCGGCTAGCTTTGAGATCATCATCGGATGCCTTCACTTTGCCCTGTATCTGGACCAGGTTCAAAGGCAGTAAAATTTACTTCACTTGCAGACAAGAATGGTTGAAGCTATTAGCCACCTGCCCTAAAAGACAGAATGAGGTGTAAGCATTTCAAGCTTCATAACCATGCAAAATAGAAAAATGGCGACAGATTCCTTACACACAATTTGATACGTGTCTCAATGGCCAAAGCTTTTCCCTCCTATAAATACCAACGCCTTCGACTCACCACTTCACATCAACCCAGTTAAGTAGTAGCTTTCATATCGATCTCCAAATGGCTAAGTCCTTAGCGCTCTGTTTTTCACTTTGCTTACTTGTCCTCTTCAATGGCTGCCTAGCATCTCGCCAGCAATCTCAGCAGCAGCAGCAGAATGAGTGCCAGCTCAACAGGCTCCAAGCCCGCGAACCAGACAACCGCATTGAGTCCGAAGCCGGTCAGATCGAGTCCTGGAACTACAACGACGACGACTTCCAGTGCGCTGGCGTCGCCGCCGTTCGAGTCACCATCGAACAAAACGGCCTCCACTTGCCTTCCTACTCCAACGCTCCTCAGCTCATTTACATCGTCAAAGGTATTACGTTCTCTCTAACAATATCGTTATAATTAAAAATAATAACATCCTCCAATCAAATAATATTAATTCTTACTAATTAAATTGCGCATCCAGGTAGGGGTGTTCTTGGGACTGTATTCCCTGGATGTCCTGAGACATTCGAAGAACCTCAGCAATCTCAAGACCGTCGACAGGGACAACAGGACCAAGACCGTCAACAAAGACAACAGGAGCATGACCGTCGTCAAAGAGAACAAGGACAAGACCGTCAACAGGGAGAACAAGAACAAGACCGTCAGCAGCGACAACAAGAACAAGACCGTCAACAGAGACAACAACAACATGGTCGACGCCAGGGACAGCAACAACAACAAGGCCGACAGCAATTCGAGGAACTAGACCGCCACCAGAAGATCCGACGCATCAGGGAGGGTGACCTCATCGCAATCCCTGCCGGAGTTGCCTACTGGTCTTACAACGAAGGCGACCAAGAGCTTGTTGCCGTTTCCCTTCTTGACACCAGCAACGACCAAAACCAGCTCGACAGTAACCCAAGAGTACGTAACAGATTAATCACTAATTAATTAATTAATTACTTACTTGTGTAATAATTTTATATATAATATGTGCAGAGGTTCTATCTTGCTGGAAACCCACAAGATGAGTTTGAGCAACAACAGCAAGGGCGCCAAGGTTCAAAGCAGCAACACCAGCGCGAGCAGCAGAGAGAACAAGACCGTGACCAAGGCCAGAGGGGCGAGCGTGGACAGCAGCAGAGAGACCAAGATCGCCAACGCGAGCAAGATAGGAGACAAAGACAGCAACAAGGCAACTCAAACAACAACATCTTCGCTGGCTTCGACACCAACCTCCTCGCAGAGGCTCTCAATGTCGACAGCGAAACCGCAAAGCAGCTCCAGGGCCAGAACGACCAGAACAGGAACCAGATCGTGAGAGTGAAGGGACGCCTCGACTTCGTCCACCCTCCCAGGTCACGTGACCCACAACAGGAGCAACAGCAGCAGGAGAGGGAGCAGAGGGAGCGCGAGCAGAGAAGACAGCAAGGAGGACGCCAGCAGGAGTCCCGGGGATCACGTGACAACGGCCTTGAGGAGACATTCTGCAACTTGAGGATCAAAGAAAACATTGGAAAAGCTTCAAGCGCTGACGTGTTCACTCCCCAAGCCGGTCGCATCAACTTCGTCAACAGCAACAACTTGCCCATCCTTAGGTGGCTCGGCCTCAGCGCCGAGAGAGGTTTCTTCTACAACGTGAGTAATTAGCACAATGACTTAGATTTGATAATAAATGAGCTTAATTAAATAATTGATTATTATTTTGCATGCAGAATGCTATCTACAGCCCACACTGGAACCTGCTTGCACACGAAGTGTTCTACGTGATCAGAGGAAGTGCGAGGGTCCAGGTGGTGAACCACGAAGGTGAGGCCATCTTGGACGACGAGGTCCGCGAGGGACAGCTGTACATTGTGCCACACAACCATGCTGTGTTGCACAAAGCCGGCAACCAGGGATTCGAGTACGTGGCCTTCAAGACTGAGGACAAAGCCGTGATCAACACTATGGCCGGCAGGACCTCCGTCTTGCGGGCACTTCCCGATGAAGTGATTGCCAACGCCTACCAGGTTGATCGGGAGCAGGCAAGGAGGCTCAAGTACAACAGGCAGGAGACCACTGCTTTGAGCGCATCACAGCAGAGTTCTTCCTCTCCTCGTGATAGATCAAGATGGGCTATTGCATAAATGCATGTAATGTAATGTACGGACGTACATAATAATGTAATGCGGCGGCAGTAATACGTGTACGTTTTTGGTTAATGCATGGTACTAATAAGGAAGGGTTGAGAATAAATAGGTAAAAATGGCCTTATATGGCTTTCTTTGTAAGAGGAGATCGATCTAGTAATCAATGTAGCTAGTACTTAATTAAATAACTACTGCGTCTAATCTTATGCTTCTAATCTTTTTAATGAATTTTCTCTTCCTTTTGCCTAAAACAAAATAAATTAATTAATTTTCTCTTTAAGTTTGGTTATAACACCAATAAGCTAGGAATTGCTTCTTATGGTTGCTAATTAAAATTACCTCATAAACCCCATGCAATTTTATATATATCGAATTACATAAATGGATAAGAGTCCTGTGTGAGGAGGTACGTACCTCGCGCGATCTCTTGGAAATTAACAGTATATATAGGTCCATGGTTTTCATTGCATCATAGTTTATGGCCTTTGTTTTTAATGACATATATTCTCTTGTTGTATGGCTAATAACTGGACTAGGTTTTTTTAAGTTTCAAGTTCTCTTTCATGTAAACCCATCTATGGAACTCAATTCCGTCCGTACGTAAGAGGTGTTAAGGGTATTCCATAAAATATGACAGCCCTAGCATTACTCATTTTTTAACAAGAGAATATTGTGTGTATTACATTACTATCAAATTGCTTAATTTGTTAAGGGTATTTTGGTGTGCTGTCCAAAAAGATGAAGGTAAATTATAATTTGGTAATGAACTTTACTTTTCCAAATGGCAATTTAGATATTTGAAATTTGAATCCTTTAATTTCATTTTATAGTTTGCAGACAATATAATGGCAACCATGCACCTTATTGTCAGAACTGGGTGAATTCCTAAAAACTCCCCAACACAAAGTTCACTAGAAACATCGATCTTAATTGAACTCAAACAAAACAAAACAAAACACCAGCACTGCACGTACGTCTTTGTTTGTATGTTCTCTGAAGCCAAGAGCCACCTGCCCTAAAAGACACATTGAGGTGTAACAATTTAAAGCTGCATAAGCCATGCAAACAGAAAAATGGCTAAAGATTCCTTACACTACCTTTCACACGTGTCCCTCCTGGCCTCCTTCACTTCCTTCTACCTCCTATATATAAACACAAACGCCTTCTTTTCACTACTTCAAGCGAACCCAAAAAGCACTATGGCCAAGTCTTTAGCGCTCTGCCTTTCACTTTGCTTGCTTGTACTCTTCCACGGCTGCTTAGCAGCTCGCCTAGAATCTCAGTATAGCCAGCAAAATGAGTGCCAACTGGACAGGCTCCAAGCCCGTGAACCCGAAAACCGCATTGAGTCGGAAGCGGGTCAGATCGAGGCGTGGGACTACAGCTAGGACGATTTCCAGTGCGCTGGCCTTCACTTGCCTTCATACACTCACTCTCCTCAACTCATGTACATCGTCCACGATATAATTAAAAATTATGAAAATTTATTGTAAGATGAAATCTAGTCGATAGACTAGCTTCTACCAAGTGATTAATTATAACTACTACTAGGTATGAGTAATCTTTGTTAAAATTAGAACATTTAATCCAAAACTAATTGTCAATGAGTGGAGAGATTCAAGATTTATAAGCACATATGTTAACCTCTAGATTTTCGATGTGGGATATTGCTCCACATTACTCTCAGCACGCCCTGCACGTGTGACGAGATTTTTGAGCCTTACACGTGAACAAATTGTATTGGGTGACGTGGGAGCACGTATGGCCGTTGGGCCTTACACATGGATAACCAAGCTCTTATACCATGATAGAATTTGAGCATCCAACCCAAAATCAATTGGCAATGGGTGGAGAGGCCCAAAACTTATAAGCACATATGCTAAACTCGAGTTTTGCGATGTGGGACATTACTCCACATTATTCTCAACAATCTTATGCATGTAATTCATAAAATTAGAGCATCCAACCCAAAACCAATTGGCAATGGGTGGAGAGGCTCATGACTTATAAGCACATATACTAAGCTCTAGTATTCCGATGTGGGACATTGCTTCACATTACTCTCAACACGCCCCTGCACGTGTGGCGAGATTTTTGAGCCTTACACGTGAACAAATTGTATTGGGTGACGTGGGAGCACGTGTGGCCGTTTGGCCTTACACGCGGATAACCAAGCTCTGATATATATCATGATAGAATTAGAGCATCCAACCCAAAACCAATTGGCAATGGATGGAGAGGCCCATGACTTATAAGCACATATACTAAGCTCTAGTTTAAGGTTTAGGGTTTAGGGACATTACTCCACATTACTCTCAACAGTAATATCCTTCTAATGAAATTTTCTCTTCTTTTTCCTTAAATATATGTAGCTACTGATCTAAACATATGACACATACTTAGTCATGAATTTAATGCCCACTATGTTAAAGCTTTAGGGATAGAGGCTACACACACTAGAGTCAAACGTTTGTGTAATTTCGGAATAAATTTATAATATAAATCGAGCTGAAAATAATTTGAAAGTAGAAAAAAAACCATTGAAAATTAAGCCCTAGCTTTCAGTCAGGATTCGAATGATTACTTATGGAGATCGATTTGAAGTTTTGGACCTTTTGGATTTAACAGGTTTTGTCTCCTCATATGGAATTTAATTTTACTCTTTCTACGGATGCCTAATGAGTATTTAATTTAATCACGATCAGAGCAAAGCAATCATCATCAGGCAATTTCATGTTTACCTTGAAAAAAAATGTACCAAAAAAAACCTTAAACATTTAAATCGATCCCTTTTATCAAATAAAGATATATAAAACGAAATGCAGTACTTGTTCAACCCATTATTTATTTGAGTTGAAGATTTGTTGATACATCTAGAAAAGAGATCGTTTTAGGTAACCGAAACACACTTCCTCTCTTTATCAATCGGATCCATCCTAAAAAAAATTAATATAAAATGTGTACATGTGTATATGTTTGTATAGTGTACATATATGTATAGGGGGACTGAAACATATAGAATGTGTTTCATTGAAAATTTATTAGATGGATTCGATTCTTACATGCATAAATCTACAGGTAGGTAATAGTACTAGTAGTAGTACTATTTATTTACTTACTAGCTAGAAAGCTCTTCCTCTTACATTTAATACAGCCAACCCTTATATATAAGGTCGTTTTTTATTCTTTACCCTCACTAGTTACTAACACTACGTGCCGCGCATTACATTTTACGTACGTTACATATCTCATATCACATGCATGCATGCTTATGCCATTATTTCCCTCCTCCGTGAAGAACTTGCGCTCAACACAGCACTCTCCTGCCTGTTGTACTTGAGCCTCTGAGCCTGCTCTCGAGAAATCTGGAACGCGTTGGTCAGCACTTCATCCGGCAGTGCCCGCAAGGCCGAGGTCTGGCCCGCTAGAGTGTTAATGGGCGCATTGTCCTCGGTTCTGAAGTTAATGAACTCGTAACCCTCATTGCTAGCCTGCTGCAACACTGCGTGGTTCTGGGGCACAATGAACAGCTGGCCCTCCCTCACCTCGTCGTCCAAGATGGCCTCGCCGTTCTGGTTCACCACCTGGACCCTCGCGTTACCCCTTATCACGTAGTACACTTGGTGGGCCCTGAGGTTCCAGTGTGGGCTGTAAATAGCATTCTACATAAAGAGATGATACACGAGATGATCAGTTGAAAAGTTTTAATATAAGAATCATTTTTACTCTCCATTTTCACTCACGTTGTAGAGGAAGCCCCGCTCAGCGCTGAGCCCGATCCACCTGAGCAGCGGGAGGTTCTCGCTGTTCAGGGTGCTGATGCGACCGCCCTGGGGAGTGAAAACGTCGGCGCGTGAAGGGTCGCCGATGTTCTCTCGGATCCTCTGTCTGCACCCTCTGACCTCGACACTGTTGTACTGCTCTTGCTCTCTCTCCTCTTCCTGTCGCTCCTGTTGTCGCTGCTCACGTTCGCGCTCCTCCCGGCTGCCGTGCCTGTCGCTGAGTGGGCTGAGGAAGTCGAGTCTTCCCCTGACTCTCACAATCTCGTTCCTGTCGTCGTCGTTCTGGCCCTGGAGCTGCCTCGCGGTCTGTTCGTCCACGTTGAGAGCCTCAGCGAGTAGGTTTGTGTCGAAGCCGGAGAAAATGTTGTTGTTGTTGTTCGAGCTCTGGCGCCCCTGATGCTGCTTCTTCCCCCTTCTTTGCTCTCGCTGTCTCTGCCCTCTATCTTGTTCGTCCTCACGCTGTCTCTGGCTCTCATGCTGGCCTTGCCGGTCACTCTGGTGGCGTTGACCTTGTTGTTGCTGGTCAAACTCACTTTGTGGGTTACCAGCCAGATAAAATCTCTGTAACACGTACATAATTAATCAACGAAATAATTATTAGTTCATTTGTTGGCTACTAATTCTTTTGTTAATGACTTAATTACCCTTGGGTTTTGGTCGAGCTGGTTCTGGTCGTTGCTGGTGTCGAGAAGAGCAACAGCAACAAGAGGCTGCTTGCCGTCGTTGTAGCTCCAGTAAGCTACTCCGGCGGGTAAGGCGATGACATCACCCTCTCGGACGTATCGGATCCTCTGGTGGCGGTCATGTTCCTCGAACCGGCTCTGGCCCTGTTGCTGACGTCCTTGTCGTCGAGATTGTTGGTATTGTTGTTGCTGCTGAGACTGTTGGTCAGATTCTTCGAAAGTCTCGGGACAGCCAGGGAACACCACTCCCAAAACACCCCTACCTGCACAAATGAATTAATAAATCCATGCATGCAATTTGATTCATTGCTTAAAGTGTGCGTATCATTGTATTAATTTGTACTACCTCTGACAACGTAAATGAGCTGAGGAGCGTTGGTGTAGGAAGGCAAGTGGAGGCCGTTGGGTTCGATGGTTCGTCTCACGGCGGCGACACCAGCGCACTGGAAGTCGTCCTGGTTGTAGTCCCAGGACTCGGTCAGGCCAGCTTCGGACTCAATAACGTTGTCGGGTTCACGGGCTTGGAGCCTGTTGAGCTGGCACTCATTTTGGCCCGACTGGGATTGCTGCTGACGAGCCAGACAGCCATTGAACAAGACTAGTAAGCAAAGCGAAATAGAGAGCGCTAGACACTTAGCCATTGCTGCTACTTAATTGGGTTGAGGTGAAGCGGCGAGTAGAAGGAGTTTGTATTTATAGGAGGAGAAGGCTTTGGGCATTGACTCATTGAGACACGTATGAATATTGTGTGTAAGGAATCTGCAGCCACTTTTCTTTGTGCATGGCTTTGGAGCTTCAAATGCTTACACCTCATTCTGTCTTTTAGGGCAGGTGGCTAATTAATGCCTTCAGAGAACGTACAAGTTCTTGAACGCTGTGGAAACCTGGTGGGTTTTTGGCATTATTGTCTGCAAGTGAAGTAAATTTTGCTGGGCTTGAACCTGGTACGAATAAAGGGCAAAGTGAAGGAATCGAATTCGAATATCCGATGATGGTCTGAAGCTGTTTGATTAATTGGTAAAGTAAAATTTAATTCATTACCAATATTCCATTATTCCTTCCATTAATAAGAACTCGTGGATAGTTCTTGATCCATCATCCATATTCCATATCTTTTTAACTCAAATAATATTTTATATTTGATAATATATACTGATGCATGCATATGTTACCATTATAATTAAATAATATTTGACTCCAGGTGACTGATTTATGGTTTTACAAGACAATCACTTATTTTCATCCTTTTCCATGTGAAACTCTAAATGCAATTATATTATACTTTCTTTATTTGGCGTCAAATCCTTATATTCTCAATTATGAACTGAACTTTGTTCTATTTGACTGATGTTTTGTTGTTCTTTGTACGTATTTGATTGGAAGAAAAAAATGAATTCAAAGAGGATCCATTTATGCATTATAAGTATCTTTATTAAATCATTATGCATTTATGCTCGAAAATTTTTCACCCTGTAAAAATAATTAAAATACATGGCAACGTGACCAAAAAAAAAAAAGAACAATTCTTTGGGCCAACTTGTATACAATGTAAGTCCAATTTGAATTTGGGCTGCGTTGAAGCCATTCATAAAGAACATGGATTGTGAGTTGGGCCAAGCCCAAGTTCTTCTTATGTTCATCTTCCCAATTTCTCATAGAGTTTGGCTCAGACATAAATATGAGATCCAAGGTTAGGCCTAACCAAACCATGAGTCTTTGATGCAACAATTAAATGTTGTGGTTATTGTGTCTTGTGCCCTTGTACCATAAATAAATAAAAACTAAACTACCCACAATAATGACATTGAACGACTTACATCTATTGTTGTACTTGTAGTCACAATGTTCCTTGAAGTGGAACATCCCATCTTCACCCTATCTATGTTGGATGATGTTGCCACTTTGAAGAAGCCAATTTGACATGTCCAATGATGCTGAGCTTTTTGTTGGTTGAGTTCAAATTCAATGAAAGCATCAAAGCATAAACAAGTTCCAGGCCCTCCAGCTGTGTTGCACATGAGCCTGTTTTTCCGAATAACAATATGGTACACGTTTGTATTCAAAACACAATGAAAACAGAAGGGTAAGTTAGTAAAAAACACTTGCTCCACGTTTGTATTCAAATCACAATGAAAACCGAAGGGTAAGATAGTAAAAAACACTTATATTGAGAAGAGGAGTAGAGGACCAGTTGCATTAAAAAACGGGACAGCAGTGGTGGTTGAGTGTCTACAAGACCAAGACCTAGTTTGAAAGCGAGTAGAGGTAAATATTCAGAGAATCTCAGATCCCAAACAGCAGAAAATGAAACAAATCTTAGTTCAGTAACTGAGCCAACAAGAAAATGGGGAGGCCTTCTCAACGGAGTCAACTCGTTCTCCTTCTTCTACTTGTTCTTGCCTGCTCTGTATCAACTACTACAGCTAAAACCCAGAGACCAGGGTTTCTCTTTACAAGAACTACAGGAAGATGCACTCCACAGTTGGGTTTCTCTCTCTCTGTCTTTCTTATTTTCTCTTTGTTGGGTTATGATTAGGTGGTGGTGACATGTATAACTTATGATGCACATTCCACAGGTATTGGGGGAGCAGGAGGGAGGCGTGGCCAAGGATGGTCCCACAGACATCAACGGTGTCGAAGGTGTTCGGGTCAAGAGCATATGAACGGTACAGATCTGATCTGACGCTGCTGGAAGCGACGGCCAGGAACGACGAGGAGAACGCGTTCCCTAGGCTGCTGAAGCAGGCGAGCGCAGCCCTGCTCAACTCGTACGCAAGGAAGGGGTTCCCTTACACGCCTTGGCAGGTCAAGACTTTGGTCATACAAGCTTTGGTGTCCGAGAAATCTGCAGCCCTTCAAGCCCAACACTTCTCTGTTGCCAATGAGGCTTGTCATTAGCAACTATTTGATGTGATATCATAACCCATATGTGTTTTCTTGCTTTTGCATTTTGTTTTTGTCACTATGGACCTAAATACTAATAGAATACTTCGTTCTAGCTTAAATTAATGGTGGCTTAAACTCTATATTTGGGTTCAATTTTGGCAATGGGGATATTGTGATGAGATTTATCTTGATGAAGTGTAAGTTCTTCAAATTTTAATCCAATCCATTTAGTCGATTTAGTTTTTTGTTGACTCTTAATGAGAGAGACCAACATAATAATCACATAATGTATGATGTGTGGAAGTTTTTGTTCCATTCTCTCAAGAATTCAATTGAACTTCTAAATGTTTGGTCATGAACTTTTTAGAGTCATTATGAGGGATTCAATGAAGTAACATTCCACCATCAAACTTTATGTGGCCCTACATGTAGAACATCAACCTACAAATGGATACGGAATAAATGGAGGATATTAAAACTAAAATTCCTTATAAATAAACAAAATTTATGTAAAGTAATTAATAAGGGAATTCCACCAAAAAAAAATACTTAGGCATTAACCGAAAAAGGACCATGAGTATTACAGAAGTATAGAGAAATCATTCTGTGTATCCGATAAATCGTCATGTGTTGTAATCAATCCAACGTATCATAATGTGAATGAATGTTATTACTAATATAGTATATTTTACTAATATAAATATATTGTTTAATAATACTCTTACAGATTAAATTAATTATACCAAATAACGGTGTATTTGATACACTCAATAATTTTTCGAAGTATAGATGGAGAAAAGAAGCTCATGAATCATGATATCAATGAGTTGGGCTGCTCATTAAATGGGCTTTAAAAAAAGAAAACAGTATTGGGCCTGTTTAGTATGGGCTCATTCAAGTTCAAAAAATCTGCTGAGAACAAAAGAAAAGAAAAAACTAAACAGAAACCCTAGAGTTCGGAAGCCTTGTTTGGTTTGGTTTGTGAAGTGTAACTTACACCTTCAGCTCCATTGTCTATTCGTCCTTTTCTTCCCTCCCAAGTATGGAAACTGGATACTAATACAGACACCAAAGCTTCCAACTTTTCCGAGAAAGATAAAAAAAAAAAAAAAACAGAACAAGAAAAACACCATTTTTTTCTTCTCTGTTTTTGAGAAAATTTAACTTTCCCCCAAATTTGATGGCTGGTAGAAAGCTAGTTCGCGATTTGTACCTTCACAGACAACCCCTCTTGCTTCAGCTGACGTCCCAACAACAGGTTCGTTCCTTTGAACATTAGTAATCGAAGATTGAAACTTTCCGGCATTTATTGGGTTAATTTAATATTTGTCCTTTTTTTGTTTTATTTTTTATTTTGGGGATGGGGGATTTGCTGAGATAGGTTTCCAGCACGAGGATTCGATTGCTTTCAGCAAATGGGTATTCTGGGAATCGTCGATTCAGTGTCTTCAATGAGTTTTCGAAGCAAGTGAAAGGCGAAGTTAACAAGTATCTCTCACTTCATTCACTCTATTCTACGTGTGTAAAATGTGTATGTATGCATGTACATAAGCTAATTCTTATATATTGGGCAGCCAAAGCTTAGGAACATATATGATATATATATATATCTATGTAAAATCTGCTATTTTAATTTGTTTTCCTTGTTTAACATTGATGTTGGGCTCGAATTTTTTTTCAAGGCTGTGTTACATGTAAAAATTTTGAAACTTTATATGTATAGTGTGCTTCTTGAACTGAAAAGGCAATTATAATTAGTCATTTGAGAGTGGAAGGTAACACAATCTTTTGGTTTGGTTGACCTCTGTTGGGTCATTGATGTGGTTTTTATGAGATAGAAGGCTTTGTGGAGCTGACTCTCAATTTACAGTGTGAGTAACTGTTAGTAATGGCTTGAGTCTCCACTTCCATTCTGAAGTAAAAATTAACAGTTTCTTCCTATTTTCCCATTTTGTTCAAAGCTCTGCAAAATTGTTTTTGTAATCGTTATAACATCTACTTTTTTAATTATTACAAGTTCTCATCAGAGATTTGGGGACATTATACTCGTCATTATTCCCCTGGTTGCAGGAATCCAGAATTTCAACAGTCAGTCAAGGAGCTGAAAGAAAAAGCGGAAGAGCTCAAAGGGGTGAAAGAAGAGCTGAAAGTTAGGTAATTATGTGATATAGCCACTTTCATGCCATAGAAATTTTTAGTCTTCTTATTTTATAGGCTGAGACATACCCTTGTATGTCAAGGCTGGCTGGGCACTTCCAGTGGAGGCTCTGAGATGGTGAAATGGCGAATGCAGAACGAAGCAGACAACTGAGCAGCTGTACAAGCAGGTGGATGGTGTTTGGACGGAGGCTGAAGCAGCAGCAAAGAAGGTCTGATTTCAAATACCTTCAATATAGGCAGTGCTTCAAATATGTAGAATTCTGGATTGTCTAATCATTTTTATTAGGGTTATATCTTGCTTAGGGCTCCTTCCTGGATGTGTATGTGCTTTTGTAATTCTTACAATGCCCTCAATTTCCTAGACAAACATTTTTTTTCCTGTTAGAGTTCAGATGTTTCTTTTATGAGACTAACCGGACAAACATGCTTGTATGGGAAATTGAGGGCATTGTAAGTATTACAAAAGCACAAACATATCCAAGAAGGAGGGTCAGATGTTTTTGCACTGTTGTGGCTCTTACTCCTATTGTTCTTATATGCACCAGTAACAACTGCCATTACTGCCACTTTGGCATTTGTTCATCATTTATTCTCATAGGAAACTTGCATATTTTCTAGTAAATATGATTCATTGATAATTATGTTTGCAGGTTTCTTCCAATGTAAAAGAGAAGATCTCAGCTGCCACAGAGGAGGTCTGCTTGGTGTTTTTTTCCTTACCTCTTACAAATGTTATGCTATGTGCTTCAATCTGCTGAAGTTTATTTTTTTGTCCAATTTAGGTCAAAGAATCTTTTGGAATTGGGAAAGAACAGGCTTCTGGTGCTTCAGCTGAGCATGTTGCTGATGCAGAAGATAAAACGAAGGCCTCAACATCTGGGGAAGACAAACAGCAGCAGTCAGGGTCCAGTGATACTGCAGAAACATTATTTGGCAAATTTAGGTCAAGTGTTTCTTCCTCAAATGTTTCCTCTGCCTTCCATAGACTTAAGGAAGCAAAGTTTATTGACTTGGCAAAAAAGGGATATGACATTGTAAAGGATGAGTTAAGTGATAATCCAACTAAGAGAAAGCACCTGGAGTATACTCCTCCTTCCACCCCACAAGGTGAAAGAAGTACAAGAACCGACATTGTTGTTACACCCACCAAACAATCTCGCTGGAGTAAAAAGTGGGAGGCTATCAGAATGAAGGTTAAATTTTCACGCTTGCATGAAATATTACAAAAATTTTCTATTTATTTGCCTTTTCCCTTAGTTGAAATAAATTTTGATTTTTGCTTTTGTTTTTGTTTTTACTCTCTTACCTAGTTGCAAGGTCATCCTATATTCAAGCGCGTCAGTGGGTTAAGTGAACCTGTTGTGACAAAAACCCAGGAGGTATGCTACAATTCAGATGTTGTTTCTTTTTTTCTCTAAAATCTAGTTTATACTTCATTTTGATGAACATATACATGTTACGATCCTGTCATGGTTGTGATCATTTATATTAATGTATTCTGAACAAGAAATATTACATTTTGTGCTCTTTCCAAGATAGATGTAGTGAGTATAACTGCATGAGAATGCCATGATATTGGGTTTCAGTTGTCCCTATGATCGACAACTTGTTTATGTATATTAGTATACTATCTCTCTTGATTTTGCTGTATTGCTCATCTTTGTTGAAATTGGCAGATTGCTGAGGACATGCGGGAACATTGGGAGACAAGCGATAGCCCAATTGTTCACAAAATTCAAGAGTATGCCTGCTAAGCATTGTTAACTTGTTATACGAGTTATATTTTTACCAAATATTTGAGTGCTGAGTTGACCATCCTTTGACAGTATCAATGAAACTATTTTTCAAGAAACAAATACTGCTGCATCAATCAAGGAGATCCGTCGCCGAGATCCGTATGATCATTTTGCCCATTGCTGCTTGTTGTCATATTTATCTTTATATTTTGATGACTTTATTAATTTCTTCTCTCCAATTTTAATGTTTTGGATGGATTAGATCTTTCTCTTTGCCAGAGTTTGTGGTAGAAGTTCAGGGTGCTGTCAAACCCGTGCTTAATGCTTACATGAAGGTTAGTACTGAGCAAGCTGAGCTTCCTTAGGAATGCCAGAATTGTGTTACCTACCCCCACTCTCTCTCTCTCTCTCATGTTTTTTTTTTCTTAGTTCATGGTTTGCTCTCAACATATCATCTCAGTGGTGGCCCATGTGAGTGTCACTAGAGTTTCTCTTCTTTATTGGAATAACAAGTGCTTTAAATTTACAGGGAGATATTGAAACACTGAAGAAGTATTGCAGCACTGAGGTGATTGAACGGTGTAAAGCCGAGCGTACGGCTTTACAAAGCCATGGTATCTTTATAGATAACAAGGTAATAAAGTTTGCTTCTTCTTATAATATATTAATGTTTCCATGCCAATTACATAGTTGAGTTCAATATTGAAGAAATGTTAATTAGAAATGCATGCTTATCTTCTTGTCTTTTAGTATTATATATAATTTTGATATTTGAGACTGAAGGCTAGACTTCATCAGAAATGAGAAGTGAGATTGGAGGTATAAAACTTTAGTTATGCATATGAATCCTTGCTGAAGCTAATATATTTTTATAATAGCTAATCAATGTTTGATTTGATGAAGAGACTAAGTTTCTTTGAAGTTTGGATCATTTTGATGTGGCAGCCACATCATTTTAAAATCACATGGCAATAATAATGCAAGCTCTTTTTCATGACTTTGAAAGTTGATTAAAGATTCCTAAATAGCAGCTTTTGTATGCTCTAGGGTCATTTACTGAAGTCGGTTGAGAAATCATTTGTAGCCTAATTTTTGTTTGTACACTGATATGGTAGAAATGAGTGAAGGAATCTTTTTCAGGGCATAAGCTTGTATTTGGCATGGATATATTATTGTGTTACAAATATATGATTTTTTGGGTTGCAGATTCTGCATATATCTGATGTGGAAGTAAGAGAGACCAAAATGATGGGAGACTCTCCCATAATCATTGTAGTGGTAGGCATTTCATATTTTCTTAAAACTTAATTGATATAACAGAAGCAAACGCTGATAGCAACTGCCCTTCTCCATGAACATTTTACAGTTCCAAACGCAGCAAGTCTATTGTGTACGTGATAAAACTGGTTCCATAACAGAAGGCGGCAAGGTAAATGTTAATACATATATATTTAAATGTGTTGTTTTCCCCACTTGAGCATATTCACTTGCTCATGAAGAGCTGTATAAACACATATTATTGTGTCATCGTTCTGGTTGTTAGAATTTTTATGTGTACAAACTCATGTTTTGTGATATGGTATTGTTTCATTAGGATACAATCCACACAGTGTACTATGCCTGGGCCATGCAACAAGTGGATCTTGAAGAACTTGATGAAGGTGCTCTCTACCCAATATGGAGGGTAAGAGAGATGCAACAATTTGGAGTTCAAGCCCTTATTTAGTTCTCTTCATAAAAGTCTGATGGTATTCATGGATGTTGTAGCAAACTTCCCTGGGTTGTTATTCACCGCCAGGAAATTTTGTAGTAGATTATATCTCATTTATTGTTTATCAATTAAACATAGTTGTGTATTAAGCATAATTATATATTTTAAAGGAATATTATTTTTCTCACATTTAAATTAATGAATAAATTCTTGCTGCCAAATAGAGTACAAATATGCTTTTTTTTTCTCCTCACCTTTTTTTCCTTCAAATAGTAAGACTCGGTACCTGTCAAATGGAAGTCTCTATTGGTTGCTGCTTGCATTTGATTCTATGCGACCTTAGAATCTTTTACAAGTTGCAGAAGAGGATAAGTAGATGCATTGTACTGCACTTGCTTATTTACTACCACTAGTTGGGAGAATAGACATCAAAAAGGAGAAGGAAAAAAGGGCATCCATGATCCATCTCCATCATATCTCATATTTATGAGGCATCTTGAAACACTAAGATAAGCGATGGCCTAAAGGTTTATTTCCTTGGGTAGAAAAGGTTAACCCACTAATAGTAGTAGCACAAAGAGACAAAAAGCTCTCTCAACAAAAGAGCTGAGGTTGTTCATGTTTGAACCCAATTCGACATTTGAACTTGTATAGTGGGTTGATCGAGTTTGAATGAGAAACTGTCAAGCTGAATTCGGGTTGGAATTTGAGCAATCCAAGTTGAACCAAAACCAACCCATTCGAACTCATAAAATATAATTATGAGATAAACTTGAGTTAAATCCATTCTAATCTAAATGGGTTGATATTTCGTTTTAGACTCGAATTAAGTAACTTCCATTTTGAGTTTGGGTGGGCTCTGCATCTTCAATCCATCCAAGCTGTGAAAGTTGCACCATATATTCTAGAATCAAGCTGCTTTTTGGCTTCTATAATAAACTGCTTATTTTCAAACGCGTAGAGTAAGAAGTAAGCTACTAATCCATATATAAAATTGCACAAAGCGAATACAGCCACAATAATAAGAAACAAAATCCAAAAGCTAAAAGAATCTAGCAGCTGCTTACCCCACTATAAAAAAAAAACCCATCGAAACACAAACTCGCAACACTGCATAACCAAAAGCCAAAAGCCTTCCCTCTCTCTGTGTCTCTCATGTCTTTCTTGAGACTGAGGCTTCCACCAGCCAAAAGGGCTTGGAAGAGCTTCACTTCCAAAATACAGAGAAAACTCTACAAACCCAAAGGCATCCACAAACCCAGAAGAAATCGTGTCAACACCATAACTAGTACTGGAGCAGCAGCTTCTGCTTCTGTTAGACTTGGACCCTACAAATTTCTCCAACTACGTTTTCAACGAAAACCACGCCTTGCCCTGCGTTTTCGCTTCAGTCGCCACAAGCTCCTTCACAATCATGTGTATGTTGACAAGTTGTTTAACGAGCCTGCTGTGTCTGAGCTAGCAAAGTGCCCGCCGAGCAAGTATATCGAGCCTGTTAATGATCATCATCCTGAGCCCGGTGCTGTGCCGGGATCAACAAGCTGCAAGCAAGCTGCAGCAGCTAATCATGAAAGCGGGACTCAATCAGCAACTTGTGCAGAGGATGATATCTGGGAGTCACTGGGATTTGCTTCACCCCTCATGCAGGGAATTGATGAAAGAGCAGAGGAGTTTATAGCTAGGTTCAGAGCAGAAATGGAGGATCAAGAGAAGTTGGCACGTGCTTTGTAGTAAAACCCTTCACTATTTAGATTAAAAGGAGGGAAAATTAATTAGATCCTCTACAACATGTAAATAAAGCGTATGTTGTCCTAAAAGCAGTTCATGCCTTGCTTAGAAGTTGGAAGGTGTTGGGATGTTATGCAATAATATATGGAAGAGTATAGGTTTGGTTGCAGATCGTTTCATGATGGGTCTGCAGAAGAGTTCAAAGAAAAAGGGCCAATTTAGATTAAATGTGCTTCCCAAAGGTCAATAATGGGATTTGTTGTACAAAATTTGGTTTTTCAACTAATGTATAATTATTCATTAGCCGATTGTATCACATTCGAGTTGTGAATTAAGAAATTGAGTTTTGAAGAGGTCTGGTTCATAAAACAAAGATTTGGGTTCAAACAAATTATTTTAAAAAATTTGAGTTAAGAATAATATACATATTATTCGATTAAATACAAAACAAAACCTCATATTACCCATAACCATAAAGATCAAATATCCAAATGATGTAGTGTAAATGAGAAGAATAGAATAGAATAGAAAATCCTTCATTGGATCATCATGGTGGACTTTCTTCATCCTATAAGCCTCCATATCCTCAGCAGTAACCTGAAATTGATAAAAAAAATGGTGAGAAAATCCACAAGAAAGCCACACAGACTCCACCGCTTAAACACTAGGCAAATTTACCAAAGAAAGGAAAAATATTAGTTAAGTACTCCAACAACAAATTCAAAATATAGACATGCATGTTATCTTTTCAACTCAAGATTTGAAGTTGTATAGAAAGTTGGCAACACCTTTTTAAGAGATTCAGCAAGTAATTTCTCATCTAAAACCAAATCATCTGGGATATCAGTTCCCCAAGTAGCAAGTCTTTTCTCTTCCGCTGGAGGAGGCATCTCTGTTTTCAGGTTCGTAACACGAGTTAGAAAAGAGGACATCTCTGTTATCAGTTCCCCAAAACGACCACGTTTCGCATTTACTTAAACTCTTGCTATTGGGCTTTCAGTTTTCTTTTGGATGTCGGCCCAAGTGAACGACATATGGGCTTCAGGTTTACTTTTTGGATTCTTTGCTTAATATGAACCTCTATTTAGGACCCAAATTTAGCTCTGAGGGGGTTTCCCAAGCCCAACTCAAAAGAATATGCATTTCTTTCAGCGGTAGAATAGGAATGTTCAAACTTCAAAGTATTTTAAGAGGGAGACAAAGCTGATTTTGCTAAATTTTTAACAACAAACATACTAAATTTATTCACCAAATGATGTAGGTCACTACTTACTTACTGTAAATAAATCAGTTTTAAACTTAGTTTAAATTTGAATAAATAATAAACTTTTAGGATATCATTCGATGAACAAATTTAGTGAGTGTAGCAGTGTTTTTGTTAAATATATGTTTATAATTAAAAAAAAAACAATATATTCTTTAATTATAGAATTTTAGTGTTTTACTAAATAGTGTGAGACAAAGTAGTTGAGTGGATATTAGCATAGACATGCATATCTTGTGCGAGATTATATAGGCTTTTTTTTTTTTTTTTTTTGCTAGGGGGGATTATATAGGCTTAAATATGCTTTAAATTCATGTTAGCTACATGCACAAACTCTTTTTTCAGGCTTGCCCAAAGCGCACGTGTTTGGTGCTTTGTTTCTTTTTCTTGGTTTTTGTTCTCTTAAAAATTTAAGCACACTTTCAAAGGATAATTATCTAGGATTATAAAATAGATATATATAAGTGATACTTGATAACTCCAAATCTGATATTCATGAGGATATTAAAATAAAATTCCAACTTGATATGAAACCTACTGTACGTTTGGTAATCATGCTCTTAAGTGGGAATCAATACAGTGAAGGAGGGAAGAGAAAGACGAAAATAGGTATCCATAGAAAGCATTGTGTATAGACCCAACCCATTTTTTCACATTAAGATCAAACAACAACAATGTGGATTAATATTCTTATATTAAACAAATTAATGTAACATATACAGTTTGAAATTAATAAAATGGTATTACATATTATTAATTAGATGAAATTATATTCATAGTTAATAACTTAACATGTCAGATTATATGATAGAATAATGTTATTACACTTCTTAAATTCTGTATATATCAAATTTTCTTAATGGTTAATTACTTAATTAGAATATTGTAACATTGGACCTTATGGTGACCATTGTTAAGCTTTAAAGTTCTTTTTTTGAAAACATAAAACACCATTTATGTTCTGTTTTGTTTATGTGGCTCAAGCTAGGCCTTTATCTAGTTAATACGTCCAGCTGTTTTGGAAGAGAGGCTTTTGGCCTTTATCATAAAAGGCTCCGTAGCCTCTCTTTTTTGTACCGAGTTTTCTCATTAGAGCAGAAAAGTTTTACTTTGGAGCCATTTCCTATTCTGCTATTTTTCCTTCTGATTTGTTCTTCTTAAGGAATATATTGTTTTGTGATCTTGGGCTAGAGAACCTTTGGTTTCTCTATTGTTGTCCTGGTGTGCTACAAGTTGAAAAAGGATTTGCTTTGTTGGTCGAACAATTATAACATGATATTTTTGTCCATGAGCATGCATTGAGCAATTAATCGATTTCGACAAAATTGAACATTTATTAGTATACATACTCTTTTGCCGCGTTGAACAACCGACCTCATTTTCAGGGTCAAAGAAATTAGACGTACGTACAAACCAACTCAAATCCATTTTCCCAACTCAAAATCTAACCAAGAAAATTACAAAACAGCAGTCATTCATGATCATATCTCAAATTTCTAATAACTCTGGGATTTGACCCTCTGCTCTTGTGAAAACGCTGTACCAAAAGTCCATGCTGTGGTCATACATATCTGAACTAAACCCATCAATAATAGGCTCCAAATTCATGACTTGTGGTTCTTGTGGGTCTGCACCGACTGCCTCAAAATCATTCACCACTACCCCACAATTTTCAGCTGACAAGACTTCTGACCAGAAATTCTCATCCACTTCTGGTAAATTATTTGCTGCACAATCATCAACTTTCATGCTGGTGGTGGTGACAGAGGAGGTGTCACTTGAAGTAGTGCATTGTGGTGGAGAAACTGGCCCATAATCCACGGTTTCGGGTTCGGGTCTTGGACCTTCTGCTTCTTGTTTGGTATATGGGTATGGGTTCGTGGTGTGGTTTTGTTGTTGTTGGAGCCTCTTTTTCAAGTGGGTGTGCCAAACGTTTTTTATTTCATTGTCTGTGCGACCCGGCAATCTTGCTGCAATAGCCGACCATCTGAGGAAAAGGAGAGGTAGTAAAATCACATTAGGATACGCAATAGATGCATTAAAAATTAGACGTCAAGTGTAAGCAAATGTAAACAAATGCTATCAAATCTGTTTTCTACTGTCACATGAATGATTATGTGCACTATGCAAAGTGCTATGCTGCATGTCTAATAGTATTTTAAGGCTCGAAAAACGTGTCTGTTTTTTTTGTTTAAACTAGCACACGAGAGGTCATGTATGCACAAGGAATCTTTTCAGTCCCACATGTTTCACCAGCATGCATACGCATATATATGAATTCTGTACAAGGATTCACAAGCATATATCGACGATACATCTTCACTAGCTACTATAATTGTCTTTTAGAAAAAATGAGAAAATTATTGGGTATATCTGATATATTGTTATGTAGTGTTATTAATTTAACATTATTAGATAATATATTTATATTAATAAAATATAGTATTAATAACATCCACTTATATTATGACACGTTAAATTAATTACATCACATAACAGAATATGGATTATATAAAATAATTTTTCAAAAAATTGAACAATACTTTAACTCCTTAATTATATGGTCATTAATTCCTTATCCTAAATCAATGACAATCTGACATGTGTTGACGTACGAAGAATTGATCATCATGACATGGGTACATACCTGTTTCCCAACATTTGATGCAAGTTGATGATGGTGTCTTCTTCTTCCCTGCTAAAATTGCCTCGTTTGATATCTGGCCTCAAGTAGTTTGTCCATCTGAGTCTGCAACTCTTTCCACACCTTAATAAACCTGCATATATAGAAATCAACAGACAACTCGTCAATTAAGGTTCAAATTAACAGTCATGAAAGACAGAGCTCACCAAATGAAATTGAACAATTGAGTGAAAAAGAATTAAACGGCAATATTTAGTTAATTACCAGCTTGTTTAGGAAGTGCCCTCCAGTTGCCATGGCCATACTGTTGAATGTAAGTGATGAGTATGTGATCTTCTTCAGGGGTCCAAGGGCCTTTCTTCAACCCCATCTTCTCACAGCATGGAGCTCTCACCATTTTTGGTCTCTTAATTTCAAAGTTGATGATAATCAGAAACCCTTGTAGCTAGAACTGCTAAGGCTAGCCTTTGTTTTTTAACTCTCTCTGCGATCTAAACGCTCAAAACAATGATAGCAAGGCCAAAGGATGAGACATGAGAGGACCATATATATATAGGGGTGATATTGATCATGTGATGTGAGGTCTTCCAAAGCAAAAGTTGCTGGCAGCTGGTACGAATAGTCCAAGTACAGGTTTAATTAAATGAATCCTAATTAAAAGGCAAATCCGACCCAAATTTTCTAGGAAATCTCTTGCTATGTGGGGTATAGTGTGGGGTATAGTGTGGTGTACATGACGTATTGTTTGAATAGTCAAACTAAAACGTGGGGATATATATTTTCCTGAAACGGATGTGAATTAACCTTTATGCATTGTGTTTACTCAATTCTGACTTTTCTACTTTTAATTATGATGCATTTACTCTTTTAAGTTGGAATTTATTTGGTTAATTTTTGGTTGATTCTTAAATTTCTGGGGGCTTTAAATCTTAATACGTATTGGGTGTATCCAGGAAATCCCAACTCGATCTGTGGCATTGTTTCAAGTTCAACATCGATCAATTGCTTTGGGGGTCAAAGAAAGAGGCTTGTCCCCATGAGTAGATTGTAGAGTACTAATTAAAGATGTTGCTGTCCTGTCTTTGTACGTAGGTGAAAAAAACAGAATGTTTCATATATAGTTTAATTTCAATTAATTAATTAAATAAAATTCTTTCAAATTAAAAAACCGATTGAATAAAGTAATTCTTTGAAAACAGAAAATATCTTAGAGCTCAGTTTTTGTTTTTGTTCTAATTCTCTCTCATAATCTTATGATGGAACCCAAGAGTCAATGAATCATCATATGCATATGGATGTGTTCATCTAAATATAACAGTTGACATTTCTACTTCACAGAGAGAGGACTTTAAAATGGGCTAATTTTACATTCACATTTGAATTTATAGACCTCCAAGAAAATTGATCGGTGTGCCTAAATATTGGATATCGCTACTGTAAAGTATTCAAACCTAAGATACTTTTGAAGACGAACATAAGTGTGGTATATACCAAGTTTTTGATCAAAGAGTAAAGACCAAGTTTGGTTTAGTTTCAAGTGTTGTGTAATATATTATCAGAATGTTAAGAAAATGACATATCAAACTGTACCACTAAGAAACTCTGAAACCAATTACCAATGAAATTATGGCCTAGTAGGACAGTAAATGCCACTGAGCTCACCACTAGCTTCATCTCACCATATTAATTTCTCTATATATATATCTGTTCATGTGTAAGATTTTCAAAGAGATGGAATTAAATTATTCATGCCGACTTTGAAGTACTGGGACCAGGAGCTAGGCCATTCATAATTAATTAAACCATATTTGACAAATTTACACGAAACTATTACAGTCATGATATCAACAAGTTGAACTAAAGAAATCAGCCGTTTCCGTCAACATGGACAAACAAGTGCTGATGATGACTAAGTGGAACTAATAATCGTATACAATAATAGTCGTATACTCGTATGACTGTCCCAGATAATTACTCACTAATGATGTCACAACCCCTTCAAATTAAGTTACTCTTAACTTTCTTCTTTCTTTTTCTTCTCCCTACAGAAGTGCACTTAGGAAAACTTTAAATGATTCGTTAATGCATATATGTGAAATTCATATAATTTGGATGATTGTATCTGTCCTTATTGTATCCGATTATTAACCCATTAATGATCTATTAGGATAATATTAATGAGTACTCATGTCAATGTTGATATGCAACAGCTAGCATTACCATATGTATGTTTAAGTTGTCTTACTAATTAAGTTGGAGGGGGCTGGGGGGTTGTAACTGTTGTAGAACTTTTATATATGAAGTCTCGAATTTAAATTTCTCATTCCTCAATATCGTTTGATAAAGGAATAAAAAAACGGTCTTATTATGTATAATGACTAGCCTCTCCACACTCGCTCCCTCGAGTGTGAAACGACTCTTTTTATTGCACAAACACCGATAGTTTGGCAAACATAATCTGTTTAATAGGTTTCTCTAATTTCTATTCTTAAATCACAAATACAAATAAACCTAGTTGTTCAACCCAAATGAAAAACTCAAAAAAAAAAAATTGAATATGTGAAATTAAGGGAAAATTAATTAAGAAGAGAGAATTAAGAGAAAATTAATTAATGAGAGAGATGCGGCAAACCAATCTCATGGGCGGGAAAGTAAATTTGGAAAATAAATAACTGACCATTTGATTTAAGCCGAAACGATCTCAGCCATTCGGATCCGGAGATAAATTTTAAGATTCAAAAACAATTTTATTTTATTATATAAATATTGATTTGAAGCCCAAATATATATTATCCCAAATTTGAAGGCCAAACCAGTTGCTTAATAAAACCTCAAAATTCGGATAATTGATTGGATTAGGCAAAAACTTTAGTAGATCATGCTCACCACGGATTGATCAACTTGAATATTAATTATAGGAATCAAATATATATATCAATGCCGCCATCCATATATACCCAAAAATATGAGAAATTATTCTGTATAACCGATATACTGACACGTGGTATAACCAGTCTATGTGTTATAATATGAGTGGATATTATCAATATTATACCATACTAATATACACACATTGTCCAATAATACCCTTACACGTTGGATTGGTTATACCATATGACGATATATCGGTTATACCCTATAATTTCTCCAAAAACAGTCCATGCTTTGGTGCTTCTGAATGAGGCTAAATTTTTTTATCTTTCTTAGTCTTATGTTATTGGCCTTTATTTATAATTAGGTAGGCATGATATGATTGAATTACAATCAACTCGTGCCTTATCGGTTTTACACAGAAATTAACTTTAAGTACACTTGAATCTCAAGGAAAAAGTAGCTAGTTTTCAATCTTGTATCTTCTTAAATATTATTAAATATATGTGTTAAACTTTTGGCAACTTTTTCCTGGCCGGTTAAATGTATTAAGACCTAAATATGATCGTGAGTAAAGATATCATAAGCGAAATCTTGAGTCTTGACTATAGTGTGCCACATTTCTTTATACACATATATAATATGTGTAGCTTTTGAAGTGAGTATGACCTACAACCTCTTAATTAAAGTAGTTTCAACGTACATATATGCTCTAAAAATTCAAAGCTAGTCATTGCATAATCCATGACGTTACCGACATTGCAAATAGTAAGAAAGAAGATCGATCGATGATAAAAGTTTGTTGATTTACAGCGCGCTATTTAAAATAAATCCTTTAATAATTATTTTATATCCCAACGGATGATTTTTTTTAAAAACATGAAAATATATACTACATATAAAAGATGATGGTAAAGCGAATTACATATGTATTTTTGTTTCAAACTTATATGTACCGTACGTGTGTATTGATACATATTTAGTGATTGAGTAAGTTTGATGAACAAATTTAGTGATTCTAACATTATTATTTCATTACATAACATCATTTTATTGCAACTATATATATGTTTCTCTCATATTAGAAAACAAAATAGTGATCCAAAGAGAACCACAATCAAATAATACAGCCGTATATATAGCATGCGCGCATCTGATCAAAGATATGTGGAAGCCATCAATCAACTAATTTCCCAGAATTTCTAACCTAGCTACCTCTTTGACAGAAGTTAGTGTTTGCAAAGTAGCTAGTGCCCGTCAAACATTGAAAATTATATATTGAGAATTTTGTACAACAATTGTGCTCTGTTCCATTGCGAACAAATATTATATATTATGGTGGACAACTTCAAATAAATTAATTTCATAATTAAGATGCATGATGTTATTTTATCGTGACACATGCACGTGCATGTGTTTTTATATGTATACATGGACAAATTACACATGAATCATGAAAATTAAGATGCCTTCAAATACCAACTTTTTCTTTTTATTTAGAGGGAAGAAGAGTAGGTAATGTATGCTTTGAAAAAATCGGGGTCTTTTCCACATAATAGCGTCAACCAAAGACCCGAGCAAAGAGGTTAATGTTTTTTTTAAGAAAAGGGGTCTTTCTATCGACGAGAAGAAGAATTCAGAAGAAATTACATCATTGGTGCATTAAATGGTCGTTTATTTTAAGCCGCACAGTTGTGGATTAATATAGAACTAAATGAAGAATTAGTGGATCAATATAGAAGTAAGTAAAAAATTAATTGACCATAATAGTTCCCCATATGTGCAGCACATAACTGAAATATATAGTCGTTTGTGCTAATTTAACGATTTGGACCATAATAAAAAATGTCACAACGTTAATAGACTAATAAAAAATAAAAAAAAGATCATGAACAAATATGAAACTTTCTAAATAATAAGTGAACTAATAGTACAATTTCCTGTATGCTATAAATTAGCATCGGAAATAATGGAAATCGAAAGCTACCATCGTCATTTTGGGCATACAAATATTGCATACATGCATGCATAGATCTAAAAAGTTTATACTCAGATATTGATCGATGTCGATATGCATTTGACAAGTTGACAGTTGACACGCACTGCTTTCAACTCTTCTTCTTTTCTAATAAGTGAATCTTCGTCGGTTGATTGGTCCTGTTCTTTGAGGCACGCTAGTGTATAGTTTATTATATCATATGCATTCATAATTGTTTGGCCGGAATGAATGATTTTGAATCACAAGGTGTAAGTTTTATGGGTTGATGATCCACGCCTCCACGGGTCAACATGATATATTTTATCCCATCAAATATCAATTAAAAACTTAGAGATCATATCAAGTAGTTCCTTAGGCTGCCTTGACAGATGGGACGAATGTTGTATTTGTGACCAGATCCAATATGATGCATTAAAAAATTGTGAAGGAGTTTGAATCAGCAGCCAAAGCCTACCTTTATTATATACTTGTTTAAATGGGATCATTGTTCAAAAATGAGTCAAATGACCAATAACAGTCTGGCTCTTGAATTTGAAAGGCTGCCTTTATAAAATTTATTTACTATATATATATATACATATACGTCGGCCGTGTTACTACTAGATATGCTTGTACAACCAAGGACATCAAAAAGATATGCACGTTTAAATAACAAAGAGTGAGAGTGAGCTTTTAATTAAAGTGAGCATCTGCAAGGAGATGCTATGAACACTTTTTTTCTATTGTTTAGATTGAAAAAGATTACCATCTGCGATATTATTATATAAATTTAGAGCAAAGACATTGCAGCCTACACATCAATGATGGAAGTCCATGTCATCAACCCATGCATTGAAAGCATTTTTATTTTTGAAGACTCAAACAAAACATTAAAAGGTGGTGCCATAAGGCACTAAGCCACTAAGGCAGCCTAAGTACATGAATTTATCCTTGAACTTATTGTGTTAAATTTCTAAAATTTAATTTTAAAGTAGCCAAGTGCTAGTACATCTTCAGGTTAAATCCTAAATAAAATTGAAAACAATGATTACAATCTAATAGTGAGTTACAGAAGTTTCCTAATTCACTAAACATTTGTCACATATTCTCTGCTTTTCAATCCTACCCGTATCAAAGAATTTCTATATCTTGAAGAAGAATCGTCTGCAACTACATGCAACTACCACGCAAAACGACTTCCCGTTCCATCGAGAAAGCGGTCAGTATGCCACCCCTTGGCCTGCAGTTCAGATACAAATGGGCCAAATACGTCATTCATCTTCTCGTAAGCCTCTTGCAGTGCAGTAGCACTCGACACATGAAACGACTTCTCCATATGTGAGGCATATGCAGCAACAAGCCACCCCCTCAACGCGTCTTCACCGGTAGCACTGTGCTCCAATACCATGTCAACCCATTTGTTTCCATGACTTAAGAGAAACTTCTCTTCTGGGAATATTTCTTTCAATTCACCAAGTTTTGAAGGCTTAATGACCTTGTGGAAAGACCTTCCCACTTTTACATTTCCAGCATCTTCTATGAGTCTCCCGGGAAATAGAAGATCTTCTCGATACCTCAGGTCAGCTGGGCTTGATATTTTTCCCGTCTGAAATTGATGCAATTTCAAATTGATTAGGAGAGAGAGAGAGAGAGAGAGAGAGAGAGAGAGAGAGAGAGAGAGAGAAACAAACCTTGAGAAAATCAGCCACAATCATCGCAGTCCTCTGTGGATTCAATGTGTTGACTGGAGTTGCCCTCATTTCTTCAACAACACTGTATACATGTACGATTGAAAGAAGAGGCCCAACAATCATCTGCAACAAATTACAAATCATTAGAAGCTTTATTGTTGGACAGTAATATTAGAAATTCACAACTACCAAACAAAATGAATCCAGGAAATATAATGCCACGGTTCCGCCCCCTATATATATATATATGTATGTATGTATGCATGCTGTTTTTTTATATCTTGAAGCATTCAAGTTGCACATAAGATTATGAAAGAAAGTTAAATTTTGGAATCAGACTGAATTATATTACATACCTTTCCTTGCACTGACGAACAGATAGTAGATGCTAATTGGATCCCTGCTCCCATTCCAATGACATTGAACAGAGTTGAGATTGCCTCCCCTTTGGCAAAGAGGTCACTAAGATTGCCTTCTTTAGCAAAGGCAGAATATATCGGTAATCTTGTTGCTCTGGCTGCAACAACTGCCATCCCCTGTTAACTTCAAAGGTAAAAATTGCCTGAGAGTGGACTATTGGAGAAAAAGAAAGTGATTGTATGCATGTATGAATATGTATGAAAACTACCTTTGCAAAATTGCCTAGTCCTGCCACTTCCAGAAAAAGATGTGGACATAAAGGAGAAAGAACTTCCAAGCCAGTGCCCAGGTCATACAGCACATCAGCTGCAAGATGGAAGGCTTATCCAATTACACAACCTTCTAAAAGCATTAAATATCACTTCTCAAAAAATATGCAACTCCACTCATTCAACATTAAGAGAAAACAGGAAAATATAGAGCAAAAACATAAAAGGAAATCAAAAGCTCCAGAACCAAGATACAAACCCATAATTCTCCAACGTTTAGGCTCTGAATCCATTCTTGCACCCAAATTACTACATATGAGCTTTCCCATGTGCTGCATCCCATCCTTTAGGACCTGCATGTCAACAATACAAAAGTTGGGGTATTTGAAGATGAAAGCGATCAGACTCAGAGTCATGATTAAACATCCGATACTCCTCAAACATTGATGACTTACCCAACTTACAGCAGTTGCTTGTGCAGGGGTTGGTCGCAAGCCTGCAGCAAACAGGAGTGACTGCAGAGGAGTAAGAAATTAAGAATGCAGCCAATGATTCAGATTACAGTTGTCATTAATATTAGATATTTTGGAGAGAGAAAAAATCAAGTACACTTGTAGCTTATATGATGAATCATAATACATGAATTCTAACCAATAAAGTAGATGGTGTATATATGCATTTATAAACACAAAAAGCAATATCTCAGAGCTCCAAGATGGTATTTATACCAGAAGTTCATATAAATAAATTTCCATGGATACACTATAAACTTTATTAGAAGCACTCTTTTCATAAAGCTTTAAAATTACTGGTCTTGTTTTATGCATCAAAGGATTTGTAGGTGTCAGGAAAAGACCTGAGTTGAAAGCACTGACAGGGCTGCACTGGTTAAGTGTTGCAGTGCCCGAAATTGTGTGTATCTGAGATATCCCTCATTGACACTGCACAAGTAAGACTTAAGAAGATAAATTAGTAATAGAACTAGTTTATGAAGCTTGTAGTCCAATAAGGATAAATCAATAAATTACCTATATGGATATCCTGAGGGGAAAAATTTATTAACAAACGAGTCAGCGATCTTATGGATTACTGCTCTTGAGTCATCAACAATCTTCACCTGCAGAAAAACCAACGCAGTTGATGTAGTTTATCAAAGCAAGAATCAAATTCGACCTAAGTCCTATCATGCAAAAACACATGCTTGATTGTAGCTAGTTCTATTCTCCCCTCTTGCTCGCCTCACTAAACAAAGAATTAGGCCTGTTTGGCACTGCTTCTTGGAAGCGCTTAAATCAATTACGCTTTTGCTAGACGTGCTTCTGCTCATAAGCACATACAAATTTTTATACAAATTCTAAGTGTTTTATGCAAAAGCACTTGAAAGTGCTTCGTGAGGAAGCATCTGTCAGGTGCTTCTCAAAAAACCACTTAAAAGCGCTTTTATAACCTAGAAGCACTTTTATTTATTTCTTCCAAACGTAACCAAAAACGCTTTTACTAATCTAAAAACACTTTTGCCAATTTTAAAAACAGTGCCAAACGGGCCCTTAGTCATTGAATTACTCATGCCTTATTCATCATTCATCCCGCCAAAAAAAAGAGCATCCTGCAACTCATTTTCTAGCGTGACAATCAAAGCAAGCAATCTGCTTTCTAGTCCCCACACCCGAATTCCCACAAGGCCCTATATTTCCATGGACTGTGTATTGTATTTAACCAGGAATTCTAAAACATTGGTGAACTAAATGCGTCCTCATTTTCATCCCAAAAGCTGACTACTGAAAATCTATACCATGGTTTTAGCCAAATTAGCCTTGTACCCAACCCAAGTATACAAAACCATTTCAAAGGCCCTATTTTTGATTTCCACACCATGTTTAATTTCAAGCAGCTTCTCTCATTACCCATTTGTTAAAAAAAAAAAAAAAAAAAACCAGCAACCTAACACTGGGTCACTGACTTACAATGCCCAAGCATGAGTCAGACCCATCTTGGGGTTTAAGGAAAGGTCGTGTTGGGTGCTGAAACTAAGACTTACCCAATACCCAGAATCCACATAAGAATACACAATTCATATAGATATGAAGGAAGAAGAAGGAAGAAACTTACAGAGAGGTGACCATGGGGCTCAAACTGGCAGCGGTATGAGACTGATTCAGAAGTTTCGATCCAGTACACCGGTACCTCAGGCAGCGGCGGCGCTTTATCCGGTTCCTTCCTCTGCATCTTTATCTTCTCCTATTCAATCATAGAATGATAAAAATGCATGTTAAAGTAGAAAAACACGTAAAGAGAGTATATGTGTACCAGTGTATGCAGGCAGATATAGTGAGTGAGTGATATACCAGCAAGTTCATGGAGCAGAAGGACTAAAATGGGTTTTCAGCAAAAGGGAGACAAGAATTTCGGCGGCAGAATCGGAGGGCCAAGCGCGGCACAAGCTGCCTGGGAAAAAGAGGAATATCGAAGGATAATGCGACTCCAGCAAACGGTGTCGTATTTGTTGGATTTGACTTTATGAGTCATTTGACTTTATGAGTCATGAGCAAAGGTCCAAAGGACATGCAGTAGGACATCGTTTGACGTGATGACATTTGAACAAAAGTTTCATGGACTGTCAGACTCCCAATTGAAATTCAATTTTAGCATTTTGTTGAGTAAAAAGAAATGAGCTCTCATTAATCAGCAAATTTTTGGCCTGGTTATTTGCTTCATGTTTATTGGTATAAAAACAAAAATAATTAATAACAAGTTAATAACCCAATTTGTCAGGTCAATTTTCATGGCATGATGAAATCCTTGTGAGATGTTGATCCAGCCATGCATGACAATGAACAAAAACCGATTACAAAACCCTTGTGGGATGGATATTCCGTGGTCTGAATATTGCAAGATCGATAGCTATATTTCCTCACGAGGCAGTTCCAACTTTCAAACAAGGCATAAGATGACATCATTCTAGAGTTCTACCTTTTTTTTTTTGTTTCCCAGAAGATATTCCTATTTGAAGTATCACATTGATATGGTTCAGGTACATCCATTAGTCATTACCATGACAACCAAAACTTGTTCAATAAGTAACATAATTGGAGCATAAACAACCAATTTTAAATATTATCAGGAATAATACTTACAGCCTGAGATCAAATGAATTACACAAGTGAAAAGAGACTATGATATGCTTGCCTGAGAAGCATGACTTTTGCCACTCACAAGATTTCAAAAACAAAAGCTACATCTGTTTAGGCTCTAGCTGATGCAAAGCTCAAATGGAAAGGTAGACCAGTATTTCCTCATTCACAATGTCTCAGGATCATCTTCATAGTCATAGTCTTGTTCACTCGACGGCCTGATTCTCTTTGCATCCCTTGGCGTAGGTCTCCCTTTCTTTGGTTTTCCTCTGCGACATCATTTGTATATTTCAAGACACTAATGCCATTGATAACATGGGTTTTCCATCTTTTATAAAGCTTGAGTAACATTTCTAACATAACATTCAGAGTGTAGAGAAAAATAGTGGAGTACTTACTGCCCATTCGCATATATGCCTCCGCCCTTAGAACGACCTGGACCAAAGTCTGATCTCCCATCTACAGTAAATACAAAGGGAGAAAACAATAAATATTTCGCTGGGGAAGTTGCTATATATTTGCTAATATAGGCCTACCATCTCTTCCAGCTGCAAGTTCTTCAGCCTGACAAGAGGAAAGATAAATTATGAATATCCATTATCACCATGCTATGAATAAGAGAATGATTATTTATCAGCATCTAGCTTGCACGGCATGGACTATATTTAAAGCTCAGAATACTTACTGCTGGTGATGTGACAGAAGATAATGAGAAGAGCCTATCTTCAGGCTGAAACTTCCTAGATCGCTTCAAGCTGCAGCCAAAAGTTTTGAAGAATTCCATGCCATTAATAGGTATACAGTACCCTCCAAAATCTAAATATGACAAATTTTGTGCAGACATATGTATATAATGCAGAAAATATCAATTCTTTGTATGGATTTACTATAACTTGCATGTAGAATCTCATGTACCAAAAAATCTAACTGAAAAAATTGATCGTTCCCATCAATAGGGACTCAATATGTAGCAACCATAGACCACTCTGTGAGCTTTTGTCCATGGCTTAGGTTGTTCATGACTAATAGGGATCACTAGATGAGCTAATACTGACAGTTTTAGCTGCAAAGTGGTAAGTGAAAGAAATGACCCTGTGATAGCATGATAGGATAAAAGAATTTTGCTAGCCAAGCAAAAGATGGCTTGGCCATAACAGGTCAATTATCTAAATCGGAATGCAAGAAGAAAACAAGGAGATTGTTTAAAACTATTTAAGCTGAAAACATAAAAAAGTCCCATCAGTAATGTAAAGTTAATAAGAAAATAAAAATAGTACATGCCTAGACAAATGAAGGAGGATACTATGATCATAAGAGTTAAAGAAAAAGTGGAAGGCTTAGCCAGTTCTTACAGAGCAGTGCTCTTGGATGAAGATAAAAATCCTTCAAAGCCTTTTAATACATTGCCACATTGAGTTGGATCCTGCAGATAACTAGTCTCCAAATCATAGACCTGCATTGAAAGAAAACATTAGTTCCGGTACAACTTTTTTTTATTATTTTTAGAAAGCAAGGGGAAGATATCATGTATGCAGCTCAGCTGCAAATACAAAAAGAGAGAAATGAATGTTCTCATCCATAGCTTCTGCTGCAATCGGTTCTAAACTATGGACCAAACCAAAAATAAATAAATAAATACAACCAAATTTATTTTTTAACCATACCTAACTTGTTAACTCTAATTGATTTTTTTTATTTAAAAACAAAAACATAACTGTTAAAGCTATGCACTGCATTCCTTTTAAGTAACTTATGTTAAAAAGGAAACAAACGACTTAACCCATAAAAAATGAAAGACGTAACCCAAAAAAAATAAAAATTAAAGACTTAACGCAAAAAAAAAAAAAAAAAAAAAAAAAAGAATAATAATGTGAAATATTAAAAAAAATATGAAAGAATAAACCTGTTTCTCAATGCTTCGGAGTTCCTCTTGAAGCTTGGCTCTTCTACTGAGAAGAGAAGCAAGCATTACCGATGGGTTCGCCGACGTTTTCTGCCCTGCCAAATATTTAACAAAAAGAAAAGAAAAGAAATCAAATTTCGCTGATAATATAAATCAAGATCGAATATTTTTTTCTCTTTTTTTTTTTCCTGAAAGAACAATATCCAACGGGTACCTTCTGAATCCATTTTAGGAGGGGAATATTTTGACAGCCGCCCAGAAAACCAATTTCGCAAAACTCAAAAACCCCCAAATTCTGCGAAAAAAACCCTATCTAGGGCACACAATTTTCAATCGAGGAAGTCGACGATTACTTTGCGTTGCAGTAGCAGAAGATTTGGGCCTTAGTGATACAGAGGCCCAATTGACCTACAAATAATTGGATCAATCGGCCCGACCTCACTTTCATATTAAAAAACGACAAGTCGTTCTCTATTGGTACGTGGCGAGTGGATAACGTTGAAATACGTCATCGTTTCGTCGCGGTCCCAACTCCCAAGTCAACGTCGGGCTTTGCAAGCGTTAGTCCTACGCACCGTCCCTTACCTTTTGCAACGTTATAAAAGAAAGAGGACTCACACTCTGCTCTTCTCCTCTCCTTTACAATCCGAATCTTCCAGGTTTTTTTTTTTTTTTTTTTTTTTTCATTTTCTTGCTCTCTCTGACCTCAGAAAAAAGAAAGGAAGAGAATATTGATTTGGGTTTTGCTTTTTTGTTTGATTTGTATCATTCCCATTTGTTTATCTTTCTTCTGCATGCCTCATTTCTCCATATTTTGCTGCTTTACCTTCCGTGCAAGCCTCACCTAAATACTTAGAGCCTCTTCTCCGACTCTGTTCTTCTTATTCTCGATCAAATTTTTAATTCTCTTCCCCTATCTTGGTGTTAATACTTTCTTGGCTGCAATGTCTTTCAGAGGGCTCAGTCGGGTATTTCTCTCTCTCTCTCTCTCTCTCTCTCTCTCTCTCTCTCTCTCTCTCTCTCTCTCTCTCTCTCTCTCTCTCTCTCTCTCCCTCTCTGTTGGTTTTTGGAGCATCTTTGGTTTGGTTTAATTCTGGGTTTTTGTTTAGTTTCGACTGCATATTGAATTGAAGCTAACATTAAAGGGATTTTGATTTTGTTTAAGAGTTTCATATTTTATGTTAAAAACCATGTTGTTCCAAATATATTCAGTCTGATGTAGTTTTGGATGACACCCAGTTCAGTTTGTTTAGTATTTATTTGGTTGCTGAGGGGTAAAGCTTAGAGCTTTTTTTCAAATTTTTTGAGCTGAAATTAAAGCTTAAAACTTTATCATGTATTGTTTTCTGGATATTTTTTCAAATAAATGAGAATTCATCTTCCGTGATCCAAATTGTTTTATGAGGCTATTGTTATCTTGGTCTTAGTTAATGAAAGTCGTCAGATTTCTCAGCTGCCAAACAGAACATATTTGTCTAGGAAAAATAGTTATTAATTCATCAGTGTGTTATGAAAATTTTTAGATGGTACTGTGTTAGTGTGTTATATTATGCAATTTGGTTTTCTTTCCAGCCAAATGCTTCGTGTGCCATGGGTGTCTCTGATCACAGCAAGAACACGTTCTTGGAACTGCAGAGGAAGAAGGTTCACCGCTATGTGATATTTAGGGTTGAGGAGAAGAAAAGGGAGGTTGTAGTTGAAAAGATTGGTGGTCCAGCTGAGAGTTATGATGATTTTGTGGCAGCTTTGCCTGAGAATGATTGCCGATATGCAGTATATGACTTTGATTTTGTGACCTCTGATAACTGTCAAAAGAGCAAGATCTTCTTCATTGCATGGTTAGTTTTTTTGCCTGTAATCCCCTCAACACTGATATGCATGGACTGACATCATTCCTGTTACCATTTTCTGAAAACTTCAGCCATCTTTTGTTGTGACTGTTTTTCTCTTATGGTAAGTAAGACAAATGTTATTACAAGTCATGCTTAAATTTGCATTTGCACCATTGATTTCTTATCCAATTGTCATATGTGTGAAGCTTTTATATAAAACCATTTTTGCATAATAGTTTGCTTGGTGCAAGGTTTGGTGCTAAAAACCATAGCTTTCCCAATTTTGTTTACTCATTTTTAGTCCATGTATTATTTAGACTTGTAATTCAAATACTTGGTTCTATCATTTTCCTTTATGATTCTTTGTTTAATAATGATCAGGTCCCCTTCAACCTCTCGAATCCGTGCCAAGATGCTCTACGCCACATCTAAAGACAGGTTTAGGCGAGAGCTGGATGGTATCCACTATGAAATTCAGGCTACTGACCCAACAGAGATGGATCTTGAGGTGATCAGAGACCGCGCACACTGAACAGTCTCTGCAGTACTAAAACATATCTTGCTTGGTCGGTCAAAATCTCTGGGATTCTGTTTTGTAATTTTGTTCTGCTGGCTTCATTAAGTGCAGAACCCAGTACCCGCACAAGACTGTATTACTACTCCTTGAATAAACTGGTATATCAGTTGGCTGGTATGAAAAGTATGGTCTGATGTTGTCTTCCTGCTGCAAAATTCAGTTGCAAAATTCAGTTTCCTTACAGTAAGCTTACTTCCTAGACAATGAAATGTGTTCCTATATAGATTTGGTTTCTAATGTATTTATCTTTGTAGAGCAAGAATAGCGGAGCCTTATCTTTTTATCTTATCTTATTATATGCTAATAATATCTGCAAGCTTTGATTGAGAAGAAGGCAAAAAATAGTGATGTGGAAGAATTAGGAGAGGTCAATCAAATAAAGGAATGGTGCCACGGTGAGTGTTAAGTGTTGATCATTGATTGATTATCAATCACCCTTAATTGATTAATTTGATTATTGTTTTAGATATAGGCCAAGTCTAGATTCATGTCGTACTTAATAATAGGCCTCTCTTTAGTACAGAGATCAACTCAATATACAGCATACCTCACTCACTATACATAGCCTCCCTCTATTTTCTTCACACTAAGAAAATAAAAAAGGTTACAATTTAGTTATCTTTTCTCCTAAAAAGCTCACCTATTTTTTAATCTGCCAAAAGAAACATACCTAAACAACCCAGCTGTGAAAAATGGCACCAGCTTAATAGGCAACATGGACGGAAAGATCACAATGGCCACCCGTACTTTACTATTTTTTACAATGATATTTGTGGAGGATTTTATTACAACTTTAACACAATACAATGACTAAAAATCATAAATTAAAATGGAGAAGAATGACAACTATATCATAAAGAATTGCTACATTTTATAAGAAATAACAGAAACCCTCTTGTCTATGTATGTAATCTGCGGCTGCTTTTCGTCTTTAACTTCCCTAATTGTGTTCTTCATCGCCCTCACCTGAAATTTCCTCCAAAGATTTTCCTTTTGATTCAGGCACAAGGAATGTAAATAACATTCCCAAGAAGTTGATGACACCCAACACAATGAGTGAATTCTTGACCCCTATACCGGGAGGGAACCCTGCCTCTGTCTTAGTCTTGTCCTGGGGTTGTGCCAAATACAAAAACCCAAATGCACCCACCATTGCCCCTAACTTTCCTGCTGCTGCAGATATCCCATGGCAAGTGGACCTCAGTCTGGCTGGGAAAATCTCAGCTGGCACCACAAATGTGGTGGCATTAGGTCCAAAATTTGCAAAGAAGAAAGTCAGTGAATACAGTACCACAAACCCAATCAAGTGATTCTTGTGGGTCCAATAATTGTAAGGAAAGGCCAATGCAAACATGAACACTGTCATGAAGAAGAACCCCATCAATTGGATTGCAAATCTTCCCATTCTATCAATAAAGGCTACAGTGAACCAGTAGCCAGGCACAGTACTGCACAGAGCAATAAGGGTCTGTGCCCTTGCTATTTTATAAACCTCTGAAATGGCATTCATAGTCTTTGCATTAGGAATCCATCCAATGGCACTAAAGATGTCCTTCTGAAACAGATTTTGACTATAAAATGCAATGTCAAGCAAGAACCATGTACTTGTGGTTCCAAGCAAGTGAATCCCATGGCGGCGCATAAACTCCTTAGAGAACAAACTAAAGGTCTTCGCCGGTTCCTGAGCCTTGACCTGTTCAGCTTCAATGTCAACCTGCATAACTTTTGACATATCAGATGCAGCCTGTTTGACATTGTTGGCAACAAGTGCTGTGTAACGAGCGGTTTCAGGCATCTTCAAGCGCCAGTAATAGGTTAGAGCTGCTGGGAGTGCTCCAACCATTAAAATAATTCTCCAGAGGAAGTCTGCTTGTGGGACAGTTGAACCAATTGGATCAACTTCATAAGCTGGAGCCTTGAACTTGGCCTCAAATATGGAAGATGCAAGCATTGCAAATAACCCTCCTGCTAAAATTCCAAAGCCCTGCATGGCAAAGACCGCGGCAATGAAGGCACCGCGAGTCTTCTTGTTAGCGTATTCAGACATGATGGTGGCAGAAAGTGGGTAGTCACCACCAATGCCAAACCCAAGCCAGAACCTGAAAAAGCAAAGGGTTGCAATTACAGATTTTGGGTCATGGCTAAAGGAGAGACCTGAAGCAATGGAGCAAAGAACCATGAGCATAAGAGTCATGCCATAGACTTTCTTTCTACCCATCTTGTCACCAAGCCAGCCAAAGAAGACTTGACCAGCTAATGTTCCACAAAATGCTACACCATTAACAGCAGCTGATACATTTGGAGGCAAAGTACCAGGCTTTGCTGAACCTTCAACATGATAGTATATGCGGCCGAGCAATTTGGTGACAAGGGATATGCAGAAGAGATCATATGCATCGGTGAAGAAGCCCATTCCAGCAATTATAATTGCAGTGAAATGGTACCATTGTGTTTTTGCACTATCTAGTGCATTAAGAACTTGCAATTGTTCATTGGCCATGCTTAGCTTGCTTGGTTAGATCCCTTTTGTGTCTACTCAATCTTGCAAACTCTTTTTCTCTGCTTCATCAACATGCAAGAACACCACTAGTAAGGTTACATATACATCCCAATGTATGAATGAATCAGAAAAATTGGCATTGATTGATGCAAACTCAAAGAAGATAGACAGAAAAGTTTATCATTTCTTGAAGAATCTAAATTCAAAAAATTCACTGAAAGGGGATATAAATATAATGCCCCATCTCAACTGAGAATCAAAATATTAAGGGCTTATGGTAAATAAGGAGCAATATAATTAAGATGAAAGAAGAACATGCATAGAGCAGTACTTGGTTCTGACCTGGATGTGCTCTCTCAACCTTGTTGAGAAATATGAGAGAGAGAGAGAGAGAGAGAGAGAGAGAGAGAGAGAGAGAGAGGCAGAGCAGAGAGATGAGTAGTACTTGATGGTTAGGGGCATGCATGGGATAGAGAATTTATATGCGTGAGAGTCTCCATGATAAACCAGAATATTCCCTTGATTTTTCTAGTTGTTGTTTCACTGTAAACCCATTTTTCTCTCCAACAAACTGGAATTTTCACTGGCATATTCCATGACAAAATTCTAGTAGCAGCTAGCATTCAGTGACCGACCAAAAACAACTTCCATATTTAGCCACACCACATGTATTCCTGTGTACATGTTTTGGTATGTGAACGTAATTATAGTTAGCTAGTTGTCCATGTTCTATATATGGTTAAATGTCTATCTTAATTTCAGATTTGGTGGTAATTAACAGGACATATATGGTATATATGCTCTGCTAAAGGAAAGTCATATTTGAGGCCATGGAATTTGTTCTTTCTAGCTATAGCTAGGAAGATTGTCTGAAGGGTGATACGCTTTCTATATAAAACCCAATATTGATTGGAGGGGGAGAAATATTTTTACAATTAAAGTAAATAATTAATGTTTGTGTTTTGGAACATATTCAATGGGTTGATGATGACTACATAGTCCACAACCACTGCACTGAGAAGTATTTGACATGGCGGAAATTAAGATATTTCCTATTTCTCTCCTGCCAATCAGAGCTATCAATCGCACATAAAATGAGATTTTGCCTCTGATGTATATGGCAATCTTTGAAATCTATCTTTTGTAAGAAACACAAAAAGGATAGAAGCTTGAAGCAAATTAAAGATAATAATATTTCGAGCATGACAAATTTTCATATGAAAAGAAGATTATATAGAAAGGTCAGTCCAAAAAGAAGATTATATGAAAAAGCCAAGAACCTTAGCTCAAGCGGCATTAGAAAGGGTGAGTAAGAGATTAGGTCTTAAGTTTGAGTCTCATTACAGCAAAAAATATAAAATAATATCAACCCCCGGGGTAATCAGATTTCAAAGACACATGTCTAATCCGTAGAAAATATCTGCAAAATTATTACACACCTAACCCAATAAGGAATTCAATTCACAGAAGATGGTAGACTATTGATTATTCTCTTCTACTGTATACATTTCTCAAAAAAATGATCATTGATTGTAAGCAATTAGGCATGTAGCTACTCACAAGCTGTGATTCATTGCACAGAAGAAAAGAAATGAACCAGGAAATGCTCTTTTATATTTGGCATCCTTTGCAACATAACATAGACTGAGGTCACTACAACAAGGGGAAAAAATGAACAAGTAGTAGGAATTAAGACAGGGGGGGGGGGGGGAATAGAAAATTAGAGCTTTCCCTCATCAAAATAACTTAAGGCTTACAACATTACTCTACAAACTTCTTACAGACCCAACCTAAGCAACTGGAACTGTCCTGTTGTTATAACTCGATGGCTCCAACTCCACCCCAGTTTCACTTTCATCTTCATTCTCACCTGACATCTCCTCCAATGACTTCCCTTTGGATTCGGGAACCAAGAAAGTAAACAATATTCCCAAGAAGTTGACTACACCCAACACAAGGAGTGAATTCTTCACCCCAATGCCTGCCGGGTACCCTTCATCTGCCTTGGCCTTATCCTTGTTCTGAGCCAAGTACAAGAACCCGAATGCACCCACTATAGCACCAAGCTTCCCAGCTGCTGCTGAGATACCGTGACAAGTAGAGCGGAACCTAGCCGGGAAGATCTCAGCTGGCACGACAAATGTGGTGGCATTAGGACCAAAGTTTGCAAAAAAGAAGGTCAATGAGTATATCACCACGAACCCAATTCGGTTGTCCTTATGTGTCCAGTGGTCATAGGGAATCGCCAGTGCAAACATAAACACAGTCATGAAGAAGAAACCCATCAATTGAATAGCAAATCTTCCAATCTTGTCAATAAAAGCGACTGTAAACCAGTAGCCTGGGACAGTGCTGCATAGAGCAATAATCGTTTGTGCCCTTGCAATTTTGTAAACCTCCTCAATAGCATTCATAGTCTTAGCTGGTGGAATCCATCCAATTGCGCTAAAGATATCCTTTTGGAACAGATTTTGGCTGTAGAATGCAATGTCAAGCAAGAACCATGTGCTTGTTGTTCCAAGCAAGTGAAGTCCGTGGCGACGAAGAAACTCCTTAGAGAACAAGTTAAATGCACTACCCGACTGCTCAACTTTCTGTGGTTCTGAATCAATTTGAACCTGCAGAACCTTTGACATGTCAGCTGCAGCCTGTTTTGCATTCTTGGCAACAAGGGCGGTGTAACGAGCAGTTTCAGGCATCTTCATTCGCCAGTAGTAAGTCATTGCAGCTGGGATTGCTCCCACCATTACAATAATTCGCCAAAGATAGTCTGCTTGTGGAACAGTTGAGGCAAGTGCATCAACCTCATATGCTGGAGCCTCAAACTTAGCTTTAAATGCAACTGAAGAAATGATTGCAAATATACCACCTGCTAAAATTCCAAAGCCCTGCATGGCAAAGACTGCAGCAATGAAGGCACCGCGAGTCTTCTTATTAGCATATTCAGACATGATAGTGGCAGAAAGAGGGTAGTCACCACCAATACCAAACCCAAGCCAGAAACGAAAGAAGCAAAGAGTTGACATTACAGATTTTGGGGTATGCCCAAAGGAGAGACCTGAACCAATAGAACATAAGACCATGAGCATAAGAGTCATGCCATAGACTTTCTTTCTTCCCATCTTATCACCAAGCCAGCCAAAGAAGAGCTGACCAGCTAATGTTCCACAAAATGCTACGCCATTAACAGCAGCTGATACATTTGGAGGCAATATGCCTGGTTTTTCTGCACCTTCAACATGGTAGTATATGCGGCCTAGCAACTTGGTTACCAGGGATACGCAGAAGAGATCATATGCATCTGTGAAGAAGCCCATTCCAGCAATTATAATTGCAGTGAAATGATACCATTGTGTTTTCGCTACATCAAGTGCGTTGAGCACCTGTAGTTGTTCTCTGGCCATGGCAAGCTTTCTTTCTCTGCTCTTTTTTCCACACCAAGCTTTCTCTATCTGCAAATTTTGAACTAGAGTCAGAAAATGAACTGCTACCGACACAGAAGAAGATTTTCAAATTAATGTATTATGCAGTCCATCTTGGACAAAAAAGATAAACAAAGAAAAAGACAAACAATTGTTTAATAAAATATCAAGGGGGTGAAAAACTTGACTCCATCTTTGACAAGAGGTGTACAACTGGACTACAAGGTCATTGATTTTCCACCATAGTTGGTCATCTTGAAATTTTTAATTGCCTCACCTAGAATTCCAGGACCACCATGCTATAACTCATCTCTAAATGAAGGCTGAATTTTCAATCCATGAGGGTATTTTTGCCAACTCAACATAATAATAAGTCCAACTAATCCACTCTTTAATTTCTGACTCTTGGACATTAGGAAGGCGGATGACCTCAGTGCATAGATGTTATCACAAGGGAAAGACGTCATGTATGTAAAAAAAAGATGAGTTTATGTATGAAAAGAAGACTGAGAGTTGCAGATTATAATAACTAAATCATACACATTGAACAAATTTTATTTTCCGGCCAAAAAAATTTAGAATATCTTTTACTTGGGTGTGAAAATGTGAAATAATCTTCTGAAAACTCCATGACAATACTGCATAATACATGACAACAGGAAAAGCAGAAGAAAAGACAAATACAATGAAGTGAAAGAACTCTTCCCCCCCCCCCCCCCCCCCCCCCTTCTCTCTCTTGTCTGAACAATGACAACCACATGCAAACTACCCCACATAACAACAAAATAGATACCATTTCTAAGGATTCATTAGAAATCTACCAACTACAGTTATATTATTTATTTATTCAAATAAAAATATGCACCAGAGAGCTATTGCCTTTTAATGTAAAATTAGCTGAAAGACATAAAACTATCAGATTTAAATTTTGAACCTCTACTCTATAAAGTTTAAAAAGAAATATGACCTTTTTGGTATAAAATAACATCTGGAAATCGATTTGAAGCCATAATTTAAAAAAAAAATAGAAATAAAATTTAGGGGAGAAATGGAGAATAGCTCCCAAAATCTCTGACCTGTCAACACTATACCCTTTTAATTGACTTTCCAAGGTTGTTGATCAACCAGATGTCTTGGGCTTAAATTCAGGAATATCAAATTAAAAACAGTACTTAATTGGCTTAAATCAATATTTATGGCTGTCTACAGATGTACATGATCAAGGGAATGCACTAGGACCGATACAAATAATCAATAGCATAAATATAATGGAGCATTCAATGCGATGTATTCCAACCAGCCAAGCCAGATCCCAAAATCAGGATAATATTTTCTTAGCTTATTATTAAACTAAAAACACCACACTATAATCAAATCCTGCCCCTGATTATCTTGGTCAATATTTTCCAGATTAGGTGCATCTAATCCCCAATGGGTTTCTAAAAATTTCCCTTTTTTTTGCTAATTTCCTTTTCTTTCTTTTTTTTGCTCCAGACCCAATACCTAGAAACTCAAAGTGGTTAGAAGTAAACAAATGAGCAATGAAAAAAATGAAAAAAGGGTACTGTTTTAGAGTTATATCAGAAATGGAAGAGGGTAAAAAGTCCATGTTGTAATTTTGAGAGGTTCATAGAGGGACACTACCAGACAGACATACCCATGTGAAAAATGTAAAAGAGAACCCCACCCATGACCCAACCCATGTAAAAAAAGCTCTAAATTGTTTTTATTCCCACTTTTTCACTTTACACTATGCAGTTTGCAATGCATGCATGAGAGTGAGATTTTTTGGGTTTAATCATATACAAATAACAATTAAGAAGAATGAAAGACAAAGATAATTAAGCATAAACAAAGTTGTAATTAGCTACTAATTACCTGAACGTTTTGTTTGTCCACTCCTTTGAGGCTTGAGCGACACCAAGAGAAAGTTGAAGAGGTAATGTGGAAAAGAGGAAGGGAATGACTACATATTTATACGCAAATGCAACGGCAGCAGAAGCTACGCGTTCTTACAAAGAAACCAAGATTCAATCGGTATATTCCGTTTCTTGGCGCTGTTTATTTTAGTCAACTTCACCCGGCACCGGCAGTCAGCGCCCTCCCTTTTACGACACCGTTTTGCCGATAGGATTTATACACTTGCCCTGTCTCTTTGTTATTATTGGTTTATCATGGACCACTTGTTTGTTTATTGGATTTTTTAATACGGCGGGAGGCATGGGCCATTGGGCCCACAAGAAATGTGTCTCTCACTCTCTTTGTAACAACCACGGCCTTTTGTGAGATGAATGGGTTAGTTAAGACTTGGAAGACTTCTTGCCCAAAAAAAAGACTTGGAAGACTTGAGAGGACAATATTGTCATTTACGACTCTCTGGTCTTTGATGGACTGATGGAGACCATGACGAGATTGTCTGTCAGCTTTCATTAAAACCGTGCATGAGAGTGGTAAGTTCTCATTTAGTGTGGGGCAAAAGACCAACATGGACCTACTGTTTAATTTTGATTAACTTCTCAATTTAACCATGTAGATTCATTATTTGGGTAGAGGTCCAAATGTCCAATGGACCTATTTAAGGTTTAGGATTTTATCTTAGAAGACTTTTGTTTGGTAATCAATCATCTAACTATATGTTATTAACTTGTTGAGTCATCTTTCTAATATGAAATCAACTTTGTCCACACATTACTTGTAATGAGTCACGTAACCTCAACAAATAAGTTGAAAAGACTCCCTTATTTTTAAAGTAATAAAATAAAAATAAATGAAATTTAAGAATATAAAGTCAATGAAACTCTTAAGAGTGATGTGAAAAAAATAACCTTAGAAGTAAGGAGGAAGATTCCAATCACATATTCACATATCCGGAGTCAAATATTGTTCCAATAATTGTGAACCCGTGTATTTTTAAAGAAATTTAATGGTTGGGGACCTGGGGTTAAAAGGAAAAATTTATATTTTTATTCAAAACTATTAAAATTCTCTCACTATTTTAATTGAATTTATCTTCAAATCGACTCTTCAGCTCTAAGTCTTAGGACACCTTTCAAATGAAAAGACATAAAATTTTAGTAAGGGACTCTATTTCCTTGTTGCCTAACACAAGATCAAAGATCACCAAGGGAAATCTTACCTCCAACACTTTAGATGGTTCATTTTTGGGCGTGCCAATGTCAATTGTAGTCCTTAGCCTAGGTATTAGGATAAGCTGTCTATTTCCATGGAGAATTCTTAACAACCGTCTTTGTTTTTTCTTAAGAATGCTGAAAAGGTTGACCAACAAAACTATATATTCAATTACTATACGAATATTTTTGGCACTTTTTCGTGGGCACGGCTCATGATTTATGATTTTCTCGACCATATTATGATTGTCAAAATGTGTGAGCTCCTTTATGTGTTTTACTTGTTTGTACCACCTGAAAAATAGAATAAACTGCTCTGTACTACTTGCTTGTTGCCCATATGTGATATGTCATGCTTTTAAAATTGGATGGACTCTGAGTTCTCTGACTGATTTGAGATTTGAGAACGTAATTTGAGATTTGAGAACGAGAGAGAGAGAGTAGGTTGTTCGACTTTTAGTGTTTGATATTTAGGCGGTTTAGAATTTTAGATGGTCCATTATTTGACCCAAAAAAACAAAGCTTTCAACTGAAAAGCATATAATTTATTCTTTACTCAGTTAAAAATTATCATACGGAGAATTTCCATGTTGGACAAAAAAATGGGCCGACGCTTGGAGTTTTACGTGGAGTGCTTAAAATTACAGTTATACTTACATCTTTTTATAAACTCAAAATTATAAATCTTTACTTTATGAATTTCCTAAAATATCTATATAATAAAACAAAATAGTTTTTAAATCTTAAAATTTATCTCCGAATCCAAATATATGAGATCGTTTCGACTTAAATTCAATGGTCAGTTATCTATTTTCCAAATTTACTTTTCCCATGAGAATTGGTTTGCCGCATTTCTTTCCTTAATTAATCTTCTATTAATTCTCTCATCTCTCTCTTTAATTAATTTTTTCTTAATTTTACATATTCAAATTGTTTTTTTGGGTCTTTTCATTTGGGTTTAACAACTAAGTTTGTTTGTATTTGTGATTTGTGATTTGTAATTTGAGAATAGAAATAAGAGAAGCCTATTAAACGGATTACGCTTGCCAATATATCGGTATTTGCACAATAGAAAGAATCACTTCACATTCGCTCCCAAGAGAGGCTAGTACTAAGTATGCCTAAATACATTCAAATAATCAACAGCCAAAAAAATTATCAAAAAACATATCAAAAATATTGGAATTTTTTTTTTATACTGCAGTAACACTTTAAACTGACAGTCTACGTTGTTACGCTGGACTGTGTTGGACTGAACTATTCTTATGGATTATGCTGGACTGTGTTAGACTGGAGTAAGCTGAATTAAGTGATATCCTATGTTTGGTACTGTGTCGGACTAAAAAGTAGGACAATTAAAATAACACTGTTCTATATTTGGTGTATAATCGGACAGAGTTATACTTATCTTAATTTTTAAATAATTAAACATGTTAATCATTAATTTTTTTCAATTAATTAAGCATTGTCATTCTTGACACACTCGAGGCAAGTCTGATTTTTGTTTTAACAAGTTAATAATGATAAAGGGAGAAAAAGATAAGAACAAAATCCACAAAAAAAAAAAAATTAGGATTAAATATCAAATATCAATAGTTTTTCAATAAACCAACATGACACTAATTTTTTTTAGTTTAGGTAATAACCTAGAGTAAGACATTTTGGATTAGGTCACAAATCAGTTTGTTATATAGTTGTGACTGTCGAACAGTCACAGTTATGATTAAACTGTGACTGTTTCAAATTTATAAAAATTTAAAATTTTTAAGAGTTTAATACTTTTGATTTAGGCTTGGGGGATTAAGTCATATAACTCAAATACTAAACATTAAAGTTTAAGCCTTGCAAATATTGCAAAAACAACAAATCAATAAAAAAGTTATAACTGTTAGACAGTCACAGCTCGATATAACTATATTTTTAAAAATTGGTACCTAAACTGAAATTTAGTACCTAAAGTAAAATGACATAAATGTTTTAGTAATTAAAATAAAAAAAAAACATTATAATTTGGTACCTAAAATCAACGGACCTAAAAAATAAAAACCCATAAATTAAAGAAAAGAAAAACATGGCAAAAAAAAAAAACAGGTAAAAGAACCCAGCTGAAAAATTTAGTATATCAATCCTGAAAAAACCCAATAAATCGCATCCAGGCTACCAAATACTCAATACTCTAATCTTTGGAGTACAATTCCAAATGGTCCAAACCATTTGGCTTGCCTCGTTAGAAACTTAGAATAGATGGGTTCTTATTTTCTTTTCTTTTCTTTCTTTCCTTTTCAACTTTTGTTTTTTTGTTTTCATACATAATGATTGAATTGCTGCCTGCCAAGTTCTTAGTTGTCTTGTTCCGTGATTATCTTTCCGACTTAAATTAATCGTTGCTTGCATGATCAGATATTTTCTTTCCCTCGTCAATCCCAAATAATCCAGTACATCAATTCAAGCCAATCTGGTCCACGAATAAAAAGAGAGAGAGAGGTTGAGAGAAAAAAAAAAAAGAGAGAGGAGGAAGAGCGGAGAGAGAGAGAGAAGAGAAAGGATTGGGCATGTTGGTCTCCTCCCATGGGATCGACTGAGAAATCTGAGATCAGCATCGTGTTGTAGAAGAAGTGAAGAACACGGTCTTATTTAGCACGGCACTTCAGCACCGTGTTGTAGAAGAACATCTAAGCCCTGTTTTTAGTAAAACCGGTACTATATAATCCCACTTAAAATAACACCGAGTGATGCCAAACATAAAATAAGCATGTTATTTAACATAATCCCTCTTAATCCCGTGTAATCCCTTGTAACAAACGTAGCTTTAACGTACTACAATAGCCAAACGCTTAGCACTGTTTTGCTAAAACACGGCCTGGCGTCCGTCAACATAGGCTTTTGAGTTAAAAAAAAATATATGTTTACTTTTGAATCTCGCTTAGCACTGTTTTGCTAAAACACGGCCTCGCGTCCGTCAACATAGGCTTTTGAGTTAAAAAAATATATATGTTTACTTTTGAATCTTCCTAAATGATGTGTCCATTGACTTTCAAAGGCTCCAAATCCACGTGCCGGCTTAGCTGGGTTGAGGGTGTCCCTCCTTTGACTTCAACACTCATCTGCCAAGTGCCAAGAAATGCAAATAATCCAAGATAATGCGCTCAACCCGCCATTCATGGAACTTCTTATTTTATTTACTCTTTTTTATTTTGAAGAGTTAATTTTGTTTATATTATAAATAGCTTACTTGTAGCTAAATTTAATTAAGGCTTATTATCAATTTTGCCCCCTGAACTATGATTCCATTCCTAATATGCCCCCTTACTTTTTAATTCTATCAATTTACCACCTAACAGTTTCAACGTTATTCTAATGTACCCCTTCGACTCAATTCCGTCATAACTTCCGTTAGCCTTGCTGATGTGGCCGCCTACGTGGCGGAGTAGACCTACCTGGATCACTCAGCACTCCAATTTTGCTACATAAACATAAAAGTGGGACCCACCCCTTTAATTTAATACAAAACTTAAAATTTAAAACAAAAAAAAAATATTTTAAACTCTAATATTTAGAAAAAAAAAATAATAAAAAAAAATAAAAAACCAAACCCACCATCCCAACCTGTGCCCAGAAACTCACCCCGATCAGAAAATCACCCCGATCAGAAACTCACCCACACCACCCTCTCCTCCCGATCAGCCACCTGCACCAGCCCCACCACCATTCCCAGCCAATGACCCCCCTCTTTCCCCTCTCTCTCTCTCTCTCTCTCTCTCTCTCTCTCTCTCTCTCTCCCTCTATTTTCCCCTCTCTAGATCTGCAAATTCAGCTTTGTCTTCTTTGTTTGGGAAGGGCGGCGAGGACGGATGTCTGGGCTTTGGTGGGTGGCCGTCGGAGGGGATGATGAAGGTGACGGTGAAGTTGTGGTGGTGGACAAGAGAGTTGGTGGGTGGGTGCGACAGTGGGGCTGGGTGGGTGGGAGGGGGGTGTGATGGGGCTGGGAGGTTGGGTTTGGGGGGAGGTGCGACGGGGCCGAGAGGGGCTAGGTTGGGGTGGTGGGAGGGGGGGGGGGAGGGAATTGCAGAAGAAAAAGAAGAAATAAGGAAGAAGGAGAAGAAGAAGAAAATGTGGGGTTCGTGGGTAGGGGGGAGGGTTTTATTTTATTTTTTTCTTTCATTTGTTTATTTTTTTAGGTTTTGTATTAAATTAAAGGGGTGGGTTCCACTTTTGGGTCTATGTGGCAAAATGAAGGGTGCTGAGTGGTCTAGAGAGGTCGAAATGACCAATATGCCCTGCCAGGTCAGCAAGGCTAATGGAAGTTATGACGGAATTGAGTCGAAGGGGTACATTAGAATAACGTTGAAACTGTTAGGTGGTAAATTGATAGAATTAAAAAGTAAGGGAGCATATTAGGAATGGAATCATAGTTCAGGGGGCAAAATTGATAATAAGCCTTTAATTAATTATTTAAATTATTGAAAAAACAAAAGGTTACGTAGGACCAATGCAACCTAATTCAATAATTAATTCTAGATTTAACCCATTCATGACCGATTTCGTTGAATTAGACAAGTCCAATTCAAATAGGGCAGATCGAGCCTAGGTCGGACTACGGTGCTTGTCAAAGCTATTTTACACCCTAGCTAATTAATCAACTTTTATATGTATATTTTTTTTATTTATTCTTCTAATGTTGTTTATAATGAAATAATACAAGGTTGACCGTATTTCCCCAATACTTATTTTTCACTAATTTTGTAATTTAACAGTACTTAAGTAACATGTGTAGTATATTGAATCTCAATCCTCTTCTTTTTTCAGAAATAGATGCATATTTACACGACTTAATAGAAAAAAAAAAAAAAAAAAAAAAGGCTGCCAAATATTATTAATTAATATTCAACGCACTTATGCTTATGCAGCTTACGCACTTGTCTTGTCTATGGTGCTGTGGAACTGTGGAAGTGCAGTTATATATTCACTAGTCTTGTCTATGGTGCTCGATCTACTGCTGTGGTCCTGTGGAAGTGCTTCTGTGAGGAAAGCACGTAGCTGCAAAAACACGTTTGGTTCCAGACGACATTGCAAAAGCGGGTTAGGTGAGGCCATGCCCATTATTGCCAAAGTTGTTTGGACGAAAAAATCGACAACATGTTACATGAATGTCAACATTAATCAGATAGATAACAGTTCTCCGGAACAAGAGGTAAGCCTTGGTATGGGTACTGTGAGCGATTGATATTTAATTTATTTAGGGGATAATTCAAATTATATACTTGGGAATCTACAAGTCATATTGATCTCATAATTAGGCTACTCGATCTCTTACCCTAGCCTAGCTAGCTAAAATCCACTAATCATGCACACAACCAAAAATTATGCTTTCACATGCACGACATGTGTATGGACCATACATATATATATATATTATAGTCTCATAGAGCTTAGAGGGCAATAATAGCTTGAGGAGGTTAGTGTCTTAGTGATCAAAATTATTAATAAAACCATAGATAAGCCTACTCTAAAGTCAAACCAATTGATATTAAATTAAGTAGCATTAATTTTATATGTTGCTAAGTTCATTGCCACTAAATTCAATATTATTCACAATATATATATATATATGGATGATGCTAACCCTAATTTAATGGTCGGGGGATTCACATCTATCTATCTTTGAATGTAATGATAGTGCTATGTTATTATTAAGGCATAAATTCAATTTAGACACATAACTATATAAGCTATTTCAACGGGGTCCATGAACTTTCAAATATTTCAAATATATACCCGATCTATTATCTAAATTGAAAAATGAATTTCTGTACATTGATTCGTTGAGAGATTAATTAAATGACAGCTTGACTTTTGCTGACCGGGATTACTTGGCGATGTGGCGCTATCTCAGCAAACCCGCCAAATGAGCGACACAGACCCACAATTTAATAATAATAGAGAGATAAAGAAAGTTTGTGGGCCCGTGTCAGGGGTTAGGTGGACCCGTGTCGCTCATTTCCCGCCAAATGAATGACATGAGTCCACCTTACCCCTGACACGGGTCCACAAACTCATCATCTCTTTCTCGCTCGTTGAACACAAGTGAGGGATTTATCTTTGAATTTGGGGGAAAACGTGATGTTTTTGGGAGACTAAATGGTCAGGAAAGCGTTCGACGAGTGAGAAAGAAGTGATGGGTGTGTGGGCTCGTGTCAAGTGGACATGTGTTGCTCATTTGGCGGGAAATGTATGCTGAGTTGGTGCCACGTCGCCAATTAATCCCCGTTAGCAAAAGCCAAGCTGACATTTAACTGATCTCTCAATAAATTGATGGACGAAATTTCATTTTTCAATTTACATAATAAATCAGGTGTATATTTGAAATATTTGAAAGTTCGTGGACCTCGTTGAAATAGCATATATAGTTATGTGTCTAAATTGAATTTATGCCTATTATTAAATGTGATAAGCACATTTGTTCCCTTTTCAAATTAGAAATTCTTAGGCGAATTGCATGCTAAGCGTTCACATGGTATGAAAACTATAGAATATGGTAGAAAAACAAAACAAAAAAAATGGGGATTGATTCCAAGCCCATTAAAAATAAAGATACTTGGACACAAGTTACAACCCATTGGTATGAATCGTATGATTGTTTTGAGGCTGATGATGTGAAGTTTAGGCTTAATTTTGAAAAAAAGAAATAGGAAAAATATATCCCAACAGAGTGGACGTATATATTCAAAGTATGCAAATTGCAAAGTGATATGTATATGATGGCATTTAAAGTGGGAATAGGCAGCTTTAGAGAATGAGAATACTTCTTTAATTTGCTTCTCCTTTGCTTTTCATGAAGCACCATTTTCGATGGATCGAGTCGCAGCGTCTTTGGAAATGGAAATGTCATCATTTTTTGCTTAAGATCTAACGAATAATTTTCAATGGGCCAGGGCAAGAAAATATATACAATCACTATAATAAAAAATAAAAAAAAAATTGTCATCTTATTTGACCGGATTAATTTATCATGTTAAATAGTGTTATGTTATTAAAGTTAGTATCAAAGTCAATGACTATCCAGTCTGAGCTATTGGCCGGCCAAACTAACCTATAATTTTGTTTGTTTTTATTTTTTTACCGAATAGATTTTAGAGTCCAGAAAATCTCAACCCACCCTAGTTCCCATGTGTCGATCATCTCTAGCTATCCCATTCCAATCTCCATTTCCAGCCAAACTTCCCTTTTATAAATATTTATCCCACTTACCTCAATCAGCTGGTTTTTCCGTTGATAAAAACAAAAATCTAAATCGTTGATCACTTAAATTTTTATTTAATGTGTTGGTTCAAGTATATTATGATAATATAATATGTTAAATGTGGGATTGCAGATTGTTTAGGATGGTGGAAACTCGAAAGGACATTGCAGTGGAAATCAGGGGCCAAGGTTCCATTCCACATCGCAATCGGGGGTTGCATCTTTTCCTATTTTAAACCCCTTATATGTATTTTGACCATCATGATATTCCCAAATTATTGAAAAAATAACCTTAATTAGTGGATACTTGGTGTGACCTAAACCTAATGGAGTATACCAATATTGTATTAGAAAAATTAAACTAGTAAATACAAAATGGAGAAAATAATGACATGCATATTTATATATATAATGACATGTGAGTGGCAGCCACTTTTATGTTGCAACACCATGTGGTCTGCTTGTTAAACAATTTTGGCATATCCAATTATAAGTCATTCTCAAGGGCCGTGGTTTAAAGTAGAGCTTCCTACAACTTTCTCAGCAGTTATCATTCATTAATTCTTCAGCTTGACTCAAAAAACCAACAGTGAAAAAGTGCTTTTCCCACCAACACTTTCACCTTAATTAAAACAATTCCATGTTTGATCGGAGAGGTGGGATCGATTTCTGCTTTGAAATTTTTGGTTTCAGTGGGGAACATAATGAAAAGGAAACCCAACATAGTCACACCAACTACCAATATACTGTAATACCAATATATATACCATCCTTCATTTTTGCCTTTTCATTAACAACCATGGCTAGCTGGCTGGCTATCTAGTCGGCATGCACTTGAAGTTACTTGGGGTTCCTAGAAGGTGCCTCACTTAGGCTTGGTGATTAGGAATATGAGTGATACAATCGATTGTGCTTGGTTTGTGTATTTCCAAATGGGTTGGCTAGTGCATGCTTCTTTCATGCATGTGAAAAATGCATTTGACTATTCTCTAAAGGTTGTAAAGTGTGATATGCAAATTAACCACTAGCTATTGTCTGTTCAACTCGATCTCTAAACCATGTATACTAATTCATTATAAGGTGTAATTCAATTTGATAACCTCATCTCTGCTTTAAGGAAGACACCAAAATTCAAATCACAGAAATGTAGGATCGTCCATATTTATTGGAAAAATAACTTTTTCTTTCTTGGATTCGATCTCTTCCTCCTTAAATATGTTTATGGTTAATAGGGTTTGGTTATGATACTTCGAAAGACTGAAATGAATCATAAAATCACAAAATTATTAAAAAGTTTTTGGCCCAACATATATTATATATATACATATGGGGTCTATAAAATTTTGAGGGTTATTAACATTTGGGTGTCCGATTCGTCCGAAGCAGTCGTTTTACTTGACTCTCTCTAGAAGCAGTCCTAGTAGTAACGTTGTTATTCGGAGATTTCATTGGAGTGGCTTGGCCCCTGTGTGATCGTAGTACTCTAGTTGTTTTTTTGTTGTAGGCCTTGGTGCCTCTACAGTAACAGAAAAGAGAAGAAAATAAAATATCAACTAAACATGAGAATTCAGATTTTACACGCACATGCGATGTCTGATGATCCATAAAATAAAATAAAAACACACATGGGGATGGCGGTCAAAATTTCAGGTGAAAGTTTGTAGCTAAATGGACTCGAATGGTCCTATTTCTTGGTCAAAACATGACTATAGGCCTGATTTGGTGTATAACATATAATTGGATGAATAGGATAAATGATTAAATTTACGTATATTCAAAAAATAAATTTCTAACTTAAATAAATAAAATGTATTAAGATGAACTAATAATAAAGGGATACTTATCATTTCCAATCCCTTTAAAAATTGTGAGATTAAATAATTCATCTTCTTTTTATTTTCTTTCTATTTTTTTCTTATCTTTTTCCTTCAAGTTAGAAGACATCTTCCATGTTCTTTCTTGAATACACATGAATTTAGCTATTTATTATATCTAATTTTATCTTATGCACTGAACGAAGCTTAGAGGCACATGAGATACCATGATAATTGGTGGCTCAATAGTATGCACTGAGATTAGATATTTTTGTCTCAAAATAAAAGGGCCAACTTTTCTTAATAATATGAGAGCAGCACTATGATAGGATCAAACAGTACTAATTCTACTATTGTTGGATCATGGAATGGCAAATAACATCTAAGTACCACCAAACATATGTTTTTCATATGAAAACAAATCGGTGATGGGATGTTTCAAAGTACTAATTAAATTTATCACCTATAAATAGTTTTAAAACTTTTGGTTGTTAATGAAACCTTTATACAGGGCGTTATCCTTATTTTCAAGAGTCAATAATGACTAGCTAGCTCTATTTTTTTTTTTTTTTAACTTTTCTAAATTGTTTAGTCAATAGGCCAGGGGTAAAATTGGAAATGTAAAATTACTTTGAATGTTAGATGTACTCATCAAATTGTTGTGCACATTTAGAAGCCCATGGTCAATAAATGAGTTTGAGTGCTCGTCCCTAAGTGGAGAAGTGGGTCCAGTGGGCTGGTTTTTATTCTCAAGACTTGGGATACTTGTATGAGGAGCAGGCCTCATGGTTTTCTAAAGTCCAAACTCAATCCTCCTGTTCTTCGTTTGTTGTTATTGGGCTTCTTTCCTGTTAGTTGGGCTTTGCTCCTATTTTTTGTTTTTGTTTCCTAATGATATTGGGGTGTGGCCCGTTGTTTGGTGTTGTGTGGGCCTGGCCCTTTGTTTCCAGCCCCTTTTTTAGTCAATATGTTCATTCATTTAGAGTTTAGGTATGATATGCTCTCAAGTCTCAGCTGTCTCAACAAGTTAAAAGAAAGACAAAAAAATAAAAACTGTGGGAGTGGGGACATGGTGGTCTTTTCTCCAATACAAGGACCGAGAATGGGAAGCACAAGTTGTTGATTACACCCAAAATTTTTTCCTTCGGAGATAGCTAGTAATTAACAGACTCACAATTAAGGTTCAATTTATTATTCTTGACTTCTTGTTCTGTTGGTGTCAATGTGTCATTAACAAATTAACAATTTATGGAGGCATAAACAAATTTGTATATTACCATAGTGGATAACAATACGTCATTGTGATGATACAAAGTTTATTCTTCAGTTTATGACTTGATGCAGATGTACTATCAACTATCAAGATAAGTTGCCAGCTCTTTATCAAAAAAAAAAAAAGATAAGTTGCCAGCTTTGACTCGTAATAATAATGGTAAGATAATGTAGTATTAATTATCTTAGACTTTTAGTTATCTATTGTTCTAATTTAACTAAATTTGGTTTTTATTGATTATAAATAAATGAAGTTTAGAGTGTGTTTTTTTTTTTAGTTTAAATTTAGAGTGTGTTTAAATATTGGACAAAAAATATTTTGTTTAAATTATAAATATTGTTAGGTGATATAATCAATTCACGTGTTATAATAGGATGAACGTTTTTAAGATTATGCTTTAAAAGTATAAATTTGTCGCTAATATATTTGATTGGTTATATCACGTGACGGTGTTATAAAAATTATTTTTTCAAATATTAGACTCGGTCTCCTATTCAACCTAAAAAAAAAGTATGTCTAAATATCAATAAATTGAATACTCTACCACATTAGTTAAATTCTATAAAATTGAGATAATTAATAGTTTATATATCTCTTTATATTTTTGGTAATACTTTCAATAGGTGTAGCGAGTGGCCAGTTTTAAGATGTGGTCATAAAGATTGTAGATCATTGATACACTTTTGCTTCCTAATCCATTAACTTAGAAAAGTAATATATATATATATATAAATTTCTTCTATTGAGGTATATTTCAACTTATTTATATTGAGATATACCTTTTTAGGGCCCACACGAGTCGTTTTGTATCAATCTAAACCGTTCATTTTTTACATTTCCATTGATGGATTATTCTTTCAAAAAATTAGCCAAATTGAAAATCATTTGCCTATCTAACTTTGATCAAATAAATGAACGAACCAAATATTTTCAATGAAACCGTCTATTTGTTTTATCAAAGTTAAATAGACAAATGATTTTCGATTTGACTAATTTTTGTAAGGGTGATCTATCAATGAAGATGTAAAAAATGAACGGTTCAAATCGACACAAAACAACTCGTGTGGGCCCCAACAAAATCATACCTCAATATAAATAAGTTGAGATATATCTCAATAGAAAGAATCATTCATTGATATATATACTATATATATGGGTAATATATTGATTTCCAAGTAAGATTGTAGACTGCAATAATTGAGAAGAGAAAGATAACTACGCAAAATGTTTACATTCCATCTCTTTCAACTTTACAAAGATATAGGAAGAAGGCAATTAATAAATAGAATATAATATGCCCTAGATCTAATCCCATCACCATGGCACCCTCAAATATCAACAAGGATCTTTGATCAGGGTCAAACTAAAGAAGAAAAAAAGCAGGGTCAAACTCAAAAAGTGAAAGAAAGAAAAAAAGAACTGAGTAATTAATTAAACAAATTAAACCAAGATATGAAGGTGAATAATATTTTTAACTATTCACCACTGACTTGCTAGTCTGCTACCACTCTCACATGAGGAGCTTTTGTCCAAAAGCTCCTCCAAATACTCAGCCCCCAAATCCTCCAAAACCACCATATTTTGTGGCAACACCACCTCCTCCTCCTTATTATTATTCCCTTTACTCTTATTTTTACTACGCATTGACTTCCTCCTCATGGAGTGCCTCCTCTTGAGAGCCACCACAGGGGAGCACCCAACATCATCATCACCATCATGCCTACTATACTTGATGTCTTTTAGAGACTCCCTCACAACTTCTACTGGGAAATTAAGCACAGCCAGAGTACCCCTCAGTGAAAATGCAGCTTGGTCATAAGCCAGAGCAGCTGCCTCAGCATTATCAAATGTGCCAAGCCAGACCCTTATGCCATGCCTTGTTGAGTCCCTAATTTCTGCTGCATATTTTCCCCAAGGCCTCCTCCTCACCCCTCTATAAGAATTTTCCTTTCTAGGTTGTTGTTGTTGTTGTTGTTCTAAGACTTGTTCTATGGCAATATTGGATGTGACCTCCTCCTCTTTAATAACCCCATTGAAGAAATGGGTCTCATCAGCAGGCAATGACTCTTCTTTGGCTCCCTTGGCCACAACATCATATAGCAGCATTTCTTGGGAGTCATTCATGTTGAATGGTAGAAAATTACTCAATTCATCATCCCAAGAGAAAGCTGTTGATTCGAGTGATGAACCAAAGGAAGACTCTGGTGAGAAATCTGAACCACTTGGGAATTGGAAGAAGAAAGAAGACTCCATCTCCATGTGGGTTGTTCTTAGGTACTCAAAAATTGAAGGGTGTGGGAGACTTGATTTGTTGGTCGTTGTAATTGGTTACAAAAATTGGGTAAAGCCTTTATATACCCGAAGAAAAAATAAGGTTCAAATGAACTTGAATGAAAAGCCAAAAGGGATTGATTACAAGGGAAATATTAGAATAATAGTACAGGGATTAAATAAGAGCAGGTGAAAGGTACAAGTTCTGGGAAAGGAGGATGTTCTAGGATTGTAGCACCAAAATCTAGTGCAAATTAAAAATGTTTTCTTTCTTTCTTTGTATATAAGGAGGACCACATTTTAGGCACGTGCGTCAAAGGAGGCACGGCGGCGGGGTTGGACCCAAATTACATAATACAAATATATATAAAAATAATAATATAAGATGGGGTTGGACCCAAATATCATAAATACAATATGTACTATATAATATAAAATAAGATGGTCATGTTGCCGTGTCATGACGGCAATGTGCTTGTAATTAGGGCGGTTAAAGATGATGAATAGAATATTTATAGACAGTTTGTCACTTTGTCTTGGAAATAAGAAATTTGGTTGTGAAGTTTAAGTACGTACACCTGTGGAAGCAGTTGGATCTCAACAAAGTTAATTAAGCTAAAGGAACATTTTATTTCCTAATTAAATGGTGATATATAGTCTTGAGACATTTTATGGAACATCAAACTCTTATTTTAAAGAAAATAGAATAGGTTGAGCTATTGATACAAATTAATAAGTTTTAGTGTGTGAGAGCAATAGACCTACATATCTCTACATAGATTCGCTAATATATATATATATATCTCTTATGTTAATGTATATTTCAAGTTAAATATGATGAGATATGGCTTATGAGACCCAGTTTATATTGTAATTTGATGATCGAAGTCGTCTATTTTTTAAATTTATATACAAGGATCATCTTTACAAAAAATTAGATAAATCAAAAATCATTTAACCATTTGATTAAAGGGTCATCATTTCAAGTGTTAATGAAATCATATATCCATCTATTTATTCTATCACAATTAAATATTTTAATGATTTCTGATTTACTTAATTTTTTGTAAGGATAATCCTTGTATATTGATTTAGAAAATAAACAACTTTGATTATCAAATTACAATACAGAGTAAATCTCACATGCTATATCTCATCATGATTAAGATGAGATATACTTTAACGAAGATACCTTTATATATATATATAGCCCAATCAAAGTATATTTGCATTGTGAATTGTGAACTCTTAGCACATAATCTACAATATGTCAAAAAAAAAAAAAAAAGATATTTTGAAGATAAAGAAAATATATAGCTACTAACTTGGTTTTTTGTGTGATGAGGCATCAAAATATGCATATATATATAAGATATATCCTTCACATCGTTATAAATTATAACCATACAGAAAGCTTAAAGAGAAACATTTTTGTGACTTTTTTTAATCTTGGGCGCTTGTCTTTTCCTAACACTTGTTCTTATAATAATCTCTCTCTCTCTCTCTCTGTTGACAATAATATACGTCATGTTCCTTTACTAGCTAGCTTTTCACACTTCATGTTTTTGGTACAGATTAAAGAAAGTGGTCTTTCGCAAAATGGCATATGACAAAAGAAGATGAAAATTGATGAAGTTTTGGTGCCATTTTGCGAAAGGACAGAGAACATATATATATGTTTGTGAGTTTCAGCTGCCACCTGATTTGAATTTAAAAGGGCCACATGTCCTTATATTTTGATCATTAATTTCACTTAATTTTGTCCCATTTGATATATAGTTCGTTATATTGTAAATTGAACTTAAATAACTAAAGAGATAGGATATGTACGCTCTCTAAGCCTTCCAAGGATATATGCTTCGAATGGGTTTGATTAAGCTCCAAGGAAATAAGCACTCAACACTTACACTCTGTACTCAATAGTCCTGATCAGACTACTCTCTAGCTAGTGCATGCTTTCACTTGGGTGCATGCATAGGATTGGACTATAGACCTTTTTTTTTTTGGATACAAGACTATTGACCTTATTGTTGTGGGGAGAGAGTGTATACCTTTGAAGATTCATATCATTTCATATCATTTAGTATATATATTTATATATATATGTTTATCCAAATTAAAGTTGTGAGGACTTTGAATAATTTCAAGATTGAAGAACACGTAAAAGAGGGCTTGTATCTGGACCATACACAACCACAAACTCTTGTGTCTACATCCTTAGCTAAGCTAGCTGGTCACTTTCAAGTCGTACGTGTTATTTTCATGTTGCCTTGCTGGTGATCAAATGTGAGGCTCATAATTCATGCCTAAGATTACTCACCACACCTAGCTAGCTAGTTTTTGTTTTTTCAGCCACAACCTAGCTAGTTTAAATTATTTAATTAAATTTCTTTTCTTTAATTTCATATATTGATCATCTCCATGTCAAAATTGCATGTGTGCCTGTGTGGAGTGTGCACTCTCTTCCACAAAAAAATAATAAAAAATCTGGATTAATACTCGTACTTTATAAATGTGAAGTTTTAAAAAATTTGGATGCTAAGAAATGGGTATTAAGTGCACATGTACAGGTATATTGTCTGGGTGGCGAGGGACCGAGTTGGCTCTGCACACTCATTCAAAATGATATTATGTATTGAGTTTGTCTCAGTTTTGCTATGAATTTATGAAAATAGATTATCTTACCATAGAAAAAATAAAAAAATAAAAAATGTTGTCAGATGATCGTAGTATTATTACTTTGTCGAACATTTAAAAAAGAAATAAAGAAATATTTTTGCATGCATGATCCGGTGGATGTAGGCCCAGCATATCTGGACTTGGTCAATTGAATTTGACTAACTTGCAATTGTTTATTGTGCATTGGTCGTCTAATAAAATTCCCAAATTAAGAAGCAATGTTTTGTAGCTAGTGCATGGTGACATACTTTAGATTGCACTCTTAATTAATTTCCTTAATTATATCAAGTCAAAATGTCAAACTACTCCTTAATTAATTTATACATTTGCAATAGAACAAAAGTAGTTAAATCTGACTTCTGTTTTAGGTCTGCTCACTGTCGGTCCTTGATATCTACATTAATTTATCTTTAAAAAATGTTTTTAATTATTAATAATTATTTTTAAATCACTTGGTTACTAAGTTGCAAAATCTAGCTAGGATGAAATTTTTATTTAATTTAATGCTCAATCTCTCAACTAACCTTTTATATATATGTATATCCCCCTTACTATTCGATCGTTCTAGACTTCTTGTTGTCACATAATATAATAATCCAACACAATAGTTGAAAGTTAACCTATATGGCTATATGAGGCCATGATGACAACAAAAATTTAATTATTTTATCAAATAAAGTTTTGCAAAATTAAATCCTATATATATATATAGATATATATATATATTTAGGTCTCCATTATCATGCAACTTGTTAATCAAATAATACCCACTTGCTCACCAAAAACATAATATATATATATATACCAAATAAAAAATTATGTAGGTCACGTGGAGAATGGATGCATACTTTTCTTTGAAGTGTCAAATTGCATATTATTTATTAATTTGCTTTTCCTTAAATATTCTTTGGCTAAAAAAAGTTAAAACAGAGAAAATAAAAGTTTTTCACTTTCAATTTGCTATTTTGCTAGTCCAAAACCAAGTGGGTTTGGGAGTGAACCAACTTGCAATCTGAGTGATGTGATAATCACTATTTTTTGGGCATATGGGGGCCATTGGACATGGAGTGTTAAAGAAGTTGTGGCCCTTTTGGACTTGGGTGCATGAACCTTGAAGATTACATTCACAGCATCAAGGAAATGTGTATGAGAGACATTTATAACGTGCTTAGATATATAATCGATCTTTTACCAATGTTCTTTTTAATTATAGCCGAAAGAGATTTTTAGTTAATTTTGGTAAGCTAGGAAAACTTATAGTATAGGCTGTTTGGTTAAGTAGAGTCAAATTTCATTTTGACTGGATTTAAATGAATGATTAGCCCTCGTGTGATTTAACAATAAGCAAGCAAGTGCATGTACCTCCACAGAGACTCCACCCTTGTATAAACAATTACATAAAGGAAATAGTAGAATAGTTGATACCTTGATCCTTGTAGATAAGACATATATGATTAATTTGAAAAGACAAATAGTTACTCAATCTTTATCCTGAAATAAATTATTAACTTTTTTATATTTTAGAAATTATTACCTTAATTATGATTAATTAGTTTAACAAGAGAGAAATGGTGCCTCAATCTTTTGTCCTCCAAATAAAGAGAGTAGAAATTTCATTGAAACTTAATTGTCGATCACTTTCATTCATTGAATTTGAGGGCAGGGCATGTTGCATTCATTGGTTGCAATGCCATTCGTGGTGTTGATTTTGATGTGGTGGAAGCCAACAGGTTCTTTTAGTATTTGACTTTCAATACTTTGTTTGGTCAAATACTATCTTGACTTTCAACAAAATCCCTCGTTTCAAAAGTTTTTCTTTAATTTCAGACATTAGTTATGCTACTTATGCATATATAAGATCCTCCTTAATTATGTATTAGATTGGCAGACTGAAATTAAAAAATATAACGCTAAAATCAGAACTCAGACACCGTACGTAAGATAATCATTAAAATTCAAGTTTAATTTAATTTAAAATGTTAGAAAACTGATCAAAAATATAAATTTTATCAGCCACGTAAATGATATAAAACATAATTATTTAAAATAAATGCGTTTAAATAAGATCAAATATGATCATATATTTAATGGGGATCAAATATGTGTTTAAAATAAGATCAAATATGCCCATCAGTGAAGCCAGCTAGAATTAGGTCCTATATATATATATATTTATATATATAGGCAAAATTCAAGAAACACTTGAAAAAAAAATTTTAAGTGGGGATAGCTAGACCAAGACCAAGACCATGATGTAAGAACGTCATATACATATTGTTCCATAATAAATCAAGAGTATATATATTATATATTTAATGCCACTAGGCCTGAAATTAAAGGAACTGAATTGGGCTGAATACATTGCACTTGCAGGTACTGACAGTCTGAGTCATAGTCCAGGGCAACTCGCAGATAGTTGTTTTAATTAAGCATGTGCGTTTTAATTATATATTACATTATCAATTCAGCTACCTTTGCCAATGCATGCTTGAGAACTTTCCTATGGATCTCTTCATCGGCTCTTTATCTTAATTTCTGCTTAATTAAGCTTCTAATATGTGTTCATGGTTTTGATCTTCTAATGCCATTGAGATTAAGGTAAAGAAAATTTGAGCATTTAATCTAAATTTAAGTGACAATGGACGAAGAGGTTTAAAATTTTTTTATAAATACTTTGGTAATATTATATTTTTCTTGAAATAATATTTTATATTTAAGCAAATTATAATTTAGTACTTCAACTTTACATGTTGTTTCAACTTAGTACCTCACCTTTGAAAATTTGCAAAAGTACCTAAACTTTCATTTTGTATCAACTTAGTACCTCAACTTTGAAAACTTACAAAAAAGTACCTCAACTTTCATTTTGTGTCAAAATAGTAACTCCGTTAGTTTTTCTGTCAAAGTGGCAGGGGCATTTTCGTCTTTTCCTTAAATTTTAAAAATAATTTCATAAAATTAAAAAAAAAATTTATGAATTTTTTTTTATAAATTTTTATAAATTTTATGAATTTTTTTAAATTTTAAGAAATTTTTTTATTAAAAAAATTATTATTTTTTAAATTTAAGGAAAAGACGAAAATACCCCTGCCACTTTGACAGAAAAACTAACGGAACTACTATTTTGACACAAAATGAAAGTTGAGGTACTTTTTTGCAAGTTTTCAAAGTTGGGGTACTAAGTTGATACAAAATGAAAATTGAGGTACTTTTTTGCAAGTTTTCAAAGTTGGGGTACTAAGTTGAAATAACATGTAAAGTTGAGGTACTAAATTGTAATTTACTCTTTATATTTTAACACGTCTTCATACGTGTAATATTATATAAACTAAACATGTGAATAACTTATATTAAGTGGTGTATACCACAACCTAACACGCGAGGATGAATCCAGAATGTTTAGTGTTGCACGTGAGATTCGTCCTCGTGGACATGTTGGCAGTCAAAGAGGGATGAGAGAATTGTGGCCATTGACAGAGACATTTCTTAGCTAGTTTCTCAAGGAATCATGAATATGCTGGTATTTCTGAAAGGCAAAAGATTATTAATGCAACTTGCAGGAAGAATTAATATAAAGCATGGACGTCAAAGAAAGGATTAAAGTGGAAATCCACACTATTTGAATATGAAGATCCGTTGAATGAGCTTTATTTATTCAACCACATTAATATGTAGACCATTTCACCAATTTCATTACTAGCTAGAGAAGAATTCTCTAGATGATCAGCGGCAATATGTACGATATTAATTATTTATTCAATTAATATTTTGCACTATCGGATTAGTTGGGGTATTCCTTTATGCCTTGTATAGATATGTGTGTGTATTTGTGACCTAATTTTCTCTTTGGCCTGAACCTGCAATTAAACTTCAATTCCTGTCAATATTGGATTGCCACATAGCTGATAGCTAGGTTGCCCTACTTCCGAAAAAAAAGAAAAAAAAAGAAAAGCTAGATTGCCCTACAGCTGGTCATCACCTAACTGCGTTGAATTTATTCAACTGCTCAACTCCGAGGTGTGTCTAGCCAAACAAATGCTAAGAAACACATGAAAAAGATGTGGGATTCAAAATTTAACAGAATACGGATATTGAAAAAAAAAAAAAAAAAAAGTTAAAAGAGAATATAATAAACCCATTTAAACGAATATTGTGTAATAGAGGAATTCTTCTACAACTTTGGACTCACTGTTTTTATAGCGAGTCTATATGGGGTTTTATTAGGGTGTTTCGAATCATACATACAAAAGCATAATCAATATATTCAAATACCAATGGCAAATCTAGGTGGCCTCTTCCAGAAGCATACTAGCTACTTCAAAAACTCCAAAAGCATATATTACTTTTGTTCTTTTTTTCTTTTTTGGTTTCTGTTCAAAGGAGGCCTTATACTTATAGAGTTGGGCCATGCCAAGTTTAGGGTTGGGCTTTCCGGGGCCATTTGTATGGTTGGGTCTACTTCAGTGCAATTGCTTCTGGGCCTTGGCCTTTTCCTTTCAATTCTAAAAAGACCCTTTTTATCTTACCATTCAAATAATGGACAATTTTATTTATACTCTTTTAGGTTTGATGATATTACACGTAACACCCACAAGTTTTGAAAATTAAACGCACACCTTCTTTCCACTACTTTCTCTCTATAAGCAAATCTCTTCCAACATTAATTGAGGGACTGTGTCGCTGTAAATTCGAGTCTTCAACTTTGTGAATGTAGGTTTTGTTTCTCTATCATATGGTTTGTCTTTTAAATTTATCTTCATTTGTTTTAAGTTTATACATTTTAAAAAGTGTGTTAAAAAGTGTGCGTCTAATTTTTAAAACTTAGAGTTACATGTAATTATCAAACTTGAGGAATATAAGTAAAATTGTCCTAAAACATAACCTTGAGGTTTAGAAAAAGAAAAGTGGGTCCTTTTAGAATTTATCATTATGGATTTGCAGTTGGACATGTCATTCATTGTCAGCCACACGACAGCCTAAACCCCACAAATCCACAGTAATACAAAAAGGGAACACATTGAAAGGCGGCGATGGCAAAAAAAAAATAAGCAAACCAAAAACCATGTCTTCAGTCTCGCCAGCCATAAATAAAAAAAACACCATAATTTTGCTTTGCCATGATCAAATAAACAGGCTTCTATATACACTACCACAATGCGCTGCAGGTGTTTGTATTAATGCCCAAATAGAAGTTTGTTTTTTCTTCCTCAGAAGCTTCCTAGCAAACAACATATATTCCAACCCCAATACCCATCAGATTAGACCGACTTTAATTCATTAGACCACACCCATCACCATGCACTATAAATCAGGCATGATTTGCCACCCAATTTGACACAACCCACAACCCATATTTTGCCACCCAATTTGAAATTAAAATAGACCCACTACTTCAAATTTTGAAACTAATTAAATATGGAGGGGAAGAGCGCAGAGAATAAGCAGCAGAAGGAGGTGAAAGTAACAGATCAAGCCAGGTATAGAGGGATTCGGAGACGGCCATGGGGCAAGTTTGCAGCCGAAATTCGTGACCCTTCGAGAAATGGGGCACGTCTGTGGTTGGGGACATTTGACACAGCAGAAGAGGCTGCAAGGGCTTATGATCGAGCTGCTTATGGCTTCAGGGGCCATTTGGCCATCCTCAACTTCCCAAATGACTACCAGTATCAGAACCCATCAAGCAGCTCAGCCTCAAAGAGTACATCTTCAGCTTCTTCATCATCATCATCTTATTTCTCTGCTGCTGGTGATCTTGGAAGGAGTTCTACTATTGATTTTGGCAGAGGGGAATCATGTATAGGGCAAGAAGATGGAGTTATAGAGTTTGAGTATTTAGACAACATGGTCTTGGAGGAGCTTCTTGAATCAAAGGAATATAGGCATGGGAACACAACCCATTAAGGAACTTGACTGGTTTAATTTGTTTCTTTCAATTTTACCTTTTCATCCAAAGGAAATTAAATGGAAATAATCGGCTTGTAATTTTTGTGAATTTAATTTGATTTATTTTTCTTGAGAATGTGTCAACTTAGTTTCTCTATCATGCCCAAAATAATGCTAAAAAAGAACACATTTTTAAACTACGTTAATCGATGGTATGATTTGTACTTATTATAACAAAAACACACATGATGCTAGATTCTAGCATGCCCAAAATAATGCAAAAAAACATAACACATTTTTAAACTACAGAAATTAATGTTATCATTTGTACTTATTATATCAATAACACACATTATGCTGGAATCTAGCAGCAAGATTTCGCGTTTGGTGAGACCTCAATTATAGCCTCAACCCAACTATCCAAGCAAGAACTTCTTGCCAAGAAGTTGGTGAATAATTCTAGCACCAACTAATTCATTAACAGAGTCTGGCATTTGCTGAAACCAATATTTAATACCTTGGTCATATCTGATTGCTACTCTGACTTTCCTTCCTCTACCCCCATTCATCTTAGAAAAAAGAAATTAAAAAAAAAATCCTGAGGTTAAGGAAATTTACCTGAACCTCATAAAAGCTGCTAGTCTTGAGACTCTTTGACTTTCGGTTTTCAAGCAACGTAATTCCAATCACTGAGCTCATTGGTATGACCAAATCCAACCAATAGATTAGATGTGGCAAATTCCCAAAACAGAATGGAGTCAACTCAGCCACGCATCCGTGGTTCAGGGGAAATAGTACTTTTGTGACAGTTTGCTCCCATTATTTAATATGTTATAAGAGACTTAAATATGATTAAAAAACAATGATTAACATTATAATGGTTTGAGTAAAACTAAAACAGAAAAGGTCGACTAGATTGACAACCCATGCCACCTTAACCTTTCATAGTACCCACATGGGAGCAGTGTTTATTATAATCAAAATTCACTTGAATGACTCAAATCCCACAAGACTGGAACAGAGAAAACATAACCAGAATTGTGCTACACAGAAGGAATTGAAGTACTGACTATTAATTAATCCAATTGGCATTGAAGGGTTAGGGAGGGTGTGGAAGAATTTGGTGTTGCTATGCTTCTGTATAAGCAAGAGATTTGAGTTGTGAATGTACATGCACCAAAGCTTCACTGACTGTTGCTTTTGTTGTTGTCAAAATCAAGAAGGTCCTCTAACACCTTGTCATCTAAGTACTCAAACTCGATGATTTCTGTTCCGGGTTCTGTCCTGGTCATCCCTTCCACATTATACAATGTGGAAGATGATGAAATAGACTTCGAAGACGAGGTGGAGAAAGATGATGATAATGCTGAGGAAGGAGTAGTAGCAGCAGAAGAAGAAGAAGCAGCAGCATCAACCAAACCATGCTCACTGGGGAAGTTGAGGATTGCAAGAGAACCCCTCATTGAAAAAGCAGCTCTGTCATAAGCCCTTGCAGCCTCTTCTGCAGTGGTGAAAGTGCCAAGCCACAAGCGAGCTCCTTGTCTTGTCGAGTCACGTATTTCGGCTGCAAACTTCCCCCATGCCCTCCTCCTCACTCCTCTGTACTTGACACTTGTCTGTCCGTCTTCTTTGACTTTGCTGCCTCCACTTGGGTCTTGTTCTTGTTCCATATGGACTAGTACTACTGAGTGAAACTCCTGGAGCCTCACTTTGGCTTTTATATTGGGTTTGAAATGAACCTAATTGGATTAAAAATATGGAAGTTGACAAATCACCTCAGTGGATGATACCCTTTTGAAATTTGATTGAGATAGTTTATTGGGTACAAGGTATATGACCATATGGTATGGGAGATCAAGCTGATGGCTTTCAATGAGGGGTCAATTTTGTGCATATCTGGTAGGACTTTTTTTTTTTGGGTTCTGCTTGTCCAATTTCAAAACTCCATGAGGGTAGTGTGGCATCATGTAGATGATGTACTACATTGGTTCCTCACTGTGTCAACGTACTATGCATCAAGCAGTGAAAAAACAAATGTTGGTGTTGCTAATTAGTCATATGATTAAAAGGAATTACGTTTGCCTAATTCGTCATCAATTTTGCTCTGTTAATTAGCTGTATAGTACATAGAATGGGGAATATATCAATAAAAATAATATACTCTGAGGCCGAATTGGGACTCAGAAGGATTCTATTCAAGCAAGCATGTGTTAAATCTGTTCAACAGTGAGGTCATTAGGCTTGCGTTGCTCTTACAGATCATATGGTGATTGTTGATGCAAATTTCCGTAAGAGAGATGCAACAACTTAGAGGTGATGACTTGGCTGATCCGAAGCCTTGCTGGATGATGATGTGAGATCTTCCTGTAAGAGAAACAAGATCAAAGGAGATGGACCGGTGTGGTACCAGCCAAACACACTCCGATGATGAAGTCAGTAATGGTGTTTGATGGTAGGTGAAGAAGAACAAAGGATGAACTTGGGAGAATAGGAAGAACAAGGCAAATGTTCTGGGTTATTCTCAGCAAGTTAGGTATGCTCTTGGGTGAGTGGGAATTTTTGTGTAAGTGTTTTTTAGATGGTTTTTCATATATCTCAATTTTGCACATATGAGTTGGTATATATAGGCAAAGGAAGACTTGATGAGTAAGTTACCTGCATGTGAATGAATGGTTGCCAGAGACCCACGCGCTTGGTCAGAACTAGTTGCATGCACAGCTACTCACCTCCTCAGTATTCAATGCTGCATTGAATGCTCCATTAAATGCAAGGTTGGAAGGTTCAGACAAACTACCTCAATAGTCATGGATGCAGGTTGGATATTCCATCTGTCAGAGGATTTGTGTCAGGTGCATTTAAGCGTGGCGGTTTCGTCTCAATGTGATCCCCTTCAAAGTGGCGGCGGTATGCCGAGCCGAACCGAACACATGTTCCAATGAGTATACATGAAGTCCATGTGTGATCGGATCGGATACGGGATTCCGAACCGAACCGACCCAGAAGAAGGGGATTCCTCAGAGTTATGACTAGCTGACGCTAGAATCTGAAACGGGGTTTCTTCTGTGCCGAGCCGAGCCGAACTGGGATGACCGCGGAAAAGATGAACACTCGATCCCTTGGAAGATCATCGGTTCGGCTCGGATCGGGCGTGGAGGACTTGGCGCGGGGACCCGATCTGAGCTGGCAGAGGGAGTGCCGAGCTATGATGATGTGGAGGTCAAAGTTTTGACCACCGAGAAGTCAAACACTGAAGTTGAATCTGACCAGCCACGTGTTCAGCCTCGATTGGCTGTTGGATCGGTGTGGATTTATCCACAAACAGTGATGTCTTGTATATTGGAAGCTCTTGGGTTGATGGTGAGGTCACCTTGCTTACGCTTTAAGTTTTTGATCAGCAATATTATGCTGTTGTCAATGGCCAACATCACTTAAATATTGTCAACAATTTATAGGCAAAAGCCATAAAATACAATTTGTTGCCATGTTATGAATCTTCCTTTGCCCAAGTTTTCAATTTATGCTAAAAATTGGCTTGTGATTCTGTTTGTTTTCTATATGGTAAATCACTTAGTGCCAATATTTAGGAGAAAATTCTATACTCACAATGCAATTGTGGTAGATTTTTAGTGATAATTGTAGTGTTTGCAGCAATAGTCTTGGTAGGCCTCACCAAAAAGCCCAAGGCCCGAAGCCCGATTTGGCCCGAAATTTGGGCCGGTCCGGCCCGGCTCGAAAGTCTCTTGGTGTATTGGTTGATGTACCTTGGCTGTTGTTTAATCTCCATTGCTTGCTGCGTTTAAACTGCATACTATCATACTTTGTGTTGTGCAAGTATTTCTTCTTGCAGGTACATTATAACAAGTGTTGGGCTGTGTGTTGAGAGTCTTGTGAGGTGATTGGGTTATTGTTTTGTCAAGGAAAGCCAAAGGGGGAGATTGTTAGTTTCTAGGATTTGTTAATGTTGGCTATTTTCCTTGTCAAAACAATTGTATTAATTTGTATTTATTCACTCACAAGCTCTAGGCTAGATTTAGGACAAGGTCTGCTGCTTTGAAGAAGTCAAGAATGAACAAGTCACAAGGTATACTGCACTTCATTCATTTCATGAAATTAACAGATTTTTGTCTATTTGACTAGTCATTCACTGATCATAATGAACACTGTTTTTCACGTACAGTGACTGTTACTGACTGTTACTTAAATTACAGTTGCTACAGTGGGTCATTTCGGGTTTTGCTTTTTAAGCCCAATTCTTTGAAAGCCCATATTCTATTTAGTATTAGACATGCATGTGCATTGCACAAGACTTGTTTTCTCCACTGTAGCATTCAGATCTGATTTCCTCTTTCCCATTCACGCACACACACTATTCATCATCTTCTACATTCTGATTTTTAAATGCAAAATTCCTTTTGACAGCTGATTTTTTCTATCCTTAGTAAATACTAGGATACCCCTCTAGGACAAAGGGAATATGCCCTTAATCCGTCTCTTGTGGACAGCCATTGATTGGCTTCCACGTGGCATGGGCGAACATGCCTCTTGCGTGGGTGTGTACGGGGATAAGTGGGCTGGCTGTCCAGATCTGGTGTGTACGTCGATGAGCCATTTCAGAGCGTGAATTCGTGGGTTTTCACTGCTGGGTATTTTCCATGTGAGGTGCTCATCTTCATAATTTTCAGAAAATGGTTTTTAATTCTTGAAAAATCACATAGATATTTTCTGAAATAGTTTTTGTTAAATCTGAAATTCTTTATGGGTTTGAGTGCTTAAATGTCTTCACACATTCTTCAAACACATTCATTTTAGATTTAAGTTGAAGGATTCAATATTGATCTTTTCATGCCGATAGCTTGAGAAGATTGATCTTTATTTGTGAATCCTACATTTGCATATCATGTTCATGCATTGATGAAACCACTTAGCTTGGTGCGGATTGGTGCCATGGGTTGATGAGCTTGGAGTGGAGCTGCCTTCTTCATGAATGACCATCTGCCTTGCGTATGGAAGTTGCACAAAATGGGTAAGCTAGCTGCCACTTAGTCTAGGACTTAGTGATTGAGCTTGTGTGCTGAGTGCCCTCCTTTGTATTGAACTTCTGATTTAGTGGATTGCCTGGTCAGCTGGATAGACCCCCAGTTTTTACCCTTTGTGGTTTTTCTGGGTGAACATTTTGTGTGTTTCTGTCTTCCCTATTTGTGTTGTTTTGATTACTGACTCACTCATCTTTTAAACACAAATCTGTACTGGAGCTATTTGCATAAAATTGATATATGCTTTATATAACTGTTTAGATAATCACACACCACTGTAGTTGTGGATAACACTGGGATGCCTATTGTGATGGGTCCTCTGAGTGTATAGGATGTCACTTGATCCTTGGTGTGTTTGATTTGTGTTGTTTTTACTGAAGTGATTTTTGGTTTTTTCAAAGTCAATGTGGAGTTTCACATTTTGTTACTGGACCGTCAGAGTTGTGTTTGGTTGACTAGTTCGTGAGTGATCACATAAACCAAAAATTGGGGTCCGATCACTGAAAGTGAAATTAATCAAGTTAATT